>NC_064638.1:348837308-349445225 GCF_023864345.2 Schistocerca serialis cubense | reverse complement strand
AATAAATCTTTCTGTATAGGGGTAACCTTCGTTACATAACCACCGGCAGACACAGCAAATTATTTTCATCAAGCTCCACATTGACGCACATGTAACTGCAGTGTATCTGATGATCCTAGCATGCTGGTGAAACGTGTCGTGTCGTGCACACGCGTTAAGTCGTGTCGTGTGTCGTGTAAATAAGTATTTATAAAAAGTGAGTGAAACACCAAAAATTATTTCACAGATTTACAGGGTTAACGGAAAAGATATGGTCCAACTTTCAGGAAAGATTCCTCACCCGCTGAGGAAGAAAAATATGTTACATGAACAAGGAATCGGAAACGTTTAATTTTTATGTTAGAGCTCAGTTTCTACAACTCTCCAACGCATTAATCATGGGATACAAACGAAAAAAGAACGATCAGCACAGTACGAAAAACTTTCCAAAAGCAAATGTTCGAAATGCTCTCCGTTAGCAGGTGTATATGGATCAGCCCTCCGGCGCATTGAATGTCTGATGCGCTAATGTATTCCTGGAGTTGTTTCACGGCGTTTCACAGTATCAGCTTGAAGGCTCTGTGCATCATGTACCGTCGATCTGCACACAAGAGTTTCCAAATGCTCCAAGAAATAAGTGTCGGCAGTTTGAATCCGGAGAGCTTGGAGGTGAAGGAACTGGTCCACATCCACCTATCCATCTGTCACGGAATCTGTTATTTAGCAGACTACGAACATTGACACTGAAACAAAGAGGAGCTCTATCATGTGTGGAGTACATATTTTGTCTGTCACACTCGTAAAGCCACACATTCTAGTGGAACAGGTAGAGTATTCTCTAAGAGAGCGTGGTAAGTTACTCCGTTGAGCCTGGTTTGAAGAACATGATGCCGTAACCAATAGTCGTTAACAGAGCTAGCCCAAACGTTGACAGAAAATCTTTGTCCGTTCGACTCCACAATTTCGTGAGTATTCTCGACAGCCAGCAATGAGGAACAGAAGTGGACCCCAGACTGAACATTGTGGGACTCCCCTCGCAATTTCTCTCCTGTCACTAAAATTTTCTCCTCTTCCCAACATTGTTTGACTTAGCACAACATTTTGCATTGTCTTAGTTAAGTATGATCAAACCAGTTGCATTTAGCATGATTAATATGATTATAAAAGAAGGTTGTATACATGGAAGAATCCTGGAGATACTGAAAGGTATCAGATAGATTACATAATGGTAAGACAGAGATTTAGGAACCAGGTTTTAAATTGTAGGACATTTCCAGGGGCAGATGTGGACTCTGACCACAATCTATTGGTTATGAACTGTAGATTAAAACTGAAGAAATTGCAAAACGGTGGGAAATTAAGGAGATGGGACCTGGATAAACTGACTAAACCAGGGGTTGTACAGAGTTTCAGGGACAGCATAAGGGAACAATTGACAGGAATGGGGGAAAGAAATACAGTAGAAGACGAATGGGTAGCTCTGAGGGATGAAGTAGTGAAGGCAGCAGAGGATCAAGTAGGTAAAAAGACGAGGGCTAGTAGAAATCCTTGGGTAACAGAAGAAATATTGAATTTAATTGATGAAAGGAGAAAATATAATACAAACGTCTCAAAAATGAGATCGACAGGAAGTGCAAAATGTCTAAGGAGGCATGATGACTAGAGGAAAAATGTAAGGATGTAGAGGCTTATCTCACTACGGGTAAGATAGATACAGCCTACAGGAAAATTAAAGAGACTTTGGAGAAAAGAGAGCCACTTGTATGAATATCAAGAGCTCAGATGGAAACCCAGTTCTAAGCAAAGAGGGGAAAACAAAAGGTGGAAGGAGTATATAGAGCTTCTATACAAGGGCGATGCACTTGAGGACAATATTATGGAAATGGGAGAGGATGTAGATGAAGATGAATTAGGAGATACGATACTGCGTGAAGAGTTTGACAGAGCACTGAATGACCTGAGTCGAAACAAGGCCCCGGGAGTAGAAAACATTCCATTAGAACTACTGACGGCCCTCGGAGAGCCAGTCCTTACAAAACTCTACCATCTGGTAAGCAAGATGTACGAGACAGGCGAAATAACCTCAGACTTCAAGAAGAATATAATAATTCCAATCCCAAAGAAAGCAGGTGTTGACAGACGTGAAAATTACCGAACTATCAGTTTAATAAGTCACAGCTGCAAAATACTAACACGAATTATTTACAGACGAATGGAAAAACTGGTAGAAGCCGATCTCAGGGAAGATTAGTTTGGAACACGTGAGGCAATACTGACTGACCCTACGACTTAACTTAGAAGAAAGATTAAGGAAAGGCAAACCTACGTTTGTAGCATTTGTAAACTTAGAGAAAGCTTTTGACAATGTTGACTGGAATACTCTCTTTCAAATTCTAAAGGTGGCGGGGGTAAAATACAGGGAGCGAAAGACTATTTACAATTTGTACAGAAACCAGATGGCAGTTATAAGAGTCGAGGGGCATGAAAGGGAAGCAGTGGTTGGGAAGGGAGTGAGACAGGGTTGTAGCCTCTCCCCGATGTTATTCAATCGGTATATTGAGCAAGCAGTAAAGGAAACAAAAGAAAAATTTGGAGTAGGTGTTAAAATCCAGGGAGAAGAAATAAAAACTTTGAGGTTCGCCGATGACGTTGTAATTCTGTCAGAGACAGCAAAGGACTTGGAAGAGCAGTTGAACGGAATGGACAGTGTCTTGAAACGAGGATATAAGATGAACATCAACATAAGCAAAACGAGAATCATGGAATGTAGTCGAATTAAGTCGGGTGATGCTGAGGGAATTAGATTAGGAAATGAGACACTTAAAGTAGTTAAGGAGTTTTGCTATTTGGGGAGCAAAATAACCGATGAGGGTCGAAGTAGAGAGGATATAAAATGTAGACTGGCAATGGCAAGGAAGTCGTTTCTGAAAGTATTTGTATGGAGTGTAGCCATGTATGGAAGTGAAACATAGTTTGGACAAGAAGAGAATAGAAGCTTTCGAAATGTGGTGCTATAGAAGAATGTTGAAGATTAGGTGGGTAGATCACGTAACTAAAGAGGAGGTATTGAATAGGATTGCGGAGAGGAGACGTTTGTGGCACAACTTGACTAGAAGAAGGGATCGGTTGGTAGGACATGTCCTGAGGCATCAAGGGATCACAAATTTAGCATTGGAGGGCAGCGTGGAGGGTAAAAATCGTAGAGGGAGACCAAGAGATGAATACACTAAGCAGATTCAGAAGGATGTAGGTTGCAGTAAGTACTGGGAGATGAAGGAGCTTGCACAGGATAGATTAGCATGGAGAGCTGCATCAAACCAGTCTTAAGACTGAAGACCACAACAACAACAACAATATGATTATGAAGACAAGAAGAAAAATTGGAAATATTTTATCCCTATATGCGCGAGGAACGTTTCCTGAGAGTTTGACCACGTCTTGTTTTTAAATCCTTACAGTACAGTCGCTCACTTCAGCTTATTCCATATGTTACTGATGTGACCCCAGCATACCACCTAATGCCCTGTCGGACCTCATTTCGCCCAGCGTAATGCAGCAACTCGATGTAGCAGGAATTCAACAAGTCGCTGTAAGCTCCCTACAGAAGTATTGAGCCATGCTGCCTTTATAGTCGCTAATAATTGCAAAAGTGTTGCCAGTGCAGAATTTTGAGCACTAACTGACCTCTCCATTATGTCCCATAAATATTCACTGGAATACATGTCGTCCTATAAATGTTCGATGGGATTCATATCGGGAGACCTGGGTGGCTAAATCATTCGCTCGATTTGTCCAGGTCGTTCTTCCAAACCTTTCGCGAACAATTGTGGCCCGGTGATGAGGTACATTGTCAGTCATAAATATTCCATCGCTGTCTGGGAGCATAAAGTCCATGAATGGCTACAAACGGTCTCCAAGCAGCCGAACATAACCATTTCCACTCAATGACAGGTTCACACCACACCTCGCCATTACGGAGCAACCAGCAGCTTGCATAGTGCCTTGATAACAAGTTAGGTCCATGGCTTCGTGGGATCTAGGCCACACTCGAAACCTACCCTCAGCTCTTCCAAACTGAAACCAGGTCGCAGTTTTCCAGTCGTCCAGGGTTCAACTGATATGGTCACGAGCCCAGGAGAGGCGGTGCAGGTGATGTCGTGCTGTTAGCAAAGGCACTCACGTCGGTCGTCTGCTGGCTTAGCCCATTAACCCACGTTCCAGCGCACTGTCCTCGCGGATACGTCCGTCGTACGTCCTACATTGATTTCTGCGGTTGTTTCACGCAGTGTTGCTTGCCTGTTAACCCTGACAACTGTACACAAACGCCGCTGCCCTCGGTCGTAAGGTGAAGACCATCGCCAGCTACGTTGTTCGTGGTGAGAGGTAGTGCCTGAAATTATTTTCTCAGCACACTTGAGACATTGTGGATCTCGGAATACTGATTCGATAACGATTTCTGAAACAGAATGTTCCATACATCTTGCTCCAAATGCCATTCCGCGTTGAAAATCTATTAATGTCCGTCGTGTGTTCATAATCACGTCGGACACATTTCCCCAGGAATCACCTGAGTACAAATGATAGCTCTTCCAGTGCACTGCCCTTTGTAAGTAGGCTGTTTAGGTTTTTAAGTTGGTAACACCACGTAGCGCTCTGTATGAAAATCACTGGCTGTGCTGTGTGCAGTCAGTGGCTGGTTGGCATTGTTGTAATATTCACTATTGTAGAGTTGGGCAGTTGGATATGAACAGCGCGTAGCGTTGCGCAGTTGGAGGTGAGCCGCCAGCAGTGGTGGATGTGGGGAGAGAGATGGCGGTGTTTTGAGAGCGGATGACCTGCACGTGTGTCCATCAGAGACAGTAAATTTGTAAGACTGGATATCATGAATTGATATATATATTATGACTTTTAAATATTATTAAGGTAAATACATTGTTTGTTCTCTATTAAAATCTTTCATTTGCTCACTATACCTATCAGTAGTTAGTGCCTTCAGTAGTTAGAATCTTTTATTTAGCTGGCAGTATTGGCGCTCGCTGTGTTGCAGTAGTTTGAGTAACGAAGATTTTTGTGAGGTAAGTGATTCATGAAAGTTATAGGTTCTTGTTAGTCAGGGCCATTCTTTTGTGGGGATCATTGAAAGTCAGATTGCGTTGCGCTAAATGAAACGAAATGATCGTATGCCATTGTTGGCCGGGAGGCCCCATGCGGGGAAGGTCGGCCGCCGTATTGCAAGTCTTTCAGTTGACGCCACTTCGGCGACTTGCGAGTCATTGATGATGAAAGACACACAACACCCAGTCATCAAGAGGCAGAGAAAATCCCTGACCCCGCCGGGAATCGAACCCGGGACCCCGTGCGCGGGGAGCGAAAACGCTACTGCAAGACCACGAGCTGCGGACGTTGCTCTAAAAATATTGTGTGTCAGTTTAGTGGTGATCAGAATATGTAAAGAGAGAAATGTCCGAGTACGTTCAGTTTCGCTCAGCTGTTTGAAAATCAAATAACGTAAGGGGTTTATCAGCACAATCATTCATTAATTTTTCTAAGGGGACTTTTCATATGTCGACCCTTAGCCGAGGATGCCTCACTGGAATCTTCTGATTTTTTCTTGTAGTTTGTGTAATTAGTGTAGCTATTGTTTATTGCTAGAGCGTAATTGTAGAGAGAATTTCCTTTGTAGCTGTAATTTTTCATTGTTGCACAGTAAAACAGTTGTGGCATGCATGTATATTTGCACCACGTATTTCGCAGCTGCGTTTGCAATTAACTAGATATTATTTTCAGTGCTATGTTAATGTGTTTTCTTATTTTTGCTCTTCAAATTGCGCTTTTCTTGTTATCGTGTGAAATACGTGATAATTATGGCGTGTGAAAAACTTAACACTAGGCTCCAAAGTAAATTGCGAAATGATAGTGACGACGAACGTAGCTTGTCAGCACCACCGTGTAATGAATTAACAGACATTCAAAGTAGTAATTTGGTAATTGTGCATAGGGAAATGGAACGGGCGGCAAATAATGGTGTAGACAGTGAAACAATTAGTGAACAGGGAAGCATTATCGATCAAATGGCTCTGAGCACTATGGGACTTAATATAGACTTAAAACTACTTAAACCTATCTAACCTTAGGACATCACATACATCCATGCCCGAGGCAGGATTCCAACCTGCGACCGTAGCAGTCGCGCGGTTCCTGACTGGGCGCCTAGAACCGCTCGGCTACCGCGGCCAGCCATTATCGATCGATCGGTCGGCAACAGCTCCCCTCAGGATTCCGAAATGACAGGACACAACCTTGCAAATTCTGTAGATTCAGGTTTTGCGTCCTCACCGTTTTCTCAAATAAGTCAAGACACATTTTCTGCTTTTCAAAATGCGAATATTGCCGGTTGAAATGCACTGCCGAATAGCACTGAGGAACATGTTTCAGACACCAGTGCATTGTTATTACAGTTAATGCAACAAATGGGACAAAGGCTACAAAAGTTAGACAGAACGCTTGAACAAAATCAGAAACAAATGGAACAAAATCTTCAAAAGCTAGACACAATGGAACAAAATCTCCGAAAGTTAGACACAATGGAACAACACCAGAGAGAAACAAAGCACAGCCAGTGATTTTCATACAGAGCGCTTCGTGGCGTTACCAATATAAAAACCTAAACAGTCTACTTACACCTTTTATACCTTGTGTAGGTGATACTACCGACCTCTGTGTACGTGCGTATCGCTATCCCATGACTCGTCAGCTCAGTGTATACTTTGAAATTAAAGAAATAGACCGTTATTAGCTGCCAGAAAGCGCCGAAAAATACGTGCTCATTATTCAATAAGCTACCACCGTTCACTACTTTCACCTGGTCTCACCGATACGTCTATGTAAAAGATTCGATTAGCAGATTGGAACGACGACTGGCTCACGCTGTCTCCTGGGAGGGAACTCTGTACCATTAGCCGATCAGGCTGTAAATGAGGAAAAAAACGGCTATCAGCAGGGTGAGTAAAAGTGGAGCGCGGAACAGCGCCGGCGGCCATAGAGCAGTGCGGCAGTGGGTAGCGGGGTCAGAGGCTCGCGCGGCCGGCTCGCCTCGGCTCGGCTCGGCTGCGCCCGGCCACGCTCGGGTCTTACGCAAGGAGAAAGCCGGCCCGCCACTTTCACTCTCGCCGCTGCCGCCGCCATGAATGGCTTGCGTCACGTGCGGCCCGCATAGCCGCCCCAGGCTCAGCTGCGGCCACGGCGAGGCGACGCCTCCGCACGCCCTCCGGGTCCTCACTGGCAGTGTCGCTGCTGATCCCTTCCCACTTTTAGCCCTGCCCATACCACAAGCGGGTGTTCTGTCTGTGCCGCCCTTCCCGAATACGCAGCGACTGGGAAGGGTTTCAGGCGCCTCTGGAGGCAGCCTTTCTACACTTTCGCCGTTATGCAACGGCCGTTACGGAGCATGCAGCCGCGGCAGGCCTGCGACTTTCTTCGGTGCCCTCGTAACGGCCGAGTGGACTCGCTACCGGAGCACACTGCGACTGGCCGCACGTAGCAGAACCGTGTGAACACTGAGTCTGTCCGCTCGCGTCGCAATGCACTGCGTTGCATCTCTGACCGACCTATCACCGCAACTGAATTTGTGTTGCCTTTTAAATAAATATCACTGCCACGGTGGTAGACAGTGGGGACTTCAGTTGACGCACTGAGAACCGTAAGGGTCTAAAGCACAGATACAAACTTTCTAGACAAATTGATGTTTGTACAAATAAAATTTGTAGACAAACTACCAGACTCATAAGTCTGACTTGTTTTTTGACTACGTCTCAATATCCCACATTTTCTAGGAAAAAATAATTTACTCGCTTTATGGTTATGGAATGTTATTTAATGTTTGGGATTCTACGTATTATTAACGTTAATTAGTATTAATTAGCAAAATTTCTATATACGACATGAAGGGATTATCCAAATGTGGCTGGAATCCTTAGACATGATGTACCTGTACAGACACAAAAAATCAATACAGTTTCAGAAAAATTGGATGATTTATTCGTGAGAATGAACTCTACAAATTCAGCAAGTCAATAAATAACGCATTGGTCTACCTCTGGCACTTCTGCAAGTAGTTACCAGGCATACAATCGATTGATAGAGTTGTTGTATGTCCTCCTGAAGGATATAGTGTCGAATTGGCCCGTTATATAGTAAAACTCCCCCTATGGTTCAAAGGCGTTGCCCATAATGATCTAAACGCTCTCAGTTGGAGACAGAGACACGGAGACTTAAAACAAAAAATGTGGTAAGACTTCATGGGACCAAACTACTGAGGTCATAGGACGCTAAGCTTACACACTACTTAATCTGACTTAAACTAACTTACGCTATGGACAACATACTCGCCCTTGCCCGAGGGACGACTCGAAACTCTGACGGCGATAGCCGCGCGGACCGTGACAAGAACGGCGACTTTGCTGGCCAAGCAATGACCAGCCATGACGTGTCTGCAGACTTCCCGGACTGCGGTATGATACCAACCTGACTGACGGTCCGTCAACCAGGAGTGATGGTCTGGACAACCTTTGTAGTCACCCGCGGCACGCTTATAGCAAGCCACTATGTTGACGATATTCTACCCCCGAACCCCGAAGGGGATATTCCGGCGACCCTTCATGGCAAGCAATACTGGGCTTATATTTCAACAACACTATGCCTGCCCGTACGCAGGGAGAGATTCTTCTGGTTTTCTTCGTACTTTGCAAAAACTTTCCTTGGTCGTCAAGATCGCCGGTTCCCTCTCCAATACACATAGTTTCCAGCATTAAGGATAGGGCCCTCCATCTCGAGATTTTGATGATATATGGCGCCATTTGGCCAGAATTTTGCATTGTATTCCTCAGGAGGACATCCATCAACTCTCTCGATCAATAAGCAAGCCGAATAACTGCTTGCATTAGGGCAACAGGAGGACCAACAAGTTATTGACTTGAATAGTTTGCGAAGCTATTACTCTCGAACAAGTCATTCAATTTTTCTGAAACTGTAATGATTTGTTTGTCTGTAAGTCAATATCACATCCACTGGTTTCTGACAAATTAGGATCATTCCTTCGTAGCGTGTCCTTCTTTATTCTTCTGTCTTGTTGTAAGGTTTGTAATTAATGAGAAACTAGAATTAGGACATAACGAACACATACTAAATGAGCGACACATGCAGTTATGAGCTCTTCCAACACTTCATTGGCCTCGTTATCATCATTTTCATTACGCACAGTTTTTGCAGCTCTAGTTTCAGTTGCCGATGTTCCTATTACGAAGCACTACTACTACGTTCATAATTTAGTCACAAAATTATGTTTCCAGCTGTAGATAACAAGTGGGCAGCACAGGACAACAGAATTATGCTTTGTGCTTTGAGCCGATATGCAAATAAATATCGGAGAAATCGGTGAGACAACTTTTCATTAATGTTCACATATAAAGTGTGGCCTTACAAATATGGATAGAGGTGGGTTAGTCGTAAAATCAACAGATGTCACGAGCATGCCCACAAGCAAAAATTCCAAATTCGATGCCGGTGTGCCTTAGGCCGTTAGGTCTCTCAGCGCCTCTATTGTAATTTATCATGTTTTGGACAACACCTATTATTTTCATACTAGTTTTCTATTCAGCTGTATTTGTTGGTTGCTTTATTTACAGTCGATTTTCAAGCCTCTCTGTGGGACCAGAGCATAGTTACCGGAATGAACACGCCGCAAGTAAATGTTGTTGCTGAAACTTGCCCAATGTTCTAAACTACTAAATCCACTTATTAGCCGGAACATTACGAAGAATACCGCCTCATGCTGACCCAGGAACATGACGCGGAAAAGGAAAATATATAAGCGGAACAGAGACGATACAGGAATCATAGTAGTGATGATATGGGCCGCAAATGGTGAAATCCACTACCATAATGGATTTGGACAGAGGACAGAGTGATACGAACCGGCTCGGCGCCTAGAAACAAGCATCGTTTCCGAAGCTGGTCGGTTGTTAGCGAGCTATTGTCCATGAAAAGAATCTTTTGAACAGTGAAACTACGAAAACTGTTCACGCCTACTCCAAGAACATGATCCCTCCGTAAAGCTTGATACGTGGTAATCACTGGTTTATCTGAGAACGTAGTATAATACTGAAGGCGCAAGTGTTCCAGAACAAATAATCCCAACGTCTCTCCATGTCGACTCAACGGCATCGTCAGCTACAATTGCAGTGAGAAAAAGGTCTTCAAGATTGGACCGTAGATAAACGTCGCCTGGTCGGATGAATCACGTTCCTTATTATACCAGGTCGATCATCGTGTCCGACTACGCCATCATCCAGACGAACAGCTGATTCGGAAAATGCATCGCGCCATGGGCGCAGGCCAGTGGAAGCAGTGTTGTGCTGTGGTAGGCCATTCCACTGGGTTTCTATGGGACCTGTGGCTGCTATTTAAGGCGTTATGACAGCAGTGGACTACATGATCATTGTTGGCAGCCACCTGCGCTCCTGCATGTTTGATATCCTTCCCTACGGCAAAGGCGTCTTCCACCACGCCACAGGGCCAGAATCGTTCTGCAGTGGCGCGAGGACCGTGATGCAAAACTCTCGTTGATGTCTTGATCACCAGCTTCGCCGGATATGAACCCAATGGAGCACAAATGGGGCGCTATCGAGCGCCGGCTCTGCGCTCACAAGTCACCGACGTGGAATTTACGGGTACTGAGTGACTTATACGTAGGCATCTGACAGCACATACCACCGAAAACCTGCTGTTGACTTGTTGAATCCATGCCACACAGAATAGGTAATGTGACACGTTCCTAATGTCTGCCAGCACGCTATAAAGCATATGATGATAAGTTCTGAACTATCGGTTCCGTAAGTCATAGTTACAAAATACTAACCCGAATTCATTACAGAACGCCGGCCGGTGTGGCCGAGCGCTTCTAGGCGCTTCAGTCCAGAACCGCGCTGCTGCTACGGTCGCAGGTTCGAATCCTGCCTCGGGCAACGCTGTGTGTGATGTCCTTAGGCTAGTTAGGTTTAAGTAGTTCTAAGTCTAGGGGAGTGGTGACCTCAGATGTTAAGTCCCATTGTGCTTAGAGCCATTGGAACCAGAACCAGTTCACAAAATGGTCATGGAGGACTGACGACTGAAAATGCGTGAAATTGCTCACGCTTGCCAGATGTCTTCTGAAAGAGTATATCACATTTTAACTGAAGAATTAGAAATGAAAAAGATTACCTGCAAGATGGGTGCCGCGACTCTTGACGCTGGATCAAAAACATGTGTCGTCGCCATGGCAAAATACACGAACTAAGGTATGAATTAGAGCCGCACCCACCTCATTCACCTGATATGGCTCCGTCAGACTTCCATCTCTTTCCTAAACTGAAAGCCGGCTGCTGTGGCCGAGCGGTTCTAGGCACTTCAGTCTGGAACCATGCTGCTGCTACGGTCGCAGGTTCGAATCCTGCCTCGAGCATGGATGTGCGTTATGTCCTTAGGTTAGTTAGGTTTAAGTAGGTCTAAGTCTAGGGGACTGATGACCTCAGATGTTAAGTCCCATAGTGCTTAGAGCCATTTGAACCATTTTGAACCTAAACTGAAAATTTTTCTTGGTGGACTTCAAATGAAGAATTGATAGCGTGTGTTGACAACTGTTTTGCTGTCCTGGAGGAAACTCATTTTCGAGATGTGATCAAATCACTGGAACATCGTTGGAACAAGTGCATTCCACTACAAGGAGACTACGTTGGAAAATAAAAAAGTTTCAGAGATGGAAGTAATTTTCCTCTATTCCGTTCCGAGAACTTCTCAAACCAGCCTCGTAGTTACCTTTGGAGAAGCTACATACAGTTCTCCATGAGTAAGGATGGGATTTGGCCAACACCATCCTGCTCTTTGAAGTGTTGGTTCCTGCGATTTGTTTATAGCGATTGCAAATGCCACTTTAATAGGTAACGGTGTTCTTTTAACAGAAAAGGCCTAATAGGACAATATCGTGTTAAGTATTACGACAGTTTTCCGGTTTCTGTCAGCGGAGCATTACAAAAAAATTCATCGAGTTTTATTACATCCATGCATACTCCATTGATTACGCTCTGTTTAGAGTTCAGATTTGTTATCAACACGACAGTAGTGGGTTTCTTTAGTATACGTTCATGTGGCGGTAATTATGACGGATCTAATGAATGTCAGAATTCTACTGGATGCAACTGGTTCCCAGTCCAGTTGTTTTCATTTATTTACTGCAATACTTATTTAGCGAAAATCAGTATTGCATGTCAGAATCCGGTTAAAACCTTTCTAACGATACCTCGTTCATTGCTGTACGATTTGTATTTGTTGAGAAAAATCGATGATGACTTGAGAAATAATATATGTGGTAGACAGTTTATGCAGCTAAAGGTGCCTATGACGTCCTCAAAAAGTTTAATCTATATTTACGACCCTGTCTTCCCCAAATGTCAGTAAGGATGCCTCGACGTGCTCTTCTTTAACCACTGAATTTAACGCATTGAAAGCAGCGAGTAATTAAACTTGACTCGTCGGTACTCGTTGCGATTCACGAGGCGGTGGCCACGTGTAGAGGTGGGAGTGTTGCGGGGAGGGGGGGGGGGGGGGGGGAGGGGGCAGCAACGCCTGCGTTCTGCTTGGGGAACGGACCGCGCAACAGAGACAGTCTCGTCCCGGGTGGGAAACGAGGCGAAACTTTCACCGGCTCGTTACGTAAAGCTCTGTTGTGGAGTGCCGTACTGGGAAGGAGGCGAGCGACGAGTTGATGCGGCCGGCGCAGCTGACCGCGCTTAGCGCCTCACGACCTGCAGCCGGCGGGCCCGAGCTACTTTCAGCAGCGTGCCGATAGTAGTCTATATACTCCCCACGCACTACTCAATCGCCCTATTTCTGCTAAGAGACGAAAAATTTCTCTGAAGTTCATTTTAGTGGTGCATCGTCCAGGAGAAAATTGTGGAAACGGGTTGACTATGCGCTCGGTATACAGGGATGAAATTGGCACCCTCGATAAGCTGGCGCACATAAAATGGTTGAAATCCGGGTACGAGCATTCTAACTAAATAGTCTTTCCTCCAGGGACTCCCTTTTGAGAGCACGAAGTATCTCGTAATTCGCGAGTGTTGATCGAACCCACAACCCACCGGTACCAAATGTAGCAGTACGCCTTTGAATTGGTGCGATACTCTACTTTAAATCACCATTGATGGGCTCTCAGGCACTCCTGCAGTAAAGAATGGGTCACATGGCTGATTTGTATGCGGTCTTGCCGGCTGGAGTGGCCGAGCGGTTCTAGGCCCAGTTTGGAACCGCGAGACCGCTTCGGTCGCAGGTTCGAATCCTGCCTCGGGGATGAATGTATGTGATGTCCTTAGGTTAGTCAGGTTTAAGTAGTTCTAAGTTCTAGGGGACTGATGACCTCAGCAGTTAAGTCCCATAGTGCACAGACTCATTTGAACCATTTCTTTGTATAGCGCTTTACTTATTGATGTACTACCATCCTTAGAATTCTCTCAATAAATCAGTCAAAAACTGGCCCTCGCTGCATTCAAGCTTACGTTTTAGTTCCATTTCATGTCGCTTTGCAACTTACTCCTAGACATTTAAACATCACGAATGAATCAAGCAGCACGTCACAAATACTTTATTCGAACATTATAGAATTGCTTTTTGAACTCACCTCCATTAACTTTCTTCTCTATACATTTAAAGCAAGCTGTCATTCATAATGTCAGATATAAATTCTGTCCAAGTCACGCCGTGTCCTCTTACAGTTACTCAAAAATGATAGTTTCCCCTACCCTACGTCGTCATCAGAAAACAGCCGCATACTACTGCTCACCCGGTCCGGCAGATCGTTTATGTATGTAGAGCACAATAGGTACCGCATCACACTTCCCCGGGGCACTCCTGACAATAACCCTTTCCTCAATGAACATCTGGCGTCCAGGACAACGTACTGAATTCAGTTAGTAAAACTTCTTAGACACAGTCACATATCTGAGACTGTGTTCTGCACACTTGGACTCCTGATAACAGTCTGGCGTGTGGCAGTGTGTTGTACGATTTTCTGTCGTCTAGGAATATGGAAGATGTCTGATGCTGTTCTTTCATGGTTCGCACGATATCGTGCAAGAAAAGGCCAAGTTGAGTTTTTACTGTTATCGAAGACACAGTGGAATCATCCGCTTTCCTTTGATCAGCCCTTCCCCGAATTGATTCCGTACTCTGTCTGCATATACTCACCGTCAACGAAAAATTAAACTATAATCACAAATTCAAAAAACAAAAACACGCTATACTTTTCTTCGAAATCTTTAAATTACATGGATGGGCTGAGCAGCTGATATCAACTGTGACAGCGCGTCTTGTCGGGAATTAAGTGGGTTTCCTAGGTAAAAATCTCGCTGCCTGTGACACTGTTCCAAATGTGTGAACTTGTTCGACAGAACTTTGGGTGACGTGTGACCGTGTGACGCATGCATAATAAACTGGGAGACGCCACTTAGAACTGCTGTTGTGAACGCAGCTCCTTGTTCGGATTCTTGTTTCTGTCATCCAACCTGTGGCTGATGAAGCGGTTCTCCATTGCTGTCGCCTGCCAGCTGCCCTCTTCCTACCAAGGTAATTGTTGCATCACACATCAGCGACGAACTGCTTCACACACTCATACCTAGGTCTGGCTCCGCGATGCTTTACTTCCAGCATCCCTTCGACTACAGCCTTCAGTATTACCTCAATCAAGTTGCTGAATAAATGACAATATTACAAAACCCTGTATATTTATAGGTAAAGTCGACATGACCCCGTTTTTGTTGCAACTCGGGATTCAGTCGTTTCTATCTTAAACTGATACATTTGCCCTTCTACGTTAACCAACGAAGTCTGTGTCACCAAGGATGCATTTATTCGATCCATCTTCTATCAAAAAAATAATCTGTCCCAAAGGAGGTGCGGAAGAAGAAACGCAGTAACTGTGCTGCATTTTTGCAAAAGTGAGATAATTCTCTCATCTTGTAGAAAGCAGAAAGAGAATACGCTGCGCAGACCTCCAAATGAAATCTGCACTGGGTCGCTCCCCCGTTTGTTTATGGTGAGACAACTGAGAAAAGCATTATTAGGGGAAGGGTTCCTTGTGGATGTCTCGCATGCTACTATGATTCGTGTTTTAGGCAGTTTTAAATATAGTCAGAATAATTTATCGCTTACATGACCGTAGTCAGCTACGAAGTAAAAAGGAAAAGGTGATGTTCTCCGTCGGTTCCGCTGGCCTGGGGACCAATATCCCTTAATATGAGCAAGCTGCAATCTCTAAATGCTTTCATCGGAGATACTTCGAGAAGATTTCACCGAAGCATTAAATCCACCTGCATTTTGACCAGTCAATTAGAAACGAAAACTTTTATTTCTAAGATAGTGGCTGTAATTCCCACGTACGCAGGCAACACAACCACATTTGAAAACAACAAGCGTGCTGCTCACCATATTTCATTTTCTTCATTCCATCATTCCATGAAAGCAAATCCCTAAAGCAGCTAAAATGAAAAGGCCTTTATCTTTACAGGCCCTGGAGGACAGCAAAAACTATTTCCTTGACATCTAGTGCAGCACAACAGAACTTTCCCTACGCCGCAAAACCAGTATTTATTTGTGGAAAACAGCGCTGTAAAGCGACTGCATATACGTTTTTAAGTGTGTTGCTATCAGCTCTCAGGGAACAGTCAGCCATTTTTTGAGGGCAACTTTCTCCTACGCATCCTCCACGCCGCCGTCAGATTACACTCCACAGTTTATAGCCAGGATGCAGTAACGCGGCATTGTGCATGGATTTAAGAACAATTAGGCAGCCTGTTGCTGTCGTCGTCATCAGGCCGAAGATGAGATGTAGTGTAACGATACGTAAGACTCAATGATTTTTGTTTGAAATATGACCATGTTCACACTTAGTCACCTACGTCGTTTAAACAAAACACTTCAAAAAAATTAAGTTCTTTTAAAGTTCTCTGTAAAAGATTCTTGAACGAAACTGTAATTAAAACACCTTCAGTTGAGTCGTTTGCGCAAAATTACGTCACTAAGTCCATCTAGTTTGCGCAAACTTTTGAAATTTAGATGTCGTTTGTTTCTTCTTAAAAATTATATTCTTGCAAGTTATCTTATTTTTCCCATGTTAAAATGAGACTGTAAAACCTTTAAGATTCAAAAATCGAAATCAAACTCTTCTGAAAATTAATATCCTGGAAAAATTCAGTTTTATTGTCTTCGTATATGCTACATACAGATGTGAACATCAGACTCGACAAAACAGAACTGAACAAAAATTACAACATGAACTAAACATTCTGTAACGTCATTACAATGGAAAATAACAAATTTTTGTTTATTTGAATGTTGGAGGTTCGACGCAACAACCTGGTCACAGGATCTTCTGCTGCTCTTTGGCCGTTGACCCGCGACGTCTAGTGGCCAGCAATTTTCTTCTGGTTCCGGCAGTGAATATGCTGTTTCCGCGAGTTGCGCTGCTCTCTCCGAACATGAAACATACAAAACAAAAGTACAAAACTTTAAATATTTTACAAACATAACAAAATATTACAAATAAATAAACAAAACACTAAATTAAACTTATATTTACCTGCAAACTGAACTGATCCTTGTGGATGGGTGACGCTTTAATTTCGCGTCCCATTACATACCCCACCCACAAGCTTAGTTTGGCAGGAATTAACCGAAAATAAAACTTCTCGTATATGCAATATTAACTGTTAAGGTAATAAAAGTTTCAAACATTTGTCTTCCATTTTACGTAGTCTAATGTCTTTGCTTTTAGATAGATTTATCCTTTTATGACTTTAAAGAATTAATATCATGAATGTTTGTGACTATTTGTCATTTATTTTTTAGTCGTTGTTATTGTTGTTATTCGTAGCTGAATATACGGAGATTACCCCTTTCCACTTAATAGTTGCTAGTAAATAATGACTTAGCGCGTTCCTTAACGTTATTACATTGGGATAGAGCGTTCAAATTGTTATAGGTTCGTCACCAATGTATGATTTTAAATCTTTCATTAGTGGTTATCTTTTCAAATATCTGATTTTCCAGAGGACTGATAAAAATGTTTGCTACTGCTCCTGATATTGGAGATTTCACTAAATGTTATATAGGTTAAACAGCATCACATTCAACAAGAGAAACTATGAAAAAGAAATGAGTACAGTCATACAAATAGTTAGGAACAATGGGTATGACAGACATGTAGTACACAGATTCAATCAAAAAATAAAAAGACAAATATAAAACAAACATATTTCCAGAATACAAGATAACTCGCAAGCTGCAAACTCACAAATACACTCAACACCCACAGGCAATGATAACATCACACAGAAAAGAAGCTGGTGGTGCACTATGACTTACACAAAATGGCAAAGATACTGAAGAGGGAGGGCTTATAAAAGGCACGTAAAACTGTGAAAACCCTCCAATCAAACTTAAGCCAACCAACAACAAAGGGGGCTAAAATCCAAGAACCAGGAATATATAAACTTGAATGACAAAGTTATGATGCTGTAGACATATGCATGACATGGAGAAATTTTAAAACGTGATACAAAGAATACATCAGGTGTTCGAAGTACGAAACAAACCATTCCCCATTTTGAGATCACTTAAAACACCATAACCACCACCCTACAAACATGATGGAACAAAATATGAAAATAATGAGGATAAACAACCACGACAAATACCTTACACAAAGGCAACAAAACTCCAATATCCATAAAGTCATTGCTGAGAACGAACATGTGATAAATGAGCAAACACACATCAGCACAGACTCCCTACTACACTTCATATAGATAAAAAAACCACCTTCTTGTCACATTTAAACAAATACATATCTTCCTCTTTCTCTTTCTATCCCTTTTAACTTCTGGACACCCATACACAAAGGCTCACACACACACACACACACACACACACACACACACACACACACACACACATACAAACGCAAACACATACCAAACAGAACACAGAGATTCCTCAAAAATTACCCTCCAAAGTTTGCAATAACATTTGATCTTTGGCAATAACATCCGACAGTCGGCAGCACAAGCCAAATCGTTTCATCAAACCAAGTTTTCAGTTCCTACTGCTGTGAAGTGTGGAAAACTAAAGACGCAAATGGCAATCATTAGAAGAACAGCGTCAAAAATCCATGGAACCTGTAAATAGAATTTGAAATAATACTAATCCATAGAAAAGCCAACCACCAGAACTGTTTATGACCTACATATATATTTCCCCAAAATGTAAATTTAGTAGTAAAAATATGTAAATATTGCAGGCCATTGAAGATGCCTTGCACAGAATAAAAGCAAAACGCGTATGGCACGAAGACTGTGTTTCATTTAGTTGTAGTTAGACAGTCCAAAACTAAAAATTATCAATATGGCGTAACATTTTTATTGGTATAAAAGAAACGATTAAAGTTGGGGTGACGGCAGGGATCTTTAGCTAGCTTAATAACATGAAACAACTGCAGCCGTCATTTTGACGTTTTCTTATAATATTGCGTCCAATTTCGGTGACTCAATACACCATCTACAGGCCTGAGGGGTTGAACTCCAACGTATCTACGATCCCTTCAGTGGCCAACACCTCTAAACTGGCTTCCTTAGAATACTGTAACAGCAATGTTGCAGACACAACAATGCTGTTACTGTATTCTGTGGAAGCCAGTTCATAGATGCTGGCCACTGATGGGTTCGAGTATAGAATGGGAGTTCCCACACTCAACGTCAGTTAAGGCCTGAAGATGGGGTACTAAGTAACCAAAACTGGTTGCAATATAATAAAAAACATCAAAACGACGGCTGCAGGTGTTTCATTACATTATTTAAGTGAACGGCCTAAGTATTGCTGACTATCAGTATGGAAAAATAAAAAATTTAAACAACTTGTTGCCTGTCTGACCCCCCCCCCCCCCCCCCCTCCTCCTACCCGCGACCTTTTTGAATCAGACTGAAGCTGGTCAAGAAATTGTAAAATCGTGCGACCTCGTGGATGCGCTACTTGTTTGCCGTGCGGGGGGTGTTCTGCCTGCCCCCCCCCCTCCTCCGTATGTGGGTGAACAACACGAGCAGTGGGCGGCATTGTCGGGCACTACCTGCGCCCGGCGGACGGGCTCGGTCGGCTCCCCTATTCTCTGGCCAAGGTTACCGCCGCGCGGGGGGAGGTACTGCCAGAAAAAGCTTTCTATTTTTTCGAAAGCGAGTTGCGCTCGTTTGTGAAAGGAGGAGGGTCACAGGGAGGCGTGTGGGAGTGCTGGGAGAAGGACGGACCGGCCGGCAAGGACAGCCGTCCTGCGGGACAAAAACCGCGGCTGAAAAGAGCCGCGACGGGACCAGGGCACGCCGGTGTTCCGCGGGAGTGCAGCGCGTCCGCCACGTGGTCCACGCACTATTGTTGAGGACGACGTCGAAAGTAGTTCCCTAGAACCGGCTGCGATGGCCTTTCCCAGGGTGAATGAGGCCTTTTTGTGTCGACTTTGCATTTTGTATAGCTCAAAATGATACGCAGCTGATGCCCATTCGTGGTTCTCAGTCGCTGCCACCTCCAGCTGCGTAACTAGGGTACGGCAGCAGGGAGCGAGTCCCCCCTGCACCGTTTTCCACGAAGTCGCATCTTTGTGGCAAATGAAAAAAATTGACGAATGGAAAAAGAAAAGGGGAAAAGGCATGGTGAATTAAGAGGAGGGAAAAGCTGAAAAAACAGAACAAGAAAATTTAGAGGATAATAAAACGGAAGTGGGGTACAGATGTATTGCAGCCCCTCAAATATCGACAGATTCCCTTACACAAAAGCATCACTTAATCAGTAATAATTGAAGGTAAGTACTTGTCTAAGTTATATCTTCAGATTCTTTGAAACTTTAAAGTCGAACTTTGTCTCAATTACGTTGGATCAATCAAGGTGAGCTATCAGTAATACTCTCGCTATCACTATACCCAATGGTTCAAAGTTATGTCGTTAGTTGTTTCATTAAAATGTACAAAATAGTGGACAATGAAAAGCAGCCATTGCGCTGTTTGGGTGCGGCTACTTCGTTAAAAGTTCCCCTCCACCAGCCACAACGGGATACAGTTCTAAAGGTTCTTGCCGGGTCCAGAGCGTATCTATGGTCGTTGATCCCGTGTCGCTACAGTGTTCGTAACATGCAGACTTTGGCAGTCTCCAGTTTTTCGAAAACCAAGCTAATGAAGCTGTGAGCGCTCCTCGTCCCACTATTTCTTTGTATAGATGATTCGTTCTATACAGCACAAAGAAGATGGACCGTTAGTACAAGAGGCATTAGCATAGACAGTCAATTTCGGTCTGTTTTCCTTCACAAACTGATACGCATTTGTATCAAGTGGTGGCGACTCGAGTAAATCAAGTATTCCACTTCGCGTCAAGCCATGTTTTACAGAATATTAGTTTCATCAACAGCGTCGCAGTGTTGTTAGTAATTCACCACCGCCGTAGCTCCTGCAACGCCAGATGATGTCACTTACTCCCAACATCTCTCAGCCAAGACGTGCTAAACAACCTAGGTCGGGATTTGAGTTCTCATCTCATCCTTGCTACGCCTCCTTTGCTCCTTCCCACTATTTATCAATATTTATGTCCTGGGCATTAGTCGTACAGTATGTTCAAGCGTGCTCTTCATATCAGTAGGAGGCTAGGATCATTGACAATGATTAGTGTGCTGAATACTTTGCTCTCGACAGTGGCAGACCCTGTTTTAAATTTTTTTTATTTTTAATTAAAATTTCCGTTAACGATTCCCACGAATCATGTTTTGTACAGTGAACATCACTGTACTTTGCCAATGATTCCCTTTCTGCATGCATCTTACCGTTTTCTGAATTGTTTGCATGTCTGTACATCAGTGTACTGCTTTATTTACGAGTAGTTGGCTGGTCTGTAAACTGTTTATTGTGGCCGCAAGCACATCAGAGCGAGTGTTTTGTATCTGTGTAATACGACTTTGTTGTTTCCCGCATGTCTGGCTTATTATTGCGTTAGGTCGTTGAATCCGCTGTCCTGGTTCTCCCTTATTTTCTGATGTGTAATTTTTTCAGTCACAGTCATATTCTGTAAGTGATGGATCCGACCTCCATTGCCAGCACTTTTAGCAAATAACTACAGTCGCTAGCCGCCCTTGCACGCAAGTGATAATAACATCAATGAGTCAAGCAATGCCAGTTCAACAGTATGAAAGAAAATCATGAGCGGATTCGGCATTGGACTCTGTTCAGCAATCGTTTCATAATACTTACCTCTCCCTGGCACGCAGACGCTTGTGCCTTGTGTCTTGTCTCTTGTTTCCGGCTAGTAGACACAGCCATTCATTTTACGCCAAGTGAGTCAACACAAGGAGAGCATATCTTGCATTTGTTGTTTCGTTTCTTACGGCTTTGCATTGGTCGGCAGTGTAGCATTCAGAAAGTAATCGCTTGATTGTTACAAGCAATAAGATTCTTGACTGTCTTTTTCCATGTGCTTTAAATCATGTCATATAAAACAGAATTATTTAAATTTTTTACTTATTTTAAAGTCGTGTTGATCTCCATACATGAATCAACAGACTGAGCAGTGGTGAGCATTAAGCAAAATGAAGAGTTTTTGGCAGAGGGATACGAAGCTTATCCTGCGTGCCAGTTACCTATTTGCGCCACTTGCCACCTTGCAAAGATTTTACAACATACTTATACAACAATATTCAAATTTAGAGGTGTAGCACTGAATGATAAGCAGCGACGTTAAAATTACAACTAAAGAGATGATCCCCACTCAAAGTTTTAGAAAAAGTTTTCATTCACTCTGATACCAAGAATTTCTAACTACTCAACGCCTAACTCGGTGCAGCGGGTTGCAGGTTGTCTACTTTACGGCATCCGGGGACAACAAAAATTTGATTTTCAGAAGTTCATAAAACTATTTGTCTAATATAAAAGTTTAAATGTTGTCGCACTCTGCTCCTTAAAAGGTTTAATCTTGTGTTACAGGTTTAATACAGTAATACTAATATTACAGATGGGAAATGTGTATACGTATGTCTTGAGGGCGCGAATTACATGGAATTCATTCATCCAGAGTCAGAGAATGAGAGCACTTAGTGACTTCCAACAAACCTGAAACATAATTTCAAACCTTCGCCAAACTACTTCTCTCTTACATGCTCAATGTAGCTTATTTAACACGTCAACTCATTTGCAAAGTTAATCCGGCGTTTGAAGAAAGTTTATACATGGGAGTTGCGTTCTTTAAAGAATAGGGATGAGGCACTAAGTAATTTATAAGAAGACTGAAAGCAAACATTAACCAGAAAGCTACACTGCTCACCACAACGGTTTACTAAGCCTGCTAGAGCAGTTCTGCCCTTGATATCCTTACCCGGCCATTTAAAGTGGTAGCAACAGCTTAACGTGGCATCCAGACCAGGTTACGTGTTTTCCCACATTTTATTTTTCAGTTATCAGACTGGTATGATGCTGCCCTCTAACTTTTTCCTATCTCGTGCTAATCATTCAACATCTAGGTAACTACTACAACCCAACATCTCCTATAATCTGTTTTGCATATTCTGATCTTAGCCTGACCAAACTTTTTTCATTCTCCACCGCTCCTTCCAACGTTTATGGATACTGTAGCAGTGACCAAACAACATATAAACTAGACATTAGCTGACTAGACGTCTACGGAGCAAACCTGCCTAGTTTTGCCCAGTTTCGAATGACGCAAGTCGTCGAATGAACCGACACGCCGATGGAGGTTCGTCCTACAGTGTATGGAGGGCGTAGTATTTTATTTTGCTAGAATCTCACCTTGATACAGCTTGACAAAACGCCTAACTTCTTTTATTTATTATTTATATACTTTCCATTGTATTTAAACCAGTTTTAATATGACGATCTCTCATGGTTACCCTACAAGTCTATCTTTTTTGTTTCTTAAATCTGACTAGATTTGAGAAACATAAGAGTAACGATATTGGAACCGAAGTGCTTCAGATACCTTCTGGTCGCTTTGGCGCTCCTGGGAGACGAAGTACTACGGCTGCTCTAGTCACTCTGTTACGGGCGTTCTTCAGAGCCGGACATGTATTTCTGTTTCGGGCGTTCTAGAGAGACGGACATGTCGCACTCTATGTCGGAAGTGGATGGAAAAGTTACCGTACAGTTAAGAAAGCTGTGTCGAGTGCTGTGAAAGACAGTGTTAAAATGGGTGAATATTTAAATAATAACCAAACAGGAGACATTAATGAGAACTGTCGCCTACCATCATTGTCAGTACTACAGATCTAGCGCTCTGTAGATACAGAGACTAACGTGGACAAGTGGCATGCCACGAAAAGCATATTCACAGGATCGGGATGACAGCATAGCAGCCTCCGCCGAAGAAGATCCCACGACGGACGATGTCTTCTGCGCTGGGGACACAACTTTAGAAGACTACAGGTTGGTGGAAAGAACGGTTAGAGACGACTCTTATTCAATCCCTCCAGATCTCTCCAGTTTCCAGATCTGACTTCCAAAGATTACATAATATATACATGCCATCCCTTGTGGCGAAACGTGTATTTAAAGAAGATGTTACTATCCGTTAACGAGAACTGTGAACTGGTTGAGACGTGAAAATCATAATGAGAACAGTGGACTATAATGATTATCATAAAACGGCCAATCAGCAATGTATGAACAGTGAAAAAGATAAAAAGCCACACTGTGTGAACTGTGAAATTATATTCTGCTAGAACTTTTGTAACTTTTTTTGAACTGTTAGGCAACAAAGTTAAATGCCGCTAATCAATCCGCGACGCCTAGTTGAAACTGAAAACGCGAAAACGCAAATTGAAGTGTAAAGTTATAAGTGTGTGCGCGGTCCAGGGGGTTTACGTTTTATTTCACCAATACGAAAACAACGCTTCATGGATCAGTTAGCAGAGTATCGTACAACAGGCGAGGCGGATGACATGGAAGCAACACCTGTCGCCTCCACCAGCTGCAGTCCAACGTCAGCAAGCGGCGAAAGGCAGAGATAGGCGTTTGTGGTTGACTACGGCAGCCGAAGACACCAAACACGACAAAAACAACGTGGCGAGCAGCAGCATCGCCCTGGAGAAATATACGCCAATCACTTTACAGCTAGCGAGAGGAAACTAGTATTAACAATAGGGTTTTTAAGAACATTGTTAAATTGTTTCGTAATCATTCTTCTAATAACAAAAGGTCGGGGAAAAGCGAAACGCGGTACAATATTAGAAGTAGACAGGCAGTGCAGCCTCAGAGTAATGAAACTGAAGAGGCAAGCCAAATTACAGAGCATGCCAGATGAAATTAGTAATATAAGTAAAGAGGAAAGCATACAAAACCAAATGGATGATAGCTATTTCTCAGAATCACATGATATAGAAACTGAAGTTTTCCAAGAAAACGTAACTTCAAATAGTAGCAATAACGAGTTTGGAGAGGTGCATTCTGATGTAGGTGACATGAATGCCAATGATAAGTTAAATAAGGTGAATGGTGATGTCGACGTGATGATTAACACCGCCATTACTAATCAATCAAGAAGTGGAACAAGTAGATTTCGCCATGGAACAGCATCAGCTGATACATTGTCTACACAAGACAATAATGTAAGTATGGTTGAAATATTAATGGAGTTAGTAACTGAGCAAAAGTAGTTAAAATTAAGGCTAGAAAAAAAGATAGAACAAGGTCAAAAAGAATTAAAGAAAGGGGCAAAACTTACTTGCTGATAAAATAGAAGTAACAAAGGAGGAGATAGCAAAAATTAATCGTAAGCTTAAGCACATAGAGACCAGGGTTGATTCTCATGAAACTAGAATAGGGGCTTGTGAGAAAAGAATTGAACATGAAGTAAAGAATGAGGTCAAAAATTGGATGAGTGTAAGCAAGACGTTAATCATAAGATTGATGATGAAGTAGCGAAAACAAATTATCTCATGCAAGCTCAATTTACTTTTGTATTGTCAGTTAGGGATGAAGTCATTAAATTAAGTAATGATCAGAGTAAAATAAACAAAACTTGTAAAGACACGCATGAAAAGCAAAACAAACGAGTCGTAGACTTGAAGGATGAAAATGCAGTCCTTAGTCATAAAGTATCACAAACAGAAGCTGTTTGTAATGATAGTACAAATACGGTTCAGGGTTGTTTGAGAGAAATAGAACAGAAGGTGGAAAACATACCTCAACTAAATAAGGTGAGTAAAAATATAGATAATATGGAAGTTGCGTTAAAACGAACTTCAAACACGGGTTGAACAGGAAAAACGTAAGCGTGTTGTTCATGTTAATGAAGTAGTCAGTAATGCCAATGCTTACAAATTTCATAACCTTCTAGTAAAGCTAGTATACATCCAGTTGCTTTCGTTCGTTAGCTTGAGGGCATCACACTTAACAACATGACAGAACAGCAGAAAATCAAATTTGTAACCAGTCGTTTTAATGACACATGTAAAACATACCAAGAATTTTTAGAGCATTCTTAAACCAGTAATGGTCAGCAAGTACACAAAACAGTATAAAAACAGAAATATTTGCAGCTAGGAGCCTTGTAACAGTGGCTGCGATAGTTAAAGGAGTTCTTTCAGCACTACTGCGAAAAGGACTAGTATTTAACTGATCCTTTACGTGAATCTGACTTAGTAGAAATAATAGTTCTTAAGTTCCCAGTGCCTGTTCAGGAGGAACTAATTCATGTCAACAACAGTGAGGTAAACAACCTCCTGTGTATATTAAAACAGCTGGACACACTTTCGGGCAACAGACAAGTGTTGGAAGGCTGGCATAAAAACAGGTGGCGTGCAGACCGCCGCAACAATAACCTCAGGGGGCTAAGCACTGTGCATTGCTAGGTAGCTCACACTTACCAGGTACCCGAGTTAACTAACAGTTTACTTCCTGTCTCTTCACGCTGTTAGTTCTTCCTTCTTCATCATTCTAAACTAAAATCTGTCATCTATTCTTCTTCTCTATTCAAGATAAAAAGGGGTCAATTGAAACAAAGGACATACTAATTTAATAGTTAAGCAACTGGTCCTAGACTATACTTACGTATTACAAAGGTAACATGTAGCATAATGTTTGCAAAACAAGGACAGAACCTAGGCTGTAAGACCTAAAATCATCACTCATACAGGCAGGAGAATACCCTATAAACTACGTACAGAAACTTTTTATGTATGTTATGAAACACAAAGAAATCACATATGCATGTACATAGAGAAAACAATCTTCTATATCTCTTTATTTAGCTAGCTTGCAGCTTATGGAGAGGAGGAAAAGGACTCCGAAGCAAGTAAGTGGACACAATTAGGACAAACAATACACAATGGCTCTGAGACGATTAGATTAAAATTTGTTAGCAACATTTGGTAGGTGGTCAGCGAGTGATTACAACCAGTGATGAGGTTTCCGCTGCAATACATACATATTTAGGCTAGGATGAGTCAAGCCACAGCTACAATGATGTTTAGGATCGACCAGAGAAGTCAACCACTCGTATGCAAATGAATAGGAAGATAATAGGCGACGTGAGAGTCGACCACACATATAAGGATCAGTAGGCGAAGTATTTCCGCCGAAGCATTCTATTATGTCTGGTAACCGTTATTATTCTACACCCTATAAAGTAACACGTTAACTGTATCCATTATGAATAAAATAGATGCACTCACGCTGCTGTCAGCATCCGATTGTGAATCGCTTTCTTTAACACTGTTCGAACTATCATTGCTCCATTGCTACCTTTAAAATGAAAGTTTTTTGAGCAATACGAGAAGTATAGAAAGTGTCGAATGTTACTTTTTCCTACAATAGTCATGTATATAACTACGAGAGGCGTCTGTCTGGAAATCTCCCAAAGCTGTCACGTGCTCCTTCCCTGCCTTTCCAACGGATCTGCAGTTTGACTGTGCCAGTCTTGTCGCAGTCTACACCCAGGAACGCTTTCCTTACCCTGTTTCACTTCATGTATCGCATTTGCACCACACGTTGCACTCGACATAGTCTGAGATAAAATAGCCAAAATTTCCGCTGTAAAAGATCTCTGAAACTGAGATACTGCTCGGAACAACACGTACACAATACGACCGTCTTCTTGCACTCTGATATTGCTTTCAGTTTTCAATTGCAATCTCCGAGCTTTCTATTGCCCACAAGACACCGGTGAAAAGCAACCGACGAGAACATACTAGAATCAGTGAGTAAGTCTGCCGTGTTAGCTGCGACCGTCTGAAGTGATTTAATGTGAAAAGAAAAGATGTTCAGCAAATGGCAACAACTCAGAATACAACACTGCTGCCCTAACCAGGAGCCTAGTGGACATAAGAGTTTCGTGCATCCTTTTTTCGATGTCATCAAATTTGAAGACCATGTTTATATCGCATGGTTTGTTGCTGCCTTTTCCTACATGTTACGGAGTTCAAATTATATAACTGCCTACGATGACCGTTCGTAGAGTTTAGTCTTTTATTTTGTTGTTACTATGAATTGAAAGGAAAGGAGATGATTGTTTCCTGTATTAAAGTTACTAATCTCGAATCGGTCCCTACAGAGGCGACCTTCCGTCAGTTCACACCAGTATGCTCTCATTCCATTAGATCCTGCGTTGACATTTGGATAATGATACAGGGAACTAGTTCTAGTTTTTATTATAGAGAAATTTCCTCCACATCTTTTCTTCTTGTCGGACGGTGATACGAATTACTTCCAACACCAGAATTCACGAGGGCTACCTATTGTCCGATCACCACAGCACTATCGTGTGATATTTCTAGATGCGTGTACATGATGAAATGACTTATATATTTAAATATGAGGAAAATAATGTCATACTCTTTCAAAGAACAGTAAGAAGGTAAACCAATCCATGTAGATGACTCGTTACAGAACTCTCGCTCGACTGATTCTTCGTTGTTAACAGTCACTTCGGATCCTTTAACAAGATTTATTAGCTGTATAACTTTTTTCAGATTTGTTCAGGTGCCACATAAAAGCCCGGCAATCTCCAGTCGCTACAGGGAAGACGTAGTGCACCACGCAAAAACGCAGTGTTAAATTTCGTAAGCATAACTACAGTGACGACTCAAGAAACTCACTACTTGCTCTTCCATACTACTCGTATAATACTTTTGACAGTAATAACGTAGGCGTAAGATGATATTCGTCGAGTACTCTCTGCCTCTGTGTTGTGGCTTGCGGGGTACAATGTAGATAAAACATTTTACATATATCTACATCATTATGTTCGACCAATTCCAGGTCGTGTGGTAACGCTCATGCGCTAAGGAACAACAGTGGAAACAATCGCCCCCGTCACCGGTTTGTAACTAAGTCGTTTGCGACTAAGTGCCTGTATCACTGTAAATCTAAACTCTTTTTGTGAGAGTTTGTATCGAAACGGTTCCATTGGATTTACGTATAACACAGGACGAAAATACTCCATATATGTTAGCCAATTATCGGTTTTCCATCAGACGCACATATGGGCTCAGGGGAAAACCTATTGTTCTCCTTTGATTGACAGGTACTTAAGCTATTGTTCTCCTTTGATTGACAGGTCCTTAACCTGTGGTTCTGCAGAAAGGATCCTTCCTTTTGATTGACAGGTCCTTAACCTATTGTTCCCCCACCCCCTCCCACTCCCCCCCCCCCTCGCTGCTACAGGTGCACTTTAGATATCACTTTGATTAACTAAACCTAACCTCCTCCCCTCCCTGCCTCAAGAAAATGGTGGGAAGTTTAAATTTTTGTGGGAAAAAAGGTCACTTGGGTTACCTCCACTAACCTAAGAAAATGGTGGGAAAATAGGTCGCTTGTGCTACCTCCACTATCTGAAGTCATCCGACCACCACCTCTTCCTAGGAATTGGTGTATAAACCACACAGACTGTGCTGGGCTGCTGGATAGGATGGATCTAAGTCTTTATTTTGCATGCAGTATTTATTTAAGAAATTTGAGGCAGTAGCTCCATCCAGTGTGTCCACCATGAGGTTCAGAGTCCAACTGCCCTAGTACAAAGTACCGCCATCACAGGGCGCCATTGGCCCTCCCATGACATAAACCAAGATAGCAGTCTGGAGTGGAAAAATGGCGGGAAAAGGACTCAGCCTGTGCTGGGCTGCTGGAGAGAGAAACGAGTCTACTTTTTTTTATTTTTGAACTCTTTATTTAGGGACAGATTTGATATAGCACCTTTATTAGACAGATACAAAACACTCGCTCTGATGTGCTTGCGGTCACAACAAAACAGTTTACAGACCAGCAGACTACTCGTAAATAATGCAGTACACTGATATGCAGACATGCAAACAATTCGTAAATTATCGAAATAATGCAGTACACAGCATACAGACCTGCAAACTACTCGCAAATCAGCGAAATAATGCAGTACACTGATGTAAAGACAAGCAAACAACTCTTAAATTACGGAAATAATGCAGTACACAGCATACAGACAAGCAAGTAACTCGTAAATTATCAAAAAATGATGGATTTGTAACACTATACAAACACACTCACAACACTTAAACAGCCAAAAATAATGCAGTGCACAAACACTCATTCCACATAAGAAACAGTTTCAAACTATCATCAACCACAATGTAGCCTATCAGAGACTCCAACATGCGCATGCATCTACGTTGCCATGAGCCACCACTGCTGCTGATGGCAGACAGCAGATAAAAGTCTCATCTACAGTTAGAGTTCTTTGAGTGTTATACTGATGTCAAAGAACTCCAACACACACATGCACTGCCTGCCGTACCCCATCCACTGGGCTGCACAGGACGCTACTGCAAACGCTCCCAGAAGTCAGGATGCACTGGTGGCTCCCACGAAGTAACGACGTGGCCGTCAGCTGCCAAGTCACACACTGGTGTGCGTTTGGGTCCTGCAAGCATGAGACAGTGGCATCCCTTTCACACTAGACACCTAAGAAATCCCTGATGGAATACGTGTTCACCTAGGCATCGTTCCTGGCATAATGACACATAGCTGTGGTGTGGGCCCAGTGTTGTGACATGCTTGTATGGCAGCTAAGAGTTTCTCAGTGTTATACTGATGTCACATACCTATGTAAATAAAAGCCACATCCTCCCCCCCTCTGAATGCGCAATAGAAATCTGTTGCTGAATAACATTGACTGCTTTCTCCCTAGCTATCCTAATGGGACAGCCTGTTCATCACTGAATTTACCCATAAAACTGCTGCTGGTGTTGGACCACCGTCCGCCATTGTTTTCTGCAGACAAGACTTCCAGTGGCTAAAATCTATTTTGTACAGCTCGCCATATTGCAGTGACAGTTAAACCCTGCAAAAGTGCCCTACATATCTTCAAATACGGAAAGATTCCTACTCCATTACACTGCTCTGCCACCGAGGATGATAACTTGAATATTAGAGCATGAAACCGATCTCCAACCTGGCAATATATCACTGTGTACTGTGTTGATGTAGTAAACATACAATTCGTATCCTGCACTATACAAATCGTCCCTTTTGCTATCGACTGCCTGATACTTGTACATATACCATGAAGACAGACAGCACCAAATATACTCCTCACAGCACTAGATATTTTCCTACAGCCGACAGTCACCAGTCATCCGCTTCCGATGCATGACTAGAGCACCCTCAGTGGACCGAAGTCACTCTCCAAACTGTTATACAAAGACGACCTTGTTTCTACACTAATCTCCAGACTCTTCAGATTACAAGAACACATGCACTTTCACATATGTTTTGCCAGAATATTGTACCATTTACCTGATACTTCTCGATATCAAGCACATGGCAATATCGTTTGGATAGCAGTACTGCTCGCGCAACATAATTCTGAAAGTATCGACTGGAAATTCTTTCTCTAGTAACCCAATACCTTAGCTAGGTGCAGCACGCTGTAAACCATTGAGTAACTAGAAACTTGTCATGTTTGCATACACCTTTATGCGGAAACTCGAAAAAAAAAAATTGAGGAAACTGATATTTCCACTCACGAATACCGATTTCGGTGATGTAACAGATTCCAAATCATCCTTATAATTTACAAAGTCAACTAAGGTGCTTCTCACGTCTGGAGAACGAGTAAACGTGTCTTCCACCTGCCTTTCACCTGCTAGACGCGCAAACCACAGTCGATGTTCTCTCAACTAAGTAAAGGAGCGAAATGTACAACCACACGTCCATATTGAATATTCTCGAATTTCCATGCGATCAGGAAAGCTGTCCAACACACAAAATAAGTGTCAGTTCGATGTTCGGCCGTCTAGAGACGACATGGTTAAGTCAGCTGCATTCCTACACCCCCAACAGGTCTCTCTCCATTCGGACAGCTCCTATAGTTAGCCAGAAACGTGAATCATTCCAGCCACAAGCCCCTGGCACTGCGTGCCACGCACCCCCAGTCACAGAATCTTTCTAGGAAACCGACTGCATACATATTCTATCACTGTACTTACAATTAAGTATTACGATCATGGTCTCAGTTGAACGACATTTGACAATGAGCGAAGTATCAGAAATACACCCTGCTGATGGGAGTGGCTCTGGAAATAGAAATATCTGTACCATTCTTATGACTTGACATACTCTTCCCTTTGCTATCACAGTATTCCAAATCAAATCCACACCTTTCTTGGGACTGGACATAGTCATTTCCTTTGCACATTCGAGAACACAGTGCATACTTTATAAGCCTGATGATCAAGGGTACCCCATCACACATCCCCTACTACTAAGTATAATACTTCACGAAAAGCTGATTGCTGGCGATACGAAGTAATGACGAAAATTAACGATGAGTGGGCATGACTCATAAGTTTTTCTTGCGAGTGGTACAACTTTGTATTAGAAAGAGAGACCTAATCGTCATACAAACAGCCAGATATCAAAAATTACGACCATATTACTATCACAAGCGGTCATGGCTCTACAGGTGCACACAAGTATCCATGTCAAAAGCTATGCTGGCTATATAAATAGAGGTATGGCATTATCTCAGAATGAATTGGTTTTTCCAGATAAATACCATGACACTGAATATAGACAGTGATCATAGCAGTGTATATTATCAGACAAACAGTGCGGTTACATGTAGCCCATGATGCAACCTCATGATAAAATCGGTAAATTTTAAAATTGATTTGGCTAAGGAACGTGGTATGATACCATTATTTGCAACTCTCTCATGCCGCTGCTAGGTATTTCACCAGTATTTGTAACATTCTGTCTTGATACCATGTCAGACGTTCCGCAATACATCCACTGGATTATAGGTGATGGTTGATTGAGAAGGATCACAAACAGTAGATGGTGTGCTGATTGAGGTCATAAGACATGTACACGGGCTTCTCAGGTCTCTAGTGTTACGCTATCTGCTAGAAAGGATGTCTATGAACTGGAATCAAGTCTGTCCATTCAATCACATACCTGCATTGGAGAAGCTCTTTAATGATTACAGCCACTGGTAAATCATATATCTGGAACTCTCATATCTTGAAACGAGTCACCTTTCTTGAACCTGTCTGCTACAATAAAATTCCAATGTGGTTTCCAGTAGTCCCTACAAATCTTGTAACTGCTCCCATTTCTGTAGCTTTGTGCATGTGATCATTCCAATTTAGGTTGGAACTGAGCGGAAGTCAGAGAGAGCCATATGCACCACCTTCTGAAACCCATGTACAAACAGAGTGACCTGAGTTAGGTCTGTGTTTTGACCATTCAGTGGAAAGCAAACTGTCATACCTCTTCCACCAGTGTATGACATGTAAGGTCAGTGCCAAACAAAGCCTGTTCCTGCAGCACTAGATAGTACAAAACACAGTATGGGAACTAGGAGGAGGACGAAGATTTTGCTACTGCATTGTACTGCATCCCCAAACTACATACAGATACTACAGTACGAAGCAGATTCGCACCCCTCAGGGCTCATTCACGTCTATCAGCCCAACATGGTCTCTTCATTATTCTGAACCATCCAACAGAGAAAAATTACAAACTATAAAAGCCCCCCTAACTTCATCTAATAGAGAACTTGATAAGATTTTTATCACATCTCTCTCCTCCCAAATATCGAAAGCAAATACCATCTCCATGCCAGCATCGAGCATATGTGATGACCCTATTAAATATACAGGCATTGATCCACTGCACAGATCAGTTAAACGTTTCATCACATGTACTGTAGGAGGATGACTGTATGCCACAAATTATTCTATAAGTCAAAGAGACCTTCACTGTCACTGTATTTTTGTTTGAAACATTGTTTTTTTTCCGCTGTAACACGCTTTGTAGACTGCCATACATTTTTTTTCCGCCACGAGTCAAGGTCTGTGTCAGGTTCTAAACTGACATTGATACATTGTGATCCATTCTTTCTCACAGAAAACTAGACATAGCATGAATAAATCATGTTGTTATGCTGTTACCCTAGCACACCACACACACTGGAAGATTTTAAATAAAAGACAGTTACAACTTAAGGAAACTGGAAGGGTTTGTGGCATTGTGGAGAGTTTCCAAACTGCATTCCAAAGGTGACTGATGACCTTTACATTTAAACTAATCTGTCATACTGACAGAATAGCTGATGGCTCTGCATTCTGTTTCAACTGATTCCACATATTGCAGTCATGTACGCGATCACTACTTCGGTGCTAGCCATCTCCAGAAGGTGTTGCCCCTCCACCAAAACACTTTCTCCAACTCAAACAAGTGTTGTCAGTGAATCATTATGTGGTAACCAACAGCGTATCAGGGGACAGATGGGATGGAAAAGACACCATTGATGAACTGTAATAATAAGCATCACATTTGATAGTGTGAACGATTTTAGCAATTTTACAGTAATTTCAACAGCAACTAATGATGCGACAGCATGTCGCCCAAATTTCAGTATCGTAGCATCGTTGTGAGTATCATTGCGAATGTAGATAGATGACTGTGCAGTATGTCCATTCGTTGTTAATTCTCGAACATATACATAATCAAATATACAAGACAGCACTCTACGTATTTCTAACAGCTCGAGCATAGTGCATAATTTACTATCCATCTCTATGCGGATGGGAGTCACAGAGCATTCTCACAGAATAAAATTAGAGACTGAAAGACTTCCTCACACTGTCTTTAACCAGCCTGCCATGCAGCACCGTTACTGATTTAATCTGCAGCTGACCAGAAGTAGAGCTCTACATTCCACGTGTCGTGAGTGAATGGAGCTCGCCAAGTTCTCGCCCATCCAAGTGCACAAGATTTCTCCAGATGTGCCCATGTCTTGGAGGTTAGCACACCTTATCGATGTATAGTAACAGATTTGAAAGTATTGTGATGTAGTAGCAGACAGTTAAGAAGGACAAGAAATAGGTGACTATTATGCATGATGTAGCTCCAGACAGATGGAGTTCGAAGCATTTTACGTAAATCAACTACACTATCAATTTTAAAGTATTGTTCTTGTGTCTGGGACCAGTACCAGGAGGATATTCATAATCCTCAGAGTCTGGAGATTTGTGTAGAAACAAGCCCGTCTTTGTAGAACAGTTTGGAGAGTGACTTTGGTCCGCCGAGGACGCTCTGGTTATGCATCAGAAACAGGTGACTTGTGACCATCAGCTGCGGGAAAATATCTAGTGCTGCAAGGAGAATATATGGCGCTGTCTGTCTTCGCAGTATATATACGAATGTCTGGTGGTTGACAACTACATGAATGGTGCTAAAGGAGAGATTTTGTATGGTGCAGGATATGAATTGACACAGTATGTGGTGATATATTGCCATGTTGGAGATCGGTTTCATGCTCTAATATACAATCTCCTGTCCTCAGAGCCAGAGCAGTGTAATTGAGTAAGAGTAGTTCTGTATTTGACGATATGTAGGGCACTTTTGCAGGGTTTAACTGTCAGTGCAATATGGCGAGTTCTGCAAAATAGTTTTTGCTTCTTAAAGTCTCGTCTGCAGAAAACAATGGCGGACAGTGGTCCAACACTGGGAGCAGTTTAATGGGTAAATTCGGTCATGAATGGGTTGTCCTGTTAGGATTGCTAGGGAGAAAGCAGTTGATGTTATTCTGCAACAACTTTCTATAGTGCGCCCAGTGGGGGTGGGGGGGGGGGGGTTGGACGTGGCTGTTATTTACATAGATATGTGACATCGGTATGGCACTGATAACCTTTTAGCTGCTATGCAAGCATCTCTTGGCACTAGGCCCGCACCGCAGCTATGCGTCATCAAGCCAGAAATGGTGCCTAGGTGAACACGTATTCTGACAGAGATTTCTTAGGTGTCAAGTATGAGAGGGATGCCACCAGCTCATGCTTGCGGTACCCAAACTGACACCTGTGTATGGCTTGACAGCTGACGGCTGTGTCGTCACTTCGTGGGAGGCGCCAGGGCAGCCTGACTCCTGGGTGCAGGTGCAGTAGCATTCTGTGCGGTCCAGTGGACGCCGTATGGCAGGCAGTGCTTGCGCTCGTTGGAGTTCTTTGATGTCAGTATAACACTCGAAGAACTCTAACTGTAGATGCGACTTTCACATGCTTGTTGCCATTGGCAGAGGTTGTGGCTAACGGTGGCATCAACGTGTGTGCATGTTGGAGCCTCTGAAACGCCGTGGCTGATGGTAGTTCCATAGCGTTTTTAATGTACAATGAGCGTTTGTGCACTGCATTTTTTCGTCTGTTTAAGCATTGTGAATGTGCTTGTATAGCGTTACACATACATTACTTCCTGACAATTTACGAGTTGCTTGTATGCCTGTATGCTGTGTACTGCATAATTTCAGCAATTTACGAGTTGTTTGCCTGTCTTTATACCAGTGTACTGTATTATTTTGGTGATTTACGAGTAGTTTGCAGGTTATGTACCTTTCAGTCAAAGGGGAACAATAGGTTTATCCCTGAGTGCATACCTGCTCCTGATGTAGGCAACCCACAGAAACAAAATATGCCAAAACGAACTTTGTTCTACCACAATCCCGTGCAAAATAATTTAGAAACACTTCTGAAATAGACTGAAATACTGTAGCACAAAGAAACACACAACAGACAAAAGCACACAACACTGAGCAATTGTCATTACAACACTGATCACGTCACAGTATGAACTCAACTACACAGCAGATCATTTCACGTCATAAACGGCAATGTGTGAGGAAGAAATGTATTCACCAATACAACACCATCAACACTACAGCACTGTGTACAGGAAGCCAACACAACATAGTAACAGTAATTACAACTGTCAAATAATGGGGCATTAGCTGCACTGGTGAAAAATGGATGTTCAGTATAAATAAGCTGCTCAACATAATGCAGGAAAAAACTTTAAGATAACAACAAAGCTCTGGAGAAATGAATGTGCTAGTTAGTAAATCAAACTTTGCGTTATTATTGTTGTTGATGCTAATTTCTACTACTGAGCACAAAAATATTTTTTTGGATCGGTACCAAACGAACATGAGCACAATAATTTTGTTTAGAATTATGCATTAGACATATTGGGAGAGATTTGAATTTAAAGAGTGATAAGTTCAAAATCGGGCTAGGCTCTAGCTAACTCAGAAACAAATGGCCAAAGCGTTACAATCTGTAGATGTGGTGGTGCAGCTGCAGTGATCACGTCTACAGTTCCATAAATAAGAAAGACCACATTCATGTACACTATTTGGGCACACTTTTTTGATGATTTCGAAATCCTTCATAAATGGTTGAGGGTTTTACACATGGCCATTAAAAATTACAAACTTCGCTGCATATGTACGACCTGACAAGGGCTGATTTGGGACTGTCTTTGAAGCATCCATAGCACCAGCTACCTAGCCCGTCAACAACAAGAAATGTAAGATGACGACAGTAGTAGGGTACTGGGGCTCCTGGTGCAATTTTTATACCAAATTGACATGCAAATTAATTAAATTTATCAATTAATTACACCCACCACCCTCCCCACCCCCACCCCCCCAGATGACAACATGTGTTTTCATCAACCAGCAAGTAAGTCCCCACCTCTGCACTCCTGGAACCTCCCCCTCCCCATCTATACTATTGGCGGAATTCCAAATTTTGGCGAAAATTTCGAATTTTGGTGGAAATGTCTTTGTCCATTGCTGTGCTGAAGTCCCACCCCACCATCCCACCTGGAAATTGGAGGGAAAGGCGGTGCTCTTTCTGGGACTGGAACCCTGGTGAACGCCCTTTCCTTCCTCTCCCCTCCCTCCTCCCCCAACAACATATTGAAGCAGTCCAGATGCAGGATAGGAAGGTTGGGTTAGTGTACTTTATTTGTTTTCATTTGGAAGCTGAAGTAAAGATCGGTCCTAATTATGTAATTAATCACAAAGATCGGTTATAATTATACAATCATAAGCATCACACTACACAAGGACTTCCTAAAATCTCAATAAAGTCATAAATTGGCGATGCCATAGAACTTATAATATCCTGCTGGAATAATATTTCACAATACCACTGAAAAATGGTGACAGATGCACTCAAGCACTACCTATCACATACAAAGTGGCGAGAAAAGAAGATGGTGTGGGAAATACATTCAACTGACCAGATGCTTGTGTTGGACAGTAAGCAGTTTAATAAGTGTATTACCTGTCAACATATAGCTGACAACTGTATATATCGCTAGAATGAGATTTTTCCGTCTGTAGCGGAGTGTGTGCTGATGTGAAACTTCCTGGCAGACTAAAACTGTGTGCCGGACCAAGATCTATCGCTGTTTGACGTCACAGTTCGATAAAGACGCCTGCTCGATAATCACCCTGCAGCCCCAGTAATCGAAGCCAGTACATGCTACCACAACTGATGCAAAATGCTTCACTGCTATAATTACACATCAAAATTGTTGTGGAAAGAAAACAGCACTCGTAACCAAGGGTCATAATGCAGCACATGTACTGGGGAAAATAGCCGCCCCAGAAATTGCAGAGGGGGTGGTAGTTGGCCTTGTGTTTCCCTCAACGTATCATCGCAATCAGCCGAAATCAGAAGCCCTCTTACCTCCCTTCATCCCTTCCCCTCCCTGCTTCCCTCCACTTACAGTGGGGACACAGGTCTTTTCAAACAGTTAACTGCTATCGAGTACCTCACAGTTTTTCTGAGGCCTGCCACCCTTCCGCTGGATGACGAGTGGCAGCCAGGCCACCATGAGGCAACGGTCCTTCATCAACACAAAAGCATGTAAAGCGAACTAAACATTAAGAGACAAACGAATGGCTACCCCAAAATTTATCAGGACAGCTCTGCCCCACACACTGTGCCCTGGTTGTGGCACAGTAACCTAGGATGACCACACACACACAAACACACACACACACACACACACACACACACACACTCACTCACTGGACACTGACCACACACCACCGACACAAGAGCTCGCCATTCTGAATGTGGAAACACTGCACCATAACAACTGTATTTAACGTCAATGCACCTCCCATAACCGAGAATCTATTAAAAAGGAAAACACGATTACTGTGATAATAAATGTCCTCTTTCCATGAAAATAGGTGCAGTCTATTTTCTTTTAGTTTTATGAGTAGAATTGCGTTAGTTTTTGCATTCGACTGCAGCATACAATTCGCACCTCATTATTTTTCGACATCTATCAAACTGCACGACCATAGATTATAGATGAGCAAAATTCGAACATCAGGCTATACACCTGCTACATACACAAAATAGCGTAACTGAGATGAGTATGTGCCTTCATCATGGATCTTCAAGAGTGTAAAAGGAGGTGTGTTAAGTGTAGTGGAATGCCTTGGTTTGTTGTTATTACTGGAGAATCTAGACAACATTGTTACGAAATAACGGTAATATAACTTTCATCAAAGATGTTATGCTCTTTAGCAATATGAATTTTAACGTGTTTACATCTACAGAATCGTTTTGCAAAGGGTTTTTCGTTAGTTGTGGGGCTGTAGCAATGTCGAAAACAACATATAAACAGTTGAAATCGAGACTTTTCGATTGTTAATATGCATGCATAGCCTCTGTATGTATGTGTGTGTAGATCTGTCAGCGATGGATAGTTGCGAGTTGAGTGCGTAACTTGCTAACTGTTCACCTATAAATTACATTGCCAGGGGTGCGTACTCTGCAGGTATGGGGAGGTGAATCTGTCGCATTCCAGAATTCTAAGTGTAGTCAACAGACTGCCAACTAACGAGTAACTTTTTACTAGGATAAAAATAGTACCTAAAATCTACAGTTTGTAGATGTTCTGGCAAGGTTGTGGCACGTATCAGAGTTGAAAGGTGTAAATAAAACGAACAAAGCTCATCTTGTATGCAATAAGAGCACATATTTATGGGAAAAAAATGTCAGAGAAGTAATCAATCTGTACACATGTCAACTTCCTGTTGCAGATCCCTCCATGGTAGAGTGGAATTCAGGTGAACATGTTGAGAGGCACCCACATGCCTTGCTCGTACTGTGGCATCAAGCAGTCAGGCCTGCAAGATGAGTGGTCTGCCAAGCGAGTGGATTCATTCTTATTTATCAAGTAACATGAACTCTAGTACTCACAATTAAGTTACAAATTATACTCCTGTATGAATATTACGCAACGGATAACGCACATCTGACTACTAGTAATTTACACAAGTCTGACTGTTCACTACGCACTGGCAATACCACATTTTCTTTCTTATTTAACGGCTTTGATCAACACGTGGCCATCACACTGAATATGAATGGCGCACACATTATAAATTCTGGATATCATGACAACATACATTTCGAAGGAAAAGGCCACCAATCTTTTTCTCTTCACTATCTTATTTATTCCGATAAATTCTATAACCTAAACACACAAATTCTACAACCTACAACAATAACACATGAGAAATTCGGCCCAGTGGGCATGGCTTTACATTGGTGATTCTCTATCTTACGGTCTCGTAATTATTTAACGCTACAGTGCACTTTCTGGATAGGATGGTGGATCTTTTGCTATATCTCACACTTCGACTCTCACAACCATCATCACGAAACTTTCCTCCTGACCGAGCAGTACAAAAGGAACATGCATTCCCCACTACCTCTGAAACTACCTTGCTACTCCCCCAGGCAAACCACACATACTTAAATTACATGACATACACCACACTGCAACATGGAATACAACACAAGGAATCGTCACAACGTTATAATCACATCACTTTCAGCTTTCCCACTTCAATTAAAATTCATCCCAGTTTCACACGACACTGCCCCATTTCGTAACTTTTCTTTTCTACTACGAACTCTGGAGGATATATGCAAGTCTTCCTGTGCAATGCAAGCCAAGTGGCGTTGCTGGATAGACGGCTGACTCACCTTGCTTCTCTCTCAGAGTATTATAGTTTGAATCAAGCGTCACACGGAAACATAACACGCAAAGTAATATTAAGAACATATTCATCACACACGCGAGTCCTCAACTGATACCATGGACGAGTACTTCTCTTTATCCTTTGTCTCATACACAGATTGAGACTCATACAGTACTCACCACGTGGAAGTACTCGTCTCTCATTTCAAGTCCTGCACACGCCATTTCTTAAATATTTCAGCTTATAGTACACACGCTAGTAATTCAGCTTAACTTAAGCACTCGGAAGTATTTCAACTTATTGCTACACGTGGTTTCATTGTGACCGTTGGTCACTTCCGAAGATTACTAAGATCCCCTAAATATTACCTGCCTGACATTTAATTCTCCCCACAAAAGTTCCTGAAATAGAGAAATTATTATTCTAAACTACTCTTAAGTATTTCACATGCATACCATGTCTCCACTCTTTTGTCTTTACGGAGCACACCTAAGATAGGTCTTACCAACACTAGATCCAGCGGCAGAGTGCTGAAACATGGGCGTTCTTCAGGTCCTCTCGCACCTCTGCCGAAGTGGGGGAGCACCTTGTTACCGTATTGGTCAGCCACATTTCAGGCGCTCAAAGCTCCGGTAAATTTCATCTCTTTGGTTCCACCAAAGGTGGCCAAAGGATCGCGTCAAAGATGATCATATATTCACATTCACTATCTGCGGTTAGCAGACGACCATACATTCATTCATTTCACAGATCTCACCAAACTGGATGTAGGGATTTATTTTATTTTGTGGGAGTGCACATGTGATCAATTAAATAAATAAATTGTCATTCTTTCCCACACTGGTATCCAGCTTCGCTGTATTAATTGAAATTGAGTTATTTTTACAGAAAATATGTTGTTCTGACTAGAATAATGAAGAATGTTGTACCTATTTTCAATGTCGGGCGGTACTGTACCCTTTCAATGTAGAACTGTGCCAGACCGAGTTTCTATCACATATATCGCTACATGAGCCTGCAGACAATCTCACTGATGTGTCGTAGACTACACATTCCCAATCTGCACCACCCACTGAGTCTCATCTAAGTACGAGGCGAGTGTTACTATACTTTTCATGATCATGCAATCCAAAATGCATGCATGTAGATCACTGGGAAGAGGGAAGTTCTTTGGATATTTTAGTAGGCTGGTGTTTATGTCATACAAATGCCCTCATATAAAATCGAACAATATGTGGGTACGCCAGCAATATGACCATACATATACGGAAAAATATCAAAACTGTATGAAAAAATAACATAAGATCTGTAAAAATCGAGGCAAAGCTGGTACAATTACGCAAAATTGATGGGAAAGACGTAAAATTGTGAGAAATACATCAAAATATGTAAAATCGCAAAAAAACTTGCAAAATTACGTAAATTGACTGAGAATACATAAAATTAGAGAAATATTACCATGAAATGCGGGAAATTGAGATGGGCTGGAGGTACGCAGACACTGAAGGCCGAGAAAAGCTTAAAAATTATGCTCTGGCGGCACTTACTTTTAACCTTCCCCCTCCCTCTGTAAACTACGTGGGTTTTACTAACACATACTGCAACAGAGGTGACATATCTATTACACAGAGACGCCATATTAAATCAGGCAAAACATCTGTATCCCAATCCATAACTGTGTTCTCAGACATGCAGTCGAACATAGATATTATCGAATTACAGTTGAGTGTTACAAACAATGTTATTTCTTATATATTAAGGAGAAAAATCAATGCATTTATCAGGCTTAAGCCATTCCCTAGAGTGTTCTGTTGGAGAGTAGACCGATGTCACATGTATCACCTTTAATAGTGTGAGAAAGATGCACTCAATAGATGTAGTGCCAGGACGAAATCGCTATATCATGCTACACATGAACAAAACTTCCTAACATCAGACCAGGACTTCTTTGTGCAAGAAGAATGCTACTGTAAACAGAATAAGACTATTACATCTCCTTTGGCTACTGATTGTAATGCTTCCTCCCTCGTATGAAGCTGTTGCTTCTTTGGGTGCATTTTCGTGCAGCAGGGCGTGGGTTGTACCTCAATGCATCAGATATCATAAATATTCATGTTGGTTTTTCCTCACTCTGTTTCCTAGCGAGACTTACCCACATCGATCAAAACTGATACTACTACTACTACTACTACTACTACAACAGTGTCCAGACCTCATTCTAGTTGATTTAGAAGCAGCTCGAACAGTGAATGTACAATGATGATACCTTATCTGACAGTCGACAGATGATGGTTGAAGTGATCACTGTATCCAGCAGAAGTCTACAGATACCAGTATTTGAATGTTGCAATGTCTTCCGCATTTTTGTCAATGATAAACATCGCCTCTGTGTTTTATTTCTACCAACCTGTGCATTGTGGGAGCTGCATAGCTTACACCATGTGATATTCAGCTTTCTATGAGAGCCAATGAATCAAAATGTGTTAATGTCGATTTAGCACCTGACAGACCTCGAAGCCAAAGCAGAAAAACGAAGAGTGTGACAGTATATAAATCTGTAGTCATACACTGCTTGGATATGTTACAGCCGAAAAAAACAATGTATTAATCTGCTTATGAAGGAGCAACATAAGAATCCTCTCTTGCGATTAATAGTCGGTTGAATGTGGTCTTTTTCCAGTACAGGCAACAAAACTTTATGCAGATCTGTGCAAGCGACTTTGAGCACTAGAAACATGCTCCAATGGAGTAATATGTGTATATTCAATATGCTCGATGTCAACATGCAGATGGTATTTGTTTTTCGATATATTGGAAGAGGGAGATGCAGTTAAATCTTATAGGAGATTCCATTATTAAAGTTTGGATGCAGATAGTTCTCTCATAACTACACCAATATTGCTCGTAAAATCGGTTGCATCTATTCTTGTGGAATCATGACCCTTTTGTTATTATCGTCACATTTACATGTCTAAAAAATAGGTGTTGCTGCAAGTCCTTTGTTATTTCATACTTCATAACCTCTAATTATAAAGTAATAGCTCATTGGTTGAACCTAGAAATGATTGCGTTTTTTCACGACATGAGAATAGATTGCATGAACTAGCTGTGATGATCAAATCGCTTACAAAACTAGAACGCAAGAATATGCTGTATGATCGAAAATTTACAGAAATGTCGAAAGAGGGGAGTTATGGTGCACGCAGATGGTATTTGTTCTCAAGGTAATGGAAGAGAAAAAGACACAGTAAAATCTTATAGGAGGTTCTATTACGAGACAGCCACTCACAATTTGTTTCATAAACAAAGGTGTCATATAGCTTCGCACTCATAAAGCAGGACTTGCCATAGTGTACAAAACAGCAACGTCCTCTTGAATTATAGCTTCTTGTTGTCGAACGTAAAATGTTTTTTTCAGATATGTGCCTGAAATGTTTGTAATACACACATGCTATTGTTGTTGCGGTCTTCAGTCCTGAAACTGGTTTGATGCAGCTCTCCATGCTACTCTATCCTGTGCAAGCTCCTTCATCTCCCAGTACCTACTGCAACGTACATACTTCTGAATCTGCTTAGTGTCTTCATCTCTTGGTTTCACTCTACGATTTTTACCCTCCACACTGCCCTCCAATGCTAAATTTGTGATCCCTTGATGCCTCAGGACATGTCCTACCAACCGATCCCTTCTTCTAGTCAAGTTGTGCCACAAACTTCTCTTCTCCCCAATCCTATTCAATACCTCCTCATTAGTTACGTGATCTACCCACCTAATCTTCAGCATTCTTCTGTAGCACCACATTTCGAAAGCTTCTATTCTCTTCTTGTCCAAACTATTCATCGTCCATGTTTCACTTCCATACATGGCTACACTCCATACAAATACTTTCAGAAATGACTTCCTGACACTTAAATCTATACTCGATGTTAACAAATTTCTCTTCTTCAGAAACGCTTTCCTTGCCATTGCCGGTCTACATTTTATATCCTCTCTACTTCGACCATCATCAGTTATTTTGCTCCCCAAATAGCAAAACTCCTTTACTACCTTAAGTGTCTCATTTCCTAATCTAATTCCCTCAGCACCACCCGACTTAATTAGACTACATTCCATTATCATTGTTTTGCTTTTGTTGATGTTCATCTTATATCCTCCTTTCAAGACACTGTCCATTCCGTTCAACTGCTCTTCCAAGTCCTTTGCTGTCTCTGACAGAATTACAATGTCATAGGCTTTTGTTGATGTTCATCTTATATCCTCCTTTCAAGACACTGTCCATTCCGTTCAACTGCTCTTCCAAGTCCTTTGCTGTCTCTGACAGAATTACAATGTCATAAGCGAACCTCAAAGGTTTTATTTCTTCTCCATGGATTTTAATACCTACTCCGAATTTTCCTTTTGTTTCCTTTACAGCTTACTCAATATACAGATTGAATGGCATCGAGGAGAGGCTACAACCCTGTGTCACTCCCTTCCCAACCACTGCTTCCCTTTCATGCCCCTCGACTCTTATAACTGCTGTAGAAATGTTGGAACACGTGAGGCAATACTGACCTTACGACTTGTCTTAGAAGGAAGATAAAGGAAAGGCAAACCTACGTTTCTAGCATTTGTAGACTTAGAGAAAGCTTTTGACAATGTTGACTGGAATACTCTCTTTCAAATTCTGAAGGTGGCAGGGGTAAAATACAGGGAGCGAAAGGCTATTTACAATTTGTACACACATGCAAGACGATTTATTTACAGACGCTGATTTGAAAGCAATAGATGCTCTCAGGTTGTGTAATTTGTCTATCAAGCTGAAAGAAATTGTAAAACATAGAAATTTTTTCTTCAGAGTTTAAATTCGCGCTTTTTTGTTACGCTGATGACGGTTTCGCAATAATGAGGATATTCTGTGGTGATTGGTAGTTTTCACAGAGAAATAGCGAAAGTTTTTTTTCTGATTTTACACAGGGTAGACATGATAGGGGGTCTACTGCCCAACCTCTGAATTTTGGCATCTGTAATCAGCAGCAGTGCACTTCTTGGATGTTGCAAAATAATGAGGTGCAAATTGTATCCTGCAGTTGAACGTGAAAACTATACCGACTTTGCTCATAAAACCAAAAGAAAATGTACTGTGCCTGTTTTTGTCGAAAAAGAACATTTATTATCATCACAACTGTGTTTTCCTTTTCAATAGATGCTCGATTATAGGAAGTGTTTTGACATTAAGTACAATTGCTACAGTGGAGTGTTTACACATTCAGAACAGAGAGCACTTGTGTGGGTGGTGTGATCAGTATCCAGTGTGTGCGTGTGTGTGTATGTGTGTGTGTGGGGGGGGGGGGGAGGGGGGGCGGGTGCATAGGCATGTGGGTGGGTAGTCACCCTAGGCAATTGTGCCCCAACCTCAGAATGATGTATGGGGCGGGGCTGTGATGATAAATTTTAGACAAACAAAAACGAGGATTGGAACTTTATTAGTGGCAATATTTATTTACAGCTCGCACAAAATAGGTATGTGTTTCAAAGTTTTACTGACCTTCAAAGTAGTCACCAGCATTGTGTATAACCCGTTGCCAGCGAAGTGGAAGTCGTAGGATACTCTTAGCAGCGCCAGTTGTGCTGACAGTTCTCGTGGCGCGGTCTATTGCCCGACGAATTCGTAGCAGTTCTGAAGTGAATGCCGTGAAGCTTTTCCTTCAGTTTAGAAATCGAGTTGAACTTACGAGGGCTGAAGTCAGCGAGTGCAGTAGGTGGTATAGCAATTAGCAGCCCCATCAGTCAAACAAATCAGTAACAGTTTGCACTGTACGTGCTTGAGCATTGTCCTGCAAAATGATGGTCAGGTCCTGCAGAAAGTGTCATCACTTCTGTCTCTATGCTGTTCATTTTTGGAACACGACCTGCGACCAGCTTAGAGACAGTTGATCTGTTCTGTCCCTTATTAATTTATTTTGTTCTAAAACTGTCTACTGCCGTCACCATTACTTATGAGTTCCTTTTGTGCATTATGCAAAACTCAGGGAATTAAGGAGAAGAAAAATACTATACATTGTTTGTATACCGGGTGGTTGTAATTAAAGTACAGTTACTCACAATGGTCCATTTTCAGTTGTAATTACGGCAGCGAAACTTGGTATATATTCTAATGCGTTAGTAAGGAACTGATTTCTGGTGCAAATAAGTGGGTTAGAACGGGACATAGGCAGAAAACGTCAAACAAGTGAGACGGGAATAATGATGATTTTGTTATCAATTGCCACTTTCAGAATTTATGCAATATGAGCACCGGAGACGTCGACGGGATGCTGTACAGCGCCAGATCTGTGCCTGGTGGACAACACTGGAACTAATTTTTCCAGCATAAATCGGTTCCCCACTAACGTATTAACATACCTATCAAGTTTGGCTGCCATAGGCTAATTACAGCCCACACCGGACCTCCGTGAGCAGTTTCACTTTAATTAAGACCAGCCGGCGCTTGAGGAACGAGGCAGGCCGGTACAGTGCTGGTTTAGTTCCTTAGTACCACGTGCGTCACATCGTATGTGTAGCAGAGGGGCACTAGCTGTGTCCAGTGAGTGTGTAGTGACAGCAGTAGCTGTGTCCAGTGAGTGTGTAGCGGCAGCAGATCAGAAATGGACCAGATGGTTTACAAAACAGCAATACTAGTCGAAGCTTTAGCCAAACCGTTTTCATCCGACGGTGTCAAGCAGAAATCTCCCTGATGTCTTTCTTCTTCTGACTGGCTAATTTCTGCCATTAGTTCATCTACGTCTACATATACATATACATGGATACTCGGCAAATCAGATTTAAGTGCCTGGCAGAGGGTTCATAGAACCACCTTCACAATTCTCTAGTATTCCAATATGGTGTAGCGCGTGGAAAAAATGAACACCTTTATCCTCCCGTACGAACTCTGATTTCTCTTATTTTATCGTGGAGATCGTTCCTCCCTACGTAGGTCGGTTTCAAAATATTTGCGCATTCGGGGAGAAATTTCATAACTGAAATTTCGTGAGAAGATTCCGTCGCAACGAAAAACGCCTTTCTTTTAATGATGTTCAGCCAATATCCTGTTTCATTTCTGTGACACTCTCTCCCATATTTGGCGATAATACAAAACGTGCTGCCTTTCTTTGAACTTTTTCGATGTACTCCGTCAGTCCTATATGGTAAGGATCCCACAACGCACAGAAGTATTCTAAAAGAGGACGGACAAGCGTAGTGTAGACAGTCTCCTTAGTAGGTCTGTTACATTTTCTAAGTATCCTAAACTAATCCAAACATTTGAAACCATAAGTCGCTACTATAGGTGATGTTCAGTAATAACAATAAAGTTGTGTTTATAAAATTTCTCTAAACGTATCTTTCAGCGACATTCCACTCTTATTTCCCATGTTTTCATCCTCTGAGTCATAACTTTGCTGCTAGAACCAAAGGGAAATTTCTGAAATGAGAATTTCAACCACATGGGCGCACATAATCAATAATTCACAACTTAACTACTCCTATAACTCACTTACACTTCGCTAATTTTTCTATTACGCCTGTACCCTTTCTAAGTCTTAACATTGGCTTCCCCATAGCCTAGCAGTTCGATCAGATTAGTCATTTCTCGGCCGCCGTCACTGCCCAGTTTAACTCAAATTGATTCATTGACCGCTGATGAACCAAGTTTTTCTTTATATCCTCGCTTCTGCCGAATTACTGTGCAAGCCCTAAACGCGGTAAGACGAGGCAATCAAGCTACATCTGACGGCAGACTTTTCCGCTTATTACTCTATAGAGTTTTCTCTCTTTAATTTCTAAAGACCGGAGCAGGTTCTCGTTCCATTGGGCCCTGATTTAAGTCCTTGTGGTGTGAAGAAGACCGTCCAGTGGCACGTTATCGTATTTCACTGAACCAGTGCACACAGCTTCCTTGACCGGAGTGTATACTTCTTCATTTCCCTTTATCCCGTTGTGCGCTCTCACTAACAACATAGTGGTTTATTTAGGCGGGAAAGCTTCTGAACTATTTCTACAACGTGATATATACACAATTTTTTAAATTAGTAACATTGTAGCGTTTCAAAAGCATCGAAAATGAGGGTAAATCTGATAAAATAATGATTGTTCCTTCTGGAATTCCCTTTGCGCTTGTAAGTCCCTCGACAACAGATGTAAGTAATGTAGTGAGTATGGACGCTACTTCATGGAGCTTGAATTTACCTCCCTCGATTACCCTTAGCATCTACAAATGCAGTTCTTGTTCTCTATTTTGTTCAAATACAGCAACGTAAGTTTGTCTTGAGGATGGTCATGCTACTACATTGTCAGCATAAATTTTGCGTTTAGGGTAACTTCGATGTATAGTCCTACTAGTGCTTAATCAAAGATATTTACGGTCCCACACCAGTGTTAGCGTTAAGGGCTATACTTGGCTTAAAATAACTTTGTGATTGACATTTGAGCGAGCAGAATGGTAGGGTCCAGCCACGGGGCCAGTTGCCGTTCTGTCGGCAGCGGCACGTCGTCTCTGTGTTGTCAATTTTGATGTAGGTCTACTGAAAGCTGCGCCCAATGAAACTTGAGCCCAGTGAAATTTGCGCCCACAAAGGGTCGAGGAAGGGTTCACTAATCCCCTTGCCTAGTAGGTACAAGAGCTGAGGGACACTACCTAGAGGTTTCAGAGTTCGCATTTTCAAGCCATACTATACAACACGCTGCGAACTGAGAAGCTCAATGTTAAGAGTGCATCGACAGCTTTCTACAAGAAATCGATACACGTTGCAAAACCATGAAACGTATATAGGATGTTGTTTCAGATCCTAGTCATTTGATTAAAATTTCAGAAACTAAACTTTCCGCCGTTATACAAAAATCAGTTGACAATTATTTCCGATTTCCGTTCCCAACTTTATTTCGGCGCTAATATTTACCTTAACTTTGTGTGTTTCGATAGCTATATGTAAGAGAATTCTTTTTTTCAAAATTCAAATTTATTAAGAATTATCTTAGGTCCGCTATGAGTCAAGCACGGCTTTCTAATTGAGCGGCTAGTCAATAAAAATAGGCTAGCTAAAGATATCGATATTGATACAATTTCAAAATTTCCAGCCGAAAGAGAAGGAAGAAATTCTGAGCTACGTTCTACTCACCTGTCACCTAAGGAAACTGCGATTACTTGTTAGGTTTCCTTAATAATCAATTAAACTGTAGTTTGTTTCAATGCGTTTTACTTATTCGTTTTCATTCATAAAAAACTGTTTGCGTAGCAGTTAGCATTACACTTTGATTACTAAATCACGAACATGAAAAAACTCCTACACACAAATGTTGTATTTTATGCTTTTGTGAGGATGGCAAATGTGGGAGGGCGGGGGTCGGGGGAAGGGTGGGTGGGGGGGGGGGGTCGGTGGCAGATTGAAGGTCTGCATTGGGTACCAAACTACTTAGTTTGTTACCTCACTGTGTAAAAGTCAGTCTGAACCAGAGTAAAATATTGGATGTGTAGATAACCAAACAGGGAATTCCTTGTACAGTTCTGTGCAAATTCGAAACTAATCACAGCAAATATCGTTAAGACATTCAATAACAGTTAAATAGCTGATGAGTCTTATCTTTACGTTATTAAAGTATATGTACGTGTCTCAGAAACTCTATAAAGTGAATGATAAGCTCACTCACAGAAACAAAGTTTACATTCATCTGTTATTTTTAATTTCACCTCATTATATCATCATTCACCGTCAAAACAACTTAGCGAAAACAAATTTTGCTTTCGATGTTTTACGTAGCATCGACTGTTATTATCCTTATAGATTTACACTGATCAGGCAAAACATTATGCTCACCTGCCTTACAGCCGGTACGTCCACCTTTGGTACGGACAATAGCGGCGACTCGTCGTGGAATGGAAGCAATGTGGCCTTAGTAGGTCTTGGTAGGGTGCAAGTTATCCAAATCCCGTTTATCTGGGGAGGAGGGCGATGAGCTTTGATGTCATGGTCAATAGGATTCATATCCTTTATCAGGTTGAGGGGCCCACAGATAAATTGTAACTCGCCACTGTGTTCCTTGAAGCACTCCATCACCCTTCTAGCCTTGTGACATGGCGCATTACTTTGCTGAAAAATGCCACAGCTGTTGCGAAACAAGATTGTCCTGAAGGTGTGTACGTAGTCTGCAACCAATTTACAACACTCCCTGGCTGTCATAATGCCTTGCACGACCTCGACTGGGTCCATGGATATCTATGTGAATCTTCCCCAGGGAATCATGGAAACATTGCCAGCTTGTGTCCGTCATCACGCAGTGCAGGTGTCACAGTGCTGTTCCCCTGGAAGATGGCGGATTAGCTCCCTCTGATCGGGATGATGTAGAAGGTATTGGGATTCATCAGACCACGCAACGCTCTGCATTGCCTTAACCTCCAGTGCTAATGGTCGCATATCCATTTCAGACGTAGTTGCCAATGTCACAGTTTCGACAGTGGCACATGTATGAGTCGCTGGCTGTGGAGGCCCATCGTTAGGAGTGTTTGGTACACTGTCTGTTCAGACACACTTATACTCTGCTCAGCATTAAAGTCTGGTGTTAGTTCTGCCACAGTTTGCCGACTGTCCTGTTTCACCAGTCTGCTAGGTCTATGACGTACGACTTCTGTTATGAGGAGTGACTGCCCAATCCCCCTGACATCTGGACGTGGTTTCACCTTGTGTTCACTACGTGCTGAAGACATTCGCCTCAGTACTCCTCGATCGCCAGACAAGTTGTGCACTTCCTGAAATGCTCACATGCTGAACCTGCTGGCCATCACAATCTGCCCTCGGGCAAACTCATATAGTCAATATGTTTTGGTTAAATGGTAGCATCAATAGTAAAGATTGAAATCTTTTATTTTGCAGATCGATTTCGGTCATTGTGTGACCATCTGCAGTGCCAACTATTACAACCTTTTAGGCCCATGTCATGATAACATTGTGATGCTTACTTGCAACAGGTATCTTCACTTTTATTGCATACAATAACTTTGAAATTACAGAAAAGCCTGTCTTGTGACCTGAGCAGTTGCCGATCCAACATACATGCATGTTACAGCAAGAGCACGATAGGATCTTCTGTAATTTCAAAATTATTGTATGCAGTATAACTGAAAATATCTCTAGCAAGTTATCATCACAGAACACGTTCCACCTCATTGAAAGTGTTGTGTTATTATGATATGGGCCCACAAGGTACGAATAGAAAGATTTCAATCTTCACGACCCATGCTGCCATTTACACAAAAAAGAAACGGACAATAATACGACAGTGGTGCATACGGTTCCCAGTGGAATTAGACAAGAAAAAGCACAGATAGATCGTGTGCCTTGCTCATTCTACACGCGCACAGCACGCTCACTGATACTACATGCACTATGCGTGTTCTGACTACAGTCATTCCTCTCTAAGTGACGCTCCTATTGACTGGGCGGGTTTCTGTCGATAGCAGGTCGGTGGACATAATGTTCTGGCTGATCAGTGTAGCTTTCGTTTGGATTTGTTCTTACAGGAGGGCGAGGAAGGGAACCATACCAGCATTTGCCTGGAATTATCTGAGAACTACGGAAAACCAAATTCCATATGACCGGCCATACATTCAGCCCAGGTTTTTTCAAAATTCCATCACACTTTATTCAGGCTTAAACCGGTTAAAATCAGTTTATAAGAATCATCAATGTATCTTTTTTTTAATTTTTTTTATTTATAAGTTGCTGTTTACATTTTGTACATTTTTCTGGTTATATATGTCTCCTGATACATTTAGTTAAGTTTTTGTAGGTAGGAGACAGCTTTCAAGGAAGCCCTCGTCTCACCATACTCTTTGTACTTTTCCACTATTTCTTCCAGCCTATCATACTCAGCTTTGCCCTCGTTAGGGCGCACGCTAAATTTTCTGCTTCTCTTTTCATACACTTGATTAAGTCATTGATTTTAAGATTTCGTTTTGCAAACATGTTATTAATTTTGCGGTGTCAGCCTTCTACAGCGGTAGAAACCCAGCGCAGCACACATGTGAATTTGTTGTCCCATTTCATCTTCTTTGTATTCATGAGTAAGACCTAGATCTTGCACTTTTCTCCAGAGACACTTTCTCATGTGATAATATCATCCATGTACTTCGGCTGTCGGTAGTACAACTTCAGTCCCAAAGATCGCTGCTGATTTGAAATCTACGGTCACGTTTCCAATTTTCCATTCTGGAATATTTTCCACCAATTTTCGGAAAACACGAATGTATGTCTCTTTTCTTTAGTTCGGCGATAATGCAAAGGCAATTGGATAGGTGTTTGTCCTATTATTGGCACCCCTAAAGTCGGCGTGAATGGTGTACATTTGCTACAGCACTTGAACGTACCGTCAATAACCCTTTCTCCTAATTTGTTGTCGCTTAATAGAAGACTGCTGCCATCATTCATAACCGAGCAAGGTGGCGCAGTGGTTAGACACTGGACTCGCAATCGGGAGGACGACGGTTCAATCCCACGTCCGGCCATCCTGATTTAGGTTTTCCGTGATTTCCCTAAATCGCTCGAGGCAAATGCCGGGATGGTTCCTTTCAAAGGGCACGGCCGACTTCCTTCCCCGTCCTTCCCTAATCCGATGAGACTGATGACCTCGCTGTCTGGTCTCCTTCCCCGAAACACCCAACCAACCATCCCTCAGCATCACCCGACTTAATTAGGCAAATTAGGCATCATTCATAGCCAGTAATTCTGCTTTGAGGTCAATTTCTTCTCTTGTCTGCGGATATCTTTCATTTTCCTGTGATATTGCCCGCTGATAATAGAAAATTCTCCTCGTTGCTTGCTGTTCTGGTATTTCACTGGCAATTACATAGGCAGCCCAGTTCCTCTGAATATATTTTGGAAATAGAAATATCTCTCGTGCTTTTTTGTTCGCCTGTTTCAAAGCTTTCCTTTCTTCCAACCGACAGTCATCCGGAGTTCCACATTGAGGTTCGAGTGAAAAAAGCATCATCGAATTCTTCGTTTTAGGCGTTCCTTAGCAGTGGCTTGCTTTCTGTCTTGAACAGCACCACGTCACATTTCCGTCTTTTTTTCTCTTCACTATGTAAGAATAACGTTCGTAACGGCAACATGGCGTACCGCGAATGGTCGTTGAAAGTTCCTTATCGGAACTGTTGTGATAGAAATACACAAGTCGCTCGACGTTAACTCTACGACAGCTAAGGCTGTTTGTTCAGAGGTCGGCTACTGTGGTAGAGAAGATCTACCGGGGTGCAGTTCGGCCGTGTCTGGGCAGCAACTAGTTCAGGGTAATTAAGGCGGTCCGGGCGTTGGAAAGCCGTGGTACAAAAGGAGCAGGAATCGGGCACAGATTTCACAGATTTCTGGCTGGGCAAAATTTCACTGGGCGCAGTTTTCATGGATCCGTCTATTTTCTGGTGCTGGGTAGAAGCAGAACCTTGTCGACAGTGGCTAGCAACGTTGCCCCCGCCACTGCAATCTGCATTCACAAAGTTGATTGGAGATACAGTAAAAATTTGGCGACCTATAAGAAATGATCAACAAGGTGAAATGGTACTAGATGTTCAAAATTCTCAAAAAAAATAAATAAATGTGTAAGCTATAATAAAACACGAGTAGGAGATTTTAACGCTCAGATTGGAAAAGAAATTCCGCGATATTGTCGGCAACTTTCCCGCACACAAACGAACCAACAAAAATGGAGAAAGGTTAATTATGCTCTGTAAGCAGTTTAAACTCAAGCTAATGTCAACACGTTTTAAACATCTTCCCAGAAAACAAAAAACCTGGGTATCTCCGATAAAGAGTATCGGAGAATTTCAAATAGATCACGTTGCCATCTCCTCCAAATGTGAAAAAGAAATATTGAACACACGTGTCCGAAAATCTCTAAACCTCGATTCCGACCACTATCTCACGAAAATAAAAACTAAACTGATCCCACAAAACAAACAGAAAAGCAGAAACGGTGAATATAAAAACAGAAATAAAATAAATTTTGATCTTACAACCCTGAGAAATTACAACCTTAACTCCAACTCTAACCTCAAGGATTTTCAGAAAAAACTAAAGACATTCTCCCCTTCACAAAACCTCCAAGAATTTCAGAACAACTTGATTGAGGCAACAGAAACAACCTTTCCAAAAAAGAGCAAACCGAGACACCCGTGGTGGGACAGCAACTGTAATGAAGTTCTGCATGAAAGACTTAAAGCCTGGAAAAAGTGGAACTCACATAAAACTGAAAACAACTTTGATGAATTTAAGCAAGCCAGAAAGAATGCCTCGAAAACTATTCGCAACACCAAGAGACAGTATGAAAAACAACAACTGGACTCAATCGAAGAGAATTTCAAGAAATGCAACACGGCAGCTTGGTACAAAACATTCAACCAGAAACTCCGAGGATACCAGTCCCCTTGCCTAAACCCTATGAGAAATAATAAGACTCTCGCCACCAACAATACTGAAAACTGTGAAATCCTGGCTGAATATTTTGAGACACTCTTAAACTGCCAAACACCCATCCAGACTCTCAGTTTTACGCAACCAGAAACATTACCAACACATTCAACACCTCCGACACGAGAGGAAATCAGAAACATAATCAAAAATCTCAAAAACAGGAAAGCATGTGGAGAAGACACAATTACAGCAGAAATGCTCAAGCTTGGGGGAGAAATATCAGTAGAAGCACTACACAAAGAACTTGAACAAGTATGGGAAACCAAGAAAATCCCAAGTCACTGGAAAACTGCCCTAATTCACCCTTTGTTTAAAAAAGGTGACAAAAGGGATGTTAACAACTATCGTGGAATATCGCTTCTCCCAGTCCCATACAAAATTCTATCAAAAGCCCTGCTCAATCGTGTATCACCAATTATAGAGGGAAAACTTGGAGAATATCAAGCTGGCTTCAGATCAGGAAGATCCTGCGCCGAACAAATCTTTAACCTCAAAACAACAATGAACTATTTATCTACAAGGAGCAAGAAATATTTCACAACATTCATTGATTTCAAAAAAGCTTATGACTCAATCGATAGGGACACTCATCAAAACACTTCGAGAATATGAAATAGATGAAACAACAATCACCATAATCAAAGAAACATTAACAAATACAACATGAAAAGTAAAATTCCAAGGAGAAATTTCACGGCATTTCGAGGTCAAAACCGGCGTCAGACAAGGAGATGCGCTGTCCCCGGTACTCTTCAACTGTGTTCTGGATAAAGTCATAGCAGAATGGAGAAAACTCACGCAAAAACATGGAGTTCAGAAAGTCCAAATTGGAGGGAAGTGCTACAAAGCCATTGAAACCAACTGTTTTGCCTTCGCTGACGATCTCCCCTGTTTAGCTTACACACAAAAAGACACAATAAAACAAATAGAATTACTTAAAGAAACTGCTGAAAAAGCAGGCTTGCAAATTTCATTTGAAAAGACAGAAATCATTACAAATATCAAAAATCCACCAAAGAAAATAACTACGAAATACGGGAAAGTACAGGTATCTAAACATTTTAAATATCTTGGTGAACTAATTCAGCCTGTGGCAAAAGGTCATCCAGCTTGCAGGGCTAGAATACAAAAACTAGAGACAGCAACTCACTACTGCAGACAAATGTATTCAAAAAAATGTATATCCAAAAACATTAAACTCAGACACTACCAGACTGTCATTAGACCGCAGATACTATATGCATCAGAAACACTGGCAAATTTTACATACGCAGAACAGATAGAAAATCGTGAAAGAAGAATTGTGAGGACAGTTCTTGGACACAGGAAAATAACAGATGAGCAAGGCAAGCCTGTATACAGACTAAAAAGCAACAAAGGAGTGTATACGAAGTGCAGCAAAATTACAGACGAAATTAGAAAAAGAAGATGCTCCTTTTATGCTCACATCATGAGGATGAACCCGAATAGGCTTACAAAACAAATACTTTCGTACATCGCAAATCTAAAAAATAAAAATTTATGGTTTATCAACACAGAAAGAGATCTAAAAGAAATGGACATAGATCAGGAAACAATATTTAACAGAAACCTTTTTAGAAAAAAAACTGAATTCATTCACGGGTTTCGGTGTGAAAATTAAGAAGACTTGTGTAACTAAATGGTCTGAAGAGAGAAAAGCCGCCTTCAGCGCAAGAATGAAAGAAGTGTGGACTGAGAGAAAGAAGACTTCCCAGAAGCGCAAGAAATAACTGTTTTCACGGTCTTTAACGGCCAAATTTGTATAATAAAAATAAACACGAGTAATATAGAAATATGTACAAAAAGACTAAAGGAACAGTAAGAATGGAAGAAGAACAACGGTGTGCTCGGATTAAATAAGAGGATATCACAAGGCTGGAGCAATAGAAGAAAACTTCGTAAAAGCATTACAGTGAAGTAAATTCGTCTGGCGCGAATGGCTGGTAGTCCCTCAACACGCATGCTCAGCTGTCTGCTAGCAAGTTCTTGCAACAGGACGCCACTACAATGACTTGCACGCCGTTATTAATCCCACCGTGGGAAGGGGACTTAACAGTCTGAAGCGGAATCCGAACCACGTGTCGTTCCTGCCATATCTTTACTTCACTAAGCGGTGACTGCAGAATTCCAGTGTCTGACCAATCAAATCGTTCAAATGGCTCTGAGCACCATGGGACTTATCATCTGAGGTCATCAGTCCCCTAGACTTAGAACTACTTAATCCTAACTAAGCTAAGGACATCACACACATCGATGCCCGAGGCAGGATTCGAACTTGCGACTGTAGCAGCAGCGCGGTTCCGGACTGAAGCGCCTAGAGCCGCTCGGCCACAACGGTCGACCTCTGACCAATCCTGCGATTTTACGGTCTCTAGTTTCATACTTCACGACTAGACCACTAAGCCCGGGTCTGTGGGATTGAAATTCCGAGCGAAAGTCTACGAGTGATAAAATTTGTTGACAACTTTGCTATCCTCAGTGAAAATGGAAAAGAATGGGTTCAGCAGTTTGAAGAGCACACAGTGTGGATCGACTGTAAACCGAAGAAATTCGAAACTAATGATAAGTAGCAGAAATGAGAGCAGCAATAAACTTATTATCAAAATTGGTGACTACGCAATAGATGAAGTGAAGGAATTTGGCTGCATTGGAAACAAATAAAACATGATGAACCAAACAAAGAGGGCATAAAATGCAGGCTACCAAAAAAAGACGGCATTCCTGGCCAAAAGAAGTCTACAAGTATCAAACATAGGGCTCAATTACAGGAACAACGTTTTAAGAATGTACGTTTCAAAAATAGCATAGTATCGAAGTAAAACATGGACTGAGCGAAAACGATGAAAGAAGAGAAACGAGGGGTCAAGATGTGGCGCAATAGTGGGACCAATAATAAACGTGCAGATTCTGTGCAGAATCGTCGAGGAGATGAACATGGGGAACGCATTAACAAGAATAAGGGATAGGACGATACGACGTTTAAGACGTGGGGAACTAACTTCATCCTACCAGAGAGAGCTGTAGACGTTAAAAACCTTAGGGAAAAACAGGGACTCCAACATATCCAACAAATAATATAGTACATTGGGTGCAAGAGCTGCTCTGAGATGTAGAATTGATGCAGGGTAGGAAGTCATGGTGGGTCGCATAAACCACTCACAAGACTGATGACAAAAGAAAAATTAAAACAAGAAAAAAAAAGGTAGTGAAGTGCCACCGCGATCGTAGTGTCGACAGGCGATCTTTGTCTTGCATACGACACTTCCCCCGAGAGCAGAAGTGCTTTCTCTGCCTGTCTCCAATGCAGCCAAAATCGTGAGCACAAAAGATGACTCCATTGAAAGAGCCGGACTTTGTTCAACTGCAGGTGCTGACAATGGGAGGCGTTCTTCGTGGGGTCGCGGTTTATTGTTGACCGGAGCGCCGCGAGCTGTGGGAAAGCGGCCGGCTGGGGGTCCGCCGAAGTTTCTCCCGCTGTGGCTGCTGCGGCTGCTGCTGCCGCCCCCGACTGGAGAGGTGGGGGGGAGGGGGCCGCCCTGGCCCGCCGGCTGGCTGGCCGCTGCTTTCCCCGGCCAGACGCAATCCCCGCACATTCGGCATGGTCGCGGGCCACCGGCTGACTCAGCGCCGCCGCCGCCGCCGCCGCCGCCCCAGGCGGAAACCGGGTCGCATCTGCATCCGCGGGGGAAAGCGGACCGCAGCGACAGCTACCAGAACAAAGGCTCAACGCGCGCCCTCGCCGTCCCCTCCCACTCCAAGAACGATGCGTCCCGGCATTAAGTGCATTGTTCTCCAACACATCTTCCACACCCAGTCCGGACATCGAGTTCCTTTGTGCGTCTTCCTGAAAGTCTACCTTCACCCGAGTGCAATCGTACCGATTTCTGTCCTTTATCTTATTATATAGTGGAAGAAAATTAATACTACTAACGACCTTTTGTATTTCTATACCCTCCTCAGCCCTGATCTTATAGTATATGAATGAAAAAGTTTATATTGCTGGTCAGTGCATTATTCTGGGACAAAATATGATTTCAGTACTAAATTTGAAAAATTAGTGTGATTCACGAAAATTTTAGAACATCTTCAAAGTCAGAAAATAATTGAAATATGAACAGCATTCAAAAATTCATCACGAAACAATCAAAAATTTGGATAACTGTGTCCCTGGAACGTGGAAGTATAGGTCGTAGCCGAGTGCAATTCTAGTGCTCCATAAAGAAAAGAGATTTTGCTGTATTGCTGTGATGAATTAAACAATGAAACATTCTAGTTCAGAATGGCTAAAAAAATAAAAAACAGAATTTACATTATTTCTCAAAGACATGCTGACACTGTGATAAAGAGCTTTCTTTAAACAGATGCTGCGACCTACTGAGAACATACAAAATCGAAAACAAGTAATGAAGTGAAAGAACGTGGTGGAAAGACTATGGTATAATCACGCACAGCGAGTTCATTTCCTTCTCAAAGCTAGAAAAAAAGTGAAAGTCGAATACATGCTACATAAAGACCGAGCAGGTTAACCAAACAGCCGAATTTAATGTGTCGGTCTAGTCTTTGCCGACGTAGTAATTCGGAGTGAGTTTGTCGACTTTAAAACCGGATCCCAAAATGAAATTTACATAACATTTCGGCGTTCCAACTGGCCTCATCTTCAGGTGTGTACCTGAAACTGCCGAGAAGAAGCAGCGTTGGAGCCCTATACGGTAGAAGTTCGATAAGACATTGTGCCTGTGTGACTTCTGACATGTTATAGATGATCCGAAAAATGACATATTAGAGGATTTGTGTATAGCGTTACAGTTTGTGTAGTCTTTAAATGTGTGTCAGTCGCTAACGAGTCCTGTGAGGCTTATCTTTGGCCTTCTATGAAGCTAATTTAGTCTAACGAATTTACAAGATTTAAGGGCCAAAAATTTGTTTTCATATGAATTTTAATGGATTTTCTCTTAATTATTTGGTTGATCAACAGTTTCCCTAGGTGGTGCCTACTGTGAGTGTTCAGAAAACAGCGCGTGTTTGTAAGGATTGCAGCGGATTGAGAATGGAAATTTGTGGTAAGTTCTATGAGACTAAACTGCTGTGGTCATCGGTCCCTAGGCTTACACACTACTTAATCTAACTTAAACTAACTTACGCTAAGGCGCTAAGGACAACACTCACACCCATGCCCAAGGGAGGACTCGAATCTCCGACGCGCGAACCATGACAAGGCGCCAAATACCGCACGGCTACCCCTCGCGGTGCAGCGGTTTGAATGTCAGCAGCCACTGAAAACACTTCCGAACCATACTACGTAGTTTGCTGGCACTATGGCGGCGCGTCGTTTTGTCAGTTTTGTATCGCCTAATAGTCCCCATTCTTAACGAGCGGCTCCAGTTGATGAAACAGGTTGCAACCCTTGCTGTCCGCACTGGTTAAGTACTGAAACACGTATGCAGCGATGGCGAGCCATGACAATCTCTGACCAGAGAGTAGTAGCGCGGGCGAGATGATTCAGTTGCGAGAGAGCAGTTGCATGTAGTCTGTCGGCAGAAGTAGTCTAGTACAATTGTGTGAAGAGTCGCGAGTGGGACGCTGTCCGCGGGCGTCGACATGGGTCTCAGGTCAAGATGCTGAATGAGGTATATTGTTAAATAAGGTAACGAAGCTGCATTGCGCACATCAGATAATGTAATGTATATTTATTGTAATTAATTTTCAAGAAGTGCCCCAATAATAATTTTGTTTTCAAAGCATTTTTAACAAAAGAGCTGTTTAATTGAAAAAATATTTCCCTTGCATTCCTTAAACAAAAGTTTCAGCTAAATTCAAAGAATATGTGCGATGCATTTCCTCCAAGCTATGGCGAAGAATAAGAGCAGAATTTAGACATGCAGTTTTACTGAGGTAAGAATTCGGATTATTGCACAGGGCCAAAAGATCGACATTTCGGTCTATTTGCATTTTACACTAGTGTAACCTCCCCACCGAAAATTATTTAAGACAAACAAAGTTAATAAAAATGGAGCCACGAAGCAATATCGTCCCCACAGAAATATTTAAATAATAAATGATAAATGGGAGCCAAGTGTAACCTCTCCACAATGAATTCTACTGACAATGACAATTAAATGTGAGAATCGCAATCTGACCCAAATGTGAGCTCCCCAAAAAAATAATGAAAGACATACAAAATGTTGCAAAGTCAGTTCCCCACAAAATGAAAGATAATTCAATGATAACGAAATTTCAGTGACAATAAAAAATGCAAATAGACCGAAATGTCGATCTTTTGGCCCTGTGCAATAATCCGAATTCTTACCTCAGTAAAACTGCATGTCTAAATTCTGCTCTTATTCTTCGCCATAGCTTGGAGGAAATGCATCGCTCATATTCTTTGAATTTAGCTGAAACTTTTGTTTAAGGAATGCAAGGGAAATATTTTTTCAATTAAACAGCTCTTTTGTTAAAAATGCTTTGAAAACAAAATTATTATTGGGGCACTTCTTGAAAATTAATTACAATAAATATGCATTACATTATCTGATGTGCGCAATGCAATGCAGCTTCATTACCTTGTTTAACAATATACCTCATTCAGCATCTTGACCAGAGACCCATGTCGACGCCCGCGGACAGCGTCCCATTCGCGACTCTTCACACAACTGTACTAGACTACTTCTGCCGACAGACTACATGCAACTGCTCTCTCGCAACTGAATCATTTCGCCCGCGCTACTACTCTCTGGTCAGAGATTGTCATGGCTCGCCATCGCTGCATACGTGTTTCAGTACCCAAGACGATCTCTGGTCTTTAATAAGTCAAATGATTTCACTTCGTCACATCAAGTCACGCCCTTGTCACCAATTGTGAGTCGATGGTTTGGGCGCTTAAGTTCGGTTGCTGGCATGTCAAAGCCATCGCCGCTACATACGCCACAGAACGGTCACGGCGTGTGTGCCGAAACCCGTCAGCGTTGCCCCTCAGCAAAGTGAACACGCAGCGCTGCAGCAACATCGGTGGTGAATGTTGGGGAGTGTGACATAACGCCATCAAGACAGTCACCATTAAATCTGCTACCTACCGCATCAAAGGCATTGCGAGGCGGTAACCGTTGAAACGGCGTATCACGTCTTGCCTAAATGAATCCCATTGCCTAAATGAATATTACCTGTCAGTCTATCATCATCATAGTAAGAGTGTTCCGATACAAATATCCGCCAGCCACTATGTGTGTTTCCTCATACTTCAGCCACCGCTCCTCCCTTCAACAGAACTCGGCCATTGCGGATTTATCTACATCTACATACATACTCCGCAATCCACCATACGGTGCGTGTCGGAGGGTACCTCGTACCACAACTAGCATCTTCTCTCCCTGTTCCACTCCCAAACAGAACCAGGGAAAAATGACTGCCTATATGCCTCTGTACGAGCCCTAATCTCTCTTATCATTTTGGTCTTTCCGCGAAATGTAAGTTGGCGGCAGTAAAATTGTACTGCAGTCAGCCTCAAATGCTGGTTCTCTAAATTTCCTCAGTAGCGATTCACGGAAAGAACGCCTTCTTTCCTCTAGAGACTCGCACCCGAATGCCTGAAGCATTTCCATAACACTCGCGTGATGATCAAACCTACCAGTAACACATCTAGCAGCCCGCCTCTGAGTTGCTTCTATGTCCTCCCTCAATCCGACCTGATAGGGATCCCAAACGCTCGAGCACTACTCAAGAATAAGTCGTATTAGTGTCTTATAAGCAGTTTCCTTTACAGATGAACTACATCTTCCCAAAATTCTACCAATGAACCGAAGACGACTATCCGCCTATTGCTCTGCAATGTTACGCCCAAATATTTAATCGACGTGATTGTGTCCAGTGCTACACTACTAATGGAGTATTCAAACATTACGGGATTCTTTTTCCTATTCAACTGCATTAATTTACATTTATCTATATTTAGAGTTAGCTGCCATTCCTTACACCAATCACAAACCCTGTCCAAGTCATCTTGTATCCTCCTACAGTCACTCAACGACGACACCTTCCCGTACACCACAGCGTCATCAGCAAACAGCCGCACATTGCTATCCACCCTATCCAAAAAATCATTTATGTAGATAGAAAACAACAGCGGACCTACCACACTTCCCTGGGGCACTCACTCCAGATGATACCCTGACCTCCGATGAACACTCACCATCGAGGACAACGTACGGGGTTCTATTACTTAAGAAGTCTTCGAGCCACTCACATACTTGGGAACCAATCCCATACGATCGTACCTTAGTTAGGAGTCTGCAGTGGGGCACCGAGTCAAACGCTTTCCGGAAGTCAAGGAATATGGCATCCGTCTGCTACCCTTCATCCATGGTTCGCAAGGTATCATGTGAAAAAAGGGCGAGTTGCGTTTCGCAGGAGCGATGCTTTCCAAAGCCGTGCTGATGCATGGACAGCAACTTCTCCGTCTCAAGGAAATTCATTATATTCGAACTGAGAATATGTTCGAGAATCCTGCAACAAACCGATGTTGCTGAAGTCTTGCGAGGCGACGATCTTCTATATATCGCTGTCGGACCATTTGAATTATGTTACCTATGTAAGCTTTGCTACAGGAACACTGAATTTTAAACGCTCATTAGTCTCAAACTGTCATAAACAGATGTAAGAAGGGCTCTAAACGTCTCTGTAATGCAATCAAATGCAACTATATCGCAGCAGAGACCTTTTCAAGCTCGAACATTTATGATATATGTATGTAGACTGAAGCCACGAATGAAAATTTCAACAAGGCCGGGATTCGAATCCAGGTCTCCTGCTCACTACTGTGTCACCCTGGCGCCGTGGCTTTACTCGTCTGCACAGACTACAGTAGCAAACCTCCTCCCTCAATCCAAATTCCCATTCGCACCTCAGTCCATTAATATTAATCGCTTTTAAATTCTCTTAAGTTTTTAGCGCGCGCTGCCAGCATAAGGAAGGAAAGCAACTGTTTTATATTCGTCTTCTGTTGCTACTGGCAATGATCCTAAGCCCAAGCTGGCGTATATCTCCTGTTCAGAGTACCATTACGCATGAACACAGGGTTTAGGTGTTTAGTTCCTTCTGGCAGTCTATCAGTGCTGGAGACGTTGTGTACTCTTTACGGTAGCGACCTAAGAATACATACTCCGCTGATGTCTCCTCATCAGGTGTAAAAACACTCCATTTGATAAGTAAAACTAACAATAGAAAAAAAGAGAATAAAGTAGACTTCAGATCGACTCCCACATTTTGTACCTAAATATGTCACCGACAGCAGCCGGTCGAAGTGGCCGTGCGGTTCTAGGCGCTGCAGTCTGGAACCGCGAGACCGCTACGGTCGCAGGTTCGAATCTGCCTCGGGCATGGATGTGTGTGATGTCCTTAGGTTAGTTAGGATTAACTAGTTAAGTTCTAGGGGACTAATGGCCTCAGATGTTGAGTCCCATGGCGCTCAGAGCCATTTGAACCATTTTTTGAACCGATAGCATCGATGAAGTAATTAATTACCTCCTGGTAGGTACGCTTATTGGACAACATAAACCGGAGCAAGAAGTTCTGAATACTGAGAAAAATAAGAATATAGGAAGAGACAAATAATATACACTACGTACAAGAACCAAGAGGGAACAACAAGAATGGAAAGCCGAGAACAAAGTGCTCAGCTGGTAAAGGTTGTAAGAAATGGTTGCCGCCTTTCGTGCCTACTGTTCCATTTATACAGGGTAAAAAGTATTTAAACTGACAAACTCTGGGAGGTTGTAGGGGACATCAAAACAAATATTTTTCCCTAATGTCATTTTTTCCTATGAGGAGTATTTGAACCGGTAGGGGAAGATTTATCTGGCGACAAATTAATCAAACCAACAAAGAAGTCCAGAGGGGATATATCTGTGGATCTAGCAGGCCATGGTACAGGACCACCTCTGCCAACCCACGTTTCTGGGAACCGTCGGTCCAGGAATCGACTCACAGGACGACTGAAATGTGCCGGCGCCCCGTCATGTTGGAACCACATGCGTTGTCTTGTAGGGAGCGGGACGTTTCCCAGCAATTCTGGCAATGCTCTGGCGTGAAAATTGTAATAGTGCCTGCTAGTTAATGGCATACGTAGCAGATACGGCCCAATTAAACAGTCCCCTACAACACCGACCCACACATTAACGAAGAACCGCACTTGATGAGCGCTAGTAACTGTGGCATGTGGGTTATCCTCACTCCAAACATGCGAATTGTGCATGTTGAAGACTCCATCACGCCCGAACGTTGCTTCATCGGTAAACACCACAGAGGATGCAAATGTAGTATGCATTTCGCAGTGTCCCAGGTACCACCGCGAAAACTGTGCTATGGGTGGATAATCAACTGGTTCCAGGTTGAGGACACGCTGTAAGTGAAATGGACGTAACAATTGCTCTCGAAGGACTGTTCTTACATTCCTCTGAGTCGTCCCCATGTTACGTGCAATTGCGCGAGTGCTGATTGAAGGATCCCGCTCCACATGCTGCAAGCCAGCTTCCTCAAATTGCAGCGTTCTTACCGTGCGACGGCGTCCCTGTCCAGGTAATCTGCTAAATGACCCGGTCTCACGCAGACGTTGGTACACAGCAGCAAAGGTCCCATGATGCGGGATACGGCGATTAGGATATTGTTGCTGATGAACCCGCTGTGCAGCTCGTCCGTTGTGGTGCGCACCAACCATATCAGCGTACTCATTCCAGGTGTATCGCTCTACTACACTGGTGGGCAGCAGTTGGCAACAACTGAAAATCGTAATACGGCCTCTAACAACTGAAGAGCATAATACGGACTCCACCGATATAAATAATCCTCATAGGAAAAAAAGACATTAGGGAATAATATTTGTTTTGATGTCCCCTACAACCTCCCAGAGTTTGTCGGTTTAAATACTTTTCACCCTGTATGAGCCGTCCATCCGTGAGCAATCATACGTGCTACTCTTAAACAATCTGTATTTCCTATCACAGCGCCGTGTTCATCGGCTCTCCTCAAGAGTTAGTGTAGCCATTTACCCAGCGGATTTAACCACACACGTTCTCTCCACGGACAGAATGTGCTTGCTATTCCCCATGGTAACTAGAGTTGCTCATCGAGGACTCATATCTGGCTCATTTTGTCATGGATGGCGAGTGTGCCTACTGCATATGAAGAACTGCTGCTTCCTTCTGTTTTCGTGGTCATAATTACCAGTATTTACTGTACGGGCAAGGTTGGTTGATTTGGGGGGAGGGGACCAAACAGCCAGGTCATCAGTACCGTTATGAGCCAGGACCGGAGTAGAAAGAAAATGGTGAGCGCTGTCTGTAACGTGTGACTAAAATATTGAAATTTTGTATTTGTGGGGATCCACAGCCTACAGATCTTTAATAAACGTAAAGAGGGTCCGTAGTGGGCTGTAACGAGAGTTCTATTTAACCGTGCGATTAGCTAATTTCTACCACGCGTCATTAACAAGCACATTTGTAACTTGACATGAAGTACAGCTGTTACAATTGCGCTTGACAATGTCGCGAAGTCGAAATTAGCTAATCGCACGATTAAATAAAAATCGCACTACAGCCTACTGCGGACCATGCTTACGTTTATTAAGGTATTGTTTCTAATGCGTTAAACGCCTTACGCATTGAGCGAGGCTTTTATACAGAAATTTAATTTGGTTTCTCACATGTAATGCTGTCTAACTTTGGTTAGTGACCAACATGTTGGTCTTAGTCTCCAACGTGGATCAGCATTCCGAAGCTACCAGAACATACCTGAATTCTTTTTAGGCAAACCTGTAAAGATCAGTACCTTTCCAAGCTGAAGTTCTTTTTTAATAGGTGCCATCTTGGCCGAGGTTTAAAGTTTAACTCTTTTTCAGTTGTGTGTCTCGTTTTAAAATCCTTGTGTTATAACGGTTATGATAGTTTTATCTTTGAAGGTGTTTGTTCTTTTTAAGAACTCGTGTGTTACATAGCCACAATTAATTCAAGATTACCTATTGTAGATATGAGAACCTTGAAAACCTGTATTCTTCACAGCTAAAGCACTCTGGGCCTCATGAGATCTTTTGACGTGTGATCTGTATCCATTTTTCTTTTCAACTTGTGGCTGTGTCGCTTTAAATTGTACCTTGTGTCTGTTTTAGAATACCTAGTTTGAGCCGAATGTTGGGCTAAGCTCAAGCTGGCCACCCTGTGCCACACCACATTAGTAATCAGATGTATCCGGTTTTAGCTCCTTGAACTTCGGTTTACTGCTGTTCTTATTTTCATTGTTTGAATTCTGTTAATATCCATTCTCTCATTGTTTATAAGCGTAGAAAGTCATATGGGAAAAATTCAAAATTTTCTTTAAATCTTTAAAGGAATAACTTGAAGCGTCATTTTCATTGTATGATTTACTAGTAATTTTATTGACGCGCCTATAACGCCTGTTCCGGATTATTCATTTTTATCAATACTATTTAAATGCCACTGAGCGAAAAAATGGTGTGCAAAAATCTTCCTTCTTTGTAGACAGTTGAGTACAGGACCTTACCATTCCCAGCACCATCCTGCTTCCCATTTCACAAGATTCAAAGTTTGCATAAAAAATTTAGCGTCAAAGGATTACAATGATAAGATTCGTAGGTAGCATTGCTATGTTTACTGAAAGTGAAGAAGAAATACATTATCTCTTGACTGGAATGAATAGTTTAAATTCCATTATGTGTTGAATAGAATGAGTAGTTTAATGGGTACAGAATATGGATTGAGAGTAAGCCAAAAAAAGACGAATTGTGGTATCTAATGAGCAAATTGGGATATTTTTTCAGGATTCTGTGGAGGAAGTTAGCATTCCATTTATGGCACCTTGTGGGACTGGGTTTACCGGAAGTGCTACATGTTGGAGGATTTTTAAAGTTAGGGAAAGCTTAGTGGAGCTGATAGCTTCTGCAGTGAGAACAGGTGGGTGGGATTTTACATTTGTGATGACCACTGGACTGGGGAAGTGGAATCCATCGTCATCTTGAGGTTGGGCTTTGAAAGGTTTGACTATAGGTGTTGGAAGTAAGTTTAGCCCCCAGGAGACGGAAATGGGTTGGGAAGATGAGATGAGTAGGCTGGAAGGAAGTAGATGAAAGGATAGGGTTTTCATTGGTGAAGAGTTTTAAGTAATTTTTGGAGGGGTTGGAGAAGGATCTAGGGTGGAGAGTTTGTGAGTACTACTTCATTTCTATAGACTTCTATTTGAATGAGACAGGATTTGTGAGATTGAAGGTGACAGCAGGTGAGTGTAGATGGAACGGTGCTACGAGCTTGTGTAGGTAGCAATTTCCCTGAAATGGTGTCGTGTGTCGCTGGAGGTGCTGGCGGAGGTGGTAGTGCTGATGACGGTGCTGGAGGCAGTGCTGGAGATCAGTCTGTGGTAGTCTTGCCAATGAGGCTTATGAATACGTTAGCTATGGTGGTTACAACAGTGATAGCGATACTGGTGGGCTATATCCAGTCTGGGATGAAGTTGCTGATGGTGAAAGTGATGTAGCTGAGGCTGCTGATGGTGAAGATGATGCTGAGGATAGAGCTTTTGTTTCGGCTGGAGCTGATGGTGACAGTGCCGTGACATAAGATAATGTAATGTAGATGTAACACAGGTGGGGGTAGATTATAGCTCAAATACAAACAAACAAACACCGTCCAAACAAGCCTTGAAGGCCCAAGGGTATCGACCGGCCGCCATGCCATCGTCAGCCCTTAGGCGTCACTGCATGTGGATCGGAGGGGCACATGCTCAGCACGCCCCTCACCCTGCCATTGTAAATTTCGTGACCGGTGCCGCTACTTCTCAGTCAAGTAGTTTCTCAATTGGCCTCACAAGGGCTCAGTGCAGCCCGCTTGCCAATAGCACTCGGCAGTCCAAGTGCTTACCAAACCCGACAGCGTTTAACTGCGGTGATCTGACGGGAACCAATAGTACCGTTGCGGCAAGGCCGTTGGCTTTACAGCCCAAATGATGTCTGAAGACAGGAGAGTTGATGCCAATATTAGCCATGGGAAGGAGGGAAAGGAAATAGGGGACACCTTTGTGGTGGGAAAAGTGGAAATGTGGAGAAGAACAGGCTGGGATGATAAGGGGATGACAGTGGATAACAGTCATTAAAACAAAGGTAATTTTGTCGCAAGGAGATCTTCTGACGAACTTTCAATTAGCATCTTTATCTTCTGAATGCGAAAATATATTGTTGACTCCCATCTATATATCGAGGAATGATCATGTTAACGAAACACGAGAATTCAAATCTCGCTCGGAGTTTGTGTCTACTTTCCCCACATACTGTTGGAGAGTGGAACTGTGGAGAAAGAGTCTTAAAGAGATCCGATGGACCTTCTTCCGAGAACGTAAGTAAGAATTGCAGGACAGTATGCAGATGTGTATACAGATGTAAGGTAATGTAATATAGGAGAGTGCAGATTACAGCTTAAGTGATGCTTGCTGGCACATCCGTACTGATCAAGGGAGAGGGGAAACCAAAGAACAGATACTTAGAGACATAACATTGTGGTGACAAAGAAACACTACTTGATCACAATAAATGAGTCTCTGAAAAAAAATAGGCGCTAAAAAAGGAGGTTTCAAGAATGATGACAAACACAGTGGCGGCATGAAGACCGACAAGATAGAAGAGATGAGATTTTGAAGACGATAGGTGATAATGGCGACGGCACGACAACAGAGGCCCCATCAGGTGATGACGGTGGTAACACAACGACAGGGAGTCAAAGTGACGGGAGAACTCCAAGATAATGGAGATGGCGAGGAAATTTGTCTTGGTCGTGACGCAGTGCCAACCTTAGGCCTTCTGTAAGCAGAACATATCGCACCCCGACAAGAAAACTCTAAAAACGGGAATAGTTAATTGATGTCATTGAAAAATACGTACCACCAAAGTGCATGGTAACCTCAAATCTATATTTCGCAATTTTTTCCACTCCAAGGCACTTGTGTCAGTATTGTTGTAGGCTACTTCATGCTTCACCATGGCAAGAATAGTGTGGGTTCAGTATTGTTGCTGGTAGGTGTGCATGGGCCAGTCAGGTAGAACGGCATATTCCGAGTTGCGACACTTTTCGTTTATAAGGTAAGTCGAATATAATTTTTATTATTGTTGATTATTACAATGTCCATGTTTATATAGTATCTATACCTTACGTTACAATGTCTTTCAGATATGCATACATGTCTGAAAAAATAAACAGTTTTGACGATTACAGCTGTAAATATTACAAAATTTCATGAGCTGCAGCGTACAAGAAAAAAAATTAAATTTCTGCTATAAAGAAAGTTCACATTGAATCCCTTTTCTCCGTGAAAAGTATTCCTACTTTACATAAAGCGATTTATGATTCTGTTTTTGTAACTTGCTTTCCTTAAATTGTACTTAATTCATGTTCCTTATTAATATATTTTTTATTCGTATAACACTTTTGGAGTGTACGATAAATCAACTTTCGTTTTACTTCTTTGTGTATGATTGTGTCGTTAATTTTTATCCTGGATTCACGTTTCTCCTTTTGCAGACCTCTTTCTTTCCTGAAATCCTGCCTTTTGTGTTGCTTTCCTAAAAAGTATTCTGTTATCTATAATGTCCATTCTCATTCCTGCATTTTTCCTATCTTTGTCAATTTCGGTAACCAATGTAGGTTTTCATTTGTAGCTGTTGAATAACTTAAAGATCTGTTTGGTCAGTCTATTTTTATCCAGTCGTTATATGTGGACATGAAACTATAGTCTTCTTTTCCTCGTTACCGTTTCCACTTTCACACAAGAGTTCTCTGTTTGATCTTAATTTATATTCAACATTACTGTTACTTCTAGGTACCAGTATTTTCCTTGGAATTCTTCTTTCAACTTTTTACAGCTTTTCAATGTACTCTTATCTTGTTAGTTTAAGTGTTTCTGCTGCATACAGTGTTTCAGGCCATACCTTTGATTGATATTGTCTTAGTTTTATGTTCCACGGCAAATATTTTTTTATATGTTTTTTTTGCCATTTGTAATGCCCTTTACATTTTGTGTAAGCTTTTTTCTATGGCTATCTTGTTTTCATATTGTTTGCTATCCATTGACTTACGTATATGAAAGAGTTTGCTATATACATGATGTTGTTACGAATTTTAAGATTTGGAGGGCATCACTGATATTTGTTATGAAATATGTTTTTTTTCTAATTATATTTTTAGTCGTGTTTCGTCTGCTTGTTTCTGTAGTTCTGTGATTTGTTCTTTGACACTATCCAGTGAATCAGTGATTAACGCAATGTCATCTGCAAAGGCTAGACAATCTATGGTGTATTTATTTGGGTTTCTTCCTCGTTGAACACCATTAGTATTGACAGATTTTCTCCACTGCGCATTTAAAGAGTAGGAGTGATTAACCGTCTCCCTGTCTTACTCCAGATTTTATTTCGATATAATTTGAGAGTTCCTCCATAATTTTTGCTTTTGATGTTATGTTTGTTTAAATTCCCTTGATTAGTTCTGTTGTTTTATTGTCGATCCCAAATTCTTTTAACATGTTGATTAGTCTTCACTCCGTGCAAGACATTCCCTGTTTGATATTCTCGTAACTGCAGGTTGAGTATTCCTTCAGCTCTCTTTAGACGTGCCATGGACACGATCTTATATGTGACTGGTAGGTGAGATCCCTGTATATTTGTTAGGATCAGTTTTCTTTTCTTTTTTATGCAGCGGATTTATTAATGCCGATGCCCATTCTGATGGGAAGCTGTTTGTTGTACAAATTTCATCCGTGATTGCTATTAGACGTAGAATAATATTGTCACTCGAGTGTTCCACAATTCAGCAACCGTATTGCCTTCTGCTGATGCTTTGTTATTTTTAATTTTTTGATTTCTTCTATCGTTGGTAGCTTTCGGCCAGGTTGTATTTGGATGACATTATCAAAACGAAGTTCTTCTTTTGGTGAATAGCACTTCTATCTTTCTTTGAAATACTCTGCAAGCATTCTGCAGTTCTCCATGTCATTGTATGCAGTGATTTGTGTCTTTGAATCTGTAGAATGTAAACTTGGTGGTATGTACCTCTTTAAACTACTGTTGAATGGTTGATGAAAGTTCTTTGTGCCGTCCTACTTAACATTTGACTCAGTTGACGTTAGTTGATCTTTTATATGTTCATATCTGATTTTTTTGAGACTTTTTGATGAATGTTTCGTTACTTATCGTTTTTATTTTCGTTCCAGATATTCCATTTCTTTTTAAGAGAAATACTTTATTCTGTAACTTTAATAATTTCCTTTGAAGCTGTTCCCGACATCTTGGTATTCTGTTTTCCTACTGCATTCCGTAATCATTTTCTCTAGATAACTTCTGTATGTCAAATTTTCTGGGTTGTGTTGGTTCTTTTTCTGTGTTGGTCTAACCTTGAATTTAATCATAGACAGGTAGTGGTCTGAATCCAAGCCGATGCTCTTAGCAACTTTTACTTTGAGTACCTCGATTACAGAGTGTCTGCTTATAGCAACGCGACTGAGTCGTTTTTAACCACAAATCGGATTTTCTGATACCCATGTAGTTTGTTTTCTTGGAAGTTTTTTGAAGAAAATGAAGACTTTAGTACTATATTACGCTGCCTGCATAAGCTTAAGAATCTTTCTCCATTTAAGATGCTTTCTTATATGCAGGAAACTTTCACCCTATTTATCCGTGCTGACGTTCTTTGCCAACTTGTGCGTTAAAACCATCAGGTAGTAATACTGCGTTTTTCGATAGAGTGCGATCTAGAGTGTTTGACACATTTTGTCAAAATTTCTCTGTTTGCCCTTTCTGTGTTCTGGTTTTACCATATGTTGATGCACTTGTGTTTAAAATACTGTAAACTTTATTCGCTGACTTAAATGTTAGTGTGGAAAGTCTTTAAATTCTATTGAGTTTAATATGTTCTTGTTTACAATAAAACCTGTGCCAATTTGGTATACGGTTTTCATAATTCTTTTCCTGGTTTTTGGTTAAATATCCTGAATCCTTCTGCTCTCCCCATCGTTTTCTCCACCGCAGCGCGGCTTATCTGCACGGCCAGCCACTTCAGCACTGCCAAGACTGCATGACGCGACTATCATCGCATTCTACCTCGCACTCTCTCAACAGATCCGTTGGCAGTGGATGCTGATGTTGAGAAGGGCGCTACCTATATCACAACAACTATCACAGAAGCCGTAACTCAGTCCACGCCTCAGCCATCCAAAATGGAAGCAGGTCGCCATCCTGAAGAACTCCCACAGGAGATCCTTCTTCTTATACGAGAATAAAACCGCTTGAAAAAAGAGTGGCGTTTCATCAAACAACGTGACGTTAAGATACAGGTCAGTCTTCTTTAGCACTCATCGACTATGGAAATAAACGGTGGACAGACAAGTTGGAGTCTGTCCCGCCAACCAATGGCCTATGAAACCTAGTCCGAAGTTTCACAAACAGGCGTTTCAAGATACCTCCACTAGTGACTCCCAACAGGCACGCCAACACAACATGGCAAGATTAATTCCGTCGCTGGTGTGTTCGAGTGCAACTTCAAGACTGTGGAAGAGTCAATAAATCAGAACATCCAGCTCTGTGTCGCAGGTGACCCTGAGGGGGCAGAAGTCCAAGACCAGGAAGCTATCAGTGAAGAAGAAGTCCGGCAGATACTTCCGCGTCTTCCCCCGCGGGAGGCGCCCCGACTCCATCTCGTCGCTGTTCCAATGCCTTGAGAATTTCTACCGACAGCTATCGTGCAAATCACCCGCCTGTTCAATGCAATGCTGACCCAGAAAAAGTCTCCTGAGATTTGGAAGAAACCCATAGTCACTGCTGTGCTCAAACCGTGAACGAATCGTGCAGAACCAACAAGTATCGGCCTATCAGTCTTCTCTCCACCCTGTTTTAGAGAGTTCTGTAAGAATTTTTAGGAGATATTTTGTGTTCCGTCCGCCTAAGGTCTGGAAGAAATCCATAGTCGTTGCTGTGCCCAAACCAGTAAAGACTCGTGCAGAACCATCCAGCTGTGGGCCTGTCAGCCTCCTCTCCACCCTGCTTGAGAGAGTTCTAGAAAAATTTTAAGGAGATATTGTGTGGTCTGCCCACTTGCCAAAGTGACAGTACTAATCGGCTTTGTCAAGAATGATTTTGGACTTAGGAAATCTCACTATTCAAGCAGTGTTGTCAGATGTACAATTTGGATTTCGTGAAGGCCATTCCACTCCGCTCCAGCTCTTACAGGGGTCGAGAACGTCATCCAGGCTTGCAACAATAGCGCGATCTGTAGTATGATTCTCATCGATGTGTGGCACCGAGGACTGATTTAAAGTGTTTCATGTATGGTTTGTCGAGCCCCTACCTAGTCGTTAGTTATATGGAGGGAAGGACCTTCTTTGTGAGAGTTGCAGACGCCACCTCTATGAGTCGCTGTGTCCTCGCTGGAGTCCCACAGGTCTCGATGCAGGGCCCCGTCCTGTACAGTGTTAGCTACCTACCCTCGACCTGAAATATGTATCTTTGCCGACGACACTGCACTAATCTGTCGCCACTGAAGTCTGGTAGCGATTCATCGTCGTCTCCAAGCTGTCTATCGTGACATGGAGAAACGGGCGTGGATTTCATAGTGCTAAGAACCAGGCACTACTATTTATGAGACGACGACGTATATTAGTGGACAACATCACATTACGTGACACTGTCTGTCCTTGGGCACCGAAAGCCAAATACCTGGGAGTCACAAGTGAGCAACAGTTGACCTGGAAGCATCATGTCGACATCTGGAAGAAGGCGTCAATTGCGCTCGGCGTTTTTTATCCCCTGTTGAAAGAACGATCCACATTGTCACTGCAGTGAGGCCTTCGACTATACAGAGCATCTGTCCGGTCATAGGCTATGCCTGACCGATGTGGGGGCAGCTGCTGACATATTTACAGCGAAATTGCAGCGCCTCCAGAATAAAGCGCTTGGGCACATTTTCCACGTACCGCGTAATTCCCCAGCCTCTTACCGTCACGAGGCACCGAGTGAACCAGCTGTAGTTATGCGATTTCAGGAACACGCAGCAAATCTGTATCATAAGGTACCATGAGCACTAAATGCTCTCGTACGAAGTGAGCCGTGGCGGCTCATATCGATAGTGCCAATCTGGTGGTTTCTTTCCTGCCACGGTCAGGGCGGTAAGCAGCGTCCTCAGGGGCCTACGCGAGGAGTAATGAGGCGAGGTCCTGTGGGGGGGTGTGCTCTGGGACGTGGTGGAAGACGGTTATCGGGTTGACGCAGCGAGTGTGGGACGGGACCTATCGCATGGAGATATACAAGTTGGCTCTGAACGGAAGGCGCCGTAGCAAGCAGTGGGAAGCGGGTGTCCTGTAATTTGTGTGAAGGAGAAACGATTTTTGCACTGGATGTCCCAGTGGTTCCCGAGAGCTGCGGTGACTGCTTTCGGAGAAGAGAATTGGTAAGAGCTTGTGTCTACGCTCTTTTCCGTACGCTGTTGCTACCTGCCGTTATAAACGGGTGAAAATCAGGCGCTTGTATTGACTATACGGGTACTGGTGATGTAAAATTACATTTGTGATTGAGTCTCACTTGTACTGTGACAATTTAGATGCGAAAACTGTGGTGGTTTCATTAGGTCTGGTTCTCTGCTATGCAACTAAGGGACTCAGTTATTTGGGGTAACTGAGGGAGTACCATCATGTTGGCCTAAGTGATACGTTCTCCACGTTTTGTCTGTGGCTTTGCGAATCGAAATCGTGGGGGAATACACGTGTGAGTAATTTGCAATTGTATTGATGGTTATGTTGTAAAGACTGTTCTCTGGTGTGTTAAATCACGCGCTGATTTGTAGACAATCGAAGCAGAAGTTACCATTGCTACTTGATTATGTGTTATTGTCATTATGATTGGCGTTGTTTGTCTTTTGACTGTGGGTGTGCTCACGTTTAAAAAAAAAGTTATGGTTACTATTCATAAGGGTTGTCTAGTAAGCAAATTGCTTAAGCTTTTATCATATGCTGGTCTGTTTGCCTATCACACTGGCTTTCAATACAGTAATTGAAGGAATGTGTATGGTGGTTCAAGATTGTAGGCTGACTAGTATTTGAATTGGTGTTGAGGTTAAGGGCGAGATCGGCATCTCGCAAACCCGTACGCTCGACGTGGTTAAATGTTGCGCTATTGGGGAGCCGGCTCTCTGTTCTTGGATTTTACAAGGATACGTGATGAGTGCATCGCTGTAGTTTTTCGCGTGCTAAATTGCGGGGTGTCGGTGCCGTCCTAGGGCTAGACTTGTGATGTATGTTATGTTGAAAGCAATTAACTGTACCAAACTTAAGAGTGCTTTTAGTTTGTTTTAGGTCTGTACATGGAATGATGATGATATTTTGTCGATTGCGGCAATAGCTTCCTGTGTGGGGAGATCCTCTGAGGGACTTGTATTGTACTGTTGCAGTGCAGTCCATCTGAAACGTGCTGCTTACAACTTGGGACTGCAGCTCTCTGCTGTTATATATTACTGTTTAATCTTAAATGTCTTGGATGTAACATGACTGTTGAGGATTATGTACTTAATTTTGATCGCTGGTTCCTTAAGGGAAGTATTTCGTTTTAAAATATGTGCTCGGTCAGAGCCTATTTAAATATGATTTTAACTCATAATTCAAATTTTCTAGCCTTGCTTTCTTAAAAGGCTTTCAGTTAAATGATTGCTATTTGCCTGTTTAAATGTTTGAGTGACTTAAAGGAAGAGAATATTATTTTGTAATTTGTACTGATTGTTCCTTGTGGGTAATACCTGACTTATGTGTTCAATAAATGAGTGTCTAGTCAATGGTGATGCACTGTTCTATTGCTAGCCTACCCCTTCCACTCCACAGTCTATTGAGCTGCTTTGTGTCGAAATTTTGTTCAGAACACCCCTCTGACCTGACACCTCACGAAAATTAAGACGGAGTAATTAAACAGCCGATAGCTTTAAGCGGCCGGTGACCCGACTTGACAGTCAGTAGACCCACGAAGGTTTATTATTACTATTAATATCTTTTTAAGGTACCCGCGAAGAAACCCAACATCCCTCGAAGTCCATACTAACTACCATCATGGATCAGATACGGCAGACAATATCTGCACTCAAATGACTCACAGGCGCAACCTATGCAGAAAAAGCTTTCGGCCCTTGGCATCTGTTTTCTGCTGGACTCAGCAGCGACGTTTCTCCTGATAATGGCAGACTGATGGATCGCCGAAATATCAAGTCATGTCGGTTGCAGGATCCGACAGCAAACCCAAGAAGACTACCATGAATTATTATACCAGGAAACCCTATACAGTCACAAACAGGAAGTTACAAATCATTAACGCCAAAAATAAGAAGGAATACCTACCATTTCAGTAATGGCAGAGTGAATCGTAATACAAAAATATAATTTCTCAATTTCCCCTATGCCTTGAGGTTCCACAGTCCGAATAATTCAGGGATCTTCACATGAATGCATATGATCACAGCTATCGCATAGAGAGAACAAAACAGCAGCAATAATTTTAACAAACGTCCCCTTGATATACAAATCATTCTGACACCAAGAATTATGCCGGCCGAAGTGGCCGAGCGGTTAAAGGCGCTACAGTCTGGAACCGCACGACCGCGACGGTCGCAGGTTCGAATCCTGCCTCGGGCATGGATGTGTGTGATGTCCTTAGGTTAGTTAGGTTTAAGTAGTTCTAAGTTCTAGGGGACTTATGACCACAGCAGTTGAGTCCCATAGCGCTCAGAGCCAGCCAACCAAGAATTATAAATGCGGAGGCCTTCTCATAATGATGCCTTCTGGATTCTTTTTTGAGATTTTTGTCTCTTGAGTACCTCTACCTCTGTCTACTAACGTCTGTTTTCGTAGCAACTTTTCACATTGTTTCAGGAGGTATGTGGCAGCAGGTGTCGCACAGGTCACGCAATGCCCTGCATTAAGGGCCGGTGATTTGTGGGAACGGAGCGGGCTCCCAGTACCGTCCCAGAGCAGGCGAATTTCGTGGCCAAAACATCAACGTGACTTGTACAATCCTGGTCTTGGAATGGGGACGACATCAAGCTTGAAGAGGTGCAGGTGGATTGCAATAATGTTCACGTTGTCCACAGCTCATATGAATGTCCACGATAGCATGCATGCGTTGTGCGGTGTATGTTTCGAGCAGCCGTTGGAGCCTGCTTGGAGGCGACCATCCACCTGGTGTGTATGAATCGTCCGATCAGGCGGTGCGTTTCCATTGATTCACGGCCCAATTTCCACGATGCCGTGTCCATTGCTATCATAACTATGATCTCGTTGGACTGACAAGGTGAACATATAAGGATTTGGATTGGAGGAGACCAGACAGTGAGGTTATCGGTCTCATCGGATTAGGGAAGGACGGGGAAGGAACTCGGCCGTGCCCTTTCAAAGGAACCATCCCGGCATTTGCCTCGATTGATTTAGGGAAATCACGGGAAACCTAAATCAGGATGAGCGGACGCGGGATTGAACCGTTGTCCTCCCGAATGCGAGTCCAGTGTGCTAGCCACTGCGCCACCTCGCTCGGTGAACATATAAGGGTGACCCGGGTTCCCGGGTTCGATTCCCGGCGGGGTCAGGGATTTTCTCTGCCTCGTGATGACTGGGTGTTGTGTGATGTCCTTAGGTTAGTTCGGTTTAAGTAGTTCTAAGTTCTAGGGGACTGATGACCATAGATGTTAAGTCCCATAGTGCTCAGAGCCAAAGCCATATAAGGGTGATGTGCTGCTAAGGTTCATGTTCAGCAGTGTGCGCTGAATGATGTAGTCCAAAAACACTTGGCCTGTACCAGCATGTAGTCTGTTATCAGTTACCACCTCTCCTGCTTCATAGATCTGGCAAGCCCCCGTCCTACACGTTCCGTAATGAGATGTGGATGCGCAGCATCTTTCGCCCACTTGCAATTTCATCGTCCTTCAACCATCTTCCATAGATGTTCACGACAGCAGCTTTCGAGCAGCCGACCAGCTGTGCTGTTTCCGAGATGCCCATTCCCAGGCGCCGTACAATAACAATCTCAAACTCGCTTATGGGAGTCGATTTCCCTGTCTGCGGACCGTATCATCGATAGCACGATTCCTCACAAGTTTCTGTTCTGCTTGTATATCTTCCTTACCGAATCACATCATGTCATGCCATTTTGGCTCATGAAACGTATACAAGTATGCAGATTTTACCCTTTGCGTCTCAACAATACCAACAAAAAAATTAAATTTTTCGTAAAATTGATCTTTCTCATCATAGGCAGCAAGGAATACAAGAAGAAATTGGCAAAAAGTAAACTATCAATTGTTTTAAAGTTGTGGTTTGACTTTGAAACCACTGGGACATATGATTTCAACTAGCCATTGTGTCATGCGATGTATCTGAATATAATTTCGCGTTTTTCCTAGACGTTACCCCACATTTAGAAACTTACGTGGTCTCATAATGCCTAAAACAAATTATACTCTTATATCAAAAGTCCGTACTACCCAGTAATTTAATATCGAAACTACACATAATAGCAGGATACAAACTCAAATTTACGTTACAACAGCTTTAGCTTTACTTATTTTCACTACCAATGACCTCGTCAGTACGATCACCAAAAAAAACACATTTCATAATTTCCTACAATCTAGTAGGACAGCTCCTCGCCGATTGTTGCTTTGATACTGTAAGTGACTGCTACAATGTACTAGTCTTGTAGAAGTACCTCATTGTACCACAAGATGTCTCTGCCTTGCAATGACATCAGTGGTTTCACTCGAAAGGCATTGATCGGTACGTAAAATAATTAATAAAATGGTGGTTTCGGACAGTAATAACACAAATAAATGCGAAATCATTGTGACACCAATGATTATACAGTTTTTACGTCTTCTGCACATTTGAGTACAAACGGCCCCACACAGTAGGTGCCTGGTCTATCCATCGCCCCTTGAAACACTGCGCACGGCCCAGTCGTTCCACAGATGGCTTTCCCGATATGAGCTCTCGACAGTGTATCTTCCGGGTAGATACTTGTAGCGAGGCGTGGTGATAGGGAGGTGTCCGCAAACGTAGGGTCGTGGGTTCAAATCGTGCCTCCTGAAGGGGTATTGCGCTGGCGCTGCGAGATAAACTGCCTCATCGATTCTAAGGGCAAAAGTCAAGCGTGTTAGGAGTCGTATCAAACACCTGAAACTGGTACTTAAGCTAAACATTCAACTCCAGTCTTCATATCATAGTATCACAGTTGTGAGGAATTTATTGTTATCAAGTCGTTACGTATGTATTTTCATAAAATCCTTCTCATATTACAGGGAACTTTACACCAAACAACATAAACGCGTAGCGTGCACAGCGAAAGAGATACGCTGTAAGTCTACGAAAGGCCTCATAACTTTTCATCTGCCGATTACATCTCTAAAGAAATTGAAGGAGAACTGGACAAACCATTTCTACATTTTTATAACGAGCACTCCAGAACAGTGTCCCTAATGGTTAATTGCATTCCATGAAGATAAATGCCATATTTTCCTCACGCCGAAAGGTACATGCCAAGAAGACGGCTTTTCATTTGGAATACATTTTAACACAGAAAAACGACGCACCACGAGAGAGTTATGCCAATTGGTCACAAATTGATATTCATACAGGTATCGACGGAAAATGCAAACTTGTAAACAATGGCGGCCGATCTGTGTGACGGTGGAGCACAATTTCACTCCGCGGCTGACAAGGACAATAAACAGGGGACATGTCAATACTAAGGTATCAAGTCTTCAAATGGCTCTGAGCACTATGGAACTTAACATCTGAGGTCATCAGTCCCCTAAAACTTAGAACTACTTAAACCTAACCAACCTAAGGACATCACATACATCTATGCCCGAGGCAGGATTCGTACCTGCGACCGTAGCAGTTGCGCGGTTCCAGACTGAAGCGCCTAGAACCGCTCGGCCACAGCGGCCGGCCGGCATCAAGATTTTCCGAATTTCATTCCGTGTACTCAGTTCGACAGTAACTATGCATCGCAGACAGGGGCGTAATCAATATACGCAGATGTCCGCATTTGAGACAGGACGTGTAGTTGCGTTCAAACAAGCTGGTCGGAGTAATCAGGGGATCGCTCGACATTTGAATAGGAGTGATGCCACTATTGGACGACATAGGCAGTAATGGGTGAACCATGGCCCAACACAGTATCAAGAAGGAAGAGATCGAGGTAGAGAGACGACAGAACGTGAGGACCACGTAATCGTCAGAGATGCACTCAGAGCCCCGTATTCATCACAGTCATCGATCCGATGAGCAACTGGAGCTCAGTAACCACAAGGATCATTAATAGGTGGTTCACAGAAAGGAAGTTTAACTCATGGCGTTCCTTACACCAATCACCGTTGACCTCTGTACACTAACAAGCCCGTTTGCAGTGTTGTCAGGCATATTATGCCTGAAATCTCACTGACTGGGGTAGAATTGTCTCCAAAAATGAGTCCCTCTTGGAACTGAGCCTGGTGGCTCAGAGAGGTCGCGTCCGGAGACGCTGCGGACACTGGTGGAATACCAATCTGAATGTCGCCCTCATCCAGGAGTGATGGTCTGGCGTGCGATTTCATTTCGTAGCAGGATCCCTTTGGTTTCATCCGCAGCATATTTACATCACAGCTGTATGTCGATTATATTCTACGCCCCTTTTTGTCACCCTTAAAGTCTAGGCATACTCGAATTACATTTCAGGAAAATAATGCTCTCTCGCACACGTCATGCTAACCAAACCCTACTTTGGCCAAGAAAGTCGTTGGATGTCTCCACAATGAGAACGTGTGGAGCATAATGACAGGGCCCTCCAACCAGTTCGGGATTTTGACGATGTAAAGCGCCGATTGGACACAATTTGCCATGATATACCTCTTCAGGAAATCCAACGATTCAGTCAGTTAATGCCAAGCCGAAAAAAGACTTGCATACAGGTTAGAGGTGGACCAACGCGATGCTCTTTCTCTGCAGTAAGTCATCGAATCTTTCTGAAATTGTACTAATTTGTTTGTCTGCACATGTAAATCACATCTATGGAATTCCGCCGAGTTCGGAAGACTCTTTCATGGTGTATCGCTTTTCTTTTTGTGTTACAGTGTATATTGCGATACGACCACAACTGATGCAATGGATGTATCTGTATTAAATCAACAAATTAGGCATGTGTTAATCAGTCTTGGACTTGAAGATCTTTTTTCTACAGTTATTTCATAATCTACTACAGCTACAACAACTATCCCTGTGTTTACCCGCCATACATTAAGTAATTTCTGTACAAACAGATCACAGTGGAAAGAGATTAACTCGTAAGAAATAATGTTGCATAGAGTTTTCGTCGCTGCTTCTAAGTATAAAAAAATATTTTGTGTTTCATTCAACATGCATTGTAATTTTCCTCTAACTTATCGAAAAAGTGTATTTGTCTCATTCATCATCTCTAAGTTATATAACACCGAAAATGCTTAAAAAATATGAGACAGTCCGCTTGTAGCAAAACAAATTTCTAAAGACGCTATCACTGTATCTGGATTGCAGTCTGCTGACATTGATTTTCGGTTTTGCACTGCCGAAGTATTTCCAATAGAAAAAGGGCAGTGAAATACAAATATCCTTTACCCCTTCAAAATGTTGCGAAACATATTGTAAACATCACTGTCTTTCACACATATGGGTCAGTCATTCGACAAATAAGGCCAAGTAGGGCATAGTTACGAAGAACATTGTACAACGACGTGCGGAACTTCCATCGCAGGTTCCTGCCCTCAACATTATGAAGAAAATCGGACTTTAGGTTGCAGCAACCTGCTTAAAATACCTAATGCTAACATCACAGTCTACACGTCTGGAAGGCTTCTGCTTCCTTCTTCCCAGGTTTCCCACTACCATCCTCTCACTTCCTCATAAGGCTGAGCTCTAGACAGATCTGAAGCACTGTTCCCCAATTTTTGTCATAACTACAGACAAATTTAGAGCATTAGTGGAAGAAGGACTAAGTCTTCACCATTTCCTTTTCATCACTGTTTTGCTGCGATCATCTTGAGTAACCTTGTTTCCGATATAAATATCCCTGCTTTAATTACCTTCACCCTCCGGATGGTCCGTTTATTATTTTCACAAAGTCTAGTGATTTGCTGTTGGCATCTATGTTCAGCCCTACAGTGAATTTTGACGAAAGAAGTGAGGAAAACTAGATTTCGTCAACCTAAAACTAATTACATGTTTTACTAACAGTTGCAAATAGATACAACTGCTTTGTTAATAATCCACTGACCATCTCTTGCTGAAACATTGCCGAAATCAATTCGTGAAATCAGACAACAGCTGAGATCATCACAGACCTAGTGATGCAACATTACATGATCAGCTGGTCCACCCGTTCATCGGGACCCTTTGACACGAAGGTTCCATTCCTCTAGTCTTGCTATGAGTTGCCCCTCTTAACGATTTCCTGAATGTGACAGTTCATTTAATTCTCAAAATGGGCAGACTCCAGCCCACGAACTTGTTATGTAGACTACATTGGTGAGCAAAAAATCTTTTTTTTTCAGTTACTAGAACTGTATACACTGTTTCCGAATCCAGATCTAATTTCAGAATTTCTGCTCGGGCGCCAATTTTCATCATTTCATGGTTTTTGTAAATGTTTAATGCGGCCTATTTTTTATATGCGTCTATCAAAATGACACGCTCTTGTAATAAGACTTCCAAATGTAAACACTAGAAAACAGTCAGCGCACAAAGGAATCAAAGAAATGAGTAACATAAGAGTAAAGTAAAGTAGTCATACCTAGGAATATTTCCTTCCCAGTTACCTGTGATACACTGCATGTGAAACAATGCTTTGTGAGGATCAACCGTAGCCGGACTAAACTGCTGTGGTGAATTTGCCTTGATAACGCTTTTCTTTGCGAGAAAGTCCTCCTGGAACAGTTCTCCATGTTTGTCACTAACTGCGCCGTAATTTTTCGGGAAGAAAACCAACTGTATAAGAACTGTAGTTGAGGTAACATGTGACATCGCACGAGGTATTATGTCAACAGTTATTGTATAAAACCGTGATAGCCCTCTGCGTTATGGTTGCGTAAAACGTTCAATCGCAACCCAATTTATTATGCAGCGCTGGTAGAAACATAATTTTAGCGTCAGCAAGAGAAGTGAGAAAATACCAAAGGTCTCGAGTTCGATTCTCTGTCCGGCACACAGTTTTATTGTCAGGATGTTTCATATCATTGCATATTCCGCTGCAGAGTGAAGATTTCACTCTAGAAACAAGAGGAGTTTTCACCATTTTTTTTTTGTCGAGGTAGTAGTTCATCAGGGAAGGCTATTTTTTTACGTAACAGCTGTTTTTTCCTGTCTTTGTTGTTCCACTCGCACAGAAAGCAACAGTGCTTTGTGTGCCCCAACTACATGGCAGGAACAATTATAATTACCTTGAGATCTCCACATATACGCCACTTGTATTAATCATACTGGAGAAATGTGTTACTGAGTTATATATAGTTCAGTTAGTTGTCAGGTACGAAAAGAGACGAGGTCGCAATTGTTCTGCGCAGAATGTACCTTACGTGAATTTTTTCATATAACAGGAAGAATTACCACTGATAATGCTCTTACGCCTATAAAACGTAGAATAATGATTTCACAATTGCCTGAGTAAAACGTAGGAATCAGTGACTGATACCAAATTTAAATTCCAAAAACGTCGTGAAACTTGAACTGTTCTTATTCGGTATTTTCCCGGTCAATAAGAATAAATACTACAAATAATGATTTTAACCATCATGATATCGGTTATTGTACACGGCCATTATTATAAAAAGGAAATATGACCAACGTATGCGAGGTCTATTATTAATTAAACAATCGAATCATCATCATCATCATTTAAGACTGATTATGCCTTTCAGCGTTCAGTCTGGAGCATAGCCCCCTAATAAAATTCCTCCATGATCCCCTATTCAGTGCTAACATTGGTGCCTCTTCTGATGTTAAACCTATTACTTCAAAATCATTCTTAACCGAATCCAGGTACCTTCTCCTTGGTCTGCCCCGACTCCTTCTACCCTCTACTGTTGAACCCATGAGTCTCTTGGGTAACCTTGCTTCTCCCATGCGTGTACATGACCCCACCATCTAAGCCTGTTCGCCCTGACTGCTACATCTATAGAGTTCATTCCCAGTTTTTATTTGATTTCCTCATTGTGGACACCCTCCTGCCATTGTTCCCATCTACTAGTATCTGTAATCATCCTAGCTACTTTCATATCCGTAACTTCAACCTTGTTGATAAGGTAACCTGAATCCACCCAGCTTTCGCTCCCATACAACAAAGTTGGGCGAAAGATTGAACGGGGCACAGATAACTTAGTCTCGGTACTGACTTCCTTCTTGCAGAAGAGAGTAGATCGAAGCTGAGCGCTCACTGCATTAGCTTTGCTACACCTCGCTTCCAGTTCTTTCACTATGTTGCCATCCTGTGAGAATATGCGGCCTAAGTACTTGAAACCGTCCACCTGTTCTAACTTTGTTCCTCCTATTTGGCACTCAATCCGTTTATATTTCTTTCCCACTGACATTACTTTCGTTTTGGAGATGCTAATCTTCATACCATAGTCCTTACATTTCTGATCTAGCTCTGAAATATTACTTTGCAAACTTTCAATCGAATCTGCCATCACAACTAAGTCATACGCATATGCAAGACTGCTTATTTTGTGTTCACATATCTTTATCTCATCCAGCCAGTCTATTGTTTTCAACATACGCTCCATAAATAATATGAACAACAGTGGCGACAGGTCTTACCCCTTGTCTTACCCCTGAAACTACTCTGAACCATGAACTCAATTTACCGTCAACTCTAACTGCTGCCTGACTATCCATGTAAAGACCTTTAATTGCTTCCAAAAGTTTGCCTCCTATTCCATAATCTCGTAGAACAGACAATAACTTCCTAGGAACCCGGTCATATGCCTTTTCTAGATCTATAAAACATAGATACAATTCCCTGTTCCACTCATAACACTTCTCCATTATTTGCCGTAAGCTAAAGATCTGGTCCTGACAACCTCTAAGAGGCCTAAACCCACACTGATTTTCATCCAATTGGTCCTCAACTAATACTCGCACTTTCCTTTCAACAATACCTGAGAAGATTTTACCCACAACGCTGATTAAAGAGATACCTCTGTAGTTACAATCTTTTCTGTTTCCATGTTTAAAGATTGGTGTGATTACTACTTTTGTCCAGTCTGATGGAACCTGTCCCGACTCCCAGGCCATTTCAATTATCCTGTGTAGCCATTTAAGACCTGACATTCCACTGTATTTGATGAGTTCCGACTTAATTTCATCCACCCCAGCTGCTTTATTGCACGGCAATCTATTGACCATTTTTTCCACTTCCTGAAATGTGATCCTATTTCCATCATGATTCCTATCCCATTCTACCTCGAAATCTGAAACATTGCTGATCGTATTTTCACCTACATTGAGCAACTCTTCAAAATATTCCCTCCATCTGCCCAAGGCATCCACAGGATTCACCAGCAGTTTTCCTGGCCTGTCCAAAATACTTGTCATTTCCTTCTTACCTCCCTTTCGAAGACTGCTAATTACACTCCAGAACGGTTTTCCAGCAGCTTGACCCATAGTCTCCAACCTGTTTCCAAAGTCTTCCCAAGATTTCTTCTTGGATGCTGCAATTATCTGCTTGGCTTTGTTTCTTTCTTCAACATATCTTTCTCTGTCTACCTGAGTTCTAGTATGTAGCCATTTTTGATACTCCTTCTTTCTTCTTTTACAGGCTGCCTTGACTGTCTCATTCCACCAAATCGAATCGCCGGAAATTAATTTAAATTATGATAACATTTTACCATCATGGGGCTGACATGTAGAGGTTGTTACAATAAGTCATGTGACCGTGTATCGCTAACGTTAGTAATGGCAGTGAAGTAGAGCGTATTATCAGTCGGTAGTGCGGAATCAACACTAGACAGTGGGTGGATGTGGAGATACAAGAGAATGGTAAAAAGATGTCAGTATGTTTATACGGACTGAGGACCATGCCATCAATATGGTACCTGATTTGCTTGTGAATAAACGCGAATATTCCACCATGTTTGCAAAGAATGGCGTACCATTCGCGTTCGTGAAACATAGTGTACGTAAAAAGGTCCTAACCGAAAGGGACTGGAGCTGAGTGTCATACCATCTCAATGATAGTTTAAAATCCAACAAGAACTGCTGCTTTCAGTGAATGCAGCGCCGTCACAACTATGTACCGTATGAACTTCGAGAAGGGAAATACAAGCAGTGGGAATTGGGCGTCGTGTATCTGGCAAAATGAACGTTGCTCACAGCTGCACTTTAAGCTCCACATCTTCATTCGGCCAAATAACACACCGGCTGGAAGGTAGGTGACAGGAGACGTGTAATGTAATTCGACGGGCCATCCTTTTGTCATTTTTTAAATGACCCAAGGCGTCGAGTGCACCGATGGCCCAAAGAGGCGTTTAACTCTCAATATATGTACACTTCAGGCCTAGGCGATTCATAATTTTGTGTGGGTGGTTTTCGTATCGCGGCTTGAACCCATTTATGTATGTTACCGTGAACATAAACTATGATTTTATTTCAACGCTCTCCGAGACCAAGTGTTGCCCTTTCTTCTACGCCTCACGGTATGTATGCTCTGTACACTACTATACTAACAACAGCTTTGTTTAGAAGTCTGCACGCATACGTTCCTGGTCAGACGAAGAGTCACACATCCTACCACACTTCCACCGGTCCGCTAAATCGCTTGATCTTAAACCCACAGAAAAGTCTCGCAGTGCTTAGAACAGTGGGTGGAACGTAGTAATCAACACGTCTACAATTTGATAACTCTGCGCGATGTGATAAACAATGAGTGGCTTCGGCTTGACACGGCACACCTGAAGAAACTGGTGCACTCTCTTTCTCGCCGAACTGAGGCCGTTATCACGAGAAGAGGCGATGTCGCAGTGTACGAAAGTGATGTCTGCTGGGGTAGCTGCGAGGAGTATTCAATAAATAATGTTACACATTTTTTTCCGAAGGCAGGTTGCTTTTATTCAGGATTTCAGTACACCATATTATTCCCTATTCTTTCGGCTACAAAACCATATTTTTTAAGATAATCTCCGTTCAATGCTACGGCGTTGAGCCACTTTACTGGGAAGGCCTTTATGCTCGCATATTACCAATCTAACGGCCGGCGCCAGAGCCAACGTCTTGTTGCATCAATGCAGAATAACCTTTTCAGAGTCCCAGAGAGCCGTCCCCATCACTGTACTAGTTGAGGGTGCGGCTTTGAACTTTTCCTTCGGAGAAGAGAAAGGTGGCGCAACTGCCGTTTGGTTTCCGGTTCGAAGTGACGAACTCCTCTGTGACGATGTTCGACAGTAAATTGTCTCGCAATGGGCAAGCAATTCCGCCCTGATGGCCCTTCATTACGCTTCATGATCTTCGGTTAGGCGGTGTGGAACGCAGCGGGCACATCACATACCTTTGAGTACACCAACTGGGAGGCAATGCCCTTGCCGCAGTGGATACACCGGTTCCCGTGAGATTACCGAAGTTAAGCGCTGTCGGGCGTGGTCGGTACTTGCATGGGTGACCACATGGGCCGCCATGCGCTGTTGCCATTTTGTGGGGTGCATTCAGCCTCGTGATGCCAATTGAGGAGCTACTCGACCGAACAGTAGCGGCTTCGGTCAAGAATACCATCATAACGACCGGGAGAGCGGTGTGCTGACCCCTGGTGGACGAGTGTCAGCACTACCAATAGAGCGCTGTTCGAATATGCTGCGTCAGTCATCCCGAATGCTAACGTCCGCACGTTCGAACACCGCAAAAGTCACAGCTGCGTGCGGCCGGCCCGCACACGGGCGATCGGACATGTTTGCTTGACTTTTTGTGATGGTGACAGAAGCCTGTCGCAACTACTCACCGCGCTTTTATTCACTGCCAAGTCTCCGTAGACATTCTGCAAACGCCTATGAATATTTGTCACGCTTTGGTTTTCCGGCGAAAGAAAAAACGTACCTCCGTCTCAGACGCCATTTAGAGGACCACATGTAGCGCCACCACGCGCCGGAACTCCATGAAACTATAAGGGCTGAAGCGGGAATACTGCAGTATATCGCATAACAGATCCCGCAATTTTTTTTTCAAGCGAATTTGGCTGAGGAAAAAAAAGTGTTGCATTACTTAGTGCAGCATTGAGCAAAGTTATATTTCTGTACATTGCACTGTTTCTGTTTCTCCTTCTATAGCAACCTGTTATTAAAGCGAAATTAGAATTATATTAATACCTTCAGCTGCAGACGGGCGTTGATATACTTCAATGGGGACACGTGAAAATGGGTGTGCCCCGACCGGGGCTCGAACCCGTGATCTCCTGCTTACATGGCAGACGCTCTATCCAGCTGAGCCACCGAGGGCACAAAAGATAGTATGGCAGCAGGGACCATCTCGCGTACGCCTCCTGCGAGACCCACATTCTCACCTTGTATGACCACACACCACATTCGGAGTGTCCCACGCCCACACTCTCATTACTCATCGAAGACATTCTTACCAAGTACCGTACGAGTTCGGGGGATATGAGGGCATCCGCACAGAAGAAAAAGGTCATGGCCGGTACTGCCAGAACTATATACTTACACTACTGGCCATTAAAATTGCTTCAGCACGAAGATGACGTGCTACAGACGCGAAATTTAACCGACAGGAAGAAGATGCTGTGATATGCAAATGATGAGCTTTTCAGAGCATTCACACGAGGTAGGCGCCGGTGGCGACACCTACAACGTGCTGACATGAGGAAAGTTTCCAACCGATTTCTCATACACAAACAGCACTTGTCCGGCGTTGTCTGGTGAAACGTTGTTGTGATGCCTCGTGTAAGGAGGAGAAATGCGTACCATCACGTTTCCAACTTTGATAAAGGTCGGATTGCAACATATCGCGATTGCGGTTTATCGTATCGCGACATTGCTAATCGCGTTGGTCGAGATCCAGTGACTGTTAGCAGAATATGGAATCGGTGGGTTCAGGAGGGTAATACGGAACGTCGTGCTGGATCCCAACGGCCTCGTATCACTAGCAGTCCAGATGACAGGCATCTTATCCGCATGGCTGTAACGGATCGTGCAACTATGTCTCGATCCCTGAGTCAACAGATGGGGACAACCATCTGCACGAACAGTTCGACGATGTTTGTAGCAGCATGGACTATCAGCTCGGAGACCATGGCTGCGGTTACCCTTGACGCTACATCACAGACAGGAGCGCCTGCGATGGTGTACTCTACGACGAACCTGGGTGCAGGAATGGCAAAACGTCATTTTTTCGGATGAATCCAGGTTCTGTTTACAGAATCATGATGGTCACATCCGTGTTTGCCGACATCGCGGTGGACGCACATTGGAAGCTTGTATGCGTCATCGTCATACTGGCATTTCACCCGGCGTGATGGTATGGGGTGCCATTGGTTACACGCCTCGGTCACCTCTTGTTCGCACTGACGGCACTTTGAACAGTAGACGTTACATTTCAGTTGTGTTACGACCCGTGGCTCTACCCTTCATTCGATCCCTGCGAAACCCTACATTTAAGCAGGATAATGCACGACCGCATGTTGCAGGTCCTGTAGGGGCCTTTCTGGATTCAGAAAATGTTCGACTGCTGTCCTGGCCAGCACATTCTCCAGAACTCTCTCCAATTGAAGACGTCTGGTCATGGTGGCCGAGCAACTGGCTAGTCACAGTATGCCAGCCACTACACCTGATGAACTGTCGTATCGTGTTGAAGCTGCATGGGCAGCTGTACTTGTACACGCCATCCAAGCTCTGCTTGACTCAATGCCCAGGCATATCAAGGCCGTTATTACGGCCAGAGGTGGTTGTTCTGCGTACTGATTTGTCAGGATCTATGCACCCAAATTCCGTGAAAATGTAATCACATGTCAGTTCTAGTATAATATATTTGTCCAATCAATACCCGTTTATTATCTGCATTTCTTCTTGGTGTAGCAATTGTAATGGCCTGTTGTGTACATGGATATGGTGTCTGTTCTTTCGGACATGTCCGAAAGAACAGACACCATATCCATATCAGTATATGTTATTAAAGCTGTTACATTCCGCGATCCATTGAATAAATTGTGCACATCCAGTCTTCTGTTACATCGTTAAAACGTATTTAAACACTGTCCTCAAGTGCCTGCAGTCGTACAGAGTGGATTTCGGAACGAACACCTTTTGGAGAGTGAATGGTGCTGCGCATTGGGGGCAGCGAGTGACGCAGCCGCAGTTGACTGCTGCCGCGGCACGTATCTGCCGGGCCGGCGGCAAGGCTGCGGATGAGCCGCGGCGCTGGCCGCTGCGGGTTATGCAACGCTGCGCAGGCTGCCTGCGGACACGAGCGCAGGCGCAGCGCTCTGCCCCGGGCTGGCCTTTCACTCGCCGCCCGCTTTCAGCTTTCAGCTGGACTCGCCACGAGCGCCGCCACCCCACCCTACCGGCTCTCCGACCTCTTTAACACCTGCCAATAGGAGGGTCACGCTTCTTTGTACTTCCTGACCTACGATGCTGTACAAACTCCTCAGTCACCAAGGTCACGGAATACTGAATGGCACATGGTTAATGCTATGTGGGCGATCAAAGTGAATCCGTTCGAAGGCCATACTGTCCAGAATCTGTAGCACTCAAGCAATCATCCCACCGACGGACCACGTTCAAGATATCTGCTTCGCAAAACAATGTGTCTTGTTGCGTAAAGATGCAAAGTTCTGGTCTTTCAGTTGCAATCAAGACTTTAATAAAAGTGGCAAAGGTAATTTTAATCAGGACACTGGAAGGAGCTGTGGTCCTAATAACAGTAGATTTATTCATTCTTAACATCACAACACAAAAAATTGGTTAAAGAAAAGGCACACAAACATTTTTTATTGGACAGACGCTTTCAATGATATGCGGTCTATGGTGAACAAAGTGATCAGCTCGCGATTATCACACGACACTACCCACAACTAATCTCTTTTCCTGACTTCATACATGTGAATCCGTGATACGGCGCAAAAACTACGCTACTATCAAGCATCTATACTGTACCATCCCATAAAGAAAAATATCGTTCCAAAGAACAGGGTGCTGAGAACGATATACTGGAGCCCTACGCCATAGCAGCGAATTACTCTACCCTTCTGCAGGTCAGGGCGGCACACCACGATGCGCTCGACTACTGCAGTCATGGACAGCGACAATCTGTTATTAACGTCGCGCGCCCGAAGAAAAATGCAAGTACGCAGTCTCACGTTCGGCTGATTCGGAACGCCGATGCTTCCCTATGAGCCTCTGAAACCCCGGTGGATTCCAGTGTGCAGGTGGACCCGTTTGCTGGTCTACCAAACCAAATTTACTCCGGACCACGACTAATCGTGATGGCATATGTTTAGGCGACCGACTCAAAACAAGTAAATACACCCACGCATCACTCGTTGTATGAGTGATGGTAGAAGCAGTACCATCCGACGGTTCACATGATGACTGGCACAGACGTAAGTGGCACACGAGCAAAGGACACAAATCTCATCGTTTAGGTAAAGACCTGCAGTTCTTTACTAGTGAAGTGCCAGTACAAGGGTGTACTCTTTCTCTCAGCTTTCCTCGCCAGTTCGGTAGCAACACATTTACATCTTAGACTACTCCCACTTCAGCAGAAGCCAATCACAAGCTGGAGCGCCGCATTCAAACCTGGGAGACCGCCCCTTGGTGTGCATACACAGATTTGACCAACGAGCGTCTCTAAAATTAATTGGGAGAAAAGGAAGAAAGATTCAGTTTTGCGGCCTCTTTCCCACGCGTTCATGATGTGTCTTTGGTAAGAGCCTGAAATGGATCGAACCACAATCCTCCATAAAAATATCATTATCCCCCTGCTGCGTCCATTTCGAACTTTCCAAAGAACGGCCATAAACTCGCTAAAAGCCTCCTGGCTTCACAAATATGTTTTTGTAGCGCAGTTTGGACGCCTGGGTGTCACTGACCTGTCCCATGGAAATTCGCAGAAACTCACAGTCGTCTCATTGGCTTCCTGTCTAACAAGAGCCCATCCTATGCGTTATTGCCGGCCATCAATGCTCTCCTCGGCGCTCGTCAGCCTACGTGGACGCGGCCGTCGACCGACAGCGCCATCCAACGTGTCTGCACAATGAGGCCGAAGAACTGGGCAGTCCGCAAACGTTTTCACCCAGGTCCCGCAGAAAAAACGCTCTCCTCGGTCCTCAGCCGCCGTTAGCTTTTACTACAGTCGTTTAATTCAGCACCCTCTTCCTTTGAACGCAGATAAAGCTTACCACTATTCCTGCACTAGAGCACACAAGCAAGAGCGTTAACTACTGCCAACCATTTCATCCTATACATGAAGTCAGATCGTATCCAGGCATAGCAACCAAGTAATAAAGATCATCTTCCCTAAGAACATTATGCAGCATAGCACCGATTCGGAAGTGAGTGTGTACTGCAATCTTTTAAAGAATCCATAACTGCCTGCTGCACGTCCTTGTCCGAGAGGAATCGTCAACTCTTCAAAGCCTTTTTTGAGGGACTGAAGGCATGATAATCAGGAAGACACAAATGCCACACTGTAGTCCAATCCATGACTCATGGTGGACTGCACAGGTCGAGAAACAGATCGGGATAGCACTGTTACCGTTTCAAAGCGACAGTTGCGGTATGCTCAAAGACGTGATTTGGTTTTGATGAAAGCATGTATGGTATATCCTGCAAATTATGCCTCTTACTTGCTTGTGTGGAATTTGCCTCTTCCGCCACCATCAGCTGTGAGAGTTCGCAACAAATAGATTAAGAATTTACTAAATAACTCGCTACAATCACGTATAATGCTCGCGTTAGGTACGACATTCATAGCAGAGCGTTCAGAACACTATTCAACGCTCATTGGCTCTCGGAGAATGCGGGACGTATATGTGCAGAATGAGGCTAAATTCGACCGCCATCGTAAGTCCACCTATAATCCCTTGCCTATATGTCGATACTTAGGTACTATAAACCCGCAATGGAATCACGCTAGGTTACGTAAACGCTGTAGCAAAGCCCTAAAACAGAAACTTTTTGATCGCCCCTCATTCTTTCACCCATAACGGTCCGTATCACTATGAGACAGATTACATTGGATCGTAACATCGGCTTCACTCTTCCAGATACAAACAGGTGCCCACATACACATTAGGGTTACGTATTCTTTTAGTCGGACAGTAGTGCCCGAATTCCCGAGTGCTTTTGGTTTCACACGTGCGGTTTCATTGAACGTTTTTGGGATTTTTTACCCTTAACCGTTAGGCAAATACTGGAAATGGTGATCGGTTCGCAAATATTACAAATCGAGAACATCTTTGTGCACTTTACATGTATGTTTTTCTTTTATCACAGACAAGTTCGGTTGTGTGGAACATTGCGTCTAAGGAACCTTCGAGCAGGTTATTCAAAAGTAACTCTGGAGCATCAGAGTAAGACATATAGAAAAGTGGCACATATTAGTAGACAGAGCACCTACCTCTCTCAGACAGAGTTCGTAACAGGCACCGTGGCGTAGTTGCAGAACACCCCACTAGCAGGCAGGTGCGTCAGGATACGGCGTGCAATAGAGCGTTTGTGTCCTTGAATTCGGCAAATAGGAGTTAACTATGATGATTCAGCGACGATATCTATCCAATAGCAAGTAAAAGCTCCAGCAGACAAGAAACAATTCTTGGTGATGTAGCACATTCCGTGACACTAGGTGCTTGGGTACGGAAAAGGACCCAGGCCTTGTGTTACAACTACAGCACGGCAGTTGAAACTTCAACAAGACAGTGCTCCTCTACACTTTCTTTCAGACGTTCTTTATTACCTCAATGCTAACACGCTGAGTCTTGGATTAGATGTTCTTCCCAACATATTTTTCATCCTCCTTGGCCTCCGCAGCCACCTTACTAAATTCCATGTCATTTCTTCTTACGGGGTTGTGTCAAAGACTGTGCTCTCCTGCCTCCATTGCCACATAATTAGAAAGAGTATTGGGGAAGAGTAATTAATGCATCCACTGATATCGATCTTGCCTGTTGAGACGTGTACGGCAAGGCTTAGCACACAAGACATTTTCACTAATTTACACTAACTCACACACACGTACACACACATACACACATCACAAATGGTGCCAATGTTAAGCACCTGTCCCGTGCGTTAGAAACTTAGACGGATGCTCTGTCAACTGATATGTGTTATTTTCTGTGTCTCTTGTTTTGTGCAGTCGTCTGCCGCAACGCCCGAAGTACTTTTCTATGAATAATCCTTTCATGATTCCCATCAGGAGATGATAGATGTGGATTTAGGTTGCTGCAGTCCGTTAAGTACAGGGAGACAGACATAGCATATAACTTTTGAGATAATTTTAATACTACGTTTTACTGCATGTCCGTCTTCCGCAGTGGCTGTTAAAATCAGTTATTATTAGTTTTCGTTCTTGAACTTACTGCAATATAGTTAAAGAGAATGATTCCAGACGCGTTGCGCTTTTACTTATAAAGCATCTTACGTGGTTATTCTGCAAACTGGATACACACGTTTGTACATTTTTTGTTGTTTTAGGCCGGCCGCGGCGGTCTTGCAGTTCTAGGCGCTGCAGTCCGGAACGGCGGGACTGCTACGGTCGCAGGTTCGAATCCTGCCTCGGGCATGGATGTGTGTGATGTCTTTAGGTTAGTTAGGTTTAAGTAGTTCTAAGTTCTAGGGGACTGATGACCTAAGATGTTAAGTCCCATAGTGCTCAGAGCCATTTGAACCATTTTTTTGTTGTTTTAGGTTAAAACAGCGTTTGGTTTATGAAGTTGGTATGCAAGTTACATACGGTGTTGCTTTACATATTCTCCAAACCACCGGATCTTCTCTCCTTGCTAGTAGCGGTCGACGTCGGAAGACTTCGATTCACACATGCACCTGGCAGTTTTTGCCATTCTGCAGTATTTCTAGCGCTGTACTATTTACCCTTCACTTTTGTAAATTGAGCTGAAGTTACGTGTGTTTTTCACTCTGTGCAGTAAGTGTTTATGTCTGTTCGTACGTTTTCGTTCACGTTGTCAGTGTCACCAACCCGTGAAATTATACTTTTTTAAATTCATTTGTGTGTGTGTGTTTGTGTGTATTTGCGTACGTGTGTGTGTGTGAGTTAGTGTAAATTAGTGAAAATGTCACGTGTGTTAGGCAGAGATGTGAAAGGAGATTAGGGGCTGGGATTTTTTTTTTTTTTTTTTTTTTCGGTGGCGCTGATTGGACTAGATGTTGATTATAGGACAGAATCTGGGAGGAGATATGGAAATCATAATGATAAACAACAGAAAACACCATCTCACCTTACAAGAAAACTGCCATATTCAATAAACCATAACGGAAGAGAAACAACTCATGAACCATCAGACCAACTTTACAAACCACACTATCTTTAACCTGTGCTATATGTGTATATTTAATGTTATACTAAGTAGTTAGTCAGTTTAAAGAGTGTATTGATTGCCAAATTTGTTAGATAAATTATGAGTGCTTTCTTTTCTATTATGGGTTATTTAATGTGCAAGAGCATGAAAGTGTAGGATACATCATTCAACTTTTGCAGAACACTTACATCAAAATAAAATTACCACTAGACGCACAGACGTGGAAATCATAATGATAAACAACAGAAAACACCACCCCATCTTACAAGAAAAGTACCATATTCAAAAACCCATAATAGAAAAGAAACAACTCATGAACCATCAGACCAACTTTACAAACCGCACTATCTTTAAACTAACTGTTCACTTAATATAACATTAAATGTTCAAATATAACCGCAGCCTCCATTTACCACTACCATTTCCTCCCAGATTCTGTCGTACAATCACCATCCAGGCCCAACCCTGCCCCCAAAACCCGCAAAAAAGAGAAAAAAGTTGCAAATGGCCTCCACCCCTAATCTCCTTTCCCATCTCTGCTTAGCACACAAGACATTTTCACTAATTTACACTAATTCACACACACGTACACACACATACACACACACACACACACACACACACACACACACACACACACACACACACACACACACACGCTTGCACACCTACTTTATAAACAAAACGCTGTTTTTAACCTAAAACAACCAAAAATATACAAACTTACGTATCCAATGTGCAGAATATACACGAAAGATGCTTTATACATAAAAGTGAAACACATCTCTTGTAATTCTCTGTAATTAAATTGCAGTAAGCTCAAGACGGAAAACCAATAATAACCAGTTTTAGTACAACTGAGTGTGAAAGAAAATAGGAGAGTAAAAAGTATTTATTTTTCCTCGCTCATTTTCTATGATCTAACATCGTCGCCGTTACCATGGAAGCAGTAAGAAACTCTAGACCCTAGACCCAGCGCATTGGACATTGGCTGAGAAGATCTGAAGTTTCCTGGCTTTAAAACAGTATGCACTTTCTACTTACACAGTCAAAGAAACGAAAAATAAACAAATACGGATAAACTGTAGTGGTTCTTTCTGAAAACATGGTACAGCAACGATAGCAAAGGGATGTTATTTAGAGACGATTTTACAACATACTTTTTCCATCATTTCCTTAAAATTGATCGTATTTTGGATCTCCCATTTCCACATACAACCCACCCATGCACACCCCTTTTTTACCATCTCTGGCTACGTTCAAAATTTAAGTATTCTTTTCCTTCTGATTTTTCACTTTCTTTACTACCGGTCTTGTAACTTGTTCACCTTTCCTGGAATTGTGCATTGATTTGGACGCGTTAGGTAAAAATTACAATACACACGATGTCTATACCAAATTGGGGCTGATTGAGCTACAAGTGGGTGTAATCACAGCAAACTCACCTGGTTCGTTAGGTGGGTCGGTACGTTCTGCAGTACTGCCGCCTGCAAAACTCATCTATCTTATCTTTCCTTCACAAGTTCTGATGTTGTGCTCCTGTTGGTGGCACACTCTTTGCTCTTTGAATGAAATAATAGGCCACGTAATAGGTTGGTTGACCAACAAATAAGTACCAAAACGCGTCTGGTAAAAGCAGACTATATTGTTGAGGCGCTGTGTCCTCTACGTAAGTTGACATTCATACTTAACAATAGTTAAAATCAAAGAGATACATGCATCACACCAGAATTCAAGGAACCTTCACGGGTGCCACTAATTCTGAGTAAACGTCCTCCCACCATAGTCTCTACAGCTAGCGACGCAAGTGGGAGATAACCCAGCATGCGGCCATTATGCTCACGCATTCATTTAATGATGTATGTAAGAAATATTCTGCCATATGGGACGTTATACAATAAATGCTATGATCCTGAAACATGGATTGGCAACATTCACAGAAAACTCACCACTACTGTAACGTTTACCCATTCAGTCTCGATTATACGACTGTTTTCGATAACCCACAATAACACTAAAAATAAACGCAGTGAGAGTCGCCCAACCCACTAGTGCAGTGGCCCGGCATACAACAACATCTACATCAACATCGATACTCCGCAAATGACACGTAGGTGCCGGAGGGTTCATCAAATCACGTTCACAATAATTCTCTATTATTCCTCTCATGAACAGCACGCAGAAAAAAGGAACACCTATATGTTTCTATGCAAGCTCTGATTTCCATTATTTTGTGGTGATGATCGTTTCTTCCTGTGTAGGTTGGTGTCAAAAACATATTTTTGCATTCAGAGGAGAAAGTTGGTGACTGAAATTTCGGGAGAAGATTCCGCCACAACGAAAAGCGACTTTATTTTAATAGTGTCCATCCCAAATCCTGTGTCATGTCCGTGACATTCTCTCTCTTATTTCGCTATAATACAAAACTTGCTGCTCTTCTCTGAACTTTCTCAATGTACTCCATTAAATCTATCTAGTAAGGATCCCAGACTGCGCAGCAGTACCCCAAAAGAGGACGGACAAACATAGTGTAGGCTGTCTCTTTTTAGTAGCTCTGTTACGTTTTCTAAGTGTTCTGACTACGGTATTTAGTTGAATTTATGGCCTTTAAATTAAACAGATGTATCATATTAGTGAAGTTCAACGGATTCCTTTTTGCACTCATGTGGATTGTGCTGGCGTTACCTGGCGCCAGCACGCCATGTGGCACAGAGGTCAAAAGAAGATCGATCGATACCAACGACAGACTCGCTGGAAATGAGCCGCCAACGCCGTCTCAGCTGCCAGTATTTAGATAGCCGCCGCGGACCAGCAAGCCAGTTAGTTTGAGTGTACGCCGTGTGAGTTCCTGCATGTCACTGAGACGGAGTTGCAGCACAGCCTCTAGCTTAGAACCAGGCAGCACATTGCGAACATAATAGTGTTCAGAGCGGACTTTGTACTTCAACAGCAGTGAGGGTAAAGTGGACTGTTTAGGAGAGGTTGCACCACAGGACGTGCAAGCTTCAGTTAAGTAGCTCTTTGCTTATTTTAATAAACAACCCAGTTAATAATTGCGTGCAGTTTGTGTTATAGAATGATGATACCGGCCACCAATCAACATCCTCTCCTTGCTTTCCATGGTACAGCTCTACAGAGACAACGAGACGACATAATCTGGTATCGAGGATTCAACAAGGATGACCTCGCATTTTTCATTATTTAGGATCAATTGCCAATTTCGCACCATTTAGATAGCTTTTAAATCGTTTTGTAATTTGTTTTGATTTTCGCATGAGTTTACTAGACAATAAACGACAGCGTCATCTGCAAACAACCGAAGACGGTTGCTCATATTGTCTCCTAAATCGTTTACATAGATAAGGAACAGCGGAGGTCCTATAACACTTCTTTGGGGAACGCCAGAAATCACTTCTGTTTTACTCGATGACTTTCCGGGAGTTACTACGAACTGTGACTTCTCTGTCAGGAAATCACGAATCCAGTGACGTAACTGAGACGATATTCCAAAGACACGCGATTTCACTTCAAGCCGCTTGTGTGGTACAGTGTCAAAAGCCTTCCGGTAATCCAGAAATACGGAACCAATTTGAAATCCCTTGTCGACAGCATTCAACACTTCGTGCGAGTATAGAGCTAGTTGTGTTGCAAGAATTTCATAATGTGTATTTTTACGCAAATCAGTATTTTTACTGATGGACTCTTTAGTGTCTCACAACTGCAGTGCAGGAACAAGTCCATTCTGGTGGGATCAAGCAGTGTGTTTCCTCTGGAGGTGAGTCTTACTTTTTAGTTTCGCCGGAAGTGTCCCTACGTCAACCATCTAGAACATTCGAAACGTTACTTTTGCCCCTCTCCATGACACGGCATCTGCCCACTTCAGTGGCTTCGCTTCTCGCTTGGACGTTCCTCGTCTCCTTGCGTAACAATGGCCGCACATGGCTGCCCTGCAACTCCCTGACTTCTGAAATTGTTCTGCTCGACTGAAAATTTCATAGCATATTTGTCATGTTACTAAGAATTATATAAGAAAATAAAAGATTCAAGATTTAATTCCGTATTGATTTGGTGTCAAAGATTTTCATAGATTCAGAATGAGATTTTCACTCTGGAGCGGAGTGTGCGCTGATATGAATGAGACAAAGGTCCCCAGTTCGAGTCTTGGTACGGCACACAGTTTTAATCTGTCAGGGAGTTTTATATTAGAGCACACTCCGCTGCAGAGTGAAAATCTCGTTCTGGAAACATCCCCTAGGCTGTGGCTTAAGCTATGTCTCCGCAATATCCTTTCTTCCAGGAGTGCTAGTTCTGCAAGGTTCGCAGAAGAGCTTCTGTGAAGTTTGGAAGGTAGGAGACGAGATACTGGCAGAATTGAAGCTGTGAGAACGGGTCCTGAGTCGTGCTTGGGTAGCTCAATTGGTAGAGCACTTGCCCGCGAAAGGCAAAGGTCCCGACTTCGAGTCTTGGTACGGCACACAGATTTAGTCTGTCAGGAAGTTTCATTTTCATAGTTGTTCTACAAATTTTAAATCTCTACAAGCTGATGCTCTTCTCTTTAAATAATAATAAAAAAACACCAGTCTCAAATCGGAATTGCAGAACTTGTCAAGACAAAGGTAAATAAATCTAGCCTATATATTTAAATATCGCATTAACGTAAGTAAGCGTTTGACCCATAAAAAGAGATGAAACTAAAGTTTTAGCAGTTTCTGTCTTGAGGCGTCTACGTTTAGGGAGTAAGCTTGGGTCACTATCCATTACAATCGACCGTCGCCTCTACAATTAGCCAGCGTGGCTATCGTGAAGCCGTGTCGGCACAACCAAGTATCGAGCTGTAGAGGTAAGCACTCACTGCAGGGGAATGGATCGCGAGCCATGCCTGTTCGAGGGAGTGAGCCGAAACGAACGTTCATGTTGTGGCCTGGAACTGCAGACGGATTCATTCTTTCATCACTGTCCTCGTCTTCAATTTTTCCCGTAATTTCTCATGCTTTTTGTTGAAATTTGTCTACAGACCCTTTTGCCCCTTCACGGGGTACCCTACTTCTTTTCCTGTTTCTCCAGGGGATGTCTGTCTAGTACTGCTGTTATTTTTTTCTTTTGTTACCCTTCATAGAATTACCATAATTCTGTGCTACTGTTGAGACTGCATTATCATTTCTCTTTGGTTGCGTTTTGGGTGATTTGTTTCGCAGAGAAATACACATTTTATTCTGCTGGCAGGACGTCACATGATCTACAATTTATATGTCGTCTAAAGTTATTGGAAGTACGTTGTCGTGGTTTATAGAACTAGGGAGCATTTGAGTGTGCGAATCAACTGCAGTTTCGACATCCGTGGATTCAGCGAATGTTAGCAACTGCACCGTCTACGGCAAATCCACTTCCGATCTGCCGGTCACTGAGCGAGAGCACGACGATGGCAGAGTACCGCCGGCGGCGGCTGTGTTTACCTCAACGGCTGGAGGCTGCTACACTGACCGCCTACTGCTAAATTCCGCACGGACGTGTCTTGGCGTGCTGCAAGCTCCACACGTTCTTGGTTGCCCTTCACATATATATCAAAAAAAGTTTTGAATCACCCCAGTTTCCAGAACTCCTGAAGAGAGACGTTGACTGTGGATATTCCGTATCATAGACACAGTATCTTTGACTGTTCAGAGAGGTCACTAAACCCACCCAAAAATGTAAAAAACCATGCATGAGCAGCGTCTATTAGACGGAGGGGGTCCGACAGCAGGTCAGTTCCAGTCATTCCACCAGGAACGAGATACACGGCACGTGTTGTCTGTAGTTAACGCATGCCTAGACGATCAGTGCCGCGGTTAGATTGCGTCCGCATTGCTACTTTGTGCCAGGAAGGGCTCTCAACAAGGGAAGTGTCCAGGCATCTCGAATTGAACCAAACCGATGTTGTTCGGACATGAAGGAGATACAGAGAGACAGGAACTGTCGATGACATGCCTCACTCAGGCCGTCCAAGCGCTACTACTGCAGTGGATGACCGCTAACTACGGATTATGGCTCGGTGGAACCCTGACAGCAACGCCACCATGTTGAATAATGCCTTTCGTGCAGCCACTCAAACTGTGCGCAATAGGCTGCATGACGCGGGACTTTACTTCCGACGATCTTGGCGAGGTCCAACCTTGCAACCACGACACAATGCAGCGCGGTACAGATGGACCCAACAACATGCCGAACGGACCGTTCAGGATTGGTATCACGTTTTCGCATATGCCTTAAACCAGACAATCGTCGGAGACGTGTTTGGAGGCAACTCGGTCAGGCTGAATACCTTTGACACACTGTCGAGCGTGTGCAGCAAAGTGGAGGTGCCCTGCTGTTTGGGGGTGGCATTATGTGGGGTCGACGTACACCGCTGGTGGTCATGGAAGGCACCGTAACGGCTGTACGATACGTGAATGCCATCCTCCGACCGATAGTGCAACCATATCGGCAGTATATTGGCAAGGCATTCATTCATCTTCATGGACGACAATTCGCGCCCCCATCGTGCACATCTTCTGAATGACTTCCTTCGGGATAACGACTTCCCTCGACTAGACTGGCCAGCATGTTCTCCAGACATGAACCCTATCAAACATGCCAGGGATAGATTGAAAAAGGCTGTTTACCGACGACGTGGCCCACCAAACACTCTGAAGGATCTACAGCGAATCGCCGTTGAGGAGTGGGACAATCTGGACCAATAGTGCTTGATGAACTTTTGGATAGTATGCCACGACGAATACAGGCACCCATCAACGCAAGAGGACGTGCCACTGTGTATCACAGGTACCGGTGTGTACAGCAACCTGGACCACATCCTCTGAAGGTCTCTCTGTGTGGTGGTACAACATGCAATGTGTGGTTGTCATGAGCAATGGTTCAAATGACTCTGAGCATTATGGGACAGCACCTGAGGTCATCAGCCCCCGAGAATTTAGAACTACTTAAACCTAACTAACCTAAGGACATCACACACATCCAAGCCCGAGGCAGGACTCGAACCTGCGACCGTAGACTGAAGCGCCTAGAACCGCTCGGCCGCCTTCATGAGCAACACAAAGGGCGGAAATGAGGTTTAGGTTGATCTGTATCCCAATTTTCTGTATAGGTTCCGGAACTCTCGGAACCGAGGTGATGCAAAACTTTTTTTTTATGTGTGTATGACTATGGCCGCGCGGTCTAGCCGCGCGCCTGGGGCGCCTTGCCACGGTTCGCGCGGCTGCCCCCGTGGGAGGTTCGAGCCCTCCTTCGGGCATGGTGTATCTGTTGTCCTGAGCGTAAGTTAGTTTAAGTTAGATTAAGTAATGTGTAAGCCAGAGGACCGATGACCTCAGCAGTTTGGTTCCATAGGAACTCACCACAAATTGCCCATATGACCATAGCACCGAATGGCTTTACGGTTATATACGAAGACACGAGATTCTGAGGATCAGTCCTCAGTACTCTACCAAACTAAGGTTCTGTAGTTTTGGTACAATACATGAATGACGCCTTAAATGGTAGGATTACCGGTGGTGTTGGTAGCATTGGTAGGTAAAGAAACATAATTGGATGTATGGGAGGTAAACTGGGAGACGACGACTTCTCTTTGTTTCTTTTAAACATAACTAGAACAGCACATCGCTCATTGTTAGTCCAGTGTATGTTTTACATCCCTACAAAATATGAATTGCAATTCAAGTGATAAAAATTTGTTAATCACGTAACTTCTGCGCACTTATGTAAGCAAAACAACTACTTTTAATTAAGTTGTATATATGCAGAAATATAAAAAAATTACATAATTTTTATTGTTATTATGTACTCAATAGAACATCCTTCATCATGATTATTATTGAGAAGTGTATAAGTTATTTTTGAATAAGAGAAACGTGTTTTACGTAAGCCAGTCGAAGTATTGAAGCGATATTTTTGTTTTCCTTTTTTCCTTTGAAGTTTACCATCTGGCAGGAAATTTTCTTGCGATGTATGATAAATCTGTGCTGTTTTTATCCCTACTAAAACATCCCTCTGTTTCACGTTACAAATCAACAACTTTCGAATAAAAACTGAATTAAACATTGAGTTTCAGTTCTGCTATAAATACTATTTATTATTAAGTGACGTACAGAAGGATAACTATGTTACGTAGCTCTTTATATACTACCATTCAGTTTCTAGATGTTTCACGGTTCACGTTTCTAGGGGTACCTAATAAGGTACTAATCGCATTCGCAAACGAAGGTACTGAAATGAGATAACGCCCAATAGCTATGCAACACAATGTACAGGTAACGCGGTTTCAATCTTACTTGACAAATGCTGCTAGAAAAACTAGCGCAGTTTACGCTTATTTGTGGTAGTCTACGATAGCCTCGGTAGTTTTACAATTCTACTCCTGACATTTATAATACCTTATAAACTTTAAAAGTCTTGTTTACTGATCATTGCGCTCCTGGAACACTATCAACCGTTATAGCTTTCGAAAGGACTTGTCTTGGAACAGTGTTCCCAATCTCGAACGGCAAGAAGTGAAGCTTCACACTACGCAGACCCAAACCAACATTAGAGATAATAACAGTACTCACCTCTTCATCACCGCTCTTATTTTTTACAATTCTCTTCGTGGAAATACACTCCTGGAAATTGAAATAAGAACACCGTGAATTCATTGTCCCAGGAAGGGGAAACTTTATTGACACATTCCTGCGGTCAGATACATCACATGATCACACTGACAGAACCACAGGCACATAGACACAGGCAACAGAGCATGCACAATGTCGGCAGTAGTACAGTGCATATCCACCTTTCGCAGCAATGCAGGCTGCTATTCTCCCATGGAGACGATCGTAGAGATGCTGGATGTAGTCCTGTGGAACGGCTTGCCATGCCATTTCCACCTGGCGCCTCAGTTGGACCAGCGTTCGTGCTGGACGTGCAGACCGCGTGAGACGACGCTTCATCCAGTCCCAAACATGCTCAATTGGGGACAGATCCGGAGATCTTGCTAGCCAGGGTAGTTGACTTACACCTTCTAGAGCACGTTGGGTGGCACAGGATACATGCGGACGTGCATTGTCCTGTTGGAACAGCAAGTTCCCTTGCCGGTCTAGGAATGGTAGAACGATGGGTTCGATGACGGTTTGGATGTACCGTGCACTATTCAGTGTCCCCTCGATGATCACCAGTGGTGTACGGCCAGTGTAGGAGATCGCTCCCCACACCATGATGCCGGGTGTAGGCCCTGTGTGCCTCGGTCGTATGCAGTCCTGATTGTGACGCTCACCTGCACGGCGCCAAACACGCATACGACCATCATTGGCACCAAGGCAGAAGCGACTCTCATCGCTGAAGACGACACGTCTCCATTCGTCCCTCCATTCACGCCTGTCGCGACACCACTGGAGGCGGGCTGCACGATGTTGGGGCGTGAGCGGAAGACGGCCTAACGGTGTGCGGGACCGTAGCCCAGCTTCATGGAGACGGTTGCGAATGGTCCTCGCCGATACCCCAGGAGCAACAGTGTCCCTAATTTGCTGGGAAGTGGCGGTGCGGTCCCCTACGGCACTGCGTAGGATCCTACGGTCTTGGCGTGCATCCGTGCGTCGCTGCGGTCCGGTCCCAGGTCGACGGGCACGTGCACCTTCCGCCGACCACTGGCGACAACATCGATGTACTGTGGAGACCTCACGCCCCACGTGTTGAGCAATTCGGCGGTACGTCCACCCGGCCTCTCGCATGCCCACAATACGCCCTCGCTCAAAGTCCGTCAACTGCACATACGGTTCACGTCCACGCTGTCGCGGCATGCTACCAGTGTTAAAGACTGCGATGGAGCTCCGTATGCCACGGCAAACCGGCTGACACTGACGGCGGCGGTGCACAAATGCTGCGCAGCTAGCGCCATTCGACGGCCAACACCACGGTTCCTGGTGTGTCCGCTGTGCCGTGCGTGTGATCATTGCTTGTACAGCCCTCTCGCAGTGTCCGGAGCAAGTATGGTGGGTCTGACACACCGGTGTCAATGTGTTCTTTTTTCCATTTCCAGGAGTGTAAACCATCCTGTTGCATAATTCTTCAGTCTGGAATCTAACGTGAAACACGTTTCTCACAAAACGATAGTGGAAACCACAAACATTGCCGTCACGGAAACCCGTAGTTCCAACGAATGACATTTCGAATTTTAGAACTTTCGATGGTGAAACAGCAAAACTGAAACAAAAAAATCGAATTTGGGTTCTATATAGTCGGTTTCATTTTAATTTTGTGCAAATCAAGTTCAAACGGCTGAAAGACGAAACAGCCTCTATGCACGTCCTGCTGCCGTGACTATAGCGCAGCGGGAGTTCTCTACACCAGTGGGCCTCACAACGAACTCAACACTCAGCATCATCACAGTGGTCAACATGCACTTTTGGAAACATTTACGAAGGCGTTAGAAACCCAGCTTCTTTTCGAATCGGTCGTATATTGATGCCAGGCAACTTCGGATAGTTACAGACGGCTATGCACTGCGATCGTAATGGTTGCGTACACTAGTCGTGATTAAACTGCCAACAAAAAGACTCATCTCCTGCGAAGATGGTTTACAGAAAAGATGGATAATGCCGTGATATCGCCAGCATGTTCCAATGTACTAGTAGTGTGGTAATGGAGGCTATTGTGAGAGATAAATTTTCAAAAACCTTTACTGACCAACACAGCTACAGGATGATTTCAAGCCTGCAGCCGTAATATTCATAACAAATGATGCTGAATATGTGTTGTAAATGTTATCGAGATGATTTCTAGTATAGCTTTCTTGTTACAACTGTGCAACAGAATGATATTGTCAAGAGAGACATTCATCTGAATACCTGGGTTTTGTTTAAAAACTTCTTTCCTTTGTCATTTAGGAAAATGTCTGCAAGGATTCCTGCTAGTTGTTCTGAAAGCTAGACCGTCTCTGATGAAAAATTCTTTCGTTAAAATGTAAATAGTTACAAACAGAGAAGTTATAGCATTTCTACCAGCGCAGTTGCTTCCTCTTGACTAACTTGCCATATGTTACGAGGTACCTTTTAATTATTTGTACTGTTCCATTTATTGGAATGCTGGTACATAATATGACGCCTCTGTAAGTATAGCAATACCCTCCACTTCTATCAGAGATTTGCAACAATTCCTTATGTTATATGTTCGTATGTATACGTAGCTATCAGTTTTTCTGTTCACAGCTGGCCGAACACAACATCCTTCCTTACGCAGCTTTACTTGTGAGCGAAGTTTGAGAACTTGCGGATTCAACATTTTCAGTCTATGTTTTTCTTCTCCTATGAACAAAAGGAACTATTATCTGTTCTTCTTTTCCCTAAGCCTGAAATTTACTACTTGGACCACCTTTTGTTTCCACAGTATTACATTCTGCGATACACTTCTTCTTTTTGGATGTATTTTTTGACGTATATTTAATGATTCAAAATGGACGACTAGATGACGACTCTCGAAAGGCGTTGCTGTGTGTTATTATTGTTTTAACGTGCTTGAATGCTGGACAAATGCATAATGTTCGAAAATTCCCCTTAAAACTTTTAGAATCTAAGACTTGTAGGGGGAAGTGAGTACGTAGTATTTTCAAAAGGAACGTATCGTTTCCGTTCTACGACTGTTTCAGTTCAGATGCTTAATTCATCCGCTTCCGTTCGAGGAATTGAATTAGGCGTGACGCAGTACAGTTATTAGGTAATAATTGGAAAGGAAACATAGCGAAAACATCCATTTATCACTTAACTGAAACAACAAGGCCATCGGAGTTGCTACCTTCTGGAAATGCTGACCGGAGACGGAAATGAATGGGGATCACTTAATTACGTTTTTTTGTACAAATACCTAAACTTTATGTGTTCAAATTATTCCAAAACAAAAAAGAAGCCAGCGTACTGTATGTGCAGAACAGTTTTGATGCATTACAACAGCGGATCGATGAGGTGACCACCAGAGTCAAAAATGGTTCAAATGGCTCTGAGCACTATGCGACTTAACTTCTGAGGTCATCAGTCGCCTAGAACTTAAAACTAATTAAACCTAACTAACCTAAGGACATCACACACATCCATGCCCGAGGCAGGATTCGAACCTGAGAGCGTAGCGGTCGCTCGGTTCCAGACTGTAGCGCCTAGTACCGCACGGCCACTCCGGCCGGCCACCAAAGTCCTTGCAGAAATTGTACCTACGAACCATGTTCCGGCACACTCTCTCCGTCCCACCTGGTATCTCTTCAATTTCTAGTCAGCGACCAAAACTTGTCCCAACAATTCTTCCTCTGTTTCTTCTGGTGTCTCGTAAATAGAACTTTGCATAAACTGTGAAAAATGGATGTTTCAGTATGCTTCCTTTTGAATTGTTACCTGATAACTGTACTGCATGACGCCTAATTCAAAAATGGTTTAAACGGCTCTAAGCACCATGGAACTTAACATCTCTCATCAGCTCCCTAGACTTAGAACTACGTAAACCTAACTAACCTAAGGGCATCACACACGTCGATGCCCGAGGCAGGATTCGAATTGGCGACCGTAGCAGCAGCTCGGTTCCGGACTGAAGCGCCTAGAACCGCTCGGCCACAGCAGACGGCATCTAATTCAGTTCCTCAAGGAAAAGTGGGTGAGTTAAACATTTGAACTGAAACAGTCACAGAACGGAAACGGTACGTTTCGAGGTAAAGGGTCCTATTCAAAATATTATGTGCTTACTCCCCTCTACAAGTCCTAAAAGTCTCTAAAGGGCGTTTCAGAACAGCCTGTATAACGATTGACTTGACAATCACTACCTTTAATCCATTGGGTATCGAAGTATTTCCATGCTGTGGAAATGAGTGCACGGGATCTGATGCACGAACCCTGCAACGCCGTTCTAGGTGAGGTCCTATTGGAGTCGCTCTGCCATGGCATTCCTCCGACATGTTCTCAAGTGTATAGCACGTATCTGCTTCGTGTGGATGACTCTCATGAGTGCTTGTACGAAGTAGCGTTGGGTTTGTGTTACTGTGTCTGAAGGGAAGATAGAGGGTGAACCCAGTGCCAGCGCTTACCGTACTGCTGTCGAATACCAACGAAGGGGGGTGTGGTGTCACCGCCAGACACCACACTTGCTAGGTGGTAGCCTTTAAATAGGCCGCGGTCCATTAGTATACGTCGGACACGCGTGTCGCCACTATGAGTGATTGCAGGCCGAGCGCCGCCACACGGCAGGTCTAGAGAGACTTCCTAGCACTCGCCCCAGTTGTACAACCGAGTTTGCTAGCGATTGTTCACTGACAAAGTACGCTCTCATTTGCCGAGACGATAGTTAGCATAGCCTTCAGCTACGTCATTTGCTACGACCTAGCAAGGCGCCATTATCAGTTGCTATTGATATTGTAAATAATGTACAGACAAGAACTACGTTCAACATTAATGGATTAAAGTTAAGCATTCCACCATCTGCGTCCGTTTTTCTAAGTTCTAATTTCCTTGCCCTGTTCCAGACCTCACGCCAGCCTGCGTGAGCTAAAACGCGTGCCTTTCGGCTTCCTCGAAATTTACTGGGTTGGTCTCCTGCCAGCCCACAGCAGGGGGTGTCAAATGTAACGTCGGCAATGCAGCGAAATTTGGAAACTAATACAGGACATCGTCGCACAGACTTGAGATGAGGAGCTTTACACCCCCGTCAGTCCTCCAGCACCCCACAAGCGTGTGTTAGAGACCTCGGCTAAAGAGCCGCGTCTCTAATCCATTTAATGGACAACATTAAAAGAATTCGCTAGCAACTATCAAACAATGGATATTACCTACGTATAAGGCATGAGACAGTCCAAAAGCGCTGTGTGGTTGTGTGTCACGGTGGGTGGCGAGGACGCGCGCACGCAGCCTGTCCCGACAAGTGCCGTCCCTCACAGCCACTAACACACTCCCACTCACACCCCCGCAGCTGTTCCGCCGGCCTCGCCGCCCGAGGCCTGGGCCGCGGCTGCCGCGCTCGCTGGAGGCCCCCGTCATTAGCGGAAGGCGGCCTCCGGTGTCCTCGCGCTCGCCTTGGCCATTTTCACAGCTGTCACGTGGCCACGTCGCCTGTCACGCTATCGCTCAGCGCTCGCTAGATCAGCTGTTCCATCTGCCACTCCGCGGGAAGCGGTGCCACGGAAACACGGTAGACGCGCTGCACCGCAACAAGTAACTAACAACCCACTGTTATTCACAAGTGTCCCTTATTGTGCTTTAACTGCTTATCAACTTCGTGCGCAAATCCCTCTCACTAGAACTGTACGCTCTACCGAGGATTCTGACTGTTCCTACCTAACTCTAATACACTACCCAACCGCAATACCCATTATTTTACAGGGAACCAGAAAAACGATTCTTAAACTACAGCCGATACGTATTACGGTATGTTGATAATTTTTACTTTTGGGCCCTCTCTCTCTCTCTCTCTCTCTCTCTCTCTCTCTCTCCCCCTCTCTCTGATCACACACACACACACACACACACACACACAAAATCATGAGAATAAAGTAAATAAAAGAAATCGTACCAACTCAAGTACAATTTCACACACACACACACACATACACAAAGTAAAAAGAGATATGTACGCAAACACACACGTACACAGACCACAGATAATCTCAAACTTACACTCAATAGTTGGCATTCGATCTTTGGCAATAACATTCGGCATTCGGCAACAACAACCAAAATGTGCTTAAGTGATAAATGGACATCAGTTTGGAACCGCCCGACTGCTACGGTCGCAGGTTCGAATCCTGCCTCGGGCACGGGTATGTGTGATGTCCTTAGGTTAGTTAGGTTTAAGTAGTTCTAAGTTCTAGGGGTCTGATGACCTCAGACGTTAAGTCCCATAGGGCTCAGGGCCATTTGAACCATTTTTTTTAAATAAATGGATGTTCCTTTATGCTTTCTTTCGAATTTATACGCAATAGCTGCTCAGCATCACGTCTAATTTAATTACTCAAGCAGAAGTGGGTGGATTAAACATCTGAATCGAACTGAAATAGTGCTGTGAAATCTGGAAAACAAAAATTCAGTTGGCAATTATAAGAAGAAGAACAGCGCCAAAAAAGAAACAAAAACACTAGATATAGGGCTACATCCACGGAATCAGTAAGTAGAATTTCAAATTATTACTACTGAAACGTCCCCTTTGAACAATTATACATGACTGTGCTTAAAGTGACACACAATATTTTTAGTGCAACGCAATCTGACTTCAAATAATCCCTACAAAAGAATGGCCCTGACTAACATTAACCTATACGTTTCACAAATCACTTACCTCACAAAAATCTTGGTTACTCGAAATACTGGAATACAGCGAGCGCCACTACTGCCAGCTAAATAAAAGATTCAAACTATGGAAGGCACTAACTACTGATAGGCATACTTAGCAAATGAAAGATTTTAATAGAGAACAAACAATGTACTTATCTTAATAGTGTTGAAAACTCATAATATACATAGCAGTTCATGACATCCAGTCTTACAAATTTCAAAACTCCGCCATTTCTCTCCCCACATCCACCACTGCTGGCGGCTCACCTCCAACTGCGCAACGCTACGCGCTGTTCACATCCAGCTGTCCTACACTACAATGGCAGACAACAATGCAAACTAGCCACAGACTGCACACAGCACAGCCAGTGATTTTCATACAGAGCGCTACGTAACGTTGCCAATAAGAAAACATAAACAGCCTACTTACATAGCCCCCATGCTCCCCACAAAAAAATTTACAAATTGTTTTGGGCAGTGGCCAATAATGATTTGATAAAATTTTTCATAATTACAATAACAATGATATCAAATGCACACACTTGTTGATACAATGTTGGTCAAAAGCTAAAATTTTCTCACAGTCCATAAAGACAGTCCTGATCGTTCATCACAGTAAAATAGCAGTGTTTTTCTCAAAGTCTGAGCAGTAGAAGAAAATGCACACGGAAGTAGTGGATTTCCATGCAGTCTTGAAGAAGTAGCGTTGTCCTTCCAACGAAAAGACAGTGCTGACTCTTGACATGCAGACAGGTAATGGGCCACAACAGAGCAAACCCACCGCAGAGTCAGTCGAAGTTTTGAAAAATATTGGTAGGTAGGTCATCACAGAGTAGACCCACTGTAGTCCTGGTAGAGATCACGGTATTGGTGGGTCACCAGAGGTGCAGACCCACTGTAGTCCTTGTAGAGATGGCCAGCAGCCATCTGTTGTGACTGTGCAGGTGCACAATGACCATCGAAAAGTCTTGCGGACAATATAGCAAGTCTATAAACCACCTCTTGTGCACTCACAAAAAATTTTTTTGAAATGTCCTTAGAACCAGCAATGCTGTTATCCAGTCCCTTGCTGAATTATCAACACACATGCAAGCACTAATAGTCCCAACTTCTCACATACTGTGCATATACACTCCTGGAAATTGAAATAAGAACGCCGTGAATTCATTGTCCCAGGAAGGGGAAACTTTATTGACACATTCCTGGGGTCAGATACATCACATGATCACACTGACAGAACCACAGGCACATAGACACAGGCAACAGAGCTCGCACAATGTCGGCACTAGTACAGTGTATATCCACCTTTCGCAGCAATGCAGGCTGCTATTCTCCCATGGAGACGATCGTAAAGATGCTGGATGTAGTCCTGTGGAACGGCTTGCCATGCCATTTCCACCTGGCGCCTCAGTTGGACCAGCGTTCGTGCTGGACGCGCAGACCGCGTGAGACGACGCTTCATCCAGTCCCAAACATGCTCAATGGGGGACAGATCCGGAGATCTTGCTGGCCAGGGTAGTTGACTTACACCTTCTAGAGCACGTTGGGTGGCACGGGATACATGCGGACGTGCATTGTCCTGTTGGAACAGCAAGTTCCCTTGCCGGTCTAGGAATGGTAGAACGATGGGTTCGATGACGGTTTGGATGTACTGTGCACTATTCAGTGTCCCCTCGACGATCACCAGTGGTGTACGGCCAGTATAGGAGATCGCTCCCCACACCATGATGCCGGGTGTTGGCCCTGTGTGCCTCGGTCGTATGCAGTCCTGATTGTGGCGCTCACCTGCACGGCGCCAAACACACATACGACCATCATTGGCACCAAGGCAGAAGCGACTCTCATCGCTGAAGACGACACGTCTCCATTCGTCCCTCCATTCATGCTTGTCGCGACACCACTGGAGGCGGGCTGCACGATGTTGGGGCGTGAGCGGAAGACGGCCTAACGGTGTGCGGGACCGTAGCCCAGCTTCATGGAGACGGTTGCGAATGGTCCTCGCCGATACCCCAGGAGCAACAGTGTCCCTAATTTGCTGGGAAGTGGCGGTGCGGTCGCCTACGGCACTGCGTAGGATCCTACGGTCTTGGCGTGCATCCGTGCGTCGCTGCGATCCGGTCCCAGGTCGACGGGCACGTGCACCTTCCGCCGACCACTGGCGACAACATCGATGTACTGTGGAGACCTCACGCCCCACGTGTTGAGCAATTCGGCGGTACGTCCACCCGGCCTCCTGCATGCCCACTATACGCCCTCGCTCAAAGTCCGTCAACTGCACATACGGTTCACGTCCACGCTGTCGCGGCATGCTACCAGTGTTAAAGACTGCGATGGAGCTCCGTATGCCACGGCAAACTGGCTGACACTGACGGCGGCGGTGCACAAATGCTGCGCAGCTAGCGCCATTCGACGGCCAACACCACGGTTCCTGGTGTGTCCGCTGTGCCGTGCGTGTGATCATTGCTTGTACAGCCCTCTCGCAGTGTCCGGAGCAAGTATGGTGGGTCTGACACACCGGTGTCAATGTGTTCTTTTTTCCATTTCCAGGAGTGTATTATGACCAACAGAAACTTTTGCAGTGAAATGATACTTAATTTGAAGAACTGGTAACAATTACAATTTGATAACATAAAAATACAATAACAAAGGTACAAAATACATCATTAAAGAACATAACAATACAGATAACATTTGTAGTAACACAGGCTTTACAAAAGAATAGAAATAAACATATACTTCAGTGTTACAAAATAATGACATAAGTACATACATAAAGATCAGAATAACTTTTGAAACATCACCTTCACATATGAGCAACAAAACAGAATAAATAATGTCTAAACATCTTTACAAAGTAAATAACATAGCATTAGAAAAATTCTGCAACAGAGCTCTCATCAGCTAAACACATAAAGACAGGAAAAACACAAATACACAAGGGTTCACAAACACATAGAGGGATGACACAGAAGAAAAGGACAGGGTTTGTTTTACTGCAGTATTTCGCATGGAGATCTCGCTTCGTTCATCATTATTCCCAAAAGTTCTATCGAAGCCTGCTTTCTGTATTCTGTTCACATCCTCTTTCAAAAATATTTTTTTTTTTTCTCCACTGTACACTACTTTTTTTTGTGTTTTTTTTTTTTTTTGGCCAAGCCATTTTCTTGTAGCTTCTCAATGCATTTCTTCCAATTCATCATAGTTAGTTTCTCATATAGTCTACTCCCTCTTAAGCTAACTTAAATCTACTGAGCTCAGATATATATACCAAGGGACGAGGCAATGCAGCAGCACATAACAAATTAACACAAACAGCAATGGCAAAAATTCAAATTGGCAAAGCAAGCAGCATAAATTAGCAAAGCAAATGCAATATTACAACTAATATAAGGCAATACACAGCAAACAAGAAAAATAAATCCGTAGTAAAACTGGCTTAACAAAGTAATACAAAGTCAAATTCAGTAACATTATGCCTGGCAGACAGCAGCAGCAAATGCAATAACTTATATCTAAGCATGACAAAGCTCAAGCAGAAAAAATATTACAGTAAAAATGGCCATGTTTAATACCCATGTCACATCTTAACACTAGAGTGATGCATCATGAGAACTTACACTAGCAGATAAGTTACCAAATGGTAAAAAAATTATTTATGCAATTCCTGTGAAGGGAAATGTCTATTTATGTGCCCTCGTTTTCTTGGAAGTAGATCATAAATTTATTATTGACTGGATCTGTAGGCATAAAATAACTATATTAGTACATCTATTAAATTTTATTTTAACCAATGCTGCAGTGCAGCTAGAAACTAGACATTAAACAAAATAAGTAAATAAATACATAAAGCAAGCCATATGGCATTTCTCTCAACTAGCAAGACAATAGCTGTGAAATGTTTCTCATCATTTCATTAGGCATTTTAGTAAATATCATAAATTAAGAGCTCCACAGAGTTATCATATGTTTTCAAGTTTGAGCGTGTCATATTTGCGATGCTGTCTACAAAGGAATGTCAATAGCGAGGATAATGGCCCCTTTTTTTTTCACCTGTGCCTCTGAAAGGCACACACAAATGGCTTTTTTCCAGGCGATTGTCGTGCAGCTGGGTGCCCACGACGCATTACGTGTAGGTGGTCACTTAACTTTTTCACCGAATTATTTACGACACCAGTTTGCACTACAGTGACAGTCTCATATAAAAAATTTCACAGGTCGAGAATTTGCGTTGCAAATGCGTAGAAACAAAATCCTATGAATATAACAGTGTTCAAAAAGTTTTCGTCGGCATTGTGATACATTCACACATTTACACACATTTCATAACTCTTAAAGTACGATTCTTGGTTTCCAACATCCTTTTCCACAAATCAGAGTCCCTAACCACTACTCATTATTCATATACATATTCGTCGACACTTCTTCAATATTTCATCATAATAAATACGTAGCATAACCAAATTTCTCATATGTGGTAGCATCATATTATTGATCATAAACATATCTCAACAGCATGATACACATCGTCGTCATAAAAATAACATCCTAACACCTCAGTTAAATCTCAAAAACGTCGTAGCTTTCTGCAACAATGTCAAACCTTAAAAAAATTCTCTGCTCATTTCAATAGTGTCATCTACCTCAAACGTACTTTAAATATCATGATCCCATACCAAACACATCATTCAAAGCTCTCATAGTATCACAATGGTTCCGAAAAAATATGAACAGTTCACACAGTGCAGACAAAATACAATTTCATAAGTGTGAAATTATCCAACTGTGTAATTGCGTAAACATGTGTCACTGACATAGTAAAAAAAAATGTTTATCTCTCAATTAAATGATCAGATAGCTGTGTAATTTGTGTGTTAGAGAAATATGGTACCGATGTGTAAAGTTGTATAAGCAAATACCATATTAGCTAGGGCTCCTTGTGCTTGCCAAACACATGGTACACAAAGTAAGCGTGTACCCCCCTGAGGACTAATGTAATTATACCCTCAGGTGTTACAGATTATTGCAATGGAATGAAATGTATCACGAAAAAACTTTCTATCTTTGTAATTCAAAAATCTTTAAAAATAAATGTTTTAAGTACAAAATTAATCACTCAAATACGTGTACTGCAGCGCTAAACTGTGCGTCTTGTTGTAAGATAATCTCTGTCATTACTTAAAGGTAAAAATGTGCCAAGTGTCGTAATTATCGTCGCCCGTAAGCAAAGTTCTGTGGAAGTCAATCCACTTACCTCATGATAAACAAAAGTGAAATGCTTTGCGTATAGATATCTTAGTTATTACGCTTATTGCCGTGATGAAGAAAGTACTACAATGTGACTTATTGTTGTTCTACGAAAAAGGCTGTCTCATTGTAGCTATACCACAAAAGTTACTACTAAAACATGTTTTACTTTCCAGAATAATACTGAAAAACTGTGCAGATATAAAACAGATACACCGCAAAAACAACAATGTAAATCGTGTCACATATTAGTAGTGTCATGATATAATCGTGTAGCTGTCAAAGAAACCAAATACTAAGTCATCGGTAATCTCACATAAAGTACTTCAAATAAAGAATGTCTTTTCAAGTAAACCAAAATATTGCATTAAAATCTCATTAACAGTATATGTTCTAAGTATGTAAGCCGTATATTCGTTATGTAATCGTGCAACTAACAAGGAGGAATGTACACACACAATAACACTGTGTCGTCTGTTTACTATAACAATGCATTCGTAATTTCTGTTTAAATAAGTTCTCTTGGTTCTTGACTGGCTATTTAACTTCAAACATTGTTGCATCTTAACAGATTCTAAGTCTGACAAAGCATACTAGTAATGTATAGTGAAAAATTTTATAGCAACGACTATGTTAAAAAGCAGATTATCTTTCAATAAATGGTTTTACATGTGAAATGTGGTGCAATCCTTTACTCTTCACAGCACTCAGAGTTTCAACTTGAACGTAATTATCATGCGGTATACGTCGGTAAAGAATACTGGGATTTTTCTCAAGGTTAGCTATGTCATTTTTCTCCCAGCCAGCTGGCGCACGTGGCTGCCTGCGGTGCGAGTCATTGTCTGTCTCTTTCTTGGCGCGCGCCGTTATTGGGATTAGGAGACCTAACTTCTACAAATTCACCTTGTCGAGAGTGACCTGCTCTGTTTGAATCTCGCCAGTTCTGATGCAATTCAAGTCTGTCGTTACGATTATATCGTCTGTCGTCATGTCGGTAGTTCCTGTAGTTTCTTTCTTGTCGGTTAAGTGGTGGAGTATTTCTCCCTGAATTATCACTGCACGGTGGACCGTTGCATCTGAAGTTATTCTGTCTCCCGTGATGATAATAGTTCTGGTTGCCATATTGTCTGTTTCTATGATTGTATCTGTTATATTCATTACTATGGAGAGATGATCTTTCCCTGTAATTATTACTACTCTGCCAATGGTTGTCATACGGTTGGTGTCTGTTTTGGTCACGATTTGCGTTGTAAGAATAGACTTGTCGTGTCCAGTTATTGTTTCTGTCGTCACGGAATTGTGACGGATGTGACCTGTAGTGATTGTCTTCCTGTTTTCGCATCCCGCTACTGTCTGTGTCAATTTCTAATTCTTGTAAGGGTCCCTGAAAAGCTTCAATGTCGTCTTTGCAACGCCCTGCCAAAATAATATTTCTTAAATGTTCAGGCAATTTCATTAAGCAAATGCGGATGAGTTCTGAAGGGCTGTATGGGTTTGAAAGATATTGATTCTTATGCAACATGTCTTCAAAATATTTCACAAGACTGGAAAATTCAGATTGTTCGAAATGTTTCATCATTATGATGCTATGTTTTACTTGGTCTTGTGTAGCTTGAGACCAATATGCTGAGAGGAAGGCATGGTAAAATTCTCCTTCACTGTGACAATCGTGAATGACCTATCGCATTCTTACAGCTGGTTCATTCTCTAAATAGCCACACAAATTCTAATCTGTTCTCTAATGACCAGTTGGGAGGAAAACAATGAGAGAATTGATGGAACCATGCTTGTGGACGAATGTCGTTGCCAGAATTCTTAAATGTTTTAAATTTACGTGTAGTAATGAACAGCTTATAGTCAAAATCATCATGTCGGCGAGTCGCATATCGGTCATTGTTACGTCGTTTCGGCGGTTCCATTTCAAAATTCGGTGCACCTTGCCAATTTCTTTCATAATTTCCGAAATGCCCTGTGTTGTTATTTTGTGGCTTTTCCTTATTTCTAAGTTCCTCTTCCCGTGTTGGAGCGCGAGTGTCCTCTGAAATATGTAATTCTTGTATTACTTGTGCCAACTGATCTTGTACTTCCCGAATTTCTCTTTTGTACTGTGTATTGATTTGATTTTGATTTTGTTTGAATTTTCTAATTTGTTCATACTCTTCAGTGTCCGTGAAGGCTACAGGTCTTGTGTCATTCAGATCATCATCTACCTTTGTAGATAATTTAGTGAACTGATCTCAAAGTTCGGCTACTTTATCCGATAGTGAAATTATTTCCTCTGTGTGTTATTCTGAACCAAGTTTCAGAATGTCCATTTGTGTTGAAATCGTATCTACTGTGTCCTTTAAGTTTTCCTGAGTTTTTGCAAGTTGCGTAACCGAATCGGTAGATGTAACTGAGTCAATTTTAGCTTGCAAGGTGTCGTGATTTTCATGAACAATGGTTTGCAGTTCTTTTATGGCTGCTTCGTGATTCTGTAACGCATTTTCACGACGCGAAAAAATAGGTTGGAAATGCTCACAAATTTGTGTTTTTACGTCGTTACAGACTTTTTGACATTTCGATTCGATTTTATGTAACTCAGTAGTCAAATCTTAACATGTTTGTTCAAGCGTGGTGTGAAGATTTTGTTCCATTGCGTCTAACTGTTGCTGTGTTTGTCTCTGGTGTTGTTCCATTGTGTCTAACTTTTGAAGATTTTGTTCCATTGTGTCTAACTTTTGAAGATTTTGTCCCATTTGTTTCTGATTTTGTTCAAGCGTTGTGTCTAACTCTTGAAGATTTTGTTCCATTGTGTCTAACTTCTGTAGCCTTTGTCCCATTTGTTGCATTGAAACACGTATGTAACGCAGCAGCGATGGCGAGGCATTGTAGCATCTGTGACCAGAGAGTATGCGCTTGACCGCGCGAGTGTTGCGAGCGGTTCTCAGTCAGTAGTAGTCTTTGCGAGTTAGTTGTCGCTATGCAGAGTAGCAGTCAGTCTGTCGTTGCGAGTCTGTCAGTTCAGTCTAGTTGAGAGCAGTACTCAGTCTGTAGTCGTCATGCAGAGCGGTCGGCAACAATGGTCAAGATGAGGAATAAGGTATACTGTTAATTAATATAATCATTAGATAATGAAAAATTTTATTTATTGTAATCATTCTCCAACAAGTCTCCCAATAATAATTTTTATTTCAAAAGCATTTTTTCAAAAATTTAATTTTTTATTGAACTAAAGATCTCGTTGCACTTCCCATTTCATTCCACTTCTTTTGAAGAAAAAATTTCACTAGAATCACAAAAAAAAAAGAGAATATTATTATTTGCAATGCAGTTCCTCCGAGCGGTGCGCAACAACAAGAGCAGATATGTGACATCTATTTATTCTGAGGTAAGACTTTAATTCTGATTGTTTTACACAGGGCCAAAGACCGATATTTCGGTTTAATTGAATTTTCTTGTCACTGAATGGACTTTAATTTTTTGAAGGATTTATATTTGAGTCAGATTGCGTATTTCACATTTTTGTTGCCATTGTCAGTACATTTCATTGTGGGCAGGTTACGCATAGAGCCATGTCCATCAGCATTTCTGATTAGTATCGTCCTTTTTTTTCTTTTAAAATTTTGTGGGGAGGTTACACTTGGCTCCCATTTCTATTAAGTATTGTCATTTTGATTTCTTTTAAAATTGCGGTGGGGAGGTTACACTTGGCGACACCCAGTCCAGGATCGTATTTCGTTGAGAGTCTTTTGAGCGACAATCAGATATCTGCTCTTATTTGCTTAGATATAATTAGGATTTAGCGCAACGCTTTTAATAATATTGTGACTTTCTCTCTACAGGTCAACGGCAATTTGCTGCTTTGTTGTATTTGTGTGTTGCTTTTGCATTGTGCTTATTTGTTTTGTGAAAAATTTTGACTATTGTAAAAATGCCGCGAAAGACTGTGAATAGTGTATCGCGAAGTATTGTGAATGAAATTACCGACTTAAACAACGTGACCGATAGTAATTGTGATACGCAACGTAATGATGACAATCCTGCGTTCACTAACAATCAGTGCATTCCAACCACTAATGATGACTTTCACCTTAATGATGAACAAACGAACTCAATTGTCTCGTCTGTTAACTTGACGACAATTGATGACGCAGAATGCTCTATGGTAATGAGCGCTGCAGAGCTTAACACACCCGATTTGGAAAATTCAAGTAACGTACAGGCAAATTTGTCTAAAGAAAGTGATCAGGATACACAAAGTACGACGGATTTATTTAATTCCGGAACAGTGTCTGACAATGTACATCCGACTGATAAACGTTTTTGTAAATTACAGAATGACCAAATGGTCACACAAAACGCGACAATTGTAGATACACCATCAAACAGTAGTGAGAATAAAGTAGGTAATGTTACTTTGGAACAATTTATGACAATAATGCTACAGTCTAAGAACAAAAATGACGAAAATTTCAAACACTTAAATGAAAAACTTGACAATAATGACAAAAATTTTAAACAACTTAGTGAACAAATTACAGCCGTTGCCGCGCAGTGCCATGACACTAAGGAACAGTTGCGCGTGGAAATTGAGGCTTGTTCACGAAAAAATAGCGAAGAAATAAAGTCTGTTGCACAAGAATTAAGGGAAATGCAAACAGCCGCAACAGAAACACTCAGAGACGAAATTAGCGGAGTCGCTAAACAATGCTCTGAAAAAGCTACACAATTACGGGACGAGTTTAAAGCAATGACGGTAGAACTTTCGCGCTCAGTGGACGCAAAGATAGACGCGAAATTCGAACAGCAGAACACTCAGATTAACGAGCGCTTTAATCAGCACATACAGAACAGTGATACGCGTTTCCGCAGATTTATTCAGGATCAAAACAAAGTAAAACGACAAGTCATGGAAACAATCACTGCACAAAGACAAGAGGACAAACGTAAAATATTCGCGAAAGCGAAGACGTATGTAGACAATAATATTACTACTGTGTCCGACAAAATTAATACCATAGAACAATTGAACGCGGAATTACGGGATGAAATTTCTGATCTTAAAGCAAAAACGGATACACACACAGTAAATATTCAAACAGTGACAGATAGATTCGAACAATTAGATCTAACACAGGATTGTGATGTTATCAAAGCTGATGTTAAAAAACTGAGCGAAACTACGCGCAAGTTGCAAAAACAGATTAATGCGTCTGATTCTAAAACCGATGATCAGGTTAAGATATTGACTGAAAAATGTGATGAATTGGCCAGTCGTATTGATGTTATCGAAAATGCTAATGACAATAAATCAGACGATACTGCACCGGTTTCATTTATCCAAACGCCTGAATTTCAAAATTTACAGCAGACAATTAATGAGATCGATTCATCTAACAACACGTTACGTAGGAAGTTATCAAATTTACAACAAGAAGTAACAGAAATGAAAAACACTTCTGTTAATAATACACAACAGACGCCACTTTATGAACATGTGTCAGACTCACGCAGCGCGTATAATTTGGGTAATCTACAGAGAGTACGGGACTTAGATTCCGAACAACCACAGTTCAATAGATACTCTTACGATCCTGAACCTGTTCCATTACACAGAGATGATAATTTCGACTATAAACATTTTCTGTCAGTAAGAAAGTTCAAAATATTTAAAAACGATAGAACGCAGATTCACCCACTGGATTGGATTCAACAGTTTAGCTTTGCTCTTCCACCGACTTGGCCTGTAACACATAAACTTGAATTTATTTGCAGTTTTTTGGAAGGCGAACCGGCAACTCGTATGAGACCGATCGCGAGACAGTGTTACTCGGTAGAGGAATTTCAGAATGCTTTTCTGTCAGCGTACTGGTCGAAGACGACACAGCGCGGAATTAAAGATCAACTAATTAGTTTGCCAAACTATGAAAACTCAAATTTTCCCAGTGTAACGCAATTTTTTGAGCATATGGTCCAACAAAATCAGTACCTAAGTGAACCGTACAGTGAATCTGCACTTATACAATTATGCATTTCCAAATTACCACGGTCATTAAGAGTGTCGCTTCTAACAGGCCAGCAAAAAGAAAACATTTCAGCATTCAGGGATCTTTTACAGCTCTTGGAAGTACAGCAATCCGATTATTCTTTTGTAAACAAAAACTTTTCGAGTAACAACCAAGGTCAACAACAGTACTGCAATTATGATCAGGGACGTAATTCCAATCGGAAAAATAACAGACGTTTTAGGAACGACAACTACCAAAACTTTAATAACCGGCAAAATTGTAATTATCAATACCGTCAAAATTTTCAGCAACAGGAACAACACTTTAGTAACAATAGAGATGTTTCACAACAACAACATCAAAACCAGCCGGATAACATACCTAACCAACAATGGAATACGCAAGGTCAACCAGGCTTTAATGTTTCGCCGCGTGGACGTATAGTCCCTGGTCCAACAAATAGTAACGTACGTCAGCAAGGAAACAACTACGTACAAAGAAGACAATATTTCAATTCCTATCGTAATGCACCGTATAGGAATGACTATTACGACAGACGTAAAAATAATGAAGACAATTTTCAGCGAACGTCTAACAACAGTCGGTCATACCAACAGCAAAATCATACGCAAGAACATATTCTCATGAATGAACCCGACAGTAGGTACCATCCAGGGCGTAACACGCCTGGAAGAAGTAATAGGACAGTTCAAATAGTCGAAATGCCACAGAATCCTCCTAATAATAATAACACGTCAGATAGAATCTGACTAGATAATGTACAGGACGCATCTTGCAATAATACAAGCACTACCTTAGACACGCAAAATGTTGTTCACGAAAATGTAATTACTTTTGACGACATCAGAGACACTCTTTTACAGGAAAGACCAGTTATTCAGAAAACCATTTCACATCCTGTTATCAAAATTAAAATTGGTTCATCGAAATTCTCAGCAGTAATTGATTCCGGATCACCTATATCAGTAATAAATGAGGAGACTTTTAATGAGTGCAACAAAGAGAATACTTATCCGACATTACCTTTAGGCAAAACAAAAGTGAAAGGAGCAGTATCGAGTAAAGGAGTAGACGTTAAATTACAGACACATTTATCATTTTGTATCGCAGGTCACACGTTTCACTCTAATTTTTGGATTGTTCCTTTATTGACAACAGACGTTATTTTAGGCACGAATTTTCTGGTACAACACGAAGCAGTCATTGATTTTCAGAATTCTTATTTAATGTTAAAGGATGAAAATGTACAACTTGCTTTAGAATTTCAGCACTCATTATCTGCGGAAGAACAAACAATTAACCGCACAGAGGTCATTTCCGCAACACGTGACATAGACTGTAATCCCACATTGTTAACGGATACGTACGTACACAACTATAATACTCCAGACGAAATGGACTACGACGTAATACAAATGATTTCCGATAAAGTTAAAGAGAGTAGTGCAATTACAGACGACGAACGAACGCAATTACACAAAATTCTTTTACAGCAAACTCCAGTTTTTGACAACATTCCTGGTACTATGTCCGGCTTTATGTATGAATTTCAAGTCAAACCGCATGACACATTTAAAGCAAAGCATTATCCTATTCCATACATTCACAGAGAACAGGTTAAAAAAGAATTGCAGGATATGCTCGACCAAGGAATTATAGAACCAGCAGTTAGTCCGTACATAAACCCGCTACATATTGTTAAGAAAAAGGATGGCTCACTTCGCCTTGTACTTGATTCACGTCACATTAATGACATTATTATTAATGAAACAGATCGACCACAGACATTAGAGGAACTTTTACAGAAATTTCACGGTACAGCTATTTATTCCACATTAGATTTGAAATCGGGATTTTGGCAAATTCAACTTCATCCGAATTGTAGAAAATATACAGCTTTTCTCTGTTTCGGCGACTGTTATCAATTTTGCAAACTACCGTTCGGCTTAACTATTTCTTCTGCAGCTTTTATTCGCGGTTTGAACACAATACTTCCGACAGAACTTAAAGACAGAATTACGACGTATGTAGACGATATTCTTATCGCAGAAGCTAACTGGTGTGAACACAATATGATTCTTGAACAACTGTTACAAACTTTTCATGCACAAGGACTCACAGTTAACCTCAGTAAATCGCACTTTGGCGAAACTTCTATAAAATTTCTTGGACACGTAATTTCAGCAGAAGGCATTGCACCTGATCCGGAAAAACTTCAAGCTCTACGTGACATTACTGTTCCTACGACGAAGAAGCAATTACGCAGTTTTTTGGGCTTAATTAACTTTTTTCGTAAATTTATTCATCATTCTGCTTTAGACACGCCTAGACTATGCCAATTAACAGGTAAAAACACTATTTGGTCTTGGGATAAGCAAGCACACTCTGAATTCATGAACCTGAAACATGCTTTGTTGAATGCTCCACTGTTATCGCACCCCGATCTTACTAGAAATTTTTCCATTGCTACCGACAGTTCCAACACCGCCTTAGGCGTACACATTTTCCAGGAAATAGAAGAAGATGGTTCTACAGTAATTAAAAACATCGCATTTGCAAGTCGCATTTTGTCACCTGCTGAACGAAATTATTCCGTCACAGAACTTGAAACATTATGTGTTGTATGGGCTTTCACGAGATTTAGGCACTTTCTTTACGGCAGACATACCACCGTCTACACAGACCATAGAGCGATACAATTTTTACTTTCAGCTAAATTCACTCACGACAGGTTAAGCAGATGGAAACTATATTTACAGGAATTTAATTTTACAATAGTTCACATTCCCGGTACGCAAAATGTTATAGCAGACGCACTATCGCGTTCTCTCAGTAACAATCAGCAAGACGTAGCAACCAACTTCTGCAAAGCAAATTTCAGTGTCATGTACATTCAGCAGGTTGCATTTGAAAATTTTATTTCATCGTCATTACAGGACATAGCACAAGAACAAAATAAGGACAATGTGTGGAAAGAAATTAAACACCTTTGGCAAGATAGAAAAAATGTTACGATTAGGAACCACTACACTGTACGCAATGACATTCTGTTTCGCCGCTCTCATCCTGACAGCAACAATTGGTTATTATGCATTCCTGACGAACTGGTTAACAAACTAATTTGGTACACTCATTTAAGTTACGCACATTACGGAGCAAGAAAATGTTTTCTTATACTGAGACAGAACTGTTATTTTGCCAACATGGAGAAACGTATACGACGAGTTTTAGCGTCTTGTAAAATTTGCCAGAAAGCTAAATCAGACACCACTTCACATATTCCTCCTTTATATCCCATTATACCTGTGAAATTAAGACACATGGCCGCAGTAGATATTTTTGGTCCGATTCCGAGAACTAACAGAGGTTTTTGCTACATTTTTGTCGCTGTTGAGCTCACTTCAAAATTTGTTACTTTCACTCCGTTACGCAAAGCTACTGCTAAAACTGTTTCGAAAGCATTTGTAAAACATTTTCTATCTCATGTAGGGCGTGTAATGAAAGTAATTTCTGACAATGGATCTCAATTTCGTAGTAGTGTATGGACACGCATGTTACGAGCTAGAAACATTTCTCCGATCTATATATCCAAGTACCACGCTTCTTCGAACCCTTGTGAAAGATTAATGAAGGAAATTGGTAAGCTGTGCAGAATATACTGCCACAAAAGACATATTGATTGGGATACACACATACTCTCATTCCAAGATGTAATTAATTCCATTCCAAATGAATCCACTATGCTATCTCCGACTGTTATACTGAAAAACGTTGAACCACCGAACAAAATTAAAGAATTAATAGAATTCCCCAAAAATCGTCGCCTACGACACCACGAAATAATTGACATTGCGCTGAACAACATCAAACGTGCCGCAGAGCGCCGGAGAAGACAGCAAAAACAGGTTTGTACACGCCGCGACTTTCACGTTGGACAGAAGATATTAGTACGTACACACTATTTATCCAGCAAATTAAAAGGTAAGTGCAGTAAATTTGAACTTCTATACGCAGGTCCGTATCGGATTAGCAGTATCCCTCACCCCAATGTTGTACACGTCGAAACTTTGAGAACCAGAAAATCGAAAGGCAATCACCATATCTCAAACATTAAACCGTTTATTGAGTGAAACCACTGTATGATTCAACACACTATGATGCCATTTACTAATGCAATTAATTCACCTGACTAATTATTGATGATTATCGTATTTTTTTTTCTTGGCAAGTGCCCGGAAAGGTAAGGTTAGCAGGTCGCTCTTCTTGTCGTTACACATCAGACCGTGCATATTTTTCCAGATGAATTTACACATTTACGACTATTTCTGCAATTATATTTATGTGACTACTTATTGATGATTATCGTTTTTTTTTTCTTGGCAAGTGCCCGGCAAGGTAAGGTTAGCAGGTCGCTCTTCTTGTCGTTACACATCAGACCGTGCACATTTTCCATTTTTTTGTGTATATGACTGTACTCCAGTTTTGTTTGTATGCACTATGAAATAGTTAAGATATAACACACACCAGTCGACTTTGACATTTTTTTTTTTTTGCCTTATGACATCTCAACATCGTGACTGTTTCACATTTTTTTTTTTGCTACTGCATTGTATTATTCTGTGTACATTTTTGCATCTGAACACTGTCAACGTCTTTAACATATTACGTTTTCTGTCATGTTATGCTGTAGGGTTAATTATGTTACCATAAACCAGTCATTATCTAGTGGGTATATGATTTAAATGCAGGACATTAATCTTTGTTCATCAATTTCAGAAAGGAATGATGATTCTAAGAAATAAATTTAACATAAATGGGAATTTCACCTACGGAATAAACGAAAGGAGATGCAATAACTTTATGAGGAAGAGTAAAGGGATCAGGATTAACAAACATTAACAAGAATATACTGTACTCATCACAGAATAGCAGTCTTAACTAATTTTTTCTTTCAGAATACAAGGTGATTGATGCAGGCTGTCAGACTGAACTACACATCTTAGTTTTAGTGATGAAATATGCTAGAGATAAGGAATAGTTATGTAATGAGTAATGAAGTGATTTTTTGCAGATGATAATGAATACTGATGAATAATGATGAAGGATATGGTATTATGAATAATGAAGTTTTTTCTTTACAGGTGATGATAATGGTGAAGTTATGATGATATGGATAATGAAGTTTTTTTCTTTATGCCACGTAGTTATTTAAGTATTTGTTGCGGTTTGCTTTGACAGCAGGTGTTACATTGCATAGTAGGATGACGGAAAGTTTTGGAAAGGACAGCTATGGAACACATTTTATACACATTTCACTACTTGTTAATTCGAAGTTCACTACTTTTCAGCATAGTGTGCGTTTCTTCTTTCAGGTCAATAATCCGTTTTTGTATTTTTTCCAGGAGAAGTTTTTCATGACACTTACTAAACCTGTTACTTATTATACCTGTTCTAGTACTTGCATTTTTATATTTTTTTACCCATTTGTGTTTATCATTTATAAATGTGATCACATGTACTGCCTTGTTACATAATCTTGCTACAGCTGACTCATGACGAATGACGTTACCTATCCTCATTTGCAGCAATAGGTCAAAAGCAAAAAGTATTATGCCTCAGCAATTAATTATCGATCCCAACGCAATGCATTGCTACCAAAAAAATGTATTACCAGTCCCACATAATGTCACTAGTTTATGATAATTCTGAATAATACTGATCAACTCTGAATAGCATGTCACTCGAGTAATGACCTCTTAATGAGACTATATTCAAAATAATGCTTTGTCACTAGCTAATAACTGCCACTGTTTATTGTAATGCCTATGATTACTAATGATTTGACTGTAATTAACTGATTTTTAATAATGACTTTGTAATGATCTGAATAATACTGAATGATGAACTATGTTTTATTCTATTCAATACTTGATGGCCACTGAGTGCCAATAATTAATGTCACTCCACGAATTGTTATTAATTATGCCATTGATTAGCTCTTGTTTCCAATGTTGATACTTTGTTGTTGGAAATGAATGTGACTGTTTCATAATGCTTTGTAATTAGGAAAAGACTAATGATTCTTAATAGATTGGAATGACACATAATTAATTAACTATGGTACTGTTTAATAATGCTTTGTAATTAATTAAGGCTAATAATTCTTAGTATATTGAAATGACAAATGATCAATTAATTAACTGTAATTATACAAATGATTAATTAACTGTAATTAGACAAATGATTAATTAACGACAAATGATTAATTAACTGTAATTAGACAAATGATTAATTAACGACAAATGATTAATTAACTGTAATTATACAAATGATTAATTAACTGTAATTAGACAAATGATTAATTAATGACAAATGATTAATTAACTGTAATTAGGAAAAGGCTAATGATTCTTAATTATACACTGTAACTGAAAAGAATGCGATTATTTCATAATATTTTGTAACCAGGAAAAGAAGGCTACTGATTCTATGTAAAACAATTAATGAACATTTTTCTGTAATACTACATACTTGGTACAGAAATGTTCAATAACTGGGCTATGAATGCCACGAACTATCGATGAAGACTGTAATTGTCAATATTATGTGACTTGATGTCCTTCACCTCATAAGCTGACTACCCTGAATTACTGCAATGTCCATTTGTCCTGTTTATCCCAGTGATCATGGAGCACTATATTTGGTTTTGCACTAATTCTACGTTGGTGTGCCTTGTAAGAGTGTGGTGTTGACACGACATGCTGTCCACCACCATGAGCGATGAAGACATTATTATGGTCCCACTGTTTGGTGTACCTAATGTACTGCCAAAATGAAAACATGGAACATTACTACGACAGTTCAGTGTCTTGGCTACACTGATAAACTCTGATGGGAAAAGAACTTCAAGTTGTGTCACTTGGTGTTGTACTACTGTGGAAAGATATGGACTTTCAGAGCAGCTGTGTGCAATCTAAAGTGCTACAACCATGATGCAATCCTTCCCTTTCCTATCCTGATTCTTGTCACATAAAGAAAAAATTTTTTTTTTGGTAACATCATTTATGTTCATAGGTTATACATTTTTCGATTCGCTAAACTCCAGTGTGAGTACACTTATGTCACTGGTCGACATGATGTTTGCCATTATGTTTATTTGTTCTGAATATGCTAAAGAATTTTTTCAGTGCCTGTGCACTTTGTTATCTGTCAAATAATTTGTATATACTTTTCTGATTTGCTACTATGTTTTGTACTCACATTTTGTCTTTGTCTGATATATTTTGTACTTAGTGCGTGTGCACAACATTTACTTTATGTACTACATCTAATTATTCTTGCCAGTCTGTTTATTTGTTCTGCATATGCTAAAGAATTTTTTCAGTACCTGTGCACTTTATCTGTCAAAAAGTTTGTATATACTTTTTTCTGATTTGCTACTATGTTTAGTATTCACATTTTGTCCTTGTCTGATATATTTTGTACTTAGTGCGTGTGCACAACATTTAAATATTCTGTAAGTTGTAGGATTTTGTTAATTAAAGAAAAATTTTGCCGCGCTTGGCAAGTCCAAATGACTCACCATCGCTGCCAAATTTTTGCCCCCCGAGTGGAGGGTTATGAAACACGTATGTAACGCAGCAGCGATGGCGAGGCATTGTAGCATCTGTGACCAGAGAGTATGCGCTTGACCGCGCGAGTGTTGCGAGCGGTTCTCAGTCAGTAGTAGTCTTTGCGAGTTAGTTGTCGCTATGCAGAGTAGCAGTCAGTCTGTCGTTGCGAGTCTGTCAGTTCAGTCTAGTTGAGAGCAGTACTCAGTCTGTAGTCGTCATGCAGAGCGGTCGGCAACAATGGTCAAGATGAGGAATAAGGTATACTGTTAATTAATATAATCATTAGATAATGAAAAATTTTATTTATTGTAATCATTCTCCAACAAGTCTCCCAATAATAATTTTTATTTCAAAAGCATTTTTTCAAAAATTTAATTTTTTATTGAACTAAAGATCTCGTTGCACTTCCCATTTCATTCCACTTCTTTTGAAGAAAAAATTTCACTAGAATCACAAAAAAAAAAGAGAATATTATTATTTGCAATGCAGTTCCTCCGAGCGGTGCGCAACAACAAGAGCAGATATGTGACATCTATTTATTCTGAGGTAAGACTTTAATTCTGATTGTTTTACACAGGGCCAAAGACCGATATTTCGGTTTAATTGAATTTTCTTGTCACTGAATGGACTTTAATTTTTTGAAGGATTTATATTTGAGTCAGATTGCGAATTTCACATTTTTGTTGCCATTGTCAGTACATTTCATTGTGGGCAGGTTACGCATAGAGCCATGTCCATCAGCATTTCTGATTAGTATCGTCCTTTTTTTTCTTTTAAAATTTTGTGGGGAGGTTACACTTGGCTCCCATTTCTATTAAGTATTGTCATTTTGATTTCTTTTAAAATTGCGGTGGGGAGGTTACAGCATTAACTGTAATAACAATGCACTGGTGTCTGAAACATGTTCCTCGGTGCTATTCGGCAGTGCATTTGAACCGGTAATATTCGCATTTTGAAAAGCAGAAAATGTGTCTTGATTTATTTGAGAAAACGGTGAGGACGCAAAACCCGAATCTACAGTATTTGCATGATTGTGTCCTGTCATTTCGGAATCCTGAGGCGAGCTGTTGCTGACCGATCGATCGATAATGCTTCCCTGTTCACTAATTGTTTCACTGTCTACACCATTATTTGCCGCCCGCTCCATTTCCCTATGCACAATAACCAAATTACTACTTTGAATGTCTGTTAATTCATTACACAGTGGTGCTGATAAGTTACGCTCGTCGTCACTATTATTTCTCAGTTTACTTTGGAGCCTAGTGTTACGTTTTTCACACGCCATTATTGTCACAATATTTCACACGATAACACAGAAAAGCACAATTTGAAGAGCAAAAATAAGAGAACACATTAACATAGCACTGAAAAAAAAATCTAGTTAATTGCAAGCGCAGCTGCGAAATACTTGGTGCAAATTTACATGCATGCCACAACTGTTTTACTGTACAACAATGAAAGACAGCAACTACAAAGGAGATTCTCTCTGAAATTACGCGCTAGCAATAAACTAAAGCTACACTAATTACACAAACTACAAGACAAAATCAGAAGATTCCAGTGAGGTATCCTCGGCTAGGGGTCGACATATGAAACGTCCCCTTTAAACAATTATACATGACTGTGCTTAAAGTGACACACAATATTTTTAGTGCAACGCAATCTGACTTTCAATAATCCCTACAAAAGAATGGCCCTGACTAACATTAACCTATACGTTTCACAAATCACTTACCTCACAAAAATCTTGGTTACTCGAAATACTGGAATACAGCGAGCGCCACTACTGCCAGCTAAATAAAAGATTCAAACTACGGAAGGCAGTAAGTACTGATAGGCATAGTTATCAAATGAAAGATTTTAATAGAGAACAAACAATGTATTTACCTTAATAGTGTTGAAAACTCATAATATACATAGCAGTTCATGACATCCAGTCTTACAAATTTCAAAACTCCGCCATTTCTCTCCCCACATCCACCACTACTGGCGGCTCACCTCCAACTGCGCAACGCTACGCGCTGTTCACATCCAGCTGCCCTACGCTACAATGCCAGACAACAATGCAAACTAGCCACAGACTGCACACAGCACAGCCAGTGATTTTCATACAGAGCGCTACGTAACGTTGCCAATAAGAAAACATAAACAGCCTACTTACACTACGTCATAGAAAAGTCAACCACCAGAATTATTTATTACCTATATATACATTGTCCTAAAACGTAAATTAAATATTATAAACAAAAATATGTACACATTCCAGGCTACTGAAGATGTCTTCAAGGAATAAAGGCGAAGCGCGTATGGCACGAAAATTGTGTTTCATTCTGTTGCAATTAGACGGTCCAAAAGTAGATATTATCAACATACCGTAATGTTACACACAACCGAGGACGACCGGACCACAAAACTTGAAGGTGTTACTGGGAAACTGCCAATGATACATAGACGTCTTCTATTCTATACAGGACCTGACCAGCTAAGACACTGTACACAAAATATCTACATCCACATCTGCATACATACTCTGCAAGCCACTGCATGGTGCATGCGGAAGGTACCTTGTATCACACTAGTCATTTTCTTTTCTGTTCTACTCGCAAAAAGAGCAAGGAAAAAACAACTGTCTATATGCCTCTGAACTAGCCCTAATCTCTCTAATCTTACCTTCATGGTCCTTACGTGAAATGCAAGTTGGCAGCAGTAAAATCGTTCTGCAGTCACCCTCAATTTCAGTTCTCCACATTTCCTCAGTAGTCTTCCTCGAAAAATGTGTAGCCTTTCCTCCAGTGATCCCTGTTTGAGTGGCTGAAGCATCTCCGTAATACTTGCGTGTTATTCGAACCTACTGGCAACAAATCTAGCAGCTCACCTCTGAAATGTTTCGATGTCTTCTTTTAATCCAACCTAGTGACGATACATTCCAACAGTGCTCAACAATGGGTATCGTATGTGCGGTCGCCTTTACACATGAACATTTTCCTAAAATTCTTCCAATAAACCGGTGCCGACCATTTGTCTTCCCTACTAGAGTCCTTACATGCTCATTCCATCTGCAACGTATTGCTTTACGACGTTACGCCTAGATGCCTAATCGACGTGACTTCGTGAAGGAGCAAACTACTAATGCTGCACCCGAACATCTGCGTTAACTCATATTTTCTTACATTTAGCGCTACACTATGTGATCAAAAGTATACGGACACCTGCCTGTAAATGACTCACAAGTTCGTGGTGCCCTCCATAGCTAAAGTTGAAATTCAATATGATGTTGGCCTTGATGAGAGCTTTCACTCTCGCAGGCACGCGTTCAATCAGGTACTGGCACATTTCTTGGGGAATGGCACACCGTTCTTCACGTAGTGCTGCACTGAGGAGAAGTATCGATGTCGGTCGGTGAGGCCTGACACGAAGTCGGTGTTCCAAAACATCCCAAAGGTGTTACTGCCGTGTAACCTCTCCCCCACAGGCAATGCATTATGAACAGGTGCTCGATCGTTTTCAAAGATGCAATCGCCATCCCCAAATTGCTCTTCAACAGTGGGAAACAAAAAGGTGATTAAACATCAAGGTAGGTCTGTGCTGTGATAGTGCCACGCAAAATAACAAGGGGTACAAGCCCCCTCCATGAAAATCAAGACCATACCGTAACACCACCGTCTCTGAAATTTACTGTTGGCACTACACACGCTGGCAGATGACGTTCACCGGGCATTCGACGTACCCACACCTTGCCATCGGATAGGCACATTATGTACCGTGATTAGTTACCCCACACAACGTTTTTCTACTGTTCGGTCGTCCAATGTTTACACTCCTTACACCAAGTGAGGCATCGTTTGGCACTTTCCGGCGTGTTGTGTAGCTTATGAGGAGCCGCTCGACCATGATATCCAAGTTTTCTCACCTCCCGCCTGTCATAGTACTTGCAGTGGATCCTGAAGCAGTTTGGAATTCCTGTGTGATTGTCTGGATAGATGTCTGCCTACTGCACATTACGAACTCCTTCAGCAGTCGGCGGTCTCTGTCAGTCAACAGACGAGGTCGGCCTGTACGCTTTTGTGCTGTACGTGTCCCTTCACGTTTCCACTTCACTATCACATCGGAAACAGTGGACCTAGGGATATTTAGGAGTGTGGAAATCTCACGAACAGACATGTGACACAAGTGACACACAGTCACCTGACCAAGTTCGAAGTCCGTGAGTTCCGCGGAGCATCCCATTCTGCTCTTTCACGATGTCAAATGACTCCTGAGGTGGCTGATATGGATTACCTAGCAGTAAGTGGCAGCACAATGTACCTAACATGAAAAACGTACTTTTTTTGGGGGTGGGGGGGGGGAGGGGGGAGGGGGGATTACTTTTCATCACATAGTGTAGCTGCCACTCATTACACTAACTAGATATTTTGTTTAAGTCGTCCTGTATCCTCCTAAACACACTCAACTTCGACACCTTCGCATACACCACACCATGATCAGCAAACAGCCGCAGAGCGCTGCTTCCCCTTTCGCTAAATAAGCTTCCCTGGGGAACTCCTGACGATAATACTGATTTATGTTACTCTCGAAGTGTTCAAGCCACACACATACAGGGTGTTACAAAAAGGTACGGCCAAACTTTCAGGAAACATTCCTCACACACAAAGAAGGAAAATATGTTACGTGGACATGTGTCCGGAAACGCTTACTTTCCATGTTAGAGCTCATTTTATTACTTCTCTTCAAATCACATTGATCTTGGAATGGAAACACACAGCAACAGAACGTACCAGCATGACTTCAAACACTTTGTTACAGAAAATGTTCAAAATGTCCTCCGTCGCATGGAATCCCTGATGCGCTGATGCAGCCCTGGAGAATGGCGTATTGTATCACAGCCGTCCACAATACGAGCACGAAGAGTCTCTACATTTGGTACCGGGGTTGCGTAGACAAGAGCTTTCAAATGCTCCCATAAATGAAAGTCAAGAGGGTTGAGGTCAGGAGAGCGTGGAGGCCATGGAATTGGTCCGCCTCTACCAATCCATCGGTCACCGAATCTGTTGTTGAGAAGCGTACGAACACTTCGACTGAAATGTGCAGGAGCTCCATCGCGCATGACCACATGTTGTGTCGTGCTTGTAAAGGCACATGTTCTAGTAGCACAGGTAGAGTATCCCGTATGAAATCATGATAACGTGCTCCATTGAGCGTTGGTGGAAGAACATGGGGCCCAATCAAGACATCACCAACGATGTCTGCCCAAACGTTCACAGAAAATCTGTGTTGATGACGTGATTGCACAATTGCGTGCGGATTCCCGTCAGCCCACACATGTTGATTGTGAAAATTTACAATTTGATCATGTTGGAATGAGGCCTCATCCGTAAAGAGAACAATTGCACTGAAATGAGGATTGGCACATTGTTGGATAAACCATTCGCAGAAGTGTACCCGTGGAGGCCAATCAGCTGCTGATAGTGCCTGCACACGCTGTACATGGTACGGAAACAACTGGTTCTCCCGTAGCACTCTCCATACAGTGACGTGTTCAACGTTACCTTGTACAGCAGCAACTTCTCTGACGCTGACATTAGGGTTATCGTCAACTGCACGAAGAATTGTCTCGTCCATTGCAGGTGTCCTCGTCGTTCTAGGTCTTCCCCAGTCGCGAGTCATAGGCTGGAATGTTCCGTGCTCCCTAAGACGCCGATCAATTGCTTCGAACGTCTTCCTGTCGGGACACCTTCGTTCTGGAAATCTGTCTCGATACAAACGTAGCACGCCACGGCTATTGCCCCGTGCTAATCCATACATGAAATGGGCATCTGCCAACTCCGCATTTGTAAACTTTGCACTGACTGCAAAACCACGTTCGTGATGAACACTAACCTGTTGATGCTACGTACTGATCTGCCTGGTGCTAGTACTGTAGAGCAATGAGTCGCATGTCAACACAAGCACCGAAGTCAACATTACCTTCCTTCAATTGGGCCAACTGGCGGTGAACCGAGGAAGTACAGTACATACTGACGAAACTAAAATGAGCTCTAACATGAAAATTAAGCGTTTCCGGACACATGTCCACATAACTTCTTTTCTTTATTTGTGTGTGAGGAATGTTTCCTGAAAGTTTGGCCGTACCTTTTTGTAACACCCTGTGTATGGGAACTTATTCCACATGCTTGTACCTTCGTTAACAGTCGGCAATGTGTCACCGCGTCAAATGCTTTACGGAACTCTAGGAATATGGAAACCGTCTGTTGCCGTTTATTCATTGTTCGCAGGATCTCATGTGTGAGGAGAGCAAGGTGAGCTTCGCACGGGCGATGCTTTCTAAAACAGTGCTGATCTGTGGACAGAAGCTTTTCACTTTCAAGGAAATTTATTAATTCAATCAGAGAATACGTTCAAGGATTCTGCACCTAACCGATTTTAAAGATATTGGTCGGCAATTCTGCGGGTCCGTTCCCGTACCCTTCTTATATGCAGGACTCACCTCCTGTTTTTCTAGGTCGTTTGGGACTTTGCACTGGGTGAGTGATTCGCGATAAATGCGAGCTAAATAGGGGGCCAATGCTGTAGAGTACTCTTTGCAAAACCGAACTGGGATTCCGTCTGGGACTGGTGACTTATTTGCTTTCATCTCTTTCTACACCAGCAACGCTTATTACTATGTCCTTCTTAGCGGAGACTGAGCGAGGTCGGATGACGGTATGTTTGTATGATTCTCCTGCATGAACGTTTCTTAAATGCGAAGTTTACTTTTGCTATCTTCTACAGCGAAACCAGGCTGGTCAGCGACAGACAGGATAGAATCAGTTACCGAATTTCTCTGGTTCTCGGCAAGATCTATTGCTAAGGTATGACGGAAGTAATCGTTGCAACTTCTCGCATCAATCTTTTTACAGATTGACGAATGTCCATTAACTTTCGCCTGTCGTCATTTGCGAGTGCTCTTCTGAACCCACAGAGCAACAGCCTTTCCTTCCTCAGAATTTTTCGAATTTCGTTGTCAATCCACGGTGGATCATTTCCGTCCTAAATCCATTTACTGATGGTTCATATGGCTCTGAGCACTATGGGACTTAACTTCTGAGGTCATCAGTCCCCTCGAACTTAGAACTACTTAAACCTAACTAACCTAAGGACATCACACACATCCATGCCCGAGGCAGGATTCGAACCTGCGACCATAGCGGTCGCGCGGTTCCAGACTGAAGCGCTTAGAACCGCTCGGCCACACCGGTACATTCTTTTTCAGAGTATGATTTACAGCCTGTTTAAACTTTGCCCGTAATTTTTCTACTTCCACCACACTGGAACTAAATAATCTCAAACCGTTGTCTAAGTAGGACGCTAGCAACTATTTATCTGCTCTTTCCAAAAGAAATAGCCTTCTAACCTTTTCGATTACTTTAAATGTATCCAGAACGAGAAAATATATCGAGTTGCGGTTTTCAGTGTACTGCAGTGGATGATGTGGCGAATTTTATGAGGTATACAAGCAATTTGTAACGCTTCTAGCTGCTGAATTTCATTACCTCTTTGTTCCCTTTTTCACACTGAATTATATACTTTTCTGTGGCAACGGAAATTACCTTCGAAAAGTACGCCACTGAGATCTCATGTGTGAAACTTGATCAAATAAGATAAAAGGGTCGCAAGCCGTTGCTCTGTCGTCAGTCTACCAAAGGTAAGGAGACCTGTGACTCAGGAATGTTTCGTAAGTTCACTTGTGAGCTAAAGCCCAGCAGGTTGTGCTCTGCTGTTGTACCAATCAGGCAATCTGCTAGTGAAACTATTTACTTTCAAAATGTATGCGAGAGTCGAAAACAGGGATGCAATTGTCGTTGTTAATGAATGTTTCTAAACAGTCAGAGCAGCGGTGCAGTTGTTTGATGAAAGGTATCGTGATCCTGCGAAGCCCTCACGATCTGCCTTTCCAAACGTTACTAAAAACAAATAAATAAAACAATCTACGTGCTACTGTGATACAGCTTGAATGTCCGAGGGGGATCTGCCAGAAGAGTGTTCGACGAACATTATATTTCAGCATATTTCTCCCTTTCATCTCTCGCTCCATCAGCAGCTTCTGACAGTACTCTTACAATAGATTACAGTCCTCCGAATCGTGACTACGAAAATCGTAAAGAAACGCGACGTTTCTACGCAGTATTATGTTTACGGACGAATCATCGATTACAAACCATGGCCAATCAATCTTCTCAAAATGCGGAAATACAAGTCCGAAATACAAGTCTTCTCAAAATGCATTATCGGTCAGCCCAAAATCGATGCTGGCCAGGAGGAGTGGATTCACACTTACCATGATCTGTCAGATTGCTCTGCGTGCTTTTCAACAATGTACCATTCGTCCCAGTACCTAACAATACCTAACATACAGGTATATACTGCTGCGGGCACTGGCAGACATTCCGCAGGACATAATGCAATCCATGCAGTATCAATTTGACGATTGTTCCACCCACTCTGCATATGTAATTACAGAAATTCTAAACAGAAAATCTGGAGGTCGTTGGATACGTCCTCTGCGAAACACAAAATGGTCTGAGTGCTCACCAGATGTAGCATCTGTAGACTTTTATCTGTGGGGAAAATGTCAACAAAATCTTCTCAAGAAAGCACCGACGTCTCTTGCAGACATGAAACGTAGTAAAGAAGAAGCCTGTGCTGCGATACGTTCAGATGAAATTCAATAAGCAGCTTATAGAACGTATCAGTGGCCAAAGTCAACATTTGGAGCATTTGACATGGCAGTCATAATAATAAACGGTACCATATCATATGCTTTTGGTTACAATTCGTGCAATAGGGGAGAAATATTTGCAACCTTTTCTCCTTACAGATACTGATTTACCACGCTATTAACTTGTTACTATTTGAGGAAGTTTTGGAAGCTGTTGTAGGAGAGAAATTCGAATCTCATTCCGAACACTACAAGCAATGATTTCCTAATTACAGCAGGCGAATGCCGAGATGGTTACTTCAACGACACCACGTCGAATTTTCTCCCCTGTTCTTTTCCACATCAACAACCGGTCGATTTCTAACGATTTCGTTACCGCTGGCGCGTTATTCGAGAACTGTCCATCGTTCCTAGACCACATTACTGTCGTGGCATATAGTACTTATCTCAGCAATACTTTACTTATATTCTCCTTCTTCTAGCCAAAGTTTAATATAATGTTCGAAGCAGTTCTACATGGAGTTCGATATAGTAACTACTTCAGCTCTATGAAAATGGAACATGTAGAGGCAATGCATGTGATATCCCTCAAGAATTTGTCCTAACATTTCCGCACATGTCAATCGCATTCGCCATGCTCATAAGGCAATTTCCTAAGAAGAAATACCAAAATTTCGATTACAAGAGTGAGAGTGATTGTAGAATTTATCTGTGTAAAGTCTGCGCTACACTCGGCAAAGAGAGCGAAAGACAGCAGAGGAATCCATTGTTGTATAATGTAAACTTTTCACGGCCATAAACGTCAATCTTGCTAAAATATTTATACTTGTTATGCCGTATTCGGATGAATGTCATGTCGAAACCCAACTTTTCGTCTCCTTTCGTGGCGTAAATCTTCAGCGGGGAAGGGGGAGGGGGGTTCTAACGTTTTCGACGGTGCGATTCACACCCTGGCTCGCTACTAACTGAAGCAACCTTTTACTGTTGGTGAAAAGGACGACGCCACTGTACAGTGGATTATTGAAAACGAGGCGTTTGGAGTGATAAATCACGTTTTGCCATGCCTCGCAATCGGATGGGAGGGTCTGGGTTTGACGAACACCTGGAAAACTTTACCTGCCATCACGTATGCTGCCAATAGTGAAGTACGAGCAGGTGGCGTTAGGGTATGGGGATGTTTCTGTGGTACCATTATTACGCTTAACAAGGAAATGAACACATTTTTGCAGCATTGTGTACTGCGTACTCTAAAGTAGCACTTCGGGGATGACGATTGTTTGTATTAGCATGACAATGTACCCCGTCATAAGGCAGCGTCTGTGAGGAAATGGTTTCTGGAGATTAACATTCCTGAAACGGACTGACCTGCCCGGATTCCCGACCTGAACACAATGGAACACCTTTGGGATGACAACGTCGATTTCGCTCCAGACCACAGCATGCAACATCACAATCTTCTCTGGTTACTGCTCTTGAGTATGAATGGGCTGCCATTCCTCCATAGACATTCAATGTCCCCAGCAGAGTTCAAGTCACGAAGGCGAAGGGTGGAGGCACGCCACGTTAATCTCCTCTTTTAGGTGTCCAGATACTTTTGATCATATAGTGCACTTCCCTCTCACTCCTTGCTTTCTCTTTCTCACCCCTCAGTGGTGTATACCAAGTCAGGTGAAACAGTACTATTCCGCTTCAGTTTGAAAGATGGCACGTGGGAAGGCTCTCGATTTGTTGTCGTCTAGAAGAATACAGAAGTGTGCAAACGAGAGAACCATGAATGTCATACAGGCCTCTGGTCAGAGCTATGGAACACATCAAAAGTATACAGAGATGTAACCTGAAACAGGAAATTCTAGTTGCTACCGTCATTGTAGAAGAAGATCTGCAGCAATGAGCTGTAATTATATCATACGTAGCTTCTTAAGACTTCGTAATTTTATTGAAGTTCCTTCACCTGTGTTGTCATGTGCGTGTGCAGCAACTAGGTAACTGACGTTTTCGTTACTGTCTTTGTAAACATAAATTTTTACATCCCATAATTCTGGTCGTAGATATATCGCATTTATGAATTTCATAATACTCTCTCCGTAGCGATGAACAAAACAAACATAGTAAAATAAACATCTGCGTATTATTTCAATCTACTTTGATGCTTTCCTCGAGTCCTTACACCAAGGCGTTCCAAACCGGCGTTGTAACTGATATACCGTCTTTGTTGTTGGTATTGGTCTTAGCAGTTGTTTTTGAAAAATATATTCGAAATCGGGTTTCACGATGCTGGACAAGTTATATATTCAGTTATATATAATTAAAGCAGTTCGCACACATAAAAATAACGCATCCATAGAGCCTCATTTATCTTTCTCTTCCCAATTTTTTCCTTGTGGAATGCAAATGGAGAATCGCACAAACTGTCAGTAACTCGCTTTCGTCCATTCCGCGACCATACTGTGATCGTGTTTCAAGATCTGAAGAAGTTATATATCCAGTTATATATAATTAAAGCAATTCGCACACACAAAAATAACGCATCCATAGAGCCTGATTTATCTTTTTCTTCCCAATTTTTTCCTTGTGGAATGCAAATGGAGAATCGCACAAACTGTCAGTAACTCCCTTTCGTCCATTCCGCGACCATACTGTGATCCGTGTGAACACGTTTGGCCCAAAAATGCATTGTTGCCGAACATGTCACTTCACTACTACCTACAACACCGCCGGTCTACACAGACGGTGGCCCATGTGAAGGTACCTCTAAAACTGCACGCAAATCGGGCGCCTCCGACGCAATTGTAAGCGCTGTGCTGTTGCCTCGCGGCCTTGGCAGCAGTGGGAGGTTTCGCAACAGACTGACGACGGCCCATGACGGCCGCAACTCAAGAAGGGGCACTCTCATATGGCAGCGTAATAGGCGAGGGCCCATCGTCCGAAATGACTTGTGTGACATTTCGGCAACTTCACACGCATTCCGTTGTCCCACTCGGGCTCCGAACCATGTGGAGCTTTAGTTAACACGCTGTAAGTCTCAATTTCTATTTCAGGTTTTTTTGATACGTCTTTTACATTAATGGCATTTATGTTACGTGACATATGTAAATATTATACGTGCGAAAATTTTGTACAAGCGTATTTTGTAACATTTGAGTATGATATCAGGTGAATTAATACTGAGATAAAATCAGAGAGATGAAGATATTTATACAGTTGATTCGAGAAAGGAGTAATGGTATTAGCTGGATTGCTTGGTGACACACATTATTGTACACCTCACTAAGAATTAATAGTCGGTGGGAAGGTGCTGTAAAATGAGCTCAGACAGTCGGATGTCAAGTATTGATGTTTAAAACGTTCTGGTCCAGAGCGTGTGATTAGTGTAGTACACTAATTAAGAGAAAGAAGGCTATGACTTGGAAAGTCTTACATAAATAGCGGTATGGCAGGAAGAATTTATCAGTAATGACAGTGTGAGTATGTACTATATCACATTCTATGTCATTAATAATCACTAAATGATAGCCAGTTTGGTCAAATATAAACTACACTCATGTTCGGAATAAACATAACACCTTGAACAACTGGAGATAGGACGTTCATATTCACAGGACATTAGTATCTTCTGCAGAAATGAGTAGCATTTCAGTCACCTCGGTTCAGCATGTGCCCTGTTGCCTAGTAGGCACAGGGCCTTCAAAACATCTTCCATGCGTGACGGCATCAATGGATATAATGCGCGAACGGCATTCACATGGTTTCAAAGTTCATCTGTGGTGCTTGACAATGAATCAGAACGCTGCACCAGTCACTTCACCACATCCCACACATTTACGATTGACAGCAAGTCTGGTGATGTGGCGGTCCAGGGAAAAAGGCTGACATCTTCTGACATCAAGAAGACGCGGGATCGTGCAGCAACATATGGTTGTGCACTCTCTTCTCTTGATGATAAATGGCGTCTTGGGTGTTGTGCAGAAACGGTATGGTTACGGGTCGCAGGGTCCATTCACGAAAGGCACTCTGGTCACAATGCTCTGGACACGCAGCATCTGTTCTTTCTACATCTACATCTACATTTATACTCCGCAAGCCACCCAACGGTGTGTGGCGGAGGGCACTTTACGTGCCACTGTCATTACCTCCCTTTCCTGTTCCAGTCGCGTATGGTTCGCGGGAAGAACGACTGTCTGAAAGTCTCCGTGCGCGCTCTAATCTCTCTAATTTTACATTCGTGATCTCCTCGGGAGGTATAAGTAGGGGGAAGCAATATATTCGATACCTCATCCAGAAACGCACCCTCTCGAAACCTGGCGAGCAAGCTACACCACGATGCAGAGCGCCTCTCTTGCAGAGTCTGCCACTTGAGTTTATTAAACATCTCCGTAACGCTATCACGGTTACCAAATAACCCTGTGACGAAACGCGCCGCTCTTATTTGGATCTTCTCTATCTCCTCCGTCAAACCGATCTGGTACGGATCCCACACTGATGAGCAATACTCAAGTATAGGTCGAACGAGTGTTTTGTAAGCCACCTCCTTTGTTGATGGACTACATTTTCTAAGCACTCTCCCAATGAATCTCAACCTGGTACCGGCCTTACTAACAATTAATTTTATATGATCATTCCACTTCAAATCGCTCCGCACGCATACTCCCAGATATTTTACAGAAGTAACTGCTACCAGTGTTTGTTCCGTTATCATATAATCATACAATAAAGGATCCTTCTTTCTATGTATTCGCAATACATTACATTTGTCTATGTTAAGGGACAGTTGCCACTCCCTGCACCAAGTGCCTATCCGCTGCAGATCTTCCTGCATTTCGCTACAATTTTCTAATGCTGCAACTTCTCTGTATACTACAGCATCATCCGCGAAAAGCCGCATGGAACTTCCGACACTATCTACTAGGTCATTTATATATATTGTGAAAAGCAATGGTCCCATAACACTCCCCTGTGGCACGCCAGAGGTTACTTTAACGTCTGTAGACGTCTCTCCATTGATAACAACATGCTGTGTTCTGTTTGCTAAAAACTCTTCAATCCAGCCACACAGCTGGTCTGATATTCCGTAGGCTCTTACTTTGTTTATCAGGCGACAGTGCGGAACTGTATCGAACGCCTTCCGGAAGTCAAGAAAAATAGCATCTACCTGGGAGCCTGTATCTAATATTTTCTGGGTCTCATGAACAAATAAAGCGAGTTGGGTCTCACACGATCGCTGTTTCCGGAATCCATGTTGATTCCTACATAGTAGATTCTGGGATTCCAAAAACGACATGATACTCGAGCAAAAAACGTGTTCTAAAATTCTACAACAAATCGACGTCAGAGATACAGGTCTATAGTTTTGCGCATCTGCTCGACGACCCCTCTTGAAGACTGGGACTACCTGTGCTCTTTTCCAATCATTTGGAACCCTCCGTTCCTCTAGAGACTTGCGGTACACGGCTGTTAGAAGGGGGGCACGTTCTTTCGCGTACTCTGTGTAGAATCGAATTGGTATCCCGTCAGGTCCAGTGGACTTTCCTCTATTGAGTGATTCCAGTTGCTTTTCTATTCCTTGGACACTTATTTCGATGTCAGCCATTTTTTCGTTTGTGCGAGGATTTAGAGAAGGGACTGCAGTGCGGTCTTCCTCTGCGAAACAGCTTTGGAGAAAGGTGTTTAGTATTTCAGCTTTACGCGTGTCATCCTCTGTTTCAATGCCATCATCATCCCGGAATGTCTGGATACGCTGTTTTGAGCCACTTACTGATTTAACGTAAGACCAGAACTTCCTAGGATTTTCTGTCAAGTCGGTACATAGAATTTTACTTTCGAATTCACTGAACGCTTCACGCGTAGCCCTCCTTACGCTAACTTTGACATCGTTTAGCTTCTGTTTGTCTGAGAGGTTTTGGCTGCGTTTAAACTTGGAGTGACGCTCTCTTTGCTTTCGCAGTAGTTTCCTAACTTTGTTGTTGTACCACGGTGGGTTTTTCCCGTCCCTCACAGTTTTACTCGGCACGTACCTGTCTAAAACGCATTTTACGATTGCCTTGAACTTTTTCCATAAACACCCAACATTGTCAGTGTCAGAACAGAAATTTTCGTTTTGATCTGTTAGGTAGTATGAAATCTGCCTTCTATTACTCTTGCTAAACAGATAAACCTTCCTCCCTTTTTTTATATTCCTATTAACTTCCATATTCAGGGATGCTGCAACGGCCTTATGATCACTGATTCCCTGTTCTGCACTTAAAGAGTCGAAAAGTTCGGGTCTGTTTGTTATCAGTAGGTCCAAGATGTTATCTCCACGAGTCGGTTCTCTGTTTAATTGCTCGAGGTAATTTTCGGATAGTGCACTCAGTATAATGTCACTCGATGCTCTGTCCCTACCACCCGTCCTAAACATCTGAGTGTCCCAGTCTATATCTGGTAAATTGAAATCTCCACCTAAGACTATAACATGCTGAGAAAATTTATGTGAAATGTATTCCAAATTTTCTCTCAGTTGTTCTGCCACTAATGCTGCTGAGTCGGGAGGTCGGTAAAAGGAGCCAATTATTAACCTAGCTCGGTTGTTGAGTGTAACCTCCACCCATAATAATTCACAGCAACTATCCACTTCTACTTCACTACAGGATAAACCACTGCTAACAGCGACGAACACTCCACCACCGGTTGCATGCAATCTATCCTTTCTAAACACCGTTCGTACCTTTGTAAAAATTTCGGCAGAATTTATCTCTGGCTTAAGCCAGCTTTCTGTACCTATAATGATTTCAGCTTCGGTGCTTTCTATCAGCGCTTGAAGTTCTGGTACTTTACCAACGCAGCTTCAACAGTTGACAATTATAATACCGATTGCTGCTTGGTCCCCGCATGTCCTGACTTTGCCCCACACCCGTTGAGGCTGTTGCCCTTTCTGTACTTGCCCAAGGCCATCTAACCTAAAAAACCGCCCAGCCCACGCCACACAACCCCTGCTACCCGCGTAGCCGCTTGTTGCGTGTAGTGGACTACCCTATCCAGCGGAACCCGAAACCCCACCACCCTATGGCGCAAGTCGAGGAATCTGCAGCCCACACGGTCGCAGAACCGTCTCAGCCTCTGATTCAGACCCTCCACTCGGCTCTGTACCAAAGGTCCGCAGTCAGTCCTGTCGACGATGCTGTTGTACCCAACAGCAAACCACACCATAAGGCCTTGAGATGGTACTGTACGTCTTGTACAAATGTAGTAATTGCGAAGCCGCTCCCCTATCTGCTGCAAACCCAATTGCGGCCATAATTTTCAAACAAACCTGGATCCTTCCGACAACACTATCCGATGCCATTCCTGTCATTCCATACACCACTGACGTCCACCATGTTTCTGCACATTCGTCAAAGTGAACGATGCACATGTAATCCATGCCATCCAACACGTGTGAGACTGCTTCTGATCTATCTTCATATCACAGTTGCACAAGGGCGCTCTGTGAGTGTTTTACAAATCTGGTTTTGAACCAACGGCCTGCTAGGTAGGAAGATAGCATCTCATACATGCAGAGTTTAAAAGAATGAAGCAGTACGTACAGTGATGTAATCAGACAATGATCTCAATGTTAGTTCCACTACACTCCCTGTAAAGGAAACGTTATCACTAACAGAAATTAGTGTACGGGTTCAGACGTACCTATATGTTAGCAAAAATTTAAAATCTTAGATTTTCGTTATTAAGATTTATTTTTACTCTAAGTATGACTTCATGACATAGCAATGTTAGCAAAATTACATACAGGATGATCAAATATTGATACTGGGTTTTCACAACTGTGAAGCGAAGTTCCTAACTATTATAAAATTCTTTAATGGTAAGATGGTTGATGCCCATGTCTACGGATCGATAAAAATACAAACAAATTAAACACAATTGGGGCCAGAGATATCAATTACGCTATAAATGCACAACAAAAATACCCAAAATTGAATGGGGGTTGGTAAAGAGCAATCAAAAAGAAGTACACAATTAAAACAATTTCTTAACTCTACAGTGGCTGATCAATCCTTTTCGTTTGATCGGACATCTCACGTTTCTGCTTCACTTAGGCCTGACAATCGAGAATATGTTTCGCTACAGGTCATGGTTGAAGGTACAAAAATAATAGGAGGGATAGAGATGACCGCAGGTTTAAGTGTCAATTGAATTTCACGTGCTTGCGTGGCGCAAGCATGTGTGTGTTTACCTAGCGTCGGCTGTGGCAGTGGCGGCTGTCGTCATGAGCTGTGAACCTGAGAATCTATTCTAAATCACTCTCAATTGTCACATACATTTTCTACGTCTTTACTCAATCCGTTACTCCTACTTATTCCGTAGTTAAGTTAATTGACACGGTACATGCTACTTGGGTGAAACAGTGTGTAAGTCAATGCCCTCAATTCGCTCTCAGGCATTAACTGTCAGTGCTCAGTGTGATTCTCAGTACTAGGAGACTTTGCGGTTTAACTCTTAAATAGTTAAGGTGAGCCTGTAAACAAGTATTCACATAACGACTCTCGCAGTCGTCTCAGTGCAGCGATAGCCATATTGCTCAAACACTCGACGAATTTCTGCAACGGAGCTAGTGGCCACGCGTTTTCTTTCTAGCCAATCAGGCCATTCGTACTTGTTATCACTCAACCCACTAGAGTTTTTGAGCCTATCATGGGTGTTGTTTCCTTCGTAGGGCAGAGTTTAACTTCTGCTGTGTAATACTGAGATAAACAACTTTCTCTTTCATGCAAGTTTTAACGCAGGTGGCTACAATGAGTCGCAAATGTTTTGAGTTGGGTTCTCCAGATATTTTATTTGGGATCTCCCGCCGTGTTCCTGTAGAAAGGCTTTTCAAAGGGTCGTCGTTAAAAGCAGGGATAAGGGCTGCTTTTTGCCAGCGGCGTACGCAGTGGCGGTGGTGCCTCATTGTGTCCGCTAGGTATCCTGTGGACAGTGTTTTCTAGCCATGCAGGACGGCATGTCGTCGTAAAATTCTCCTTTCCCTCTGAACTGCATGCCGTAGCTTAGGTCAGGGAAACTACTTGCATGCATTTACTAGTGTGAGTGTTAGTGGTTCATATTCATGAAATATTGGCTTATTTATTATATCTTCATATTAATAAAATTCGTTCAGTTTCATGTAACTATGTCATGTGACTTATCCAGTTAACCAGAATCGTTTCAGAAATTCGATGTAAAGTGTGTTATTTGTTTGCCACCTTACATATCACCAACCTTCTGCAATAATTTTTGTACTGAAGTTATACAATGGTTGAGGTGTTGTCTAAGTCAGTCAAAAGTGATACTTTTTCTTAAGCATTGAATATTGGTCAGCCACTAGGTCTAGTTCTTATTCTATTTAATTCTATTGGTTTCTACACTTTAATTTCTAACATGGTTAACTTTGTTATTAATCTAATTCTCTCTTAAGCGAAGACTATAAATTTTTATACTGACATCAATTTCTTTTTTTTTTTTCAAATGACTTGTGTGTATTTTAGTTTTTATATTGCAGATCAGAAGCCTCTCATATCGATCTTTTAATGCTACTTTCTCAACCACTTACTATTAAAATCAACTTAAGAATTTACATACATTATACAGGGTGGTCCATTGATAGTGACCGAGCCAAATATCTCACGAAATTGACAACAAACGAAAAAATAAGAAGAACAAATCTGTTCGAGCGTGATGGGGGAAAACAGATGGCATTATGGATGGCCCACTAGATGGCACTGAAAAAGGTCAAATCGATAGACACTGCGTTTTTCAAAATAGATACTCCATTTTTATTACATATTTGTATAGTACGTAAATAAATATGAATGTTTGATTTGGAAAATTTGTATTGCTTTGTGATGGATGATGCTGTAATATTCTCACAAATTTAGCAACGCACCCAGTAGCACTGTGTGCAATTCATTACTTAAATTAGGTATAATAATACACTTGCCCAGTCATAATAACTACGCTAAAGACATAATCTTCTTAAAATGGAACGTTTATTGGACGTAGAAAAGACAGATGTGGTGTTTATTTATGGTTACTGTGATCAAAATGCTCAACAAGCTTGGGCTATGTATGTTAATCGTTATCCTGACAGCCAGCATCCAAGTTCCCGAACGTTTGGTCGGATAATTATTGTATTTAAAGAAACCGGAAGTGTTCAGCCAAAGAAGAAGACGTAACCAAGAACTGCGACCAATGAAGATGCCCAAATAAGTGTTTTAATTGCAGTTGAGGCTAATCCGCACATCAGTAGCAGACAAATTGAGCAGGAATCGGAAATCTCAAAAACGTCATCATACATTTCACTCTTACCATATTTCTATGCACCTGGAATTGCATGAGGATGATTGTAAATTTTTGCCACTGGGCACAAAATAAATTACGAGACGAAAACAGGTTTTTTTCAAGAGTTCTGTTTAGTGACGAAGCGTCATTCACAAACAGAGGTAACGAAAACCGGCATAATATGTACTACTGGGCAATGGAAAATCCACCATGGCTGTGACAAGTGGAACATCAGCGACCCTGGCGGGTTAACGTATGGTGTGGTATTATGGGAGGACATCTAATTGGCCCTTATTTTATCGATGGCGCTCTAAATAGTGCAATGTATGCCGATTTCTTAATTAATGTGTTACCGATTCTACTGCAAAATGTTTCGCTTTATGACAGAATGGTGATGTACTTTCAACAGCATGGATGCCCGGCACATAGCACGCATGCAGTTGAAGTGATATTAAATAGAATATTTAATGACAGGTGGATTATTCATAGAAGCACCACACCATGGCCTGCATGTCGACCGGATCTTACATCTCCGGACTTCTTTATTTGGGGAAAACTGAAAGATATTTGTTATTGTGATCCACTGACAACGCCTGAAAACATACATCAGCGCAATGTCAGTGCATGTGAGACAATTACTGAAGGCGATCTACTCGCTGTTGAGAGGAATTTCGTTACGCATATTGCTAAATGCATTGAAGTTGAAAGACATCATTTTGAACATTTATTACATTAATGAGGTTATTACAGTTGCTCATGCAGTAACAGCATGTGTTCCCATAATTTATGATAAGGTCACAAAAGTAAATGTATCATTTTGGAACAACAGAAATAAAGTACAGACGTAACTACTTTTAGTGTTTTAATTTAAAAAGTCACACTGTTACGAAGTGCTCATCTAAAGGGGTGAGGCATACTGTAAGTGTTGGAATATTCAGCGCCATTCATCACAAAGCGAAACACACATTTCAAATCAAACATTCACATTTATTTACGTACTACACGAATATGTACTAAAAATGGGAGTACCTATTTTAAAAAATGCAGTTTTTATCAATTTGACCTGTGGCAGCGCCATACAGCAGGCCATCCATAGCGCCACCTGTTTTCCCCCTTCACGCTCGAACATATTTCTTCGTCTTATTTTTTCGTTTGATGCTAATTTCGTGAGATATTTGGCCCAGGCACTATCAATGGACTACCCTGTATATAATCCAAATTTGCAGTGTTTACATTCTGCTCTTTGTTTTACAAAAATTATGATTCTAACAGCCAATGTGAGCATCAAAATAATTCTTTAGCGAATCCTAATCTTGTCAAAATTTTCAGCGTTTCTTTTATTGATTTATGCAAATTCAAAAGTATTGTAGTCACAAACAACATTATACAGACATATTATTCTAAAAAAATTACTACTCCAACAGACAATGTTGTTTTTAAGAAATGTTGCACTGATAATTATGCACGAATAAAATTTTAAAATATTACACTCACAGACAGTAACTTAACTTTATAAAATGTTATCTTTAAGACCAATATACTTGAACAGGTTTCCTTTTTAACGTCTTATTCTAATGAAATTATAAGTACACAAAACATTTCTTTACAAAAAGGTTTCTTCTGCGTTAGTCATGAAACAAAGATTATGAAAAGATTTTTATACAGTTCTTATTCCGACACTTACACATATTGTATAGAGAGATGTAAATTGTATCAAATCGATATGAATACATCAAAGTCCTGTGTTAGTTCTTGTGCTTTTTTGCAGCTATTTTTCTGTCTGACACTGGTCTTTACCTAATTTCGACCACCATTTTCTCACGATGTCTACGAATGTTCTTGCGTGAGTTTGGCAACGAATGTCTTTGCACGAAGCTGAAGGACTTGTGCAAGAAGCTTGTCGTCAAACCTTAGGGTCGGCAGAGTCGTTCTTCGTCAAATTTTGCAACAGGACGTTGCCATAGTTTGGTGTGGCCCTCACCGTAATGTAGACCCTTTAGTGTGGAGTCTAGAGGAGTACTGACTTTAAAAACACATATTTTTCTTCTCAAGACATTACTGAAGGTATTTATATTTTTGTAGCACTTCGCAGACAACTAGTCAACAATAGGGCGGGTATTTGGAAAAGTGAATCTTGAAATATTTTCGCCCGTCTTCTCTCTTCAATATCAGTCTTGGGACTCTTCATCTTCCGTTCTTCCAAGTATCTTCCTTTCTTCAGACTTAAATCTTATCTCTTCTCTGGGTAGGATATAGGAAATTATTGACTACTAGTTGCTTTGAAGTTTTACATTCATTAGTGTTTCAATCGTTGATTAGGACGTATAGTTCAACATTGATTGACTGAGTTTTCCTTCATCTCTGTAGTTCAATGTAATAACGCAGTCTGGTGGCGACAGTGCGATTCTACATGTAATTTTTTGTCAAATTGTGCCTCAAACAAGCCATGGTTTCTGCGAGGCGTTTTGGTTTTAGTTTGCGCACTGATTGCTGATTCATTTGTTTTGCAGCTCGTCGTTAACTGCAATCCTTCCAACTTGTGTATCGGCCGAAAGCGAATTTCCGCGAGGCCGGAATCCAACGTCGATCTCCTGCTGCCCCTCCTCCCTCCTTGTACTTCCTTCATCACGGCAAGGTTGCTGCAGCAGTTCGGTACCAGGGTTGCCTTGATTACAAATCGCCATCCTTCTCGTGTCCTTGCCGGAGACTCCGCATCGTAGAAAATCGTTCATCTCATCCATTCACGTTCCATATACATTTTCGGTTGTTGTCCTCCGCATTGTTGAGGGCGGTTAACGATTGTTTCTTGCAGGAGGTCGAACACAAAACTTTTTTCTTATAATGTACCTTATACCTAGCGCCTAATTTAATTTACGTCTCTTAAGAAATTCTTTACATGGTTCGGCGTTCTATTTCTGTGTTACAATTCTAGTTTCTCTATCAGGTTCGAATTTTTTCTTGATGTTTTAAGCTGACGAGACTCCTTATTTTAGTTATGTGTGGGGTTGTGGCGTGGTATGCTAGTATATCACGCTATTAGATCATCACCATTGCAAACTCTACATATCATGTTAATTGGTACATATAAAAATTTAAGGTAAATCTCGCTACTCTGTCTCCTCTTTTACTCAGACTCCCGGTCACATCGCGTCTGGAACATACTCGACGGCTTGTTTGACATTATTTACTGATGCTTATAAGTGATTATTCATCATACCTTTCAATATGGCTTACATGATGAAGTCCTAAACTTCTACCTATCTCATTCTATGCTCGGCTAATTCTGTCTATACCATTTTGTTTGAGTGATGGAATATCGTTCCTTAGGTCTGGAAGGCTCTTGCAAAGTTTCGCTACCTTTTCCCCTGTCTATCACAGCTCGTCTTTCATTCACAAAATCTGCATCTATCATCACGCCCACCATAAATTTCGGTATGGTAACGAAACTGGCTTCGATCTTTTGATCTTGGCACCAGAGAGTTAAACTTGTTTGTCTATTGACGTCCGCGGGATGATTTTTGATGGGACCTTTCATTTTAATCTTATTCGTTTTCAAGATCGGTAATTTTTCATTAGCATTGCATTGGTTACATAAATTCTCCGAAATCTCAGTTAGCTCCCTTTCTATGACCACATTAACTGGGATGTTCGCTATCATGGCCTTCACAACTGGTTGAATCTCGACCGGTTTGCTCTGTTATTCATCATTTCCCTGCTTTAATGTATCCTCTGTTGTTTCATGATTTTCACCTGTTAATACGCACTTTCTGTCGGATACGCCTCGAACACTATCTCTCTCTCTCTCTCTCTTTTTATTTACAATTAACTTTGTGTTCCCTCAACTAAGATACCTCTGCCTCTTCTTCCTTCGTGGAAACTTCCAAATAATCGCATCTAAATGCTCTTATTGTATCTCTGTAACTTCCATCATAGTATACATTGGAACCTGTGCCCAATTGTAATTTATTTTCAACTTCCGTTGACTGCGCATTGTCCTCCTTGAGTTCGTTTTCTCTGGTATCAGCCTCAAATAACTCTGCAATTCTAACTACTTCGCCCATATTCTATTCTCCCATTGCGCCTGCCTCTGGTAGTTAGTTTTCTTCGTCGGTATCCTCCCAGTTAATTTCCCCCCAGTATGATGTTGTTGTTTACCTGCCTTCGTTTGATCCCTGTGATCATATTTCCTCGTTTATTACCTGTCTTGACAAAATGTTTATTTCTCTCTATGATACGTTATCCTCTTGGAATCGGCTCTCCCTAGTTACAGTATTAAATAACTCTGCAATGCTAATTACTTTACCTCTTATCTCGACTTCCGTTACGTCTGCTTCATTTTGCTCCGGTTTCGTTTTTTTTGTGAAATCCTCCCAACTAATTCAAGTCCAACCTGATGTTTGCGATGTTTCTACTTCTTTCGGTCCCTGCGGTTCTGTTCCTTCATCTTTCACCTCTTGTGTCAAAGAGTTTATTTCTTTCGTTACGTTGCTGCTGATGCTTGGGTAGGTGTGCTGTTCTCCTTGACTTGGGCGCTATCCCGTCAATTCGAACGTTTATTGGGGTTTGGTGGCCTTATCTCCACGTCCCCTGTCGGTCCTTCCTGTCTTTGTTCGACTTGGGCACATGGGTTTCGTTGCTGTAATTTGGCGACCTGTTTGTCCTCCAACACCCATTGCGATTACCATTATTCCCCTGCAGCAATTATTGCCATTCCTGGGTGGATAACCACTGCCATTGCTTGTTCCGTATCCGTACCCACTCCTCTGTTGGAATGAACTGACATTTCTAGGCGTAAAGTTATCACGTGGTTCGTAATGGCCGACATACCTACGTGCGGTGTCTGGAGCATTTCGCGGTCTTTCATTCACTTTTTCACGCGGGTTTCGCTTTTTTTGCCTCATCTTCAGAGAATATGAATTCTCTCAAAATTCCTTTGAAGGCTTCCATATTATTACCTCAACGTCCTACCAATGACGGTTGGTATTGTAGAGGCAACTTCGTAGTACACAATTTAATCAATTCTACATCGCTGTATCGTACATCCAAACATTGGTTTACTTTGCCATTGCTTGGAAAGATTTGACAGGGCTCTTCTCTCCGGAATTCTCGAAGTATGGATTCTGTAGTAGTTCATACTTCACTCTATTTTGCACTTCACTCGACCAGCAGCGTGAGAGAAACTTATCTCTGAAATCTTCATATGATCGACGTGTAGCTGCTACATTTTGCATCGTTTCTGCTACTGTTCCAGACGTATGGGCACATATAAAGTCTAGTTTGTGTGGTAATGTCCAATGTTCTGGTAGTCCTACTCTGAACTGATCAATGAAGGCTTGTGGATGCGGTGAGTTTCCTTCACGGAAATGCTGAAACTTCCTTCCAGTGAGGAAACGATCGTTGTCGCACCTCGTCATGGTACCGTACGAAGTTCGAGAGCCCTCATCACTTCTGTGTCCGATCGTTTCACATGTCAGTCTTTCAGATTGTGGTAAATCAATTGGATATTGTCCACTGTGACTTTCACCTAGTCTTGCATGATATCTTTGTAATGGACTCCAATGACTTTCTTCCATCAGCTCTGCGAGTGTGTCGGTATGCCTTACGCTACAACCTTCGCACCCTTGCATTTCCCCGTAACCGGTAGCGTTCTCGCTTCCCACGCACGGGTTCCCGGGTTCGATTCCCGGCGGGGTCAGGGATTTTCTCTGCCTCGTGATGGCTGGGTGTTGTGTGATGTCCTTAGGTTAGTTAGATTTAAGTAGTTCTAAGTTCTAGGGGACTGATGACCATAGATGTTAAGTCCCATAGTGCTCAGAGCCATTTGAACCAGCCATTTCCCCGTAACGTATTGGATTGGTGTGTTGCCTGGCTAATCTTGCCGCTTAATCATGTGGTCCGAATTGTCCCATAAAGTATGCTTGTGGTACCAGATGTTTTAGTGGTGCCGTCTGCTGTTCGTAAGTTTTGAAACGTCCCTGTAGCATCGCGGGTGGTTGGCTATCGCGTAACTTCGCCTGTGACGGGAATTGTATTTGCGCGAAATCTCTTTTCGTTCTTTGTGAAACTTCTTTTCTTTCTGCCGGCCTTATTGACTCAGAGCTTATTTGAACTTAATCACTTCGCTCTTGTATAGTTCGCAATAGTTGTCCTTTGAGTTTTTCCAATTTATTCTTGGTTTTCGCTTCTATTCTCCTGATGCGAGTATCGTACATCTTGAGAACCGCTTTCGTGATAGTTTTTACAACACACTATCTTCAATTATTTGTCGTGCTGTGCCCGCTGTTTGGCGTGTAATTGCATTACGCTGCATGTTTATCTTCGCAATTCCATCGTGAGTATCATCAGCACGTAATGTTTTGTTGTCATCACGTAATGTTTTGATTTCGGTCTGTGTAACGTCATGCAATATTTGCACGTCTACTTGGACCTTGTCAATTTCTGTTCTTAATTGTGTGTAACCTATTATTAAGTTTTCGATCACATCTCGGGATTCTTTTGCCTCTTCCTCAACATGACTTAAACTGTTCTTTGACCTCTATGTTTTTTTTAATTTCACGCAGTTGTTTCATTGTTTACCCATTCTGCTCACGTATCTGTTGTTTTATCTCTTCTTTTTGTATCGTTATGGTGCGCGTTAATTACTGGAGAATTCCCGACACATTAATGAGTCCTACTACCTCTTCTTCCAACGCACTTCGTTCTGCGTTTGCATTCTCGTGTCTGTCCGCAACTGACTGCAGTGAACCTTGCGGTGACACATTTCGCCTTCTATTGCCTGTACTTGGTTGTGAGGGAGGTCTTATTACATGTACTATGGGTTCTATGTACTCAAGACGTTCCCCATCTTCTTGAACCTCTGCAATATACTGGTCGCCGCTTATGTCGACTTGTTGCTCGGTATTTACGTCCTGCTGCACCCCTGATCTATTTCAGGCGGCATTGTGTCGTCTGTTATTCTATCCTGAGGTTCCCGTACGTTATTTTACTGGATGTCAATCTCAATTCGGTCAAGGTCTCGATCTGCCATTGTTAATCTCTCTGATTCCCGTCTTTGCTATTTTAACTGACGTCACCTACTTCGCGTAATCATGCGATAACACGACCTTACTTGCTTCATAAAATTACTACCTTCGCCCTTTCTCTAGTGTTCCCAGTTCCATTGACACAATAACAGGACTGTATGATCGGCACTTACCAGTTGGGACAGAACCAACTTATCAACACTGTGTCAGCCATCTGTGCACTTGCAAGAAAAACTTAAAGCTAACAATGGCGTTACGATTATACTGTGGGGATATTGCATACGTCCCTCAGTGCATTGCACATCTCTGTCTCCCTATTGTCTTGTCAGTGGACATTAATATTTACCATTAGTTGATGCAACACAACAATTTATTAAGAAATTTTTAAGAGGATATTTTTTGTGCTAGTAATTACATATAGTTGACCACCTTACCATGATATTTTACCATTCTGCTGGGATCACCATTTTCTAACACGTGTGAGACTGGTTCTGATCTATCTTCCTATCACAGCTGCGCAAGGACGCTCTGAGAGTGTTTTAGGAATTTGGTGTGGAACCTACGGCCTGCAAGGTAGGAAGATACCATCTCACACATGCAGGGTTCAGAAGAGTGAAACAGTACGGACAGTGATGTAATCAGACAATGATCTCAATATCGATTCCACTACACTCCCTGTAAAGCAAACGTTATTGCTAACAGAAATTAGTGTACGAGTTCAGGCGTAACTATATGTTGGCAAAAATTGAAAATCTTAGATTTTCGTTATTAAGATTAATTTTTACTTTAAGTATGACTTCTTGACATAGCAATGTTATCAAAATTACATACAGGATAGTAAAATATTGATACCGGGTTTTCACAGTTGTGAAGCGAAGTTCCTAACTATTATAAGTTTCTTTAACGGTAAGATGGTTGATGATCATGTCTGGAGATCGATAAAAATACAGACAGATTAAATACAACTGGGGCCAGAGATATCAATTACGCTAAAAATGCACAATGAAAATACCCAAACTGAATGGGGGGTCAGTAAAGAGTAATGAAAAAGAAGTACGCAATTTAAGCAATTCATAACTCTACACTGGCTGATCAATCCATTTCGACAGATTGGACATCTCACGTTTCTGCTTCAATTAGGCCTGACTATCGAGAATATGTTTAGCTACAGGTTATGGCTGAATGTGCAAAAAGAATAGGAGAGACGGAGATGACCGCAGTTTTGAGTGTGAATTGAATATCACTTGTTGGCGTGGCAAGAGCTGTGCACCTGAGAATCTATTCTAAATCTCTCTCGACTGCTAAACACCAGTCGGACACATTTCCTACGTCTTCGTTGAAGCCGGTACTGCTAGTCATTCCTTAGCTACGTTAACTGGCATGGTACACGCTATTTGGATGGAATAGACCGTACGTCGTTGGCCTCAAATCGCTTGGAAGCGTTAACTGTCAGTGCTCGGTGTGATTCTCAGTACTAGGAGACTGAGCTGGAGGTAATGGCGAATGGAATTCTCTCCTGGGTCCAGCGGTGGTGGACAGACAAGTGGTAGATAGACAACAGACTAACTATAGCCTTACAGAAACCTAAACACACATCCTCATTAAGTCCACTTACCTGGAAACTCCACCATTAAATGAGGGGTCAATCCCATTACCAGGCAAGTGTTCACATGACACATTGGACTTGGACGAAATTTATCACGTTACATGGTATATTCAGACACCCTCACATAAAGCAAGCAACAACCTACACAAAATTGCCCCTGTCTCTATAGCTGCCTATAATCTACCGCTGCATGTTACGAATTCACCTGCAGTTATTTGAACCTTAGGTGACGAGACTATGCATGGCTCTGATTAAAAAGGATGGCTCGATGTGGTCGTAGAATCGAGCTGTACACATCTGCTCTCATGCCCAGCAGTTATCTTGCTGCAAATAATAATCTATAACTGTGATCCGTATGAAATGTTTATTCAAGTAAGCAACCTCAATAAACGGCAAGTGGCCCTACAATTTCCAATTAGAAAGGCAGATAGAAACACAGTCTCATTAAACTGCACTACAGTTCCGTTAAGTGTGTTACAAGAACGGTAGCAAAATCTCCAAGCAAAATAATTATCCAAAATGCCTGGAAAAAAAGAGTCCATTTCGTGATCAAAATAAAATAATTCAAAGTTCAGCAGACGATTTCTGCATTAACACACAAGAGATGACGAGTAGGAACTCATACTATGTCTACTCTCCGTTCCGTAATCTAAGCGGAAAAGTTGAAGTTCTGCACTGGACGACATTCAGACCTCACAAAAGTTAAAGTTCCATCAAAAGTCAAAGTATTCTAGCAGCCGTTCACCACCATACTCTGTCAGCTACGCGACCGAATATCACACATTACCTCCGGCAGGTCTTCCGTGTTCCACATCTAACGTAAAAGGACTCTGAATCGCTCCCTCGAACGTACCACTCAAAAACTGTCTGCCTCCACTTGACTCCAGCGGTGTTTTGCCACTGTCTAACTCTCATTGCCTGAAGGTCATCCTCAGCAAAATACATCGTTCTTAAGTTCTATAGATATGATTTGACGCAACTTGACCACATTCTACCCTGAACTATAACGATATTAATTAAAGAAATGTTACAAACATTCTGTCACAACATTTAAACAATAGTTTGTTCGTAAGTAAATAAGCCAGCATTCTTGCATCTGTGTGCTTACATTAAATGACAACCAAATGTTGTTAAATATTGTTTAAACAATTACATATGTCTGCTTGATAGAAACATATTTTGGCATTCTTTTCAATCATGATGTCAGCTAACACATGTGGGGGACCACTTTTAAATTTAGTTTTTAATATCGTTTTTAATCATATTTAAATAAAGTTAATTGCAAAAAGAGTAATATATTACTTGAATAGCTACACAAGTATGTGAAGATATGAATTATTCATGTTGAATTCAGTTGCAGTGTTGTTGTGGACGATTCGATGTTCTTACCAACAACTGCGAAATGAAAAGATATAAAAAACGTAATAAATCGATAAATAAAAAAGATACAGATAGGTAGCTTCCAGAGATGATAGCAGTATTACAATGTTACAGTCCGAGATGCTGTTGAAATCTCATTAACTCTTTAATTTCAATGTTCACATCGAAAACATTCAGTCACTGTAAAATATTAACTGTTGTATTTTTTTTAAGATACTGAAAATATTGTTTAATTTCATCAACCTGAGATTGCAGATGTATTCAGATTTGCTTTATTATGGGACTGTGATTTATTATTAAATTTCTAAGAGTTGTAAGTAGTCACATTTCAGACTGCTTTACACTCCACCGTTTCTGGTGCAACTTTTGTCCTCCGGCTATTCCAGCAACCGCAGTCGACACGCTCCATGCCACTCGCATTTGGGCTTATCAGTACTGGCCACTTCGGCACTGCTGGCCACATCGAGCCCTAGGGCCTAGGCCGGCCGCCTGTTAGTGCTCAGCCAGACAAACAAATTTATCTTACCTCATACCAACTCTATACGGCCGTATAACCCCCTAAAAATGTTCAACACTACAATGAAGACATATCGCAGTGCCATTGTAGGTCTCCAATATTATTGTCAGAGAATGTGTGTGAGAGTAGTCAAAATCACAATGTCTCAACAGACAGTATCCCTGCCACGACAGCACATCTATCTAGAGTCAGTTTAGGGGCGCTGTGGAGGAGCTGCGTGAATAAGTGAAGAATGTAAATCAAGTTAGACATACAGGAGTGCTGCAAATAAGCTCAATGCCTTTCGGAACTGATCACTAGCATTCATTACAGTGACGAATAGAATACGGTTGCATTATTAACTTGCTACGACGCCAACCCAAAATATATAAAACTATGCACATTTATCTATAATAAGGTGATGGTTTTCTCTCTGTCCTCTCTCTCTTATCCTATATCGAGATAAACTTGCGACGTTTGTTACTGTTACATTTTATCTGTTTAGTATTAATTTCGTCTCATCTTCTTTATTTTTACCCTGCATCTATATATAAAAACACACTTATATTTCCCTCAGTTCATACACTCCTGGAAATGGAAAAAAGAACACATTGACAACGGTGTGTCAGACCCACCATACTTGCTCCGGACACTGCGAGAGGGCTGTACAAGCAATGATCACACGCACGGCACGGCGGACACACCAGGAACCGCGGTGTTGGCCGTCGAATGGCGCTAGCTGCGCAGCATTTGTGCACCGCCGCCGTCAGTGTCAGCCAGTTTGCCGTGGCATACGGAGCTCCATCGCAGTCTTCAACACTGGTAGCATGCCGCGACAGCGTGGACGTGAACCGTATGTGCAGTTGACGGACTTTGAGCGAGGGCGTATAGTGGGCATGCGGGAGGCCGGGTGGACGTACCGGCGAATTGCTCACCACGTGGGGCGTGAGGTCTCCACAGTACATCGATGTTGTCGCCAGTGGTCGGCGGAAGGTGCACGTGCCCGTCGACCTGGGACCGGACCGCAGCGACGCACGGATGCACGCCAAGACCGTAGGATCCTACGCAGTGCCGTAGGGGACCGCACCGCCACTTCCCAGCAAATTAGGGACACTGTTGCTCCTGGGGTATCGGCGAGGACCATTCGCAACCGTCTCCATGAAGCTGGGCTACGGTCCCGCACACCGTTAGGCCGTCTTCCGCTCACGCCCCAACATCGTGCAGCCCGCCTCCAGTGGTGTCGCGACAGGCGTGAATGGAGGGACGAATGGAGACGTGTCGTCTTCAGCGATGAGAGTCGCTCCTGCCTTGGTGCCAATGATGGTCGTATGCGTGTTTGGCGCCGTGCAGGTGAGCGCCACAATCAGGACTGCATACGACCGAGGCACACAGGGCCAACACCCGGCATCATGGTGTGGGGAGCGATCTCCTACACTGGCCGTACACCACTGGTGATCGTCGAGGGGACACTGAATAGTGCACGGTACATCCAAACCGTCATCGAACCCATCGTTCTACCATTCCTAGACCGGCAAGGGAACTTGCTGTTCCAACAGGACAATGCACGTCCGCATGTATCCCGTGCCACCCAACGTGCTCTAGAAGGTGTAAGTCAACTACCCTGGCCAGCAAGATCTCCGGATCTGTCCCCCATTGAGCATGTTTGGGACTGGATGAAGCGTCGTCTCACGCGGTCTGCACGTCCAGCACGAACGCTGGTCCAACTGAGGCGCCAGGTGGAAATGGCATGGCAAGCCGTTCCACAGGACTACATCCAGCATCTCTACGATCGTCTCCATGGGAGAATAGCAGCCTGCATTGCTGCAAAAGGTGGATATACACTGTACTAGTGCCGACATTGTGCATGCTCTGTTGCCTGTGTCTATGTGCCTGTGGTTCTGTCAGTGTGATCATGTGATGCATCTGACCCCAGGAATGTGTCAATAAAGTTTCCCCTTTCTGGGACAATGAATTCACGGTGTTCTTATTTCAATTTCCTGGAGTGTATAACTCACAAGCCATACTGACCTTATAGACGACAACGTTACTCTGTTACATTTTCAGACTAAACCACTGAATTCATTTCGATGAAATGTGGTATGGAGTCAGCTTGAACCATGAGGATAAACAGAGGCAACTTCATTAAGTGAGTAGTTAAAGATATTTATTGATTTGAAGAATATTACGCGAATTAGGGAAAATGTTTACGCTTAGAAAAAACTATTTACGCTTTGATTTTTTAATCTTACCGCATTTGTGAAAATGCTTTTATTTATTGATATGTTCTATTTAATACGATTCAGAGTAATGAATACAATGCTTATACCACCTCTGTCTGTCACATTTTCATGACTAACAGCTGAACCAGTTTCGATCATACTTGGTATGGAGATGGCATGGACCCCGAGGAAGTACACAGACTGCAGTAAAAAGCAAAAATACCGACCACTAAGAGGATGAAGTATGGAATGGAACATCTTTTTTTCGTCAATGTACACAAACCAAGGTCCGCAGCTCGTGGTCGTGCGGTAGCGTTCTCGCTTCCCGCATCCGGGTTCCCGGGTTCGATTCCCGGCGGGGTCAGGGATTTTCCCTGCCTCGTGATGACTGGGTGTTGTGTGATGTCCTTAGGTTAGTTAGGTTTAAGTAGTTCTAAGTTCTAGGGGACTGATGACGATGGATGTTAAGTCCCATAGTGCTCAGAGCCAACATAAACCAAGTTTTAAAAAATGGTTAAATTTATTGCATACTCTGTTCGTAGTGTAATATATAGCTACTTCGATAGCACGACGCACAGACAGACGATTCGATCCTCATCCTACTACGCGCACATGTCGGTGACGACAATGAGTGTGCCACTGTGTTGTGCATTGAGGCCATGGCGGTATATAAAAGGAGTTCTCATGTCGCCACAAACTTGAAGCTAACGTCCGTCATGTTAGTTGCCCTAAGATTCAGTTCCCGGTGGAACTATTTTCATCAAATACGTGAGTTTGTGCCATTTACGGATGTGCCAATTATTCTGATAATAGTCTAAAGCGTGAATGAATTACATTTCATTAGCAAGTGGACTCATATTTTCCTCCATGTGCATGAATTTTGGTTGTGCTATTTACTCTCACTACAGTGGTTTTATTTCCGTCACTTGACTTCGGATCTCCATCAATCCAGCTAGAAAAGCTCTGGGTGAAACGCTGTGAGAAGTAAAGATTGGTAACTGACGAAACATAGCAAAATATGTTCTCAGCATTTTCCCTAAGAGCACGTAACTGAACATCACTTTCATCAGTCTGAGTTAAGGAAAATGCAGGATTACGAAACGAGCTTTTTCTAGTCACGTACTTATTAATCATTCTAAAAGTACAACAAAAAGACAGTTACATTAACAACACTAAATGCGTCGTACTATTGGATCAAATATGCATCTAAAACCACTGAAAAGGCTGAAACTGCTTTCCAGGCGCTATATTATTCACGAGAACATGTGAAATTTTTTGTTTGGAACAACTCTTCCGGGCACACAACAGAAACTAAGAGCAAGAGGCAATCGTAAACAGTACTTTGCTAATGTTCTGGGGCATCTAACATGCTTCTGACGGCTTCAAATCCAAGAACCGCATTAAGTTTGTAGCACCATGTCCCCTTATAATACCTCTACGGTTTGGGGCAGTTGGAGGGGCCACATTACGAGCCATGCTTCCCGAACAGGAAGGCATTGACGTTAATGCACGTCCAATAGCTTATTTACTCACAGTCACTCACCATAACAAAAGTATTGATATGCCAGTGCAGTCACGGGTAACAGCTGGTGTGTTATATATAATATAATGTTATAATTAAATTGGCATACAGGCATTAATGTTAGTAATGTAATCCTTAGGAGCTTGCTTAGGGTGTCGGGCTTCCATCATCTGTCTGTCTACGTTAAACCTCCATAAACATGAATTTAAAAGCACACACAGTCATGCCCCCCCATGAACCATGGACCTTGCCGTTGTTGGGGAGGCTTGCGTGCCACAGCGATACAGATAGCCGTACCGTACGTGCAACCACAACGGAGGGGTATCTGTTGAGAGGCCAGACAAACGTGTGGTTCCTGAAGAGGGGCAGCAGCCTTTTCAGTAGTTGCAAAGGCAACAGTCTGGATGATTGACTGATCTGGCCTTGTAACAATAACCAAAACGGCCTTGCTGTGTTGGTACCGCGAACGGTTGAAAGCAAGGGGAAACTACGGCCGTAATTTTTCCCGAGGGCATGCAGCTTTACTGTATGATTAAATGATGATGGCGTCCTCTTGGGTAAAATATTCCGGAGGTAAAATAGTCCCCCATTCGGATCTCCGGGTGGGGACTACTCAAGAGGATGTCGTTATCAGGAGAAAGAAAGCTGGCGTTCTACGGATCGGAACGTGGAATGTCAGATCCCTTAATCGGGCAGGTAGGTTAGAAAATTTAAAAAGGGAAATGGATAGGTTAAAGTTAGATATAGTGGGAATTAGTGAAGTTCGGTGGCAGGAGGAACAAGACTTCTGGTCAGGTGACTACAGGGTTATAAACACAAAATCAAATAGGGGTAATGCAGGAGTAGGTTTAATAATAAATAGGAAAATAGGAATGCAGGTAAGCTACTACAAACAGCATAGTGAACGCATTATTGTGGCCAAAATAGATACGAAGCCCACACTACAGTAGTACAAGTTTATATGCCAACTAGCTCTGCAGATGACGAAGAAATTGAAGAAATGTATGATGAAATAAAAGAAATTATTCAGATAGCGTAGGGAGACGAAAATTTAATAGTCATGGGTGACTGGAATTCGAGTGTAGGAAAAGGGAGAGAAGGAAACGTAGTCGGTGAATATGGATTGGGGCTAAGAAATGAAAGAGGAAGCCGCCTGGTAGAATTTTGCACAGAGCACAACTTAATCATAGCTACCACTTGGTTTAAGAATCATGAAAGAAGGTTGTATATATGGAAGAACCCTGGAGATACTAAAAGGTATCAGATGGATTATACAGGGTGATTCAAAAAGAATACCACAACTTTAAAAATGTATATTTAATGAAAGAAACATAATATAACCTTCTGTTATACATCATTACAAAGAGTATTTAAAAAGGTTTTTTTTCACTCAAAAACAAGTTCAGAGATGTTCAATATGGCCCCCTCCAGACACTCGAACAATATCAACCCGATACTCCAACTCGTTCCACACTCTCTGTAGCATATCATGTGTAACAGTTTGGATAGCTGCTGTTATTTCTCGTTTCAAATCATCAATGGTGGCTGGGAGAGGTGGCCGAAACACCATATCCTTAACATACCCCCATAAGAAAAAATCGCAGGGGGTAAGATCAGGGCTTCTTGGAGGCCAGTGATGAAGTGCTCTGTCACGGGCTGCCTGGCGGCCGATCCATCGCCTCGGGTAGTTGACGTTCAGGTTTCATAACTAACCTTTTTCGTAGGACTCTCCATACAGTTGATTGTGGAATTTGCAGCTCTCTGCTAGCTCTGCGAGTCGATTTTCCTGGGCTGCGAACAAATGCTTGCTGGATGTGTGCTACATTTTCATCACTCGTTCTCGGCCGTCCAGAACTTTTCCCTTTGCACAAACACCCATTCTCTGTAAACTGTTTATATCAACGTTTAATACACCACCTATCAGGAGGTTTAACACCATACTTCGTTCGAAATGCACGCTGAACAACTGTCGTCGATTCACTTCTGCCGTACTCAATAACACAAAAAGCTTTCTGTTGAGCGGTCGCCATCTTAGCATCAACTGACGCTGACGCCTAGTCAACAGCGCCTCAAGCGAACAAATGTACAACTAAATGGAACTTTATAGCTCCCTTAATTCGCCGACAGATAGTGCTTAGCTCTGCCTTTTGTCGTTGCAGAGTTTTAAATTCCTAAAGTTGTGGTATTCTTTTAGAATCACCCTGTATAATGGTAAGACAGAGATTTAGGAACCAAGTTTTAAATTGTAGGACATTTCCAGGGGCAGATGTGGACTCTGACCACAATCTATTGGTTGTGAACTGTAGATTAAAACTGAAGAAATAGAAAAAAGGTGGGAAATTAAGGAGATGGGACTTGAATAAACTGAAAGAACCAGAGGTTGTAGAGAGTTTCAGGAAGAGCATAAGGGAACAATTGACAGGAATGGGGGAAAGAAATACAGTAGAAGAAGAATGGGTAGCTCTGAGGGATGAAGTAGTGAAGGCAGCAGAGGATCAAGTAGGTAAAAAGACGAGGGCTAGTAGAAACCCTTGGGTAACAGAAGAAATATTGAATTTAATTGATGAAAGGAGAAAATATAAAAATGCAGTAAATGAAGCAGGCAAAAAGGAATACAAACGTCTCAAAAATGAGATCGACAGGAAGTGCAAAATGGCTAAGCAGGGATGGCTAGAGGACAAATGTAAGGATGTAGAGGCTTATATCACTAGGGGTAAGATAGATACTGCCTACAGGAAAATTAAAGAGACCTTTGGAGATACGAGAACCACTTGTACGAACATCATGAGCTCAAATGGAAACCCAGTTCTAAGCAAAGAAGGGAAAGCAGAAAGGTGGAAGGAGTATATAGAGTGTCTATACAAGGGCGATGTACTTGAGGACAATATTATGGAAATGGAAGAGGATGTAGATGAAGATGAAATGGGAGATAAGATACTGTGTGAAGAGTTTGACAGAGCACTCAAAGACCTAAGTTGAAACAAGGCCCCGGGAGTAGACAACATTCCATTAGAAGTACTGACAGCTTTGGGAGAGCCAGTCCTGACAAAACTCTACCATCTGGTGAGGAAGATGTATGAAACAAGTGAAATACCCTCACACTTCAAGAAGAATATAACAATTCCAATCCCAAAGAAAGCAGGTGTTGACAGATGTGAAAATTACCGAACAATCAGCTTAATAAGCCACAGCTGCAAAATACTAACACGAATTCTCTACAGCCGAATGGAAAAACTAGTAGAAGCCGACCTCGGGGAAGATCAGTTTGGATTCCGTAGAAATACTGGAACACGTGAAGCAATACTGACCTTACGACTTATCTTAGAAGAAAGATTAAGGAAAGGCAAACCTACGTTTCTAGCATTTGTAGACTTAGAGAAAGCTTTTGAGAATGTTGACTGGAATACTCTCTTTCAAATTCTAAAGGTGGTAGGTGTAAAATACAGGGAGCGAAAGGCTATTTACAATTTGTACGGAAACCAGATGGCAGCTATAAGAGTCGAGGAGCATGAAAGGGAAGCAGTGGTTGCAAAGGGAGTAAGACAGGGTTGTAGCCTCTCCCCGATGTTATTCAAATGGATCAAATGGCTCTGAGCACTATGCGACTTAACTTCTGAGGTCATCAGTCGCCTAGAACTTAGAACTAATTAAACCTAACTAACCTAAGGACATCACACACATCCATGCCCGAGGCAGGATTCGAACCTGCGACTGTAGCGGTCACGCGGTTCCAGACTGAAGCGCCTTTAACCGCACGGCCACAACGGCCGGCCCCGATGTTATTCAATCTGTATATTGAGCAAGCAGTAAAGGAAACAAAAGAAAAATTCGGAGTTGGTATTAAAATCCATGGAGAAGAAATAAAAACTTTGAGGTTCGCCGATGACATTGTAATTCTGTCAGAGACAGCAAAGGACTTGGAAGAGCAGTTGAATGGAATGGACAGTGTCTTGAATGGAGGATACAAGACGAACATCAACAAAAGCAAAACGAGGATAATGGAATGTAGTCGAATTAAGTCGGGTGATGCTGAGGGAATGAGATTAGGAAATGAGACACTTAAAGTAGTAAAGGAGTTTTGCTATTTGGGGAGCAAAATAACTGATGATGGTCGAAGTAGAGAAGATATAAAATGTAGACTGGCAATGGCAAGGAAAGCGTTTCTGAAGAAGAGAAATTTGTTAACATCGAGTATAGATTTAAGTGTCAGGAAGTTATTTCTGAGAGTATTTGTATGGAGTGTAGCCATGTATGGAAGTGAAACATGAACGATGAATAGTTTGGACAAGAAGAGAATAGAAGCTTTCGAAATGTGATGCTACAGAAGAATGCTGAAGATTAGATGGGTAGATCACGTAACTAATGAGGAAGTACTGAATAGGATTGGGGAGAAGAGAAGTTTGTGGCACAACTTGACCAGAAGAAGGGATCGGTTGGTAGGACATGTTCTGAGGCATCAAGGGGTCACCAATTTAGTGGAGGGTAAAAATCGTAGAGGGAGACCAAGAGATGAATACACTAAGCAGATTCAGAAGGATGTAGGTTGCACTAGGTACTGGGAGATGAAGAAGCTTGCACAGGATAGAATAGCATGGAGAGCTGCATCAAACCAGTCTCAGGACTGAAGACCACAACAACAACAACACAGTCATGAAACATATTAAGTCATTCGGACATTAGACCCTCGCCTTACCTTTAAAAAAGTCAACACCAGGTTATCTGTTCCGCTTATTCCATATTAACGCCCATTCACCAAGCCGATGCATAGCATTCAAGTGATTTTACAGGAGACATGAGGATACAGGTTACTAATTGCTACCTAAGCAAACTATCACATGTACCGTATTAAGCGTACCCTTAAAAAAGATACGAACAACTACTGAAAAAAAGCATTACCACTCTCGCCCATTTGTACATTAAATACAACCTCGAATCTACCTCATACCGAGACAATCCAGGTTATTAAAAATAACTTGTTCAACTTCAAAAAGGTCTCAAGACACGAAATAAATGAGTTTTTAGAGCTTGTCACACCAGCTCGTTAGGGAGCGAATTTTACATTCCAGAAAAGTGAGCGTGCTACGGAAACAACCATTTCGGCCACAATGGCGGATATTTTATTAGCGATCTGGAAGAGAAAGTTTTAAAATCTGACGAACGTTTAATGGAAAAGGTAGCACTCACTGTTTCGATGACATCTTTTTGTTCGTAGAAAGAACTGAAGATGAAGTTGATAAAATACCTGGTAAATTTAATGGGAGCCACGGGAAAACTGACTTCACTGTAGAGCTTCGAAGTAATAATCGTGTTTCTGGTTTTAGACCTTGAAGTAATGAGGCAAGACAAATTGCATGCCCCTTGAAGATATTTAAAAAGTCAACAGCAATAGATGTTGTGATTCCTAATCAGCCTTACCATTCGAATATTTATAAAGAAGCAGTGTTTATAGCCGAAGTGAATAGGGTCATTAATTTATCAATGAATGTAGCAGATAGATTAAATGAATTAAATATTACTAAACAGATAGCTTAAAACAACAGGTATGATGTAAGGATGTAAATCCTCTCGCTCGCAGGGGTAAGAAGAAGCTGGAAGAGGTAATAGCTAAAGATAAAGAGATCGTTTCTGTACCGCATTTTGGAAAGATTTCAGAGGAATCAGAGAACATTTTTTGAGCTTACAGTGTCCAGTTGACAATAAGAGCAAAAAACTTATCAGATGTAGTTTAAGTGATGGAGATTAGATCAGGATAAGTGAATCAGACCAGGCAAGTGTTGATGAAATACATTGTGCATTGCGGGACAAGGAGCAGAGTGCGACCAATTGGGAATTGCGTGCCCAGACACCCGAAGAGATTAAGGCGACCGCACCCGGTCCAGCACAAATTTTCACTCGTCGCCATTGAATTATTTCAATGCCCTCATGCGGCTGACGTCAGTACTTCTCTCTCATCATATTTAATAATTGTGATTATTATTCTTATTCTTCTTGTTATTATTATTATTGTATGAACCAAATTTTCATTCATTACACGATGGCGAAAAGAACATAATTGATTCACAGAATGTTTACTTTAGAAATTGTATTTAAAGCTATTATGAAGACCTATAATAATTTCTATGCACCAGAGTCCAGTTTTCAATATTTCTCTCTCCCAGCCCAAGAAATAAAGTCTCAACATGATCTTGTGCCTTGATAAAGAGACCTGGTATCATCTCCCTGCAACAAGTCCTCTTGTATTTCATGTGCGTCCTATTAGCTTCTGCTCCTGAGTGGAGAAACATCTTTTGACAATATATATATTAAGGAATAATCAACAAAGTTGCTCCAACCCAGACCTCTGGCATGTGGAATTGGAACCTTACTAGTTGGAAGGAAATGTTCATAATATTTCATTTTTCTGTTATAAATTTCTTCCTCCGCTGATGTTTTATTTCCTTCCAATTGAAATCCTTTTCTGCGTCAAAATCTACCTCATTCCGTTCTGAAGGGCTGTCATCAACGAAGTTAATAATACAATCGGCGGTTATAATACAGCTGTTGGTTTTACGAGGCGACTCAGCCCACAACTTCCTTAAGTCTGTCTTATTTCCTTTAACTTTAGATTGACTCTCCGTAAAAAGAGTTTTAGTTTAAATATGACTTTTACGACTAGCAAACGGTGTTCTTCAACTGAATGGTGCTGCTCTGTATTCTTGTCTACCTCTGTCACAGTATTCTCTGTTTCTGCTCTGGAAGACTGAAAATTATCTGTGGATTCGACTGGAACGCATCCCCAGACTTGGATTTACGATTCTGTTCTATTAACTGGTGCTCCTCTTTTATTTCAATAATATATTTTGATGCTCTTCACTGACCATTTATTTTACTTTTCTTTTCATGCCAAGGACGTCTCTAAATACAGGAATACCGTCTTTTTCAATTCAAATCTTTTAGCGAGATCCTTGCTGAAACTGTCAAGACTCTTTATAATTTTATTACTTTCGTTCTTACGCTTAGAAAAGCCTTCTCAGTCTTTCGCTAACATTCTGTCTTATTTCTCTTAATCCTTTCGATATTTCATCCAAGTTGTCATCAATCAGTCAGTCAACTCATTATCGCTCCTACCTATTTCAAAGGCGCAATCCACAAAATTTTACGACTGCTGAGCCTTCTTTACGCGTGACCGGTAGTAAAATAAATCGATCAGGACAAAAGGAAATAAACAACCATGGAATCATCTGGCAGGAACAAACAATTGCATCACTTGAGACCGTAACGGAGAACAGCAAGGCACACAGTAATGCCATTCCGTTATTTAAAAAAATCACAAACTGCAACGAAAACTAAATAAAATTGAGTGGACAGCTGATACAAGAAATAAGGTTCTCCACAGAATCGGTGAGGAAGACAAAGCATAAAAAATGACTGGAATAAGAGTCAGGCTGATATGATACTTGTTAAAACATCAGGAAAGAATGTTCATGGCGTTAGTCACTCGCAGAGGGCAAAACCTGTAGTAGACGAGAAGGATTGGAATAAATCCAACTGAAGACATTGGATGTAAGCACTATTCGGCTATGAAGATGTTGACACAGGAAAGGAAGACGTGGCGAGCCGTATTGAACCAACCAGAAGACTGATAACCCCAAAAAACTCTTAAATACGGGAAAAGATACGAAAAATGCAAGAAATACCAAAAATATGAGTCATAATACACCAATAATATAGCAAGTAAATGATCCAAAACAATTCAACCACAAAAGAACAAAAGCCCGAAGCAGCCCAAGGATTACATCAAAAAATTACATCGTCAGTGTCCAAGGTTTAAATTAGGAGAAGACATGAAGTCGAATGAATAGCGAAATCATTCCCATTAATTACACAAATAAATTTAGGACACTGTCACGATGTATACCTACAGGTAAAAATTTAAGCAAGTCCAACATGGAAACTAAGCATGGACACAATGTCAATACAGGGGGCAGGGAAAGGGAGCGCAGTTTGATGACGAGGGAGAGGGATTTTGAACACCTTCACTCCAGATAATTCATAATGCAATGTGATAAAAATGTTGAAATTAATCTTGATCATTTAATCTACAAGTGTGACTCAACACATCTACTTGCGGAATGGTTGAAATAATGAGTGGACGAAAACAAGGTAATAAAGCTATTCAACAGAACAGCAGAATACATTAACGTTAAATCAAGTGCTTGGAAGAAAATAGCAGAATTTAGATCGCAATTGAATAAAATGCATCTGATCACTCATGGATTGATATAGCACTTCACAAAACCGAGTTTTTCACAAAACACTTAAGGCCCTGAATCGGAGAAAGTATGGGTGTTCTAGATTACAATGTTGTAGCATCAGAATTCAAGTTTCACTTAAAACATCATCATAGTGACATGAATTATGAATATTTAAATTAATAGCAATATATAACACTTTAATGTGTGAATCAGTTAGGGAGACAAGAAATTTGGAAAACAGCTTGACCAAAAAAAGGAATCGGTTGACAGGACACACTCTGAGACATCAAGAGATCACCAATTTGGTGTTGGAGAGAAGTTTGTGTGTTGGGGGGGAGGGGGGGGTTGCAATTGTAGAGGAAGATTGAGTAACGAACACAGCAAGCAGATTTAGAAAGATGTAGGTTCGCAGTAGTTATTCGGAGATGAAGAGGTGCGCACAGGACAGAGTAGCATCGAGAGCTGCATCAAAAAATGTCTTCTGAATGAAGACAACAACAACAAATAAAGCAATAAATTTTGCTTAAGTTTTGCAAAAATACCGAGAGTCATTAATACAATAAATAAATTAGGGGATAATGTAATAATTTTTCATAGCTCGTGCAATGCTTACATCTATATCTAGATAAATTATCCACAAGCCACTATATGGTGTGTGGACATTTTTCTGTTCCACTCCCAAGTAGATCCAGGGAAAAACGACTGCCTATATGCCTCCGTACAAGTCCTAATTTCTCTCATCTTTGTGGTCCTTACACTAAATGCACGTTACTAGCGGTAGAGCCGTTTCGAAATCTGTTTGAAGAGTCTTTTCTCAAAATTTTGCAAACAGTGTTTCCCGAAAAGAACGTCGTCTTCCATCCAGGGCTTCCGATTTCACTTCAGGAAGCACCTCCGTAATACTAGTATATTGATCCTAAGAAACCTAAAAGCCCACCTCTGAACTGCCACGATGTCCTTTAATCCGATCTGGTGTTGATCCCAGACACTCGGACAACACTCAGCGATGGGTCACACTACCGTCCTATCCGCAGTATCCTTTACAGATGAACCGCACTTTCCTAAAATTCTCCCAATAGACCGAAGTCAACAATTCACCTTCTCTACTACAATCCTTATATGTTCATTCCATTTCATATTGCTAAGCAACGTTACGCCTAGGGATTCAATCGACGTGACTGTCTCAAGCAGCACACAAAGATTACCGGGTTGTTTTTATATTCATCTGCATCAACTTACATTATCTGTACTTACAAGGGAACCTCCCCGTCACAGCCCCCTTAGATTTAGTTATAAGTTGGCACAGTGGATAGGCCTTCAAAAACTGAATACAGATCAATCGAGAAAACAGGAAGAAGTTGTGTGGAACTATGAAAAAAATAAGCTAAATATACAAACTGAGTAGTCCATGCACAAGATAGGCAACATCAAGGATAGTGTGAGCTCAGGAGCGCCGTGGTCCCGTGGTTAGCGTGGGCAGTGGCGAAACGAGAGGTCCTTGGTTCACGTCTTCCCTCGAGTGAAAAGTTCAATTTTTATTTTCAGACGATTATCAAAGTTCAGGCTCTCACACATAATCAACTTCGCTCTCACTCACTCACTCAAAGACGACGCCTTCCCGTGGATCACAGCGTCACCAGGAGAAAGTTCCATATTGCTGATCACCCTGTCCGTCAGGTCATTTATATACGAGTATATAGGGCTCTCCAAAATTCCAGGACATGTTCAGATTTGCTTGGACGGTCTACACACGAAAAAATTTGAAAACGTTAAAAACATATGTTTTGACAGAGCACAGGGAAAACTGTGCGACTGTGAAACTGTTGCATTCATTTGTTGCAGTTTATGTGACAAACTCTTATGTTTTCATCACTTTTTTGGGAGTGATTATCACATCCACAAGAAAACCTAAATCGGGCAAGGTAGAAGAATCTTTTTACCCATTCGCCAAGTGTACAAGTTAGGTGGGTCGACAACATATTCCTGTCATGTGACGCACATGCCGTCACCAGTGTCGTATAGAATGTATCAGACGTGTTTTCCTGTGGAGGAATCGGTTGACCTATGACCTTGCGATCAAATGTTTTCGGTTCCCATTGGAGAGGCACGTCCTTCCGTCTACTAATCGCACGGTTTTGCGGTGCGGTCGCAAAACACAGACACTAAAGTTATTACAGTGAACAGAGACGTCAATGAACGAACGGACAGATCACAACTTCGCGAAAATATACTAAACTTTTCACTCGAGGGAAGACTTGAATCTAGGACCTCTCGTTCCGCAGTGCTCACTCTAACCACGGGACCACGGCGCTCATGAGTTCACACTATCCTTGATGGCGCCTATCTTACGCATGGACTACTCAGTTTGTATATTTTGCTTTTTTTTTTAAAGTTCCACACAACTTCTTCCTGTTTTCTCGACTGATCTGTGTTCAGTTTTTCAAGGCCTATCCGCTGAGCCAGCTTGTAACTAAATCTGAGGGGGCTGAGATGGGGAGGTTCCCTTGTTAGAACAAGCTGCCACCTACCACACCAACTAGAATTTTTTTTAATTTTATTTTTTATTCTTTATTCTTTCTTATATTATCTTGTATCCTCTACACTCACTCAAAGACGACGCCTTCCCGTGGATCACAGCGTCACCAGGAGAAAGTTCCATATTGCTGATCACCCTATCCGTCAGGTCATTTATATACGAGTATATAGGGCATAAGAGTTTAGATACTGCTGATGATAATATGAGCCAAATATTATGGCTGCAGCACAACACATGTATATTCAGTATAAAGATACCCGAAAAAAGTCATCCACAGAGCTTAAAGTTATGTATATGTAATCTGTAGAAAGACGAGTACCTCGCAAGGTAATGGCACATTAACTGAATACAAAATGACTTAATTGATCAAAAATGACACGTTTCTGTTTATGCCGTCATCAGATAATCTCGGAACTGAAGCTAACGAGTGAACCTTACGGTTACATAGTATTAACGTAACCGACATGAAGAACAGAAGCATGTGTAGATTTGACAGTCAGACGTTAACGTAAAAAAAGATAACAAAATTCGCGTAATACTGAGAGAAGACCCATTCCTTTCGGATGGCACCGCTGGTGAAAAAAAAAATAAACAGTAAAATATCTAGAAGTACCCCCTTCAGTGTGACCTAAAACATAACTAGCAGATACTATCAGTTGTTAGAAACACGAGTTTCAAGCTGAAATTCTTCAGAAAAATCGCAAGAAACTAGTATTTACAAAACGTCGTTTCTCGACAAATTTCTTTTCTGTCTGAGCCTCTAATCCTTATCAGATAGGATTAATAGATAAGACACACACAAAAGTGGCGCGTTTAGTCATAGATTTACTGAATGTAGATGTAGATGTTGAGAGAAAAAAAGACAAACATTTCATACGGGAAGTGATTTGTATTCAAAGTAAACACACTCAGTGTGGGGAACTTATCTTGTAGAATTAATAAAGAACGTTCAAAGAAAAGCGTCATGTGTCGCGACAGCTTCACTTAGTAAGAGCGAGAGCAATGCGGAGATTTTCACCAAACTCAGATGGCTGATACTACAAGAAGGATGTTGTGCGCCACATAGGGGTTTACCGACGAAATTCGTAGAGCTAGCGTTCCAAGAAGATCCGAAGGTGGTTTGTGGAGTGTAGCTGTAGATGTAGATACAGCTCCCGAAGAAAAAGAAATAAAATATTAAGTTACTTTACGGACAGTGAAGACAATTGCTATTTAACGTTATTGTTATGAGTGGAAACATATGCAAGCACAAATGAAATAAACAAATCACAGGAAAATTTCGTGAGCACCCTAACAGGTATTCATTCAATCGGTTAGTATTAAATCTTACACAACGATCATATAAGAGTGTGAGAACCTGGAAGGTACTTAATAAAAATAGACATTAGGCGGCATTGGTTGCAAAATCAGTAAGATTTGTTTTCGGTGAGTCCTTCAGCGAGGCAGTCTTGCAGCAGTATGCCCAGTCACTGTTGGTGATGACCAATTATGGCGAAACGGCACGACGACCTCTTACACTTCTTTACCGTTGGCCAGCACCGTACCGTTATAATAACCGTTATTTCAACCCGGATCTCAGGCCATCAGACGCTGGTACACATAATTCCACTCTAGCTGTCGTGCTGCAAATTGTGTTTTCTTTCACGAAATGGATTCGTCGTGTCAAGATCGATCCGACTTCACACGTTTCTCGTGGTTTGAGAACGAGCTGATTTATACAAATGATCACTGGAACCATATTTCTACGTTTCATTCATTACCAAAAGTTAACGGGTGTTTCACTTAGCCTGCTGGATAATTATGAGCCTGAGTATTGATGTCACGTAATTTTCGTGTGCGAGCGACTTCACTTTGTTGCCTTACCACCACATAGAGGTAACTGCTTTAAATTCTTGCTGTGTAAAAATGTTATGCGTCTCAAGGAATAACATCCTGAAACACCTGTAACACATAATTATGCCATTAAAAATCGTTCGATCATGATGCGTGCGCCATTCACTGGATTACACAGAACGCCATCTACACAGGCTACCGACCACGCCACAGTGACGAGAGCCTGAGAAGTAGCTGCCACACACAGGTGTCCGCTTGGGCCTCGTGACTAACAGAATGAATGTCACACTAATCCTCGAATGAAAGCATTGAGAAATTCCCTTTCAAACACGTGCTCTTTCTCTGTTTCTCTTGGTTCCAGCCAGACATGCGCAAACCGTAGGTCGCAGCCGGACCGAACCGCAAAAAAGCAGTCTTTACCTGGTAAATCCCTGTGGAATACCGGCGCATAAGAGATGCCTTCCTTCGAAGGCAAATTCCTGACTAAGAAGGGATTCTGCCATTGGCTCTAAACTGCCGTCTGTGCGGAGAGAAATGATCTCATGACAAGAAATTCAATAATATGTCATAGAACATACTGTCTATTTATAAAATTCAGTTTGCAGGGACTGGATCTCACTTTTATTTGGTGGGATAAGCTCACATTCAGCAACTACATGTCCTAATAATGTAACTACATTGCGGCAGATTCAAGGAGTCGTCTTATTGGGAAATTTTCCTGTCTATGCTCACCTTAACATGAAGGGATCGACTCAGCTGATGCACAGTGCCACCACTAGAATTCGTTCCACCCCTCTACCCCTCGCCCCCTCCCTCCGCATCCCCCAAGAAAAAATTTGTAGGAAAAAGACTCACTCTGTGACGGAGAAGAAGGATTTCACTACCTGATCAAAGTAATTCTTCAACAATTTACAGGAGTCAAATAGATAGTGTAAACTGCTCACTTTCACCTTACAATGATCCTTTTTCGTAATAAAACATATTTTCAACATTTGGATACCACACGCAACCTTATGTAACTAAAGTAACGAAATTTCTGTCACAAATAGGTCATAACGCTAAATATATCCTAGGTCCTGTTCACACACCCCTCTACCATAACGTTTCCACTATACATATCTGGTGAAGAAAAATTCCTGACGATCACACAAACTTGCAATCACAAACAATGTGCCACTTGCTCTCAGGCGCGGCTCTTGTTCGCAGTGGCGAGCCGACCATGCCTCCCCTCATCGAACTCACGCATGCACGCAATGAAACTATCAGAAACAATAAACTGATCAGCCGTTAATTTAACATCACGGCTGGGTTTTTAAAAGTACTGTAGACTTCCTAAATTGATTTTCTCCACTACATTCGGAAGGAGGGAGGAAGGTTCAACTGTGTGATAGGATAGAGACAACAGCAAGTACCACTGCAAGAAAGAGTCCACTGTGATGTATCGAGGAGCGCTAAACACGAAACTCTTAAATCACGATCCAAATCATAAATTACGCACTGTTCTCGAAGTGATAGAAATATTTAGAGCGCTGTCTGGTTTACTTTGATGCATCTATCAGAGAACTAACAATGAATGCACTCCGGCCGGGAAGGCCGAGCCGTTCTAGGCGCTACAGTCTGTAACCGCGCGACAGCTACGGTCGCAGGTTCGAATACTGTCTCGGGCACGGATGTGTGTGATGTCCTTAGGTTAGTTAGGTTTAAGTAGTTCTAAGTTCTAGGGGACTGATGACCTCAGAAGTCCCATAGTGCTCAGAGCCATTTGAACCAATGAATGCACGTACTGCACAATCATCTATCTACATTTGAAATGATACTTGCAAAGTAGATGAGGGGCTGGGGGGGGGGGGTTAGTAAACTGGGAAGCATGCTGCCGCATCATTGGTCGGTGTTGAAATTATAGTAAAATTGATTGCACTATCAACTGTGATGCATATTACAGTATATCAATGGAGTCTTTTCTGTCCCATCCGGTCACTGGTATGCTGTTGATTACCACATAGTAATTGACAGAGATCGCTTGTTTGAGATGGAGAAAGAGTCGGTGGAGGGGCAACACCTTCTGGTGATGGCTAGCACCGAAACAGTGATCGCGTACATGACTGCAATACGAGGAATCAATCGAAATGTAACTTTGAGCCATTAGCTATTCCATCACTGTGAAAGATGAGGCTGTCAGTTACCTACAGTTTGAAAACTCTCCACAACGCCGCGAAACTCTTCCATTTTCCATGTGTTGTGGCTGTCTTTTATTTAAAATCATCCAGTGTGAGTGCTGTGGTAGGAGCAGGAAAATGATTTACACCGTCCGACATCTAGTTTTCAGTGAGAGGCAGAGGATTAAAAAGTTTTAACATCAGTTTAGAACCTAACACAAGCCTCGAAGTCATGGCAGAAAAAACAAAATGTATGGCAGTGTGCAAAGAACGTAACAGCAAAAAAAAGAATGTATCAAACGGCAAAACAGGGACCTTCTCTAGCAGCTGGTAGTCTGTTAGTCTGTGAGAGATGGTCCTTCTACAGTACAGGCTATGAAATTTTGCACTGGTCTGTGCAAACGACTTCAATCACTGGCCACCTGCTCCAGTGGATCAATACCTGTTTGTTCAATAGGATCGCAGCATATGCTGGATGCCGGCATGCAGATGGTATTCGTTTTCGATATATCGTATATCAGAAGAGAGAGATGCGATAAAAATCTTAATGGATTTTCTGTCAGATGAAGTTAGTGGAGCTTTTATAGTTCATAATTTTTCTTTGTTGGGTGGTACAGAATAACGATGACAGAATGTTTGGGTGATAGATGTGAATGGACCAAAAGGGATGCAGATCTGCTTTGCACTGCAGTACCTGTGTGATGCGGATTCTTCCTAATTTTCCCAATAAGAAACACCACCATAAATGTTCGTACTGTGTGCTATACTTCCTCATGTTGCAGGAGCAGGCTTCATTTGGCGCTAACCTTACACATCGCACACGGTTGGTGGAGCTATGACAACATGTTCCTATTTCCACCAAGTCGTCAAAACACCGACCTGTTGCATTTTCCCAACTCACTCTCTTTTTACACAGGTTGCAGAATGTGGTAGCTATAGCACTCTCCGACTTCTGCTCAGTTCCGTCTTAAATTGAAACGATCACATGCGCGAAGCTGCAGGGGTGGCGGGGAAGAGACTGAGGAGCAGTTACAAGATGCATAGGGACTATCTAAAACCACGTTGAAATTTTATTGTAGCTGATAGGTTCGAAAAAGGTGGCTTGTTTCGAGATATGAGAGTGCCACGAAAATGATTCACTAGTGGTAGTAATTATTGAAATATATCTCCATAGAATCCAATGCAGATAAGTGTTTGAATGGAAAGACTTGATTCCACATCGTATACAGCATTTCTACCAGAAATTGTAACACTGTCAGCAACTCCTGTGTGTACATGTAGAACAAAGACCTCTTTTTATGCAGGGTGACGGTAACATGGTCGTTGTGATCGTGTTTTTAATAGTGCGGTCCTTGCGTATAATGTATATTGCCAACAGTAAAATCCTTCTGTGGTCAGCTTCAAATGTCGCTTACCAGTTCCTAGAAAAGAACAATGTCTTCTCTCCAGGGATTCCCATTTGAACTACCTGGTGAGTGTAATCCGACTATTAAAAAATTAAAATTACTCGCCACGCAAAGTGACCTTCATGATCAATTTCATTAATTAGCCTGTCAGTTTGATATCAGTGACATGCCGCCTGGAGGATGTAGGTGATGCCTAGGGCACCACACATAGGATTCTTCACTTTTTTTTTATTTTTGCAGCGATATCTTTTAACGATATTTCGGTCATCCACCTATACAGGGAGAGACAACCATCGTAATAAAATGTGTTACCGAATTTATAAAGTGATACGTAGAATAAAACTCACATTTACAACTTCTCTGTGCTGTTACCTTAAGAGACTTCGTATGTGGCGAGACATTTGGTTACCTTAAGAGAGAGTTCGAAAGCGAGGGGGCGTCCTGTGATAGTGGTAGATCTTAGCCCTCCGTCATGAGTCAAAAATGAATTTCATATTCTAGTACTGTGACTAGTAACGATACTTTAGCTAATGAAAACGCGTGTATTGTCCGATTTCTTCTATCTTCGCGAATAAGTCGTATAAACGGGAAGAATCTACGAGTACTTTCCACATGAGAAATTCAAGGTGTATGGTCAACAACATAGCTGCCTCGGATTGAGTAAAGAGTTTTTTTTTTTTTTTAACTGGTGGTCTATGTCAACGTGGAATCGTTTAGAACTACTGCGTACATCCAAACTGCAGCCACTTGATTCACAGTGCAACGTCGCTGGCTGCAGTGGTGACCAGGAAGAGTCAGCAACCAGAAATAATGGATTAGCTTAGCCTGTGACGGGTACAAAGGATGCACCTACCTGCCTGATTTTGCCTGTGAGGGCTGACAAAGTAAACAGTGTGCTGGGTGAGCGCAACAGAAGCAAACATGTGTGTGTCACGTGAGAGAAGATTCAAAATGATGGACGTTTGCACTGTATGTGTTGATAATATCCGAATTCCTATCACTCCAATCAACCCCAGATGTCCTCCATGGCCAGAAGTGGTACACTCTGCCAGACACGCGCGTCCACAACTGTGACTGCGGCTGTGGTGGAAATTTTCACTGACCTCTTTACATTGGCGCTGGCAGTGTACATGGGGAAGGGGAGGGGGGGGGGGCGCCATATGTTTGAAGTAGACAGCTATAGCTCCTGGCAGACGGTGTTTGAAGCGTTTTACATATATCAACTGTGCTATCAAGTCTAAAGTTTTGTTCTAGTATTTGGAATCAGTATGAAGAATGTATCGATAAGAGAGATAAGAGAGGACATAAACACATACACTCCTAAAGCTACGTGGTTCTGCACTGAAAATAGGGTATAATGTTAGAGCGGTGCGGTTTACGACCTATTAGTCATGTCGAATCCAATGCTGTCAATATTCCAATGTAAGAAATATATTTCGAACGCATGATACACACTATGTGATCAAAAACAACCGGACACCCTCACAAACATACGTTTTTTTCATATTAGGTTCATTTTCCTGCCCCCTACTGCCAGGTACTTCATATCAGCGACCTCAGTGGTCACTAGACATCGTCAGAGAGCAGAATAGGGCACACCGTGGAACTCACAGACTTCGAACGTGGTCAGGCGATTGGGTGTCACTTGTGTCATATGCCTGTATGCGAGATTTCCACACTCCTAAACATCCCTAGGTCCACTGTTTCCGATATGATAGTGAAGTGGAAACGTGAAGAGACAAATACAGCACAAAAGCCTACAGGCCGACCTCCTCTGTTGACTGACAGAGACCGCAGACAGTTGAATAAGATTGTAATGTGTAATAGGCAGACATCTATCCAGGGCATCACACAGGAATTCCAAACTGCATCAGGATCCACTGCAAGTACTATGATAGTTAGGTGGGAGGTGAGAAAACTTGGATTTCATGGTCGAGCGGTTGCCCATAAGCTATATATCACGCCAATAAATAAGAAACGATGCCTCGCTTGGTGTAAGCAGCATAAACATTGGACGATTGGACCGTGGAAAAACATTGTGTGGAGAGACGAATCACGGTACACACTATGACGATCCCGTGGCAGGGTGTGGGTATAGTGAATGCCCAGTGAACGTCATCCGCCAGCGTATGTAGTGCCAACAGGAAAATTCGGAGGCTGTCGTGTTATGGTGTGGTCGTCGTGTTTTTCATGGAGGGGGCTTGCACCCCTTGTTGTTTTGCATGGCATTATCACAGCACAGAACTACACTGATGTTTTAAGAACCTACTTTCTTCCTACCGTTGAAGAGCAATTCGGAGAGGGTGACTGCATCTTTAAACACGACCGAGCACCTGTTCATAATGCACTGCCTGTGGCGGTGTGGTTACACGATAACAACATCCCTGTAATGGACTGGCCTGAATACTATAGAACACCTTTGGAATGTTTTGGAACGCCGATTTCGTGCCAGGCCTCACCGACCGACGTCGATGCCTCTCCTCAGTGCAGCATTCCGTGAAGAATGGACTGGCATTACCCAAGAAACCTTCCAGCACCTGATTGAAGGTATGCCTGCGAGAGTAGAAGCTGTCATCAAGGTTAAGGGTGGGCAAACACCATATTGAATTCCAGCATTACCGATAGAAGGCGCCACGAACTTATTCATCATTTTCAGCCAGGTGTCCAGATACTTTTGATCACATAGTGTATACAGCAAAGTGTACTACATAGCGTCCTACATCGATGTAGCTATGTTACCTGTATATTTGTAGAACTTCGATCAAAGAATGTAATTTACAGTTATGATTACCCATCTTTTCCTACGTGGATGGGAAGTCACAGAGTATTCTTGCATTTTTAGGATAAATTTGGAGATTGAAGGCTCTCACCGCATTTTCATTGACTAACACCCCCTACAACACAGTCGACAATTTAATTTGCAGCTGGCCAGAAATAGGAAGGTAGTATACCCACTACATTCCATGTCTTGTGCAGCAATAGAGCGAGCAGAGTGTGTAACTGATGTTCAGCAAAGACTGTTCTGCACCAGTATTAACCACAGCACCCATTCAAGCACACAAGATCTCTTAGATATGCACTTGTCTTGGAGGTTGGCACTCCTTACCAGTGTGTAGTACATATGAGTGTGTCATGATGATAGAACAGATGGTTAAAAAGAATTGTGTGGTTTATGCATGATGGAGCTCCAGGTAGACAGAATATGATGCATTTTACATAAATCATCTGTGCAATCAATTCTAAAGTATGGTTCGAGTACCTGGATCAATACCAATAAGGTATCGGCGAAAGAGAAATGATCATAGAACATAAACTAACGCACTCCTAAGGCTACATGGCTCAGCAGTTAAATATGCTATAATGTTAATGGCATGTGGTTTCTGAAACGTTAGTCGAGTGCAAGGCTCTTAACACTCTAATGCAGGACATATACATCCAAAATCTGATATAGATCCACATCGCAAGTTTTCTATCCCACTTACTATGGTGATAAACGTTAAGATGGTAAAACTACTTTCTTCTACACCAAAGAAAAAAATAGATTCTTTGCAACAGATGCACACTGTAGCTTTCCAGAGGTGTATAGCACCCACTGTTCACATCTGATCATAGTTCAGAATTTATATTATGCTAGCATCAGTCCCATAAAATGATTGTCTGCAATGGAAAATGCCTCTTACAGGGAAACAGAGAAATGCGCAGCAGCGGTGTTTGACATGTGAAATCACATGTGAAAGTGCACTGATTCTGTAAAGAGGACAACTGTCAAGCAAATGTATACATACGGTTTTCAGTAGCTCACAGACACCTGTCACAAATACAGAATCAATACAGTTATGAAACTGAAGACTCGATTTATGCCCAAGATGTGGCACAGAAATGGAGTATCTTGCATACATCTTCATTCATCTAGAGGAGGGTGTTAAAACAGGTTTTCCCATACATGGACATGATCCATTACACATGTGTTCGAAGCCTTCTGCTGACTGTGGTATGGAGACTTTGCTGTTGTTGACTAAAGGTAGATAGTGCTCTAGCGGGAAGTCACATACAGTTGTATAGAAGTCGATCACAAGTCATACCACACAACTGATTACCCCTGAGACAACAACAGAAATGATGGCTGAATGCGTGATAAATGACCAGCAGTAACATCTCTCTCTCTCTCTCTCTCTCTCTCTCTCTCTCTCTCTCTCTCTCTCTCTCTCTCTTCTCTAAAATGCACGATCAGCCTACCATTATATCATGCCTTCTTACCTTTAACGCAGTTGAGAGGCAGATGGTTATCTTTTGCAGGAAAACATCAATGACAGCAGTCAACTTGCATGTATCACTATTACCTCAATTAATATAGGACCGAATGTTGTTAAAAGCCCATAGAGAAATTTCTCTGTAAGGTGTTTGTTAGCTGACACAGCATCGTTGTGATTGGTGGAGAGTAGAGAGAAGCACATTGTAAATACTGTTTGTTACGGTTTACTAATACCCAGTATGAACTGGGCTGTCTCCATGATCATGTGTGTTGCATTCATTCTCCATAAAAAATTGAGCAATTGAATATTGATCCCTGTCAAATATTGATGCTGGATAACATCTGAATTCCTACCATTCCAATCATCCCCAGGTTCCGTCTCTGGCTGTGGTTGGTGCACTCTGGCATATACATGGGTCCACAATTACAGTTGTGGTCATGGCGGCAGTTTACTGCGACCCCTTAGTATGGGTGCTGGTGGTGTGTCAGGGAATTGGTGCACTGCATGTGGACATCTGGAGATGAGCATGTGTGACGTGCGAGTGTTTCAGTGATCTCTGACTTCTAGCCATAACAGCTACTGCTACAGACCAAATTGTGGTTTAAGTGTGTTCTCTTTTGCAATAGCATTTGTTGTTGTCTCTATCCCATCACACAGTAGGGCCTTCCTCCTTCCGAATGTAGCCCTGAGAGCCAAATTAGGAATTCTATAGTGCTTTAAAAATCCAATCATAACGTGAAATTCTAGATTGATGGCGATCTCTGACGTTTATCCATGAGAACTACTACTACTATTAGTGCTACTACTATTACTACTACTACTACCACTACTACTACTACTACTACCAATTGGATTGTGGTTTAAGTGTGTGCGTTTAGTGCTTCTCAATACATTGCTGTGGACACCATCTTGCAGAGGTACTTCCTGTTTTGGCTCTCTCCTATCATGCAGTAGGCCCTTCCTTCCCAATGCAGTGGAGAGAACCAATTTAGGAATTCTACAGTGTTTTAAGAACCCAATTGTAATGACAAATCCCCAATTGATCAATTTATTGTTTCCAACAGCTGTTTTGTGAGCACAGATCTTGCGAGTCTATCCCGCAAATTATTTAAGGATGTAGCATGCAGCTGAGCTGAAATTTGGAATTTTCAGCTACCTGCTGCCAGAAGTGGCCGAGCGGTTCTAGGCGCTACAGTCTGGAACCGCGCTACCACTACGGTCGCAGGTTCGAATCCTGCCTCGGGCATGGATATGTGTGATGTCCTTAGGATAATTAGGTTTAAGTATTTCTCAGTTCTAGGGGACTGATGACCTCAGAAGTTAAGTCCCATAGTGCTCAGAGCCATTTTTTCAGCTACCTCGAATGTAATGGACTTCCTACCAAATGACCTAACTTTGCGAAAATCCACTGGTAGGAGGCTAGGGACAGAATATCCGGGAGGATTTGGAAACCGGGCAAATGCAGGATCGAATCTCACCACATGTATCAGCCCTAGTACCTACCAACAGGATGCAAGGAATAACTGCCTGCACACAGGGGGTATCGATGTAATTAAATAGTCACTCAGTCTGATAGAATGAGGGAATATTTCCTAGACGCCCATAACTGCTGATTTACCAGGTAAACGCTGCTTTGTTTGTGCTTCAGTCTGAGTGCAACTGATGGTATGTGTAAGCCCAGCAGTGCACACCACAGGATGTGGCCACTTGAGAGAGAGAGAGAGAGAGAGAGAGAGAGAGAGAGAGAGAGAGAGAGAGTGAGCATGTGTTTTGACAGGTATTTCTCAGGTGTCAATATCAAAGGATTGCCCCCCCCCCCTGATGATTTCATTTGGGGATTAGCACAGCCTCGTGCAAGTGGGAATACGTGAAGCAGCCACCCTAATGAAACTGTTGGGGGGATGGCATGCAATGCCCTGTGGCCAGTGTGACAGAATTATGAGGAAGAGAGATCCACCCCTAAAGCTGTGCAAACTGAATTTTATAGATGCTATGTGATTTAGTTTCCTGTCATGAGATCCCTCCTCTCCAGCACAGATCCACCAATTTACAGATGTTGGATGGGAGGGGAGGGTTGAGGAATTTCCTAGATGGAGAGGGTTTAATTAACTGATTAATTTAATTAATTCATCAATCAAATTGATAGAGTGGGAGGAGGATATTCGAATAACTCAAGACTGAAAGCGTACTTGTATCAGTGAGGGAGATGGAAGAGGCTTGAAGGAGGAAGGAGGATGAGGAGGGGGAGGCCTGGGAGGAGGTTTCTCAGAAGGACAAGTTACCCCTAGGGAGTGATAAATCAACCATGGTGGCATGATAATCCCATTAGCAGAGTATTAGGTTAAGATCATAAATCAGTCATTTATCACAATTTAATTAATGTACATATCAATTTGATAACAAAAGTGGTGTAGAACGCTAAGTTAAAGACAGGCGAATCAAAAGAGAACCCTAGGTTAAGGGATGACATGGAATAGAACAACAGAGTTGCCCCTGAAAGTATGCTTGCCCCTGGTGTAGGCAACTTGCACTAACAAAACAACCTTGTGATGGCTTTGCCCTACTACTCAAGGGAGTCGTGAAGTTCTGCAGAGGTGGGTGGACTCTGAACGATCAGTACTTAAATGCTATGATCACAGGCTGTGTCTATTGAAGTGAAGTGCTACAATGTAGGGGTCAAAGCAAACGGTGCTACCAAATGGCTGCTGGAACGCTAAAAACTTTTGGAAATAAAGAACTGCCTCGAGAGTTTATTTAGTGTTATGTGTTTATTTGGCCATTTAATTACGAACCCACAATATTTAAAATTTGTGTTACCATTAGTAAATGTATGCCGATACGATGTTACAAAATATCCTATAAGGAACATGCTATTTTATACATCACTATAATGATTCTTGCACACTTGTTCTGACACACAAGTATGGTACTCTACTTATAATGTTATGTAGATATTTATAGCATTATGTATGTATGCAAAATTTTGTGAGACTTAATGCATCAAGTTAGCGAGCTAATGTGCCACATTAAATGGAGATTTGTGACGTTTCGTTTCGGCGAGCTAATCGGCCACCCATATTGGTATAAGGTAAGGTGAATTTCTTCTACAGCTGAGTGCTGTAGGCCGGTATAGAAGCATCGACCGTCGCTGACAAGCCCAGTTTTGGATACGAACGCTTGGCTGAAACTGGTGAAAATCCTGGTACGGGGGTATTTTGAAGCTTAAGAGGAATGACAATGCTCAGAGGAATGGCGGAGTGTCATACAAGCTGAAAGCTGCCTTCCTACAGTCATTTGAAATCTACAATAATTTACAATCAAATATTAATGAAAATCTGAATACTTCTGCGATGACAGAAAAATGAGACACATATATTTTCAATATCTTTTAAACTACAGAAGTTAATATTTCACAGAGAATAAACATTTTCACAGTGAACTTCTGAATTCACAACTTTTAAACGCTTCATGTGATTTCAATATGCAATATCTCAGATGATAGCATAGCACTTCAGCTATCATCTCTGAAAGCTAGGTATCTGTATCAATTTTATTTCTTGATTACGTTTCTAATTTTTCATTATGCAAATGTTTGTCAGAACACTGTGTTCTCCACAATCACTGGCTTAATTGTTCACGGACAAACGTTTGTTCGTATCTATTGTCGATGACTGTGACTGAGTGTTTATTACATACTACGGGAGTCATGTGGTGGCCGAGACTTCTCGAGTGAAGAGCTCAATGGAGCGATTCTTGACACTTTATGTCGAGTGCTGGAGAAGGCAGACCTGCCTACGGTCAAATGCATGATTCAGTCTTATATGTGATTTATTCTAGGCGGTGAATGGCCGCTAAAATACTTTAACTTTCGAAGGATCTTTATATTTCGAGAAGTCTAAATTTTCCTGTATGCTATAGAGTAGAACTCTAACTTTTTCTGCTTGTATTACGGAGCCGTTGATGGACAGAGCATGAGTTATTAGTCTTTGTATCATCTGTAAGTCTTTGTTGTAACTCTGAACTGCCTTGAGCTGGTGAATACTTCGTGATTTGTGATTACGAAATGGACGTAGTTTTCATGTATCTTTGATGATTATTTAGTTTGGGAATTTTGCTACCATTCTCCTAACGCTCTCAACGTAATTTTACTGCATTTGGTAAGGGTATTTTCTGTCCGTATTTTAACAGAATATCAAAGGACTACTTCTTATTTATTTGATGTGTCCTTTCCTGAATATACATTATTCAATGTAATTTTCTGTCGTGCACCTAAATTACAGACTTTAGAATAGAACGTATTTTACAAAGTTATTCATTTAACTTCAGTTTTGTATTTCCGTGTATTTTATTAACATGCAGTTCTAGCCAAGGCACAGACTATTTGACTGCAAGAGCACAACTACATGTTATTATGTACAGCGAATTAGCTGAGGGTCATGAAAGCAGGCTTGCGCGGCTTGACCCTATGATTACGTAGCGCTATTCTTTCTAAACCGAACTGTGCATAATCCAAGTACCTACAGTAAGAAGCCGGCCGGTGTGGCCGTGCGGTTCTAGGCGTTTCAGTCTGGAACCATATGACCGCTACGGTCGCAGGTTCGAATCCTGCCTAGGGGCATGGATGTGTGTGATGTCCTTAGGTTAGTTAGGTTTAAGTAGTTCTAAGTTCTAGGGGATTGATGACCACAGATGTTACGTCCATAGTGCTCAGAGCCATTTTTGAGCCTACAGTAAGAGTAACTGCAGGTAACGGCGCGACTGGTTTGCTCGTCTGGGAAGCTGTTTGGAACAGCAACTACACTAACAGTACGCATTAGTTATCGTAGCAGTCTGCAGTGGAATTCAGTGTCAAACGCCTTCCGGAAGTTTTAAGAATATGGAATTTGGATGTTGCCCTTCATAGGGATTTGCAGGATACTGTATGAGAAAGGGGCAACGAGCGCAGCACGAACGAAGCTTTCTAAATATATGCTGATTTGTGAGCAGTAGCTTCCCCGTCTCAAGAAAATTTATTATATTAAAACGGAGAATATGTCCAAGATATCTGTAGCAAGTAGATGTTAAGGATATTGGTCTGAAATTTTGCGATTCCATGCTTTCACCCATCTTATAAGCAGGAATAACCTGCGGCTCCTTCGAGTAATTTGAGAGTTCGCGCTGGACAAGAGATTCGCAATAAATGCAAGGTTAGTAAGGGGCCAGTGCCGAAAAGTACTCTTTGTAAAATTTAACTGGGAAGTGGCGACTTATTTGTTTTCAACCCTTTCAATTGCTTCGCGACGCCCGTGATGCCTACTTTCATATCCTCCAAAAGGGAGTTGTGCGACGGTCAAACGATCCTGCCCGTGAATGATGTCTCAGTCGTGAAATTTAAAATTTCAGCTTTCCTTTTGCAGTCTCCTATTACCGAACCTGTCTGGTCGACGAATGACTGAATAGAAGCCTGACGTAGGACCAGAAATTTCTCGGGCAAAATCTTTTGCTGACGAAGACGGTGGAATTATTATAAGAATTCTTCAGAAATATTGGCACCTAATTTCAGCATGTACGGTCATTTTTATGTGCGTGTGAAAAAAAAACAACACGATTACCGTATCGAACAGTGCGTGATCCATTGTACGCTCATTCTGATTAAGTGACTTGAAACTCTGATGCATATTGTAATTGATTGATTATAAAGAGCAATACATAACATTTTTGGTAGGCGAGGTGGTTAACTTTGACGATCTCTCTTTCTTCAGTCGGATAAGTGCAACCCAACAATCAACGTGTTCCAAAAAGATTCATCCTGTTTCGTAAGACTGTATCTTCCATGTGCATGAACACAGGAACTTGGGAAGCTTTTTAACTTACGCATAAAAAACTAAACTCCTCCCGAACAGGCCATGAAGGCCCAACGGTACCGACCGGCCGCCGCGTCATCACCAGCCCATAGGCGTCACTGGATGCGGATATGGAGGAGCATGTGGACAGTACACCACTCTCCCGATCGTATGTCAATTTCCGAGACCGGAGCCGCCACTTCTCAATCAAGTAGCTCCTCAGTTTGCCTCACAAGGGCTGAGTGCACCCCGCTTGCCAACAGCGTTCGACAGACGGGATGGTCACCCAATCAATTGCTAGCCCAGCCCGACAGCGCTTAACTTCGGTGATCTGATGGGAACCTGTGTTACTACTGCGGCAAGGCCGTTGGCTAACTTACGCATAAGACTACAAAATATTCTTTTTCAAAAGAACGATTCGAAATCACTTGGATATATATTTTGAAAGTAAGCATTTACAGCCCAGGGATAGTATTTACAATTAGGTTGAAAATCTTTTCCCTAATGTTCATTGTGCCCTCCACTTGAGGCACGACAAACATCCAGACGAGAGTCAAATTCGTCCGTAAGTCTTGAGAACGCATTGTACAGCGGAGACTTTTCTCTGACCTACAACAAGGCATGCAGAAGAAATGACTGCTCCCCTGTCCAGCCCCTTGGCACGAGAGAGTGACAGAATAAACTTCCATCAAAAATTCCAATCGTAGATCCAGACTGTCCTTGAAACTACTCGTACATATCAGACGTTACAGATCACGGATAGCTAACACCAGTGTTTCAAAAGACACTGTGATTACTTGATCAAAAAAAGGCTTTCCACTAATTTCATCTGGCGATCTGAGACTGCCATGGGCTTGCCTAAAGAGACAAAAGTGGCCATGTGTAAGCAGAGAAATGTTCCGGTCCTCGGTTTATTTACTGCAAATACTTGGCCATATGTAAGCAGAGAAATTTTCTGTTTCTCGGTTTAATTACTGCAAATAGTTGGCAAGTTGGCGAATTTCCACAAATAATCGTAACTGTCAACAAGGTTAGGTTTGCCTGGGGGTCTTCTTCCGGCTGGCGGACGCATAGTGTGGTTCGGCGTCCGAATTAACAAATGCGACTGGAAACGCGCTCACTAGCTCAGTCGTTAGCAGTTCTTAGACGCAGCACTTGGCAATCAGCATTAGCTCAGATCTACCGCCATTTACGAGGTGTGGTACGTTCTTCCAGTACTTGGTAGCTCCACGAACAGTGTAGCTCAATGTATTCCTGACTTCGAACAATAACGCGATTCTTATTTCCAATCGTGGTTTCTTAGTGATGCTTCCGCTAGAGTCCCGATCTTTAATCAAAGGTTTCTATGCTTTTGCGATAAGTGAATTTGTGCCGCCCCTGCCTGGGCTTCAGTTAACGTAAATCTATCGGCTATTAGTTATTTTCATCGTAATTATCATTTCGCATTTTCTCTCTTTCTATCTCTATCTATCTCTCTGGAAAGGGCTTAATAAATTGTCCATTTTCATCTTGCAAATAATCTCATTTTAATTAATTTGTCTTTGTTGAGTCAGACTTGTTTGTCACTGAGGTAGCTAGTAATAATAAAGTTAATTAGTACGCTCTGAATAAGTAATGCATTATTAATAACTACGAAACTTATCTTTGCTCCCCAAACTCGTCTGTAGCTATGAAACTGCACACATGAACTTGCGGTTTAGAACATACTAAATGAGCCACGATCAACGAGTGGCGAATTAATACAGGTTCAGAATGGCCTTACTGTGGCTTCACTACAGTTACTAGAAAACACAAGTTCGTAGACACTTGTTGACATGTTTCTGATAGTGTTGGGGTGTAGGCACAGTTCACAGGAGACGGAAGTCTCATCACTCCCCGACGGTTGGCACGGGCTGTGTCACGGCGAGTAGGCAGCACAACAGTGTTACTCCGACAGGAACTCTCTGGAAGTGGGCAACATCCGCCCTCGAACAGAACTGCCTTTCCGACGTCTGACGACGCTATTTCAGAGCAGGGGCGCGGTGGACGTGCCTCGAAACTACGGGAGGCACAGCTTCTTCCTAGAATCTCGCTGTCGCCTCGTGATACCACTTTGTTGTGCAGCATCTCTGCATTGGTCGATACATTTTGCACTGCTCTCAACATTCGACGATACCGCCATGTCGATCTGCAGCAAGGCGCTTTTTGTGCCAAGTCTGTGCTAATTCTATGTGTGGAGTGAGCCCTATTCAAATTGTAAAGAGCGATCTCGCATTTCTTGTGATTATGGAACAATGCATTAACGTTTTTACCATATCTGTGTGATTCCTAGTTTTTAGTATTCCCGTGATGCCTCATCTGAAATTAAATTTAGCCACCTGAAACCTTTGCTAGAAGAAATAGAATTTGCATTCACAATGGCCAAGACAAAATGACGCTTTGGAGAGTCGCTCTGTGCTCCACTATGGTATGTGGCTGGTGCGTTCCCCGTATCTTTTATGTTGTGGTTATTCATTTCTCACTTAAATGTACCTAGCCTCATCACTGAACATTAAATGTGAAAGTGGACTGGAGAGACGGGTTACAGTGCTTGTAGTGTCCGGAAGTGTGGTGTTAACGCTCTCGCAGTATAGAGTACCATTTCGGCGGCATCATGTACGCGCGCCGACCAGATGCAGGAGCAAAGACAGTGGACGGACGGAAGAGGCTGTACTAATTACGATTGCCCGTTCCTGTAATTAGCCGTGGCTCCCACAAGCTGCTACCGTCTTCAACAACAGCAGCTGTTCCAGCAACACAGATTCGTCGTCGGCTCCGAGTTTCGCCGCACGCACTGTACTGAAGTAAGACTGTTCATTGGTAGTAAGTATTAACGACTAACCCAGCAGCACAACTGAATGTGATTTGATCAATGAACTTTATTTAAATAATAATCAGTTGAATTCAGCGCGATTGTGTCCTCATTGCCTCCAGATATTGTTACCAAGCAGGGTCCTTGTTCCCTTTTTTCCTTATATGCTAACCGAAGTTGGAGAATCTATCACTGGAAAAAATCCAAATCTAAAGAAAATGCACAAATTAAGAATGCGGGAGTTTTATTTATTTTACGTATAGCTTGGAGCACATGGCTGTTTGGTTTGGTACATACAGTATTCTAGTATTTAATTATGTTCAAGTCAGTAAAAAAGGCTCAGTTGTTCAGACAATAATATTAAATCCAGTTTGAAAATTAAGTAACTGCAAAGTAAAAAGTGCTTGCCTTTCTCTAAATTTCTTTGATGACGTTATGTTGAGGTCATTGTTCACGTAACGAAGTTCAGTACTAACATACAGTTTAAGTGGGTATTTTCAAATCATTACTCGAATGCCTTTTTCAAAATTTAATGACAAACTTAATGTAAAAGTGACTTCTCAGTTTTCTTTATCATTACATACTCACTTAAAATTAGTGTCATAAAATGTGACAAGTGACAACATTTACTTGCCACGTCAGTCTTTAATAATACATGTTTTTCTTTCCCGTCATCTTGTACAGGATTTTGGATGTAAATCGCCCTAGTGGGCTGGCGACCGTAATTGTTTCCTTTCCGTTCATTAATGCAACTTTTGAATTCATGATGAGTGGTACCCTTTTCTGTCCAGTGTTGTTCGTGAGCGAATGCACAAAATAACTTTCATTTTTCCAAAATGTAGCCGTGTTCGGTTTAATTATTTTTTATCTTTAGTAGACTTTTCTATCAGAAAGATCGGTTGTACACTTTACCCCTATTTATCGGTATTACTTCTTCGGGAAAGATTGCCTTATCCAATTAGAAAAATTCAATTAGGTATATACGCGATCCACCGTCATATTTTATATCGCAAGCAGGATAGGCCGATTAGATAGGGGGAGGTTACACTAACACTGCAAAATCACAGGTTAGTGTAAGTGCGATATAAGCCATTGAAAATGTTATGTGAAGTTGGAAGAGGGAGAAATGAAAGGAAAGGGAAGAGACTACTGACATCAGCGGCATTGTGGCTTTATGCAGAATCAGTGGCGATGACTGAAAAATGTGCGTCAGACCTGGATTCGATCCCGAGGTCTCCTTCTTACTAGAGAGTTGCGTTAACCATAGCGGCATCCGGGCACAGCGTTTATCGCAATTGCGCAGACTATCATCGGCACGCGTCTCGGGCGACCCACATTCTCACCTAGCATCACCTGTCCACATTCCTCGCCCATGTCCTCCATGCTCGCTACTTCGAGATCCCTGCGGGAGGTCGGACGTAATTGTGCTTGCGCAGTAGAGGTGCTGGGTTCAACGTCCATCGAGGGGAATTTGTTATATGCACGAGTGGTGTATTTGTTTCGGACATGTCGGTCAATACAGGGACGGTTAATGCTGTTTGAGGATGAAGCTGGAGTTATCCTATGATGTTCATACATGCTCGATTGGAGGCAGATCTGTGATCGAGAAGGCCAGGGCAACATGTCAACACTGTGTAGTGTATGTTGGGTTCCAACAGCAGTAGCTTGGAGACTGTTTTCCAGTTGGAAAACACCTCCTGGAATGCCGTTCATGAATGGCAGCACTACAGGTTGAATCACCAGATTGACGTACAAATTTGCAGTCATAGTGCGTGGGATAACCACGAGGTTAACCCTGCTGTCATACAAAGTCGCCTCTAGTGTATTGGTTGCAAGACCTCAGCTGGTCTCCTCCTAACCAACACACAGCCATCACTGGCACGTAGGTGGATTCACCTTTCAACAGAAAACACATCAGACCTCCACCTTGCCCTCCGGTGAGCTCCCACTTGACACTACCGAAGGCGGTGATGGTGGTGTTTTGGAGTCACAAAAATGCACAGTGCAGGACGTCTGGCTCGGAGCTGTCTTTAAAATAACCGATTTGTAACAGTTCGTTGTGCCACTGCGATGCTAACCACTGCCCACGTTGCTGCTGCAGATGCAGTACGATGAACCAGGACCATACGCTGAACACGACAGCCTTCTCTCTCGGTAGCGCCACGAGACCACCCAGAGCCCGGTGTTCTTGCGGCCGTACATTCTCGTGACCACCGCTGCGAGCGAACATGTACAGTGGCTACATTCCAGCCAAGACTTTCTGCAATATCGCGGAAGGAACACCCAGCTTCTCGTAGCTCTATTACACGACCTCGTTCAAACTCAGTGAGGTGATGATAATGGCGTCTTCAGCGCCTTAAAGCCATTCTAGACTAACATTAACTCACCACGCCCTATCTGAAAGGTAACTAAGGCTCATGACCTTGCAGCGTATATTAAAAGCAAACGTGATATGCATCATCCTAGTGGCATCGCTATCGCCACTCTTAAGCGTTAAATTTCAAATGGTTCAAATGGCTCTAAGCACTATGGGACTTAACATCTGAGCTCATCAATCCCTTAGACTTAGAACTACTTATACCTAACTAACCTAAGGATATCCCACGGATCCATGCCTGAGGCAGGATTCGAACCTGCGACCGTAGCAGCAGCGCGGTTCCGGACTGAAGGGCCTAGAACCGCTCGGTCACAACGGCCGGCCGTTAAATTTCAATAAATATCATTTTCCGGATGTAAAAACGCGCCTACCAACTTCCGTTTATGCCGCACAACTCCTTCTTGGTAAGGCGTTTCCTTTTTCCCGTCAGTGTAGTTCTCTATCGTTCCACTGTCGAACGGCAGGCGGGAAAAACTTTCATATCGAATTCACAGAACTCTACACATTGTTGTTCGTCACCGTCATAAAGGTGTGCAGCAGTTAGAAACACAGATTGTGGGGCGGCGGATAAGTTTGTCAAAAACAAATAATTAATTTTGCTGTATAAGTGCTTGCATGTTGAATCCGTTTCTGGCTTTTAGAATGTTGTTAATGCTGTCTTTCGCCGTTCTCAACACTGGCTCTCTATTTACTTTTTGGCATCCAGAAAGTGATTTAATAAAACATGGAACCAGTAATTAGAGATCCTAGTACCCACTTTATCTGAGAATGTTATTATAGCTGCAGCTTATAGCTCTGAGGAATTAGGAGATTGTCCGGGATTTCTAATCAAAAACGGTTTTCCAAAATAGTTGAGTATATTCTGAAATTCACTGATAAAAAACACAAGTATCCCTACAACCTAACTAACAGAGCAGTTCAGAGTATAATGCGCTGATGCAACTATAAATGTCCGAATTAAATGTTAAAAAGAATGCTCGCCATAATTTGATGAAAATATTTCATCAAACGCCACGCTAAATATTTGGTAGAATGTCTGTCCCGCGACGGCACGTGAAAATACGACAATACGCAAACTGAAGCTAGATAATGAAAATCATCCCAGAATTAACACTTCACTTGGAATGTTTTCATGGTTCCGCGTATCTCTAGTAACTTAATACGGCACCCGAGGCTGTATGTAGCAGTGATACCGACGCGACGCGACTCCCGACACAGATGGCGTGTCATTCAGCGTCTGGAGAGAACTGGGGCCTTTCTTTCCTCGCGCAGCGTTCTTATATATAAAGCCGCGGTGCGGACGGCTAAGGGAACGCCTGATCTTTTCGGCTCTCCCGACTAGCCGCTGGGCTAGTAATGCACCACATTAAGTTATTGAATAAATCATAGCTTCTTTTGCTGATGGCCGAAGAAGCTCTTAATTTAAACGTGCATTCAGCACGCAGGTAAGTATTGATAATAAAATTTTGACGTGGCTAAGTTAAATATTCTGGGCGAGAGAATTAATTAAATTACACTGTACGCAGTAGATGAGCTCTGAACTGGCCCTTTTGAGATCCGCTATCGCTATAATTTTATAGGTATTCAAAAGAAACTTTGCACATCTTCATAATCATAGCGGACCTCCAACCTATTTAAATCTAAACATCCTAGCCTTATTTACTAGCCTACTTAATCTATCTTGCTTCCTTCAGTTTTGAGACGAAAACCACAAAATCATGAATTTCCACTAAAATCTTAATATGTGAAATCCAAAGTACTGTTTTTATTAAATCATTATGAAAGATGAATCTAAATATAAATTTTGAAGTCTTTAGCTCTTTTCTGTTGCGCCAATGATTTTTTCAGAAAAACGTCCAAATTTCGAAAATGGCTGAAGTTATCGAACTGATATTTAACACACATTAATTTAGTATTATTCCTAACATGTTAGAAAAGTTTTAGGTCATTTGCTTGATTTTAAGGTATTGCGCAACATTTATGATGTCAGAGCTAGTTACAGCAGACTGGCTGGCACGCAATGGAAACAGATGTGAATTTACTACAGCGTGAGTAGGCTGCTTCCCTACAAGATGTCATCGCACGACACGACAGACACTTGAGGGACGGGTAACTCTCGGCTGGCAATACCGATAGACTGTTGCGGACTTCATGAAAAACTGTTGAATGTACTCCGTGTCTTGAACGTGCACCGGAGGCCGGCCTGGGGATGTCCCTTAACATAAACAGTCAGTGTCTTGAAACTTCTGGTGCCAAGTTCGAATGCTTTGTTGTGTTGTGAGACAGACCGTAAAAAACCTTTGATTACTGTGTTAGCACCGCATCGACGCACATTGGTTAATGAACGAGCAGCACCGCGGGGTCCCTTACCGCCAAGTACATTAACCGGCAAATTACAACTGCCACCAACATTAACTTTCCGTTTTGAAACATAACTTCAAATTTAATTTACGCTAAGTTTCTATCCTCTATGGTTGGTGAATTCAGAAGGATTTTACTGAAACACTCTCCATCTAATGACTTCAACGAACACCGATAGGAACCGCTGGGAGAGTGATAGACGACAATTATATGTTTATTTGTTTACCTAGATTCTAGAACGAGGCAAATTTTGCACATAAACTGGTATATATGCTATATATGCTTCGTAAATATATTTTAACATAAAATTTTAAATTTGTTAGTATAACGCAACCATACGGTGTTTAAGGGAATGAAAAATAAAAGAAATATCTATGAAGGTGTGCTGAAAAGTTATGCCTCAGAGTTGAAGTCAGAACCCTTAAAGCGCTTGAAATAAAACAAACGTAATAAAAATTCTTCGTCTTTATTCTTCATGGCTACATGTTTGCTGCCCCGCTGTCGCTAGAAAGTTTCGAATATGAGCGTGTAACACGACGCTGTGTAACGGAACCATGTCGGTGCGTGAGAAGTAATACGCTGTTATCGAGTTTCGAATTGGAAGAGATCGTCCACACGCTGAGAACCATCTCCTTCACCATGACAATGCCAGATCACACACGAGCGCTGCGACATCTGCAACAATCCGATACCTTCCATTCACAGTCATTGATCATGCTTACAATCCCGACTTGGTCCCATCCAATTTTCATCCGTTTCCACACTGAAAGAACACCTTCGAGGACTTCAGTTTCATGGTGATGAAGCGGTGCCAGCAGAGGTGAGGTTGTGTCACAGTGAACACAGTCAAACATTCTACAGTGGCGGTATCAACAAACGGGTCTCAAGCTGGGAGAAATGTGTCTTTCGTCAGGGTGAATATATTGAGAAATAAATAGGTAGACACGAAGAATGAAAGTGTGGAATGTTAATAACGTTTGTTTTATTTAAAAAGCTATAAGAGTTTCCACGTAAAAAATTCGGAGGCATTCCTTTTCAGCACAAACTCGTACGTAAATGTCTACGTAGAAAATCTTCATACTAGTTTCCGTCATTTGGCGCACAAAAACATGTATGCTCATCCGGGACCCAGAAAGCCCATACTGCTGCTCTAATTTACTATATATCCTACAGCTGCTGCATCGATTTTGCAGTTGATAATTCTTGACGTAATTCTACCACACAAAACTACCCCGAAGTTGTGCGTAAATGTTAATCGGTTCTTTTAGTGACTTACTCCTTACTTAGCAATCATATACAACCGCTCACTCACCGATAGATCTGTACCTATAGATTGGAAAATTGCGCAGGTCGCACCAGTGTTTAAGAAGGGTAGTAGGAGTAATCCATCGAACTACAGACCTATATCATTGACGTCGGTTTGCAGTAGGGTTTTGGAGCATATACTGTATTCAAACATTATGAATCACCTCGAAGGGAACGATCTATTAATACGTAATCAGCATGGTTTCAGAAAACATCGTTCTTGTGCAACGCAGCTAGCTCTTTATTCACACGAAGTAATGGCCGCTATCGACAGGGGATCTCAAGTTGATTCCGTATTTCTAGATTTCCGGAAAGCTTTTGACACCGTTCCTCACAAGCCACTTCTAATAAAACTGCGGGCGTATGGGGTATCGTCTCAGTTGTGCGACTGGATTCGTGATTTCCTGTCAGGAAGGTCGCAGTTCGTAGTAATAGACGGCAAATCATCGAGTAAAACTGAAGTGATATCAGGTGTTCCCCAGGGAAGCGTCCTGGGACCTCTGCTGTTCCTGATCTATATAAATGACCTGGGTGACAATCTGAGCAGTTCTCTTAGGTTGTTCGCAGAAGATGCTGTAATTTACCGTCTATTAAGGTAGTCCGAAGACCAGTATCAGTTGCAAAGCGATTTAGAAAAGATTGCTGTATGGTGTGGCAGGTGGCAGTTGACGCTAAATAACGAAAAGTGTGAGGTAATCGACATGAGTTCCAAAAGAAATCCGTTGAAATTCGATTACTCGATAAATAGTACAATTCTCAAGGCTGTCAATTCAACTAAGTACCTGGGTGTTAAAGTTACGAACAACTTCAGTTGGAAAGACCACATAGAAAATATTGTGGGGAAGGCGAGCCAAAGGTTGCGTTTCATTGGCAGGACACTTAGAAGATGCAACAAGTCCACTAAAGAGACAGCTTACACTACACTCGTTCGTCCTCTGTTAGAATATTGCTGCGCGGTGTGGGATCCTTACCAGGTGGGATTGACGGAGGACATCGAAAGGGTGCAAAAAAGGGCAGCTCGTTTTGTATTATCACGTAATAGTGGAGAGAGTGTGGCAGATATGATACGCGAGTTGGGATGGAAGTCATTAAAGCAAAGACGTTTTTCGTCGCGGCGAGATCTATTTACGAAATTTCAGTCACCGCGCGCTGTTCGGGAGTGGAATGGTAGAGAGATAGTATGACTGTGGCTCGATGAACCCTCTGCCAAGTACTTAAATGTGAATTGCAGAGTAGTCATGTAGATGTAGATGTAGGTCACCAATGTCTAACGTTGCTGCAAGAAATTACATCGGACTTTTATCGCGTACCTTAAAGTAATCCAATATTGAGATTTATATTTTATATCTAGCATTAAGGTTAAAAGAGGTACGTTGCACATAAACCTGGTTGTTTGAAGAAGGTTCTAAATGGGCACTGGAATATCCTTACCATATTTCTCCTGTATCCGCTCCTTACGTTTGCTTTATGTAGCCAGGCGTCTACGTTTCAGGAACCGCATAAACAGTTCGGTTGAACAGCTGTAAGGGACACCTACTTTTTTCGTCATTGGGGAAGTGAACAAACGATGTTATGACACCACTGCGTAACAATGAAAGCCGCCCCTTCTTGAAATGTATTTTAAAATATGACCGTGCGAAGTTATTATTTATTTCCGTGTCTCTTGACAATCAAACCCGAAAACATTATATGGCGCTTTACAGGTCGATATTATAGTCACGTTTCGACAAGGCTTGATCATGATGATTGAACCGTGATTTATTTTCAAAGAATATTCTTAAGAATTTATTTTATTTACTAGCGATTCATCAAGAACATTAACACATTTAATCACACTATGTAAGCATGGAAGTAGTGACCAAGGGGTAACTGATGAAATCATAACCAAATTCCTTTTAACAAATGGGAATTTTATTCACTTTAATAGTGCCTAAAAGCATTTTTTAAAAGAAACAGATTTAAATTGATAATCAGCAAGCACCCTCTAAATATCAAAGTTACAATTTATTCAGAGGCAGAAGAAAACAAGTTTTGACTATATGAGCTTTCGGGCAGAGAACCTTGCCGCTCCCTTTTGACACGGCCGTAGTTACGACCGCTCACAACAGCCTCTGAAAGACTACACTGGTGCAAATCTGCAACACACCAGATAACTTTAAACTAAGATTTTTAACAATTTACAAAAACACACAAACTATGCACCCCCCATAGGAGGGTGGAAATGGTACAAAACACTAAGGATTAAAATATTAACCTTGCCACCGAAGGTGCAACTTCATTTTAACTTCTAAGAAAAGTCTTACGGTGAAAGCCCATGAAATGTAATCTTATATAAAATTCTACAAGGTTGGCCAAACAATAGTTAAGATACTCTAAAGTACACAGATACCGCCTCTCAAAATCATAGGCAATAATAACAAAATTTCCAAAGATCAAAACATATTTAAGGTATTAGGCCGTTACACTCCAAGCAGTAAATTCGTTAACACACCAATCCGACAAACATGACAGAGACAGCTACTAACGTACGGTAGATTGATAGGGAGATTACCGAACAACCCGAACCCGAACCGCAGGTTGCTCTAAACCCCCCCCCCCCCCCCCCCCCGTACTCCACAATGGAAAAACGGACCAGCCAATTTATAAACAACCACCTTCCCGCGGGTGGGCAAACGGAGACGAATGGTGGGACGACCCCAAAGCAAAACGGCTGGTGACCTCACGAAGAAAACAAGTAGAATTTAACAACAGTACATCAAGCAACATATCACCAATCACTTAACTTCTAATAAACTGCGATTTCTCGCGAAGACCTGGTGCAGCACCCCCCAAATCGCTCTCCCGCTTCAACGGACGCAGGAAGGCGCGTCGATCTCCCGTCTCACGGCGTCGCAGCTAGCACCGGCCAGACTGATGTCATGGATTGACTCCTGTTGCTCTCGTGTCGACCGCGAAGTCACTACCCCTCGCTATACGCCGCGGCCCACTGGACTCATGTGGCGACCTCACATGCGCCGACGCTCAAGACGGACAAGACATCTTGTGTCTCAGTGCGCGACCGACCAACCGATCGATCCAACCGCCAATGACCATTGCCTGAGCGAACTCGAGCAGACTGGCGGCCTAACGCGCAGACTCAGATGCAGGAACTAAGCCCCGACCGGGCGACCACTCACTGAGTTCTCTTACTGGCGGAGTGGAAAGACTCTCATTTTGCCGGTTTATTTAAAGGTTGATCCGAACGACAGACAGACACTAGCTGCCTCACAAATGCGGTCGAGAGACAGACTAACAAGCTGGGGACGAAACACTGACCCAGACTGTCCCTCTGGCGAGCTCATAGTGCCCCTTAAATGCACGTGAACAGGCAACCTTTCCCCCTTTCCCACCAGAGGGAGACAGCAAAGCTGTGATTGCCACAGCGGCGCCACCGCCAGAAACGGAGGGCGACTGCTTCACATTACGCGCTGCGGCGCGCTCTTCAAAACAGCAATTTTTACCACGGCTCAGTGATGTTTGGTTTGGTTTGTGGGGAGCTCAACTGCGCGGTCATCAGCGCCCGTACAAAGTCTCAATTTTTACACAGCCCAATTTTTTGTGCACAGTCCAATCAATCCACTGTCACGAATGATGATGATGATGATGAAATGATAAGCACAACACAAACACCCTGTCCGCAGGCAGAGAAAATCCCCAACCTGGCCGGGAATCGAACCTAGGACCCCGTGATCCAAAGGCTGCTATGCTAGCCACTAGACCACGAGCTGCCGACAAAAGGCTTCGATACTGGCTAGCATGACACTTGAAAGGAACATCAACACGGTATTTATAAATGCTCCAAATATACACGATATCCAGTATAACCGTTCTTTCTTATAGAAGGTTGATATACGATTTTTCTGCTTTTAATATAAATACAATGCAGCATCCCGAGCGTACACTAGAAACTCAGCACTCTACACTACTTTATTTGGTACCACAAGCAAAATTAGATTTCATTTCGCCCTGATTTTTATCGACTGGTGTGTTGAGGCACAACTCAGATTTCACCGGGGCTCTGCTGCCACGCCACCCAAGATGCAGAGATTGGGAGATGGCTGTCAGGGTCCCAGCAAATATTTCCTGGCCGTCCCTGCGGCTCATCTCCTCACTAAAAGGTCGTAGTGCACGGATGTTCTGCCATGCCGTCTCGTTATTACGATGTATCGTCTTCTCTTGGTTGTCTCTCGGCCATATACGAGACTTGCAGGTCGTAAGTTAGTACTGTATTTTGACTGTCAGCAAGTTCAGCTTGAGTCAAAACAACTCCTTCCTTATTACGACTATAGACTGCTGTATTAGCAAAGACATTCGTATCATGGTCTGTAACTTCTTGTCTAATGACACACTCCCAGTCGATGTGGTCCGGGGTGCCGATTACTCCACATTGACAAGTGTCTCTTCTTCAGTAGGTAGATGGAATATGGAACTCTACCCACAGGTAATGTACGACCTTCTAGATCTTTCTTTTATATTAGGGAGAAACAGGTCCCCCTCCACGTTTCTGCCGAGACCCATATTTCATGCCATTCTCTATCAATACATGCCTTTATTTCCTTCTTCGGTGTTGCTTTTATGCCTAGTATCTCCTTTACCTTCTCATATTCGCCTTTTTTGACCCAATATTGTGTACCTCTCTATCTTGCGGCAAAGTCCTTAACATATACAGTACTACAGTCAGTTTGATGACACAGTGAATGGTGGGATACACTTTTAAAATATACCGTATAATGTTTGCCTGCCGACACCAAATGATGCAGTGGTTAGCATATGACACCGAAGAGGAGCGGGATTTAAATCACCATTGGCCATCCTGATTCATAGTTCCTAAAATTTCAGAATAGCTTCAGGTGAATGGCAAGATCGTTTTCTCCCAGACACTCCAATCAAACGTAACATTCTGTCTTTAATGACGTCAGTGTCGGTGGGAAAATAAATTACCGACGCTTCCTTCCTTTATTCGTTGTTTACTTCCGTGTTTCCTTCCTTCCTCCTTAGTTTTACAGTACGGATCTTATATAACGAACAAAAGTGAGCAAAGGCGGATGCGTTTATCACTGGTTTTGCGAGGTGAACAAACCACTGGGTCTCTTGACCACACCGCACGCTGCACCTGCGGTTCTTCGAGGAAAACCTGGCATACAGGCCTTCCTGTGCGTAACCGCGAAAGCCGCTGCTGTTTCCAGGAGAAGTGAATGCTGTCGCCCGAAAGGACACAGGACGTGCGAGTATTTGCCATCACCGGCGCGACCGCCTGCCGCCTCCTGAGCTCGGCTGAGCTGTTAATGGCGACAGTGTTGATGTTGGAGGACAGAAAGCGTCTGCAGCAGATAACGTCTTCCGCTGTCCGAAGGTCTCCGCGCTGCTTACACGGGTTCCTGGAGCTCCTGAAAGCGGCCACGGACGTTCCCCGAGGCCGTGAGCCACCACTCTGAGCTGACAGTCTCTCTCTCTCTCTCTCTCTCTCTCTCTCTCTCTCTCTCTCTCTTTACTCGCGGTGGAGCTGCCCAGCTAGCGTGACAACGTTTTGAAGAAAGCTTTCCGGAGATCTTGCCTGTGTATGTATTGGAGTGAGATAATATTTTAAAGGTTAAATAAATCTGTAAATAAACAAATAAATAATAAATATTTTAGATACTATTGCCACTAGATGACACTGAATTGCATAAGAAGATATTCGGTAAGATATTATTTCCAGACAAGGCCTGTGTGCTTGTCTGTTCGCCATTGTGTTTCCCAGAACCTGTATCCAGGAGAGGTGGGTGTTCTCCAGTCTGCAGATGATAGGCTGATGTTTCCGTAATCGTCCTAAATATGCTGTGGCCGCAGCCCACAAAGCTAGCTTACAGATATGTTACTTCCAGTGATAGCTAGTATTTTCCGGCACCTGTTGTTAACAAACTTGCAAAATCCCTGCCAGGAAGCAAAACCTTAAAGAACCTTTATTATCGGGCACAGGAAATGGCTGATGAAGATGCCTGCATCCCTCTCCTGATTCTGAATTGCTGCAGTGTAAAAATAGCTTCGCCGAGCATTTTGGAAGCTCGGGAAATCGAAGAGGTTCGTGGAGGGTAGAAGTCGTGTATTAGGGAATCAAAACCTTCCTTATCTTTTGCCTATGACTGGCGCTGCATCGCACGGTGTACAATATGCGTGATCAAGCTGCTGCTATCTGTGAGTTTTACGCAACCCGCAACGCCTTTATATACCAAATGCGTGATTTTCATATTCTCTTGCTGGCTACGCGCGAACTATTCGTCCTACAGAAAAAAATTAAAAGGGCCTTTTTGTAGGAAATTTAATGTAGTTAAATTTTGTATAGGATTACGTTCTCGCTAGAGGTCATCGCTTTAGGATTATTAAAGAAAAACGTACAAAAGTGACCTTCGAAAGAGTTTTTCTTGAATAACTCGAAAAATGTGGCCTCTGTCAGAACCACATACCAGTACCAAATTCATTGAATCTCCCGCAAAAAGATCCGATTCTTCTTTCTGTAGGACTAAAGTTTGCACGTAACAAGCGCGAGTATATGAAAATCTCGTGCATGGGTTTTGAAGGAATTGTGGTTTGCATAAAACCCATACAGATGGGCACCTGCATCACCCAGTATAGATTTGCGTCTTCATTTGACAGTTATTAAGTAACTTAATAACTCTTAATATTGTAAGTTGCAATTTTGCACCAAATAACATTAATTCCCACGATTGCACATACATCTATACCGCCAACTAAAGAAGCACTCACGATGCCACGTAATATGTAGCTAATATATTCAGCATGAAATAGACTACACAAGGATATCAACAGTGATAATTTCAATTAAATAATAAGATAATTGAATTTTGTTCTCACCAATGCAGCTCAATTGTTAGCTCCCGTATTTGTTACTGGTAGGTTCTATCAACATGTGAGTATGACAGAGATGATTCGTAAAGTCAAGTGGGAATACGTGGAGTGAAAAGACCTTCTCACGGAACAGTTCATAGAAAATTTACAGAACTGGTATGTGAAGGCGACTGCAGAAAGATTCTACTGCCGCCAATGCGTACTTCCCTAAGGACCATGAAGATAAGATAAGTTAGGGCTAGTAAGGAGGGGTGCAGGCAGTCGTTTCTCCCTCGCTCTATTCGCGAGTGGAACAGAAAAGGAAATGACTAGTAGTGGTACAAGGTATCCTCCATCAAGCACCATACAGTGGCTTGGTGACTATGTATCTCGATCTAGATGCAAATGTTCTTTCGTATTATTCAATTTAAGCAAGTAAGTATCTGGCAACATTTGTTATGATCATGTCTGCAGGTTTTAATATACATTTACTGTAAAATAGGACTGTCAGTCCAAGTCCGTAAAGTACATTTGCGTCCCTTCGCTGCAACGTTAAAGACGGGAGTTAGTATATAAAACAGCTGTTTATAATAAATCACCTGTTTATTGGAAAGAAGCCGCGAAAAAATTGAAGGCCGATTAACGGTTTTAAATGCGCACACTTGGTGTCTTTAACAGGTAGCGTCTACTCAATAAGTTCTCACACTCGCACCTCAGCGGTTAATTTTTTGCGAGATAGTACACTGTGTGATCTCTGGGCGAAAATGGCTATTTCGGAATGTGCTGCAGTAATCGGGAAAAGGTAATACATCGCGATCAACGGAGTTATTTCTATAACAACGTAAAAATCGGAAGATTTTGAAAGTGCATCCCCATGCCTCGTCAGGGACTTCGAGTTGAACTTTCCGGTTTCCTAGACGGAGTGTTACATTTAAGTGCAGAAGCTCAATAGGCAGAGACGTCAGACTGAGCTGCGGAGCCAAGTAGTTACCTGGACGGTGGTGTTTACCGAACGAGACGAAACCAATAAACTGTATTCACTTCCATATAAAACTGAGTGTGGTGTTTTCCGGTGTTTCCTGTGTTACTCTTTCCCTATTTTCTTTGACCTGATTTCCTCGTTGTTGATGCTCAGATTGTCGGCGGATATTGTTGGAGGCCAGTTGGAGCCAGTCCAGTGGTCGCATCTCGGAATCCTTCTGAAAATGGTTGGACTGCTACATGGCTTCCATTATCGACACTCGAGTAGTGAGAAGTTTAATCCTGTCTCGCGGATCAAAGCGAAACTAGCGACCATTATGTATAATGATTTTACACATGTGGCAGTGCAGAGATTTAATATGATAAAGATTTCAGGCTAAATCTTTGCAGTTGTTCATCGCGCGGTTTGTCCAGCGCGCCGCACGCCGCCAGGAGTGCGTGGACTCCGACCGCTGCCGCGAATGAAGCTTAACGAGACGCGGCGGAAGCTTCGCAGCCGCGTCCTTCCAGCCTGTTGGGGGGTACTCCAAGTAGCGGTCTGGAGACACACACCGTACTTTGGCTCTCTTCGTGGTGTGGTAAAAGACAAGGTAGGCTGTTTTTTTTTCCTTTAACTGCAGTGAGTCTTTGTTTCGACCGAGAATTAAGCGCAGCAATACGGTCAGTTCTGAGTAGTTTGTTCATTTGTTTACACGAGGGCCATTTCAAAAGTTTCGCACACTGAGCATGCGTTGTGAAGTGGCGGGTGGATTTTAATTGTTTTCTATATTCGTCGCCATGTTTACAAGAGCCTGTAAACCATTTTTGCGGTCAGTCAGAAAGCGATGGTGAACATACTAATCATAATTTCCTGTTGGCAAGGCCACATTCTTCTTGTGCTCACTGAAAGGAAATGTTCGTACTAGCTATGTACTCGGTGGGGTCAGGAACTGCGACTATAAATAAAAGTTTTGAGTTCTAATTGATTAATATAGTCAGTAAAATTTCACACGCACAAACATAACAACATTCCTGATAATAATAATAATGTCCATGCCATAAACAGTAATGGTAGCAGTTCAGAAATGACCTCTACGGTAAGTTACAAGTAGAATGGTCTATTGCCCTGACTTCCAATCATCAATGTTATTTGCTCGCCTAAAAGGTGGAACATCATCCCACCACTTGGCACGTAGTTCTGTCAACATTACAGATGGCACACACGAACAGTTACTGCCATGAAATCTATGCGATCCAGTCCTCGCAACTTCACTTCCTACTTTTACCGAAAACGCGTTTGGTAGCTGCCTCTTGGTGCGAAGTGTCCCTTTGTGAATTCTAAACGATCCAGGATGTTGTAGAGCCCTCACAAGTTCACTTCCTACTCTTACCGAACACGTTTGGTAGCTGCCTGGCTGTGTCATCATCCGAAACACAGCGTGCGCCGGCGTTTAACTGACATAGACAGACTGATAGCATCGTGCAAAGTGTCTCCCCAACTGCCTCTCCGGCCATGTTTATATATGGGCACAGCGGACGGCCGAATGGAACATCGGCTGTCAACCGCTCTAGGCACATTCAGCAGCAACTAAATGGTCACTTTCTCGGACACGTATTATTTAATAACTCTGTTGTGAAACAATTTACAATCTTCGTAATTTTTATATGAATGAAATTACCTTGGCTTTAGTTACTGAAAAAGTTTCAGAATGACTGCATTTCAATTTTTCCAGCTAGAATTTTTAGAATGGAATTGACAGCAGAACATGATCTCTGAACTACTTTAACATTCCTTGCATTGATGGTTATTTGCACTTACGTCATGAAACTTGATACAGATGTATAATTTAATGAATACAATCGAGTGCTGTAATTAGAACTTCCTATAATTAATTAATAAGAATTTTCATCTTTCTGAGTCAAATTTTTCAAATTTTCGTAAAAATTTCGATTCTGACCAAAATATTGTTCCGATCAAGTTGAGACTTAAAACAGTTAATTGTGACATACATCTGCACATTCTGAACAATTGTTAGCTTTCTGGCTTTATTATTTAGCCCCACTTATTTTTTATTAAAACAATGTATTTAGTGAAACATATTCATCTTATCATTCTGAGATTTAACAATTTTAATATTAATATACTGAAGGATATATTGACAAAGTTTGGACAAGTACTTTAATTTTTAATTTCGTACTATGCATCAAAATTCAATCCCTTCGTGAAAAGAACCGAATGGGAGTATACAGCGTTCTGAAAGACGTATGTGGGAATAGTGTAGTGAATTGTAGCACAGTATTACGGTGGTCTGCTCGTTTCCGTGAAGGTCGGGTAATTACTGAGGACAACCCAAGAAATGGAAGGCCATCAACTGCAACAGACTAACCTCTCAGGTTACTGTTAATGACACTCTGAGAGAGGATCGACGAAAAACATGTGAAGAAATTTCATATGAGGCCAGAATGTCTGTAACTTTCGTTTACCGAATCATAACTGAAAATTTAAAGATGAGAAAAGGTGCTGCTAGATGGGTTCTACATGTTCTCAGTGAAGAGCAAACCGTAAGCCGTAAAAGAACCGCAGGAGAACTGCTTCGGCATTACCGAACAGAAAGAGAACAGTTTCTGAAAAGTATTGTTGCACTTTATGAAACATGGACACGAGATTTTGCGTCATAACTGAAGTCTCAATCGTCACAATGCAAAAATTGAGACTTTCCACTCCCGAAAAAATTCCACCGCCAACAATCAAGATGAAACTGGTGACGATCTTTGTGTATGATATGAATGGTGCCAAAGCTACAAATAGAATAACCCAGAGGACGTCTGTAACAGGCACATACTACAAATTGTTTCTGCAAAATTTTTTGCTCCTGAAAATTCGTCAAAGAAAGTCTTATATGTTTGAAACTGGCCTCCTCATTATGCACGACAATTCAAGACCGCATAGACCGCATACTGCCCTCCCTATCAGCGAGAGAGACGTTCGACAAACATGGATGGGAAATATTTCCCCTTGCACCTTACAGTCCTCATATGACCCCTACTGTCTTTGATTTTTGTTTCTCAAATTGAAGGAACTACTCGGCTCAAATGGCTCATAACACTATGGGACTTAACATCTGAGATCATCAGTCCCCTAGAACTTAGAACTACTTAAACCTAACTAACCTAAGAACATCGCACACATCCATGCCCGAGACAGGATTCGAACCTGCGACTGTAGCAGTCGTGCGGTTCCAAACTGAAGCGCCTAGAACCACTCGGCCGGCATAAATACTCGGGGGAAAACGTTTTAATACAGCTGATGAAGCTTCGATTTAGTTGACTCAAGTAATCAGACAGCCAACAATGAAGGTGCCCTATCCGCAGTATAGAGTGAGCCAAACTGTGGGATGCTGTCATATGCAAGAATGGAGATTATGGTGAAGGCCTGTAAAGATAATTTGTAAAATGAATTATTTCCTTCTGTTTTGTTTTATAGTGTGCAGAAACTTTAAAATGCCCCTGTATGCGCCGAGTTGTTGGAATAGAGTATCAGCGATCCCATGAGGCACCTTGTGGAAAAGATGATTCCTCGAAACTTCTGAAGCAATCTCGGGTCAAGAAATAGTATTTACGTGCTGTCGATAATGACTAGTCAGTCGGACTGCTCCACACTCTGTCTCAGTAACATAATACACAAGAAAGTACTAATACTAACATAGCGGAGTGTGTGTACAAGGTGCACACATGTTTTTCCCCTATGCCGACTGTCGATTGTGTCGAAGGCAGGACATCGGAGCACAGAATTGAGGTTTAATTGACTGCTACACTGTGAAAGGGTCACTGGCCATCATTAGCGAACATCGTGAACTGCGGGAAAAACGTTGGAAAGGATGGAAGCAGACATGACAGTAGAATTGGCCAGCTAGTGCACCCACTACCTTTCAGGGGAAATCCAAATGAAGCGCAGTGTGTTCTTGCGAAATTTCTCCAGTGTCGATTTTCTTGCCACAAAATGCTGACAGCACTTTTGGATTTAGCTAGTTTCTTTCTTTTTTTTCCTATACGTTATCTATTCAGCGTTTCTCGAAAGACTTGCCAGTACTCTTGTCCTTCAGAAGATATTTTCTGATTCGTTTTGGAAGTCCTTAGGTGGTCATCAGCCTAAATAATAACTGGATATCGCATGTTTCACGAGGTGCTCAGCGGTACGACAGAGAATACCCCTTCTATTCTCACTAAACACAAAATAAAATTTACGCGTCACTTTATTTTATCGACGATGTGGGTCCAAAATAATTTGGTACAAACATTCATTTAGAAGATATTCATTAACGTCGTTGACAAAACAACAAACGATAAATTGAGAAATACACATTATAGAACTAGAGGGAGCAGCTTGATGTTCCTACGTCTTTTCAAGCAATCTTCGGAATATTCATCTTGCGGTAGAAGCTCTCTTTTCGTCCATGTTTGCTTCCTACCATCCTACCATTCAGGGTGATTATGTGATGATGTTATAACCTTTCGTGGATGATGGAAAAGGGTAAATGTATCGATTTGAGGTAAGCGACCTTGCTCCGATAACGACCGAGTCGAAAGGTATAAGCAGACATCACTCAGATGTCTCTTACAGTGGAATGCTTGCACTGGTACTGTTATTTCTACACTCCTGGAAATTGAAGTAAGAACACCGTGAATTCATCGTCCCAGGAAGGGGAAACTTTATTGACACATTCCTGGGGTCAGATACATCACATGATCACACTGACAGAACCACAGGCACATAGACACAGGCAACAGAGCATGCACAATGTCGGCACTAGTACAGTGTATATCCACCTTTCGCAGCAATGCAGGCTGCTATTCTCCCATGGAGACGATCGTAGAGATGCTGGATGTAGTCCTGTGGAACGGCTTGCCATGCCATTTCCACCTGGCGCCTCAGTTGGACCAGCGTTCGTGCTGAACGTGCAGACCGCGTGAGACGACGCTTCATCCAGTCCCAAACATGCTCAATGGGGGACAGATCCGGAGATCTTGCTGGCCAGGGTAGTTGACTTACACCTTCTAGAGCACGTTGGGTGGCATGGGATACATTCGGACGTGCATTGTCCTGTTGGAACAGCAAGTTCCCTTGCCGGTCTAGGAATGGTAGAACGATGGGTTCGATGACGGTTTGGATGTACCGTGCACTATTCAGTGTCCCCTCGACGATCACCAGTGGTGTACGGCCAGTGTAGGAGATCGCTCCCCACACCATGATGCCGGGTGTTGGCCCTGTGTGCCTCGGTCGTATGCAGTCCTGATTGTGGCGCTCACCTGCACGGCGCCAAACACGCATACGACCATCATTGGCACCAAGGCAGAAGCGACTCTCATCGCTGAAGACGACACGTCTCCATTCGTCCCTCCATTCACGCCTGTCGCGACACCACTGGAGGCGGGCTGCACAATGTTGGGGCGTGAGCGGAAGACGGCCTAACGGTGTGCGGGACCGTAGCCCAGCTTCATGGAGACGGTTGCGAATGTTCCTCGCCGATACCCCAGGAGCAACAGTGTCCCTAATTTGCTGGGAAGTGGCGGTGTGGTCCCCTACGGCACTGCGTAGGATCCTACGGTCTTGGCGTGCATCCGTGCGTCGCTGCGGTCCGGTCCCAGGTCGACGGGCACGTGCACCTTCCGCCGACCACTGGCGACAACATCGATGTACTGTGGAGACCTCACGCCCCACGTGTTGAGCAATTCGGCGGTACGTCCACCCGGCCTCCCGCATGCCCACTATACGCCCTCGCTCAAAGTCCGTCAACTGCACATACGGTTCACGTCCACGCTGTCGCGGCATGCTACCAGTGTTAAAGACTGCGATGGAGCTCCGTATGCCACGGCAAACTGGCTGACACTGACGGCGGCGGTGCACAAATGCTGCGCAGCTAGCGCCATTCGACGGCCAACACCGCGGTTCCTGGTGTGTCCGCTGTGCCGTGCGTGTGATCATTGCTTGTACAGCCCTCTCGCAGTGTCCGGAGCAAGTATGGTGGGTCTGACACACCGGTGTCAATGTGTTCTTTTTTCCATTTCCTGGAGTGTATAATTGTAGGGTAGGCAGCTATCAGAGGTGGTAGTATGGAATACAACAAAAAGAAAGTCTGGTAAACGTGGGCTGTAAAATACATACCTTAGGAGCTATGAGTACTTGTTCGGTAGAAGAGATGTGTATCACAGTATCGAACATGAACAAGTGCTCATAGATCTTAAGTATCCATTTTAGAGCCCATGTTTACTATACATTTTTTCCTTATTTTCGTCCATACTAACTCCCCTGGAAGTGGCCTAACTTAAAATCGTAAGAACAAGAATACCGGCGGATTTATTCCACAGTCAGAGGTGTCAGAACGATGTTCGCCTTTATTTTGCGGCTCGGTCGTTTCCGGTTCAGCGTCCCTTACTTCAGATTGATGCATTTATCCTTCTCCATCATCCCTGAACGACTGTAACACCATTTCGGTATCACACTCCATAATAAGGAAATGTTGTTTTAGCCTTGAGCAACCAGAAATTCTTCCTGTTTTAATGTTCAAACATGTTTCCGAGAAGTTTTTCCGTCTTCAGGGAGTTCGTTTCTTCTCTGTAAAATAACATAGAAGGAATTTTTGCATTATAACAAGTAACAGTTTTTACTGATAGTATCTACATGAATAAAAGTATTAGAAAAACATTAACAGAACATGTACATAGATACCTTAGTACTACATACAGATACTCACATGGCTGTCAGACATTTGCATTGGAGCCATAATTTTGTTCCAGTTTGTCGTCTGCAATTATTCAGGGGTTTTTCAATGAAATGTTACGTAATTTGCCAAGATGTTAGGCATAAACTGAAATTTTCTTACCTTTTACAGTGTTATATTGTAGTACTACAGTCTTTATTTTACGTTCTACTGTCGAGAAATTCGCTGACTTATTTTTTAAGTATCCATTATCAGGTTAAAGTACTAGGTTTCGAAAATGTTGTGGCGTGTGTTGATTATGAATGGGGCTTGTAAACTGTTGAGTGGGAATGTAAATTGTATGTACTTACTTTTGCTGATTTCGATTTTTCATGCTTCTGTAGGGTGGCTGAGCTGTACTTCGTAATACACGCTGCTTCTATGTTTATGTTCCACCATTTTGTTCTCCGTACTCTGGTTGGAAATTTAGAATTCTGCAGTGACACTGTGGTTTGGTAGACAATCTTTGTCTGGATGTGAGGTGGGGGGGATGGGGTGGGGTGGGTGGATGTGCTTTTGCTTTTTGTACATGATAATGATCCTTTTTTATATGTTTCTGTGGAGGACTGTTCATGCATTTAAAAAGTTTTAAGTCTTTGCTTGTGTCTGCTGGTCTGTATATCATGTTCATAAGGTGACCATCAAATTCAGAATGACTGCTGTTACCCTTAAGTTCCCTTCAGTGTTCAGTGCATCTGACGTTGAAATTTCTACTGGTCTGCCCAATGTAAGTTGAGTTTGTCACCATACTACGATACAATATGGACAACACCACTGGAAGAAGACACAAGAAAAGGGGAAACAAAACAGCACAAAGGCAGGAAGAACTTTCCCTGCGTCAAGATGTCCATAACAAAAGCCTACGCTGACTGAGGGACTCAAATTCCAAGGGAAAATTAAAGGACTTATACCTCAAGTAAAAGCCATTTTCGTGAAGAAAACCAAGGACAGACATAACCATGTAAGAATCGTTCGTAACACCCAAGATGAGGAAGGTACGATGGTATATGTAGAGTGAAGTGTCAAAAGCCGGGAGCAGTCCAACAAAATATGGGTCACCGTGAGTGGAGCTCCACAACTACAAAGAGGGGGAGGGGGGGGCAGGAGAGCGGTGGAGCGGCTCATTGCGGAGTACAAACCGTGGGTCAACTTAGTATGGCCAATGTATAAACGCCAGAGGATCGTAGATTCCCGCCAGACGAGGTAGAGGAAAGCACGCCACATGGCGGGAGACTCCTCGATGGTGCGAAGTTTATTAGGTATCGTTGTAGCCTGCCAAGAGACAGTCCACGATTCAGCAAATCCAGCCCCAGAGGGGCCACAGAGAACATGGGGTACGTAGTCGCCCTCCAGCCACATGATAAGCAACTTCATTACCTGGGATACTTACGGAGCCAGGAACCCAAAGGACATTAACCAGTCAGCGAGAAGGTCGTGGATGGTACAGGCCAAGGGGTGGGGAAAAAACACCATGTGATAGCCTGAAGACCATTGATGGAATGAGGGAGGACTGTTTAATAAAACAGAGGGCCCAACAGATGGATACAAATTCTGCAGTAAACACCCCATATGCGGCAGGTGAGAGATGGTGTTCCATGCCAAGAGAAGACGTGAAGGCATATCGCACATTATCAGCAGATTTAGAGCCATTGGTGTAAAAAACAATGGCTTCTAGGAACTCCCTTAAGAGCATTCAAAACAAATAATGGAACACCACTGTAGTGTTGGAGGCTTTTGGTCGCCAGAAGAGATCTGTCTGAATCAGTGGCCAAGGAACTAACCAAGGTGGGGTGGTTGGAAGAGAACGTGGGGAAGAGGAGAAGGAAGGGAAATGGAAGTCACAGCAGAAGCGAGGCAGAGCCTAACCAGTAAACCTACCTGAGGGTGGGCAGGGGACGTTTAGCTGCCCAAAGCTATGAAAAGAATAGAAAAGGAAGAGCTAACAGGTAAAGAACAGGTAGTAATAGCATGGAATATCAGGAGCTGGGACTGACAAATTGAAAGCAGAGGACTCTCTGCATCAACCAGAAGACTATCAGCAGGGCTAAAGTGGAAGGCATCAGTGGCTAAACAGATACCACAATGGTCACTGAGGTCCAAGAGGAGCCGCATGGAAGGGATAACTGATCCATAAACTTGACAACCATAGTCCAGCCAGGACAGAACTAATTCCCGGTAAAGGCACTGAATCGTTAAATCATCTGCAGCCCAAGAGGTGTGGACAAGGAAGTGGAGAACATTTAGTTTACAAAAACAGCCAACCTTCAGGTGATGAATATGGGGCAACAAAGTAAGCTTGTTGTCAAAAAGAAGACCCAAGAAGCTGAACTGGGGGAACACAGTCAGGCATTCGGCAACGAGGTTGAGCTCCAGATCAGGATGGACTGTAGTATGGCATCATAAGTGCACCACCCTTGACTTAAGAGGAGATAATTCAAAATCATGAGAGAGTGTCCATGTGGAGTACACCAGATTACACCCTAGAATGGTTGTTCCACAGAGGCCACCGAGTGGGAGCTAGCCCAAATACAGAAACGATCCACATGCAGAGTAGGGGTGACGAACAATCCACCAGAGGCCACAAGTCCATTAATAGTGCTTAGAAAAAGAAGGGCACTTAACACGGAGGCCTATACAATGTGGAGAGCTGAGAACAGTGGAAACCTAGACTCTGTACGACTGGTGTGACAGGAACTGGTGAATATAAATCAGAAAGGGGCCCTAAGGACCCCACTCTTGGAGCGTAAGGAGGATGTGGTGGCACTAAGCTGTGTCGCAGTCCCTATGAAGATCGAAGAAAACTGTGACAAGATAGCGGCGCTGAGAAATAGCCTGCCAAACTGCAGTTTCCAATTGAAGCAGATGTTTGATTGGAGACCAGCCCTCCTAAAAGCCACACTGGAGGAGATAAAAGGTCTGACAATTCGAGGACCGTATTGAGTAGCTTGCAGCGGACATTTGTCAGGCTGAAGGGCCAGTCACTATGAAGGGATGGTAGATCCTTGCCAGGCTCCATTGAGAGCCTTCGAGCCGATATTGATAAGCACCTGGGGGAGATATTGGCGATGTAGAGGACTGAGATGTTGAAGCAATTGGTTATTGATGGGATCAGGGCCAGGAGTTGGATCATGGGAAGAAGAGAAGGCGAGAAGAAGCTCCCATTTAGCAAAAGGTTCACTGTAGGGTTCTGCCTGATGAGGGGTGAAACATACTCAGGAAGCTTCAGCCTGCTGTTTCGAGAGGAGGAAGGCAGCTGAATAGGAGACTGACGCCGATACCATCACAAAATTGGTCACAAGATGTTCCACAAAAACTAATGGATCTGCACAAAGGCCACCTGGAAGGGCTAGGCCTGGAATATAAGACTACCACTGACGACCTTGGTGGGTGCAGAGTGTAAACCACACCCAAGACGAAGGGACAGATGAACTTAGACAGGAGACAAAGTATTCCCAACACACCCATTTGCTCTGTCTGATTAAGTAACAGGCCTTGGCGCGAAAACATTTAAAGATAGTAAGACTTGCAGAGGATAGGTGCAACTTATGGTGTTGCAAGACGTGACGACGATCACAGATAGCAGTGGCAACAGCCGTGCTCCACCATGGAACTGGCCGAATATGAACAGGGACCTTCAAGTGGGGAATGGCAATGCCGGGAGTGAGGATTATCTGAGCTGATCACAGACGACTTCACAAACGTGGAAACACCACCAGGGAGGTATCTAGGGGCCAATCAGCAACATGGGAAGGCCAGTGGGGAAACCTGGTGATCGGAAGGCAGGAAGGGAACTATCACAGAGGTCATCACGTAGCGACCAGTTTAAGGAAGGAAGAAACGGACGAGGGCGAAAGATCAGTAGTAGATCGATGCCATATACAGCACTGAAATCAGTAGGTGAACCATCATTATGAAGACACAAGACATTGTCTGCAAGAAACTGGTCAATGAGGAGCCCCCAACTAGATGAAGAAGCACTGCCCCACAAGGGGTGATGGGCACTAAAATCCCCAAGGAGGAGGAAGGGAAGGGGGACTAGCTGAATTAGGGCAGTTAGGACAGCAGATGTAGTTGGCCTGTCAGGAGGGAAATGCAGATTGTAGACTGTTATGCCAGTGTCCAAATGGACCCAAACAGTCACTGCTTCCAGTGTAGTATGAAGTAGGATCCATCTACTAACAATATCTGTGTGCACCAACGTGCACACGCTACTGAAAGCCCTCAAAGGGTCAATCCGGTTGTGACAGAAAGCACAGAATACATGAAGGGATGGTGAATGAGCATCAGCAAAATGACACTCCTGGAGAACGACACAAACTGCCAAGTAAAAGGTAATAAGGAACTGCAACTTTGGGAGTGATGGTAGCATCCATTACAGTTCCATTGAATAATCATTGAGTAAGTATCCAAATGACAGGCGAACGATCTAGAGCCAATCATGTAGCCAGGTCACCATCTGTCACCAACGACAACTAGGTAATATCCACACATCCATAAATGAGATAGCAGACTCAGGTTGCAATGGGGAGAGATGGCACCTCCAGGGACACTGGAGGAGGGCCTTGTCCTGGGGCTTGCATTTCTTCTTGTTCTACTCTTTCATTGGTTGAGGAATGCAGAGCACATAAGGAGAGCAGGCTTCTGCAAGATCTAGAACCAAAAGAGAGCAGGCGACCTTTGGCAGCACAGACTGTGTGTCCCACAGCTGAGTTGCGGTAGCAGGCCTCCGACCTGAAAGACATCGAGGGGAGGAACAATAGGAGGGAGTCCCATTGGCAGTGGGCGCTGAAGGAGGGGGTACTTCTCTGGCCAGGTAGGTGGAGCAGAACCTGGAGGGGAGGGGGTGGAAAGTGCCGGAGAGGGGGAGATGAGAAGAGGTATGGGATTAGGGCTTCCCTCATAGAGTGAGTGGCCACAGTCACCATACTGAGGATCTGTCATACACTGGGAAGACATGTGCTAGAAACACAAGCACCGAAATCACCTAATGGAAAGTGGGACATGTGGCTTCATATCACATCATAACACAAAGCTTTGACTTCTCTGGGAGGGTAGCTACATCAAAAGCAGAATAAAGACGCCAGTATTGGTACAATTCTCCTTATGACCCTACTGCACATATTGAACAAAATGAATGCATTGTCGTTCCAGATTAGCCCAGAGTTCCTTATCAGTGAGAAGGTTGAGCCATAAGGAAAAGACTCCCTGGACCGTATTCAGAGACTGGTGAGGTGTAATAGACACCGGGATGTCGCCAAGGCGATTACAAGCATGAAGAGCTGCACACTAGGCTGCAGAAGAACCTTTACTCATCAGGGAACCCGACTGTATCTTATTGACAGACTGCACTTAGCCAAACTTGTCTTCGATTGTTTCGACGAAAAATAGCTGCTTTGTGGGAGTGAATGAATCCACATTTAATACATCCCCAATAGCTGGGAAAGTGTTTCACCCAAAGCTGGCGAGCCTGGTCTTCCTCCAAGGGTGTATCTAGGAAAGGGGAGACCACAGGATCACAAGAAGTACCATTCAATGATCCATTAATACTTGAAGAGACAGCTGTAGAAGAACCGCCAGATTTTTGGAGCTTGATATGATTCATGCACAAGGCATCCACCCTGATACCACCCACTCCGGTTAGGGGCTCTCCCAAAGGGCACCACCGATCCACAATAAGGGCAGTCTGCCATGGTGGCCATTGCTGGGCTTTCCAATGCTCTGGAATGACAAACAACGTCTCCTGGGCATACACGGGGAGGAAACAGCTCAGGTATCAGAAGTGTGACCTCTGTGTGGTCAAGGAACTCAGCTAGATTGGTACATAACTTCCCAACTATATGGACTGGCTACATATGCTGGTGATCTAGCGGGGTAGAGAGGATATGGCAGGGAAGGAATGGGGGAGGAATCCATGCTGTAGATGCTAGGAAGGGAGTTCTTACTGGAATGGCTCACACTACAGACAGAAAATTTAGATGTGGGGGTCAAATCCCAAAGGGGACCAAAAACACCAAAAAGGACGAAAGAGAACAGGGAAGGGATACAAAACCGCAAGAAATAATTAAAACCAGATGGATAGCCATTTCAGCATAAATAAGAACACCGAGAGAGGGGGAAGAGGTGGCAGTGGGGAAGGAGCAACGTGGGGAAGGGAGGGCACAGGAAAGGAAATGCAGCCCAGGAAGCGAAAATGGGCTGCAAAAACTTGGGTTCCCGAGGGCGCCACACACAAACTCACAAAAGAACTGCAAGCCTCCCTTGGGGGTAAATCAAGATGTGTTGTGTTTGTTTGTATTAATGTTGATTTCCCTCAGATTCTTTTGTGTGGAGCTGTTTGTTTTGCAGGTTACTTTCGGTTCTTCTTTTTGAATATGTTACCAATCCAGTGAGCTGCTTTGTTGATGTAGATGAATATGTTCCTTTTGTTTCTTGTTGCAAGTGTTCCTTATTTGGATGTGTTGTGTGTGTTTGTGTTTTGTATGTTTATGTTCTATCTGCCTTTGGTCATGAGTTGGTGCTGATCTTTTTGGTGTTGAGCATTAGTTGTGTCTTTTAATTTTATTTTGAGTTTGTGGTTTTGGTTGTCTATGATGATCATTTTGTATTCATTTTCAACAGCTATTTGTTTAATTTTCGGTAGCATAGTTTTGTATTGTACTCAGTGACCTGAGTTTTATTCAACCAGTGTTGTTGCACGTGTCAGAGACCTACTTCTTTGTAAATGAGTGGCTGGTTTGAATTTTGATATATGGATGTAATGGTGCTGGTCGGTTTTCTGAATATGAAAAACTAATGTTGGTCCTTGTGTCAGAGTATTGTGGTGTCTAAGAAATTGAGCTTTTTGCCGTTTTCTGATTCTATGGTGAATTTTATCTGTGGGTAAACAGTGTTTATATCATTGTGGAGTTGTTGTATATGGTTGGACATTTCATCTAGAAGACATGTGATGGCTTCTATACAATATTGGCATAAATCGTTCTGTGTTATTTGAGTTTCACTATGGTTTCAAATATTTTGTTCCTGGTGGGATTTAAGAAATTGTTGGCTGGGAGTCCACTGATTAGTGATCCTATGGGGAGTCCATTCAGTTTGAGTAGTAATCGTTGTCAAATGGGAAACAGTTTTGCTCTATGATTAATTGCAGAATGTGTTATTTCTTTTATTTGGGATCCGAGAATATCTCTTTATTGTTCTAAGTACTATTTGATGATATTGATGTACATAGATGTGATGTCAAATGCTGTGAGTATGGCCATTGTGGGTAAAGTGATGTGTCTGATTTTTTGTATCAGCTCTTCAGTGTTGTGTATCCTTTTGTTGTTTCTGTATGCATAATTTTTCTGCAAGTATGTATTTCTCTGGCTAGGAGTGATGTAGACGCACTTCTTAAATTTATAACTGGGCTTACTGGCGCATCCTGTTCGTGTATTTGTGGTAGACAGTTTACTGTAAATGCCTTTTGGTTCTTTTGTTTTATCTGAAACATATTCACAAGACAGATGGTTAATATAATAGCGTAAGACTATCCAGTTTCATTTTGGCTGGTTCATTTACTTCGTTAAAAACTGTGTAGGACTCTACCAACGCTTTTTTTGACTACCTCACTTGGAATACCTGTTGTAATAAGTCTGTCCAACTCAGATACTGACAACACACTAGCAGAGGTAGATGTTAGTGCCTGGATTCCTCCTTTCCCTATATTTACATGCAAGGTTGTATTCTCAGTGACGGAGAGCCTTTAGCTAATCTCATTACTATACATCTCGTACACCGTGAAGGAGGTACCAAGAGTGTATAAAGCTACACACCATTACAGAGAAAGTTATGACCTTGTTGCAACAATCACTAAAGTAGCACGAAGTGTTGTACATACTTGCATACACAAATGATTAGCAGTTCAGTGTAAGTGCAGAATTTTGGTAGGGACAAATCCTTCCACATTCAGCATATAAGAAAGAGTTACATTAGGGACGAAGTTTCTTATTCAGAAACCGCATTTAAGTCATATTTGTTTGTGAGAAGAACATGTTAGGCCTCGTGTGAGAATAAGAAACGTCTACCAGCACTGCTCGGAATTCGGCAGCAGGAGACTCGTGGCTTGTCGAGACGGCAGTTTCTCGCTCCATGATACTGCTGCTCGTACTGATTGGGTTCCTACAGCTGCCACCAAAATCTGCAATGGAAGGGCTGGGGAGAGTTATAACTCAAAGCACATTCTCAGCGGTCCCGCATGACTAGTGCCCGAGAGGACAGACATTTTGCAGGATAGCACACTAACGTAATATACTTTGGTGTTGGGAAATATGCTTTTTTCGAGGAAACTCGAATATCCACCCAGACAATTCAGCGACGTTTTGAGCATCACGAACAAGGAGCATGACGATCATCGTACGGCTTCCTTCGACATGGCGGAGAGAACAACAATGCACTCAGTAGTGGCACCATGTCGTCTTTTCAGATGAATTTCGATTCTGTGTATGACATCACGTTCTCGCATCCGTGTATGAAGGTTCCGAGGAGAACTAAATCTGCCCGATAGCATTTGTCATTCTCACATAGAACCAGCACCTAGAACGATGGTAAGTGTGCCATTGGATACAGAACAAGATCACCTCTAGTTTTCATTGCACAGTATGTATAACGCTTATGACTTATTAAGACGGTATTTTCGAGATCTCAGTGACATTATCTTTCAATACGAGGACACAAAAACGTCTGTTGCTCATGCTGTCCTCACCTACAGTAACAAGATACAGAGAGTATTCAACTGTTGTACTGTAACTCTCAATCATGAAAATACCTGGTCATTCCTCATGGTATCACTCGTGATTCGATTCTATTAATAAATTTCGGAACAGACTTGAAGCAACAAGATACGACGTATCAGTCACCCAAGTTCAGTACCACTAGGCCACCAGCCGTTTTAAAGGTGCTGAGTGTACTACATTTTGCGCACTGTATATTCCCAGATCACCCACAAATTTAATTTTGTGAACCGACAACTGCAGATTCTATATTGTATCTAAAAATATGTGGTTGTACGGTGCTTTAGATTAAATAATTTTAATCCATACTTGTACCACTGGCAGCTCTTTTTTTATACTTTTTAACTGAACATGTTCCCATTTTGCTGTAAACAATGTCGAATATATTGAAAAAGCCATATATTCTGTGGATACAAATTTATCTTACATGTCTTAAAACATTTTAATCATTATTACATCAAAGTAACTTCATGGACTTAAACATTATTTTCAGTTTTGTCTCTCTTTGTTGTCCGATATATCAAAATTTCATTCCAAAATTGCATCCCTCCTTCCAGAATACAAATTAAACTTTTTTAAAATATCATCGTTTTGTTAAGATTTTTATGGGTACCTTAACTTTGCAGGGTTCCTTGGGAGGTTCTAGATTCATTTGAGTAGTCGTCAAATAACAGGGTAAGGGTGCTGATAACCTCGCCGTTGAGCGCTCGTGAGCTCCAAACACACCCACACACACCCACCCACACACACACACACACACACACACACACACACCCTTAATAGGTCGGACGCCACTGGTCCACTAATCTTGATTTTATAAATAGCTAGCTCTGGACTTCGACTACGGACAAATTCCGTATCTGCAGTAAACGATACAGCTATCCAGCAATAAAACTAATTTTGAAAATTTCGGACATGTTCTGTCTACAGTTAGCAATTCATGTATTCTTCCTACTAAATTGTATACGCACAATAATTTAAATTTTCTCTGGAACCGCGTGACCGCTACGGTCGCAGGTTCGAATCCTGCCTCGGGCATGGATGTGTGTGATGTCCTTAGGTTAGTTAGGTTTAGGTAGTTCTAAGTTCTAGGGGACTGATGACCATAAATGTTAAGTCCCATAGTGCTCAGAGCCATTTTGAATTTAAATTTTGTAATTTGCTATCATTCCTGATGCAATTTTAATTAGCAGTAGTGCCAGTAAGCATGTAATTCCACTAAGAGAATCAACGGAAAGAAATGAGAAATAATGTGAACTTTTAGCACATCACATCAGTAAAAACATCGAGTGCAGATTAGGTCCACGACAACTTTCGCCCAGGATTAGCAGCAATATTTTCTGGCATATTCGTTTGTCATAGGAAGCTCTTGCTTTATTTTTTTACAGAATAAAACACTGCGAACGCGAAGAGGTCCTACGTGTCTTCTACTGACGAGACGTAACACATTTTGATGTCTCTCACAGCATAGCCCTTCGATTAACATGTTTCGTCACAGCTGATAGTGTGTTTCAGAAGTGGATTTGTGTACACTTTTTATGCTGGGATTATCGTCCAGCGCCTGTATCACTACTCCTATCAAGAACACACAAAGGTGGTCACAGGAATCCTGTTCCAGGAATAACAACTCGAGCTCGTTTTAAGTCCTCTCCTTAGCACGCTCGTAAAGCGTGCAAGAGGAATACGTGTATCGCAGCATCTTGCACGAGAGATGCACTATCTGGAGTGCATACTGAAGAGCAGTGGGCATTCCGCCAGCTATACAAAAAGTGTCACGAAACCTAATATAAGGCGAAGTGACATGTTGGAGGACGAAATGTCAGGCACAGCCGTACATCTCCGAGTGACGGACAGAAACGGCCGTGCAGTGCGCAAGCACGTCGTAAAAACTATTTACAAACCGACCAAGACGATCTAAGAGTGTGTCACATTGGCGAAGTACAAAAAGGAGCCAAATCGCAATGTCAGGAGAATACCGCATAACGTTCACATGTGGAAAACCCTATGTTGGAATGACTGGACGATTCATCAGTAACAGGATATCGAACATCGAAGGCCGGCCGAAGTGGCCGTGCGGTTAAAGGCACTGCAGTCTGGAACCGCAAGACTGCTACGGTCGCTGGCTCGAATCCTGCCTCGGGCATGGATGTTTGTGATGTCCTTAGGTTAGTTAGGTTTAACTAGTTCTAAGTTCTAGGGGACTAATGACCTTAGAAGTTGAGTCCCATAGTGCTCAGAGCCATTTTTTTTTTTTTTAACGTCGAAGTATTGCAGGTTTGGACAGGTAGAGCACTCGGCAGTGGCGGAGCACACACTGTATGGGACCGGCCACATAATAAAACTAACATACTCGCAATTTCTTGATGCAGAGAAGAGCTACCACGCCCGTTTGTTCAGGAAACCCACAGAAATTCACAAGCGTGACAACGGCTTTAACAACAAAGAAGAATGTCTCAAGGGGAATTGATTCTGGATTCCCGTCTTTCAGCTAAAGTCCGTTGCAGGTAGCAAGAGGAGAACCACAGCGGTAATGACCAGGGAAATGGTGTCGGACGTCGGCACGACAGGTACATATGACCTCCAGCCACAGATTCGACTCCAGTCCTCTACCAACAATGGACCTTCGACAGTATCAGTCACCTGTGTGGAAAAACGCCAGAGAAATCGTTAAATAATCGTCAGCCGAATATTTCGAGACAAGAGCCAACAGGCAAAGGATACTGAAGAAATTCAAAGAAGCAGCACGTACAGCTGATTGCAGGGTGGTTCTGTGTACAAGATCAATCTTGCGTGAGGAGCCTGATATGAAACAAGGGGACGAGCATTCTTAAAAATTTTTACATGTAATGATACCCCTCCCCCACGTTTACTAGTGGAACAGAAACAGAAAAATATATCTAATGATAAAGTACCTTCTGACATGCACTCTACACCGTCTGGCGGAGTATATATGTAGCTAAAGGTGTAGAGGGATGGAAAAAATTGGAGTAGTGTTTTTTTCCAAAAGAACACTATGAACATTTGTCTTAAACGAGATAAGAAAACGACGAGAAACCTAAAACTGTATGGATGGACATGGATACGAGTCCCACTCCTTCCTTTAACTCAATTTAATAAGAACTGGGCGAGTTAAACAGACTAAAGGTCTGTGGATTTAAAGACGGTATCATACAAAATGTTATTCTCTCAGAGTAACTGGATTGGGTTCGTATTTCCGCAACTGTGTGAATTTTGAGAGTTCCACCTGCAATAACGGTTCAAATGGCTCTGAGCACTATGGGACTTACCTGCTGAGGTCATCAGTCCGCTAGAACTTAGAACTACTTAAACCTAACTAACCTAAGGACATCACACACATCCATGCCCGAGGCAGGATTCGAACCTGCGACCGTAGCGGTCGCGCGGTTCCAGACTGTAGCGCCTAGAACCGCTCGGTCACTCCGGTCGTCCCACCTGAAATAATTTAATTAGCAGTGGGCAGTCGGAATTATGTTTAATCAAACGTGTAGCAGGTTCTGACAGTTACTACAGTTCGTGAGATGGCCACAACAGCGGCTACGCAAACTTCACCGAAGTCAGGTACAGCGGTTTATACAACACTCACCCACTTCTCCACTTAGTTATCAGTTATTAACATAACAGACAGATAAATGTTAAGACAAATAAACAAGAGTCATTATTGGTACAATATAGTGAATTATTCAGACCAGTACATTTATAACGAGACATACATCTTAACCCACCAAGACCAGGAGTAGAAAAGGTAGATACAGATTAGCACAGAAAAGGAACAAATAATACTGTTATGTCGTTATACTTCCCACTTTGAGAGAGGCCAGAAAATGATGTTTACTTGACGAAATCAGACTTAGAAGTCTTTCACTAGTTCAAAATGTCCAGGAATGGCAAATAATTGTGATGGGACCCAACGGTTACAGCTCGTTCATTTGCTCTTCTAAACAGTAACCTATATGAGCAAACCAGATGCGTATTTACCTGTTTGTACTTGGGCTATACACGGCTCTTTTTAAAAGGAATAGCTCGATATAGCAGTAGGGTCGAGACGCACACGTCTGTTTTCATACCCCGCAGCTAATTTGCTGCAGATAATAACCTGTAGCCGTGATCCTGCAGTCAAATAGTTTATGCATTCGCTAACGCGGAATTATCTGATTATGACGAGGAAATTGTCAGACGCCGCGCGGGGTAGCCGCGTGGTCTAGGGCGTCGTGTCACGGTCCGCGCGGCTCCCCACGTCGGAGGTTCGAGCCCTTCGTCTGGCATGGGTGTGTGTGTTGTCCTTAGCGTAGGTTAGTTTAAGTTAGATTAAGTAGTGTGTAAGCTAAGGGACCGATGACCTCAGCAGTTTGGTCCCATAAGACCTTACCACAAATTTCCAGTTTCAGTCAGACAACGAGCGAGAAGGTGAAACCACAGCAGAGCGCCATGTAGCATCTGCAGACATACGCCTTGGCGTACCGTCAGTTAGAGTGGCAGTTCGGACTGAACATTGCAGAGCGATGGAGTCGCTATCCTCTAGTCCTATAAGTATTAGCATAGGATCTCGATTTGAGGCCCTCCTGTGATTTATGATTAAAGCGGAGAAGATGAGGCAGGAGAGAGAGAAGTGCCTTGAAGGATGTGAGGGACGTAATTATTAAGATGCGGATGGTAGCTAAACAGCTTGTTGACAGTGTAGACCAGGTTAAGAAAGGAGCCGTGCCTGTTAAGGAAGAGAAATAAAACGTTAGAAAATATCGACAGAGACGCTAGAGGTCGCGAACGAGGCAAAACACGATGCCAGGGCGGCGTGATTAGTGGCTTGGTTCAAATGGCTCTGAGCACTATGGGACTCAACTTCTGAGGTCATTAGTCCCCTAGAACTTAGAACTAGTTAAACCTAAGGACATCACAAACATCCATGCCCGAGGCAGGATTCGAACCTGCGACCGTAGCGGTCTTGCGGTTCCAGACTGCAGCGCCTTTAACCGCACGGCCACTTCGTTCGGCGGCGTGATTAGTAACCCTAAGTGCATACAAGGGCGCTTTGTAAGCTAAAGAACAAGTAAAACAGACCAAAATCGAAATGTGCAAAACCTTGCCACGTTCCAAAAAATGGGAAGAAGAATCGTCCAGGAACCGAAAAAAAAAAATTTTGCAAGAAAGTAAAGCGCATCGAACATATCGAGAAAAAACGGCAGACATATCAGAGGTTAAAGAAGAGCAGACTCGGGTCACCTCATAGCAGAAGGAACGAACAAAAGAGGTCCAGTCAGAGCGTCAGCGGCTTGCACAGTTAAAATCACTGTCTGATAAGGCCGCACTCCCGGATTGTCAGGGAAGGAGAGAGGAGCATGTATTACGACATTTAGATGCGCAGTAAGAAGCTAATGACCACCTAATGTGCAGACGTACAGATTTGTCGCTACAGAGCGTACGACAGAGCGCGCCGTCGGTGACGCAAAATATGACAGAAACCGAACCAGACACAATTGTGTACGTCTTCGTCGGAGGGAAACATTACTCCGTGAATCTGACGAAACTAGAGGAGGCCTTAACAGTGTACAAGGATCGTTTGGACACCACTTTACGGAAATGAGCACTGCAGAAACGAGACCAAATTCGTTCGCAAGAAACATCGAACCATTCGACCACAAACACTTCTTATCCATTTCCAAATGTACAAAGAGCATAACAATACATTACGCCCAAAAAGTTGGATGGCTCAGTACGATAAAGTGACCACTGAAATAGAAGCTGGAATTTATCTGCGGATTTTTAGAGGGGTCCGGTGAAGTTATTTGAGTCACTAGTTAAGAGGAAACGGCCCAAGGAAATTCTGAGGCACTGTTAAGTCAGATGACCTCTGCATTACCAACAACTCCTCATCATATGGTGCAACGATTTCACGGAATCATTCAAGAGCACACCATGTGAATTACACTATGTCAACGAAATACAAAACTCAAGAGACAGGAAAAGAAACAGTTACTGCAGTTGGCAAGACGCGTCCGAAAGAAACGACAACAGACGAAATAGGGGAAATTATCCATCACAGAGAAACAAGGCAATTACAACAGTAATTAGACGAACGTTAAAGCGGAAACTGGAGAGAACAACGAAATCCAAACCAGTTCCAGCGTGATATTAGAGAACCACAGCAACAAAATTACAACTGCTAGAATAACAGTCAGCGTCAGCAAGAAAATCAGTATCACTGTATCCAGATAAGGCCACCCAATACTTCACAGAGGAAAAGTAGTGGAAGTCTAAATAGGAACTAACGTTCGGCTGCGGCGGACACAGCTCAAAACCAGGTCGCGGGGAAACTATCGGAAGAAGCAATATCAGCACACACAAGAGAGGTTCTGCGTCAGGTAAAAGAAATCATGACACGACCGAATCTACATCCTATTATTTACGTCACCGTAGGCAACATCAATCTCACCGGAATTGTGGAGAGTCAAAGCCACTTTACTGTGATAACGGAATTTGCGTAAAACAGACGTATTGCGAAACGCCCATGGCCTGCACTCACGCTGAACAAAACGAAAATCACTAGCGCACTGAGAGGAAAGCGCACGGAGGTGTGGATACAAACCCGGTAGATGTTTATCTGCCAAGGGCACACCTTATAAGCGAACTTTCTAGTCGACCCTTCCCTCACAATTGAAATAATATTCGGCATGGATATCCTGAACCAACATCAGGCCGTACTGGACGTGTGCCGAGGAGAGTTCACATAGCAAAAAACAGTGTAAGGAAAATTTCATTTGCTGATCACTCAAATTCATGTCGAATGTCTCAACCACAATTACACCACCAAACGAAAGGAGAACACAAATCAATTGTGGCGTCATGAGCGTAGTCGCACCGCGCAGGAAGATGAACAAACTCGACGTGAGGTGCGCCATGCGATTGATAATATGTAAGGGAACGTAGAAACATTCCGACGAATGACAAAGAGGTCTTGCAAGAAATCTTACTTGAAAATGCGGATGCGGTTCTGCCGAAAACAGGAGCTATCCGCAATTTCGAATACGCATTCATAGTTCGTGAGCACACAAAATTCTTCGTGCCACCTTACCAGATTCCACTGGCCTACCGTCAGAAAGTTTCCTTGGATATCAAGAGGATGCCAGACTATGATATCACTGAATCTACAACATCCACATACAATAACCTCCTCACGGTGGTGGAAAAATTCGACGGCTCAATTCGTTTGGTGCTGGATTCGCGCCAGATCAATACCTCATAAAACAGACCGTCGCTAGAAGCTGGAGGAACTCTTACAAAACTTCCATGGCGTAACGGTAGTCTCGTCACTCGACTTGCGGTCCAGTTTCTGGCATATTACACGCTATCCAGACTCCAGGAAACGCACTGCATTCCTCGCCTCACGTTAGATGTAACCAGTTCAAACGGCTACCATTCGAATTAAACGTGTCCTCAGCTGTCTTCATTAGGGGACTCGATTGTATCATAAAGGATTCTGTGGGAGAATCACCACTTACGTAGCCGACTTCTTAACAGCGGAACTGACGTAGGACACAACGTGATCTTAATGGAAATACTACAGATCTTCAAAGAATGGGGCGTAACTGCCAGTATCATGGAGTCATGCACTGGGACCTCACGAGTAAAATTTCTCGGCCATATCATCACGACGGAAGGAAACTCTCCAGACCCGGACGGCATCGAGTCGATAGCAAAATTTGCAGCGCCAACGAACAAGAAACAACTCTATGGCTTTCTCGGTGTCGCAAATTTCTACAAGAGATTCATTCACGTGAAGAACCTAGCTACACCGCGAATATGCCAGCTCCCCGAGACGAAGGTGCTGTGGAACTGTGACGATGTGGCCGATAATGAAGCCCAGATTCTCAAAACAGCGCTAGTTAATTCACTGATTTTGTCACACCCCTTCCTGGCGTAGGAATTTTACATGGCAACGGTCAGCTCATACTCTGGTCTGAGCGTAGTGAGCTTCCTGAGGTATCAGCAGGGGGTGGAGGGTGGGCGGAAGGTGCAAAAGACTATCGCTTTTGGAAGCCATGTCCTCAGTACATCCATATACTCGATAACAGAATTGGAACCTTTGGCGGTCGTGTTTAGCCTCGAAAAATTTCGATTCTTCCTGTAAGGCAGAAAAACAACAGTGTTCGACGGTCACAAAGCCTTGGAGTTCTTACTCGTGGCAAAGCTCCGCACTAAGAGACTCACTCATGCTATAGGAGTACAGTTTTACAATTAAGTACGTACCAGGGGAGAAGAAAATCATCGCGGATGCGCTGTCAGATCCACCTGTGTAACTGGAAAGCAGTGGCACAAATCCACCGTAAGAAGAGTCCTACAGCCTGTATTATACTAGAAAAGTGGCGTTTGAGAATTACGTCACCACGAGCCTAAAGGGCATTATCAGGGAACAAGACAAGTACCCAACTCTACTTGCTCGTAACAAAAGGTTAAGGGACAAGACGGAAACTAAGCTCATGCAATTCTGCCTATTGCGGAAGGGAATCCTCTTCTTTGTCAGTGAAGGGGAGGAGCGCCCTGGCGTGTTTGCATTCCAGATGAGCTTGTGAACAAGGTTATCTGGCACACTCACTTTAGCTACGCACATTTTGGAGCCAGAAAATTCTACCTGAAATTATGCCTACTGTGCCACATTAAACATATGGCATAAGAATTCGTAGGGTTTTGGTGGTGTGTAAAGCATGATGCGGTGACAATGCAGGGAACTCAGCATCCCATACTTCCATCTAAGCTAAAACACCTCGCTGAAACCGATTTGATGGGCCCTCTTGTACTCATGGGTAGAGTATATAGTTACATCCTGGTAGTAGTGTAGCTGACATCTAATTAACACCCCCTCAAAAAGGTAACCGTATATGCAGTGTGCAGAGCCTTCTGCAAAGATTCGCTGACCCAGCTAGGTCATGTAGATAGGATTATTCCCAACAATGGACCCCAGTTCCTGTCAGAGACGTGGAAATCTGTGTTAAGAAAACACAGAATTAAACTGATATACACATCCATACGGCAACAGGAATCATCCCTAGCAGAAAAGGTAACGAAAAACCTGGGAACCCTTTGCCATATATATTGCACAAAATGACCTGATATGTTGCACTACATGGCTTTCAGGAAGTGATGAATGGCTTGCCGCATGGAGTTACTAAGATAGCTCCAGTGCCTGTAGTCAAGAACTGGCAACTCAGAAATCCAATTTGTGAAGTTGTAGACTTCCCAACGAGTGCAACAAAAGCAAATTGCTGATCTGGCACTCAGGAAGCAGCGTGAGGCGAGACTGGAACGAAAAGAGATCTGAAACCCGAAGGCACGCATAACAGAATTCCACATTGGTCAAAAGGTATTCGTTAAAAGGTTCTGTCCTTCTAACAAGCAGAAACAACTGTGCCACACATTCTACCCTATCTACAGTGGTCTTGTCCGAATATGTAGGATCACTCACATGAACACACTGGAACTTGAAACTTTGAAATCGAGGAAATCTCTTGCTGTTAACCATACCTATCAAGTGTATCTGTCATGTGTATCTGTCATTTGGTAGATGTTTATAGCTCAGTTACGTTAGAATCAGATTGTACATAGAACTTCACTGGATTAGCAAATTCTAGGTTATATTCTGTAGCGTAGTCAAGATTATACCTTTATTGAATTTTTGATTGATGCATTTGTAATTGTCGTTTATTAGCTTATGGTACGACATGGTCAAATGAATACCATGGCTGTTACGTCATTGTATCAACGAGTTCACTGCCTGCTTGAAAGTCAAAGTCAGGATCGAACAGAAATTCGTCATAAGTGACAAATTCTCATATGAACTGACACTTTCTTTGTAGCATGATAACCCCTGCATGTTGACTTAATTAAGATCAGGGTCCAACCAGCATTTGCCTATGTGACGAATGGTCATTATGTCATCGGACCACGCTGTCGTTGTCCATTACCACTCCGTAAGGAGTGTAAGAATGTTAGTCAAGTAATGATCGCATTATGAACATAGTCAGCTGTATAAATCTTCCATAATATAATTGTGGCCTGTGAAAGTATTTCTGTCCTTTTTCTGTGGTATCGTATACACTGCGCAAGGAGTGAGTGTACATTGCATTCCGCAATTAAGCGATAACGAGATTGCGAGCTGCACACACTTTATTTGCGTGGAGATGCTAAGTCTGCTGCGATTCTGGGCCATGACCAGTCATGCGAAAAAGCCTTTCTCGAGGTCTTTATATTTTGCTGGCGCCATGAGAGCGCAGTACGCCAAGTGCATTATGAAGCATGAGCGTGTACAGTGCGAGTCATAGTGGCGTGGTGTACCTCAGGTTCAGGAAAAGGAAGGGCAGTAGTAAGAGTGGGACCATTGGTGAGATGAGGATCAACCTGCATCAGAGGACTAACTTACCTTTTTTGTATTTTATTACAGTGGCAATCCAACAAAAGGAATTGGAGGCATTTTTGTAACATGTGAAGAAACAGGTGATCAGTTACTAGTGACATTTGTTAGTTTTAGATGTGTTAATGCAGGAGCAGTTGCCCTGAGACAGAGCATCTATGCAGACAAATGGGAGCATGGTTTCAGACCAGTTCGGTACTGGGTGACAACGCTGCCAGAAGTACTAAGAACAGGAGAAGTACACGCAGCACAGTCATAATCTAGGAGTACAGAGGGCTTAGAGGTAAATTTGACAGGTGTTGGGTAAATAAAATAGGTTAATATTATATTTGTGTGGAATGAGCTTGTTAGGTGAAGAGTGGATGCAATGCCGGCCTATCATAGAGGTATTTGTAATGGAAAATGGTACTAAGACAGCTCACACACACAGACTAGAGACACTTCACACCATATTCTAAAGACGATTGTAATTTTTAAGGATGTCATGTTTAATTGAAACGATATCATGTATTTCCCAGAATCCTGCCGTGTGGAGAGCCGGCTGGCAGCGCTGAATTAATGCCAGGGCATCTTGGTGGCTGCCTGTCATCTTCACAGCCCAACGAGAGTGAAAGCAGACGGGAGCTGTACCACATGTGGTGGCTGCCATACACCAGTCTAGCCCAGGTGGCTATGAATGGAGCAGTCCTTCAGACAAGAACAGACCACCATTGATATCACGTCACTACTTGACAGCCTGGCGGGTAGCCTGCCGCCAAGTAAATGAAAGCCGACAGCAACAACCCAGTGATCGGTTGTGAATGGGACCGCTGCACGGGAGACTCATCCCTGACATCACGCCACTCCCTCGAAGGATCCACAGACGAGCTGGCGCCACAACAAGGCCTGGTGGCATCCCCCAGTGGCGTGCAGAATCTGGTGGCCACGATCTCGACGAGATGCTCCTGCAGTCGTGCACTATGACGCAGATGAGCATGGGCGACTGTGGTTCATTGGTTGGCTTGGGGGACAGGACCAAACAGCGATATCATAGGTCCCATTGGACTAGTGAAGGATGGGGTAGGAAGTCATCCGTGCCCTTTCACAGAAACCATCCCTGCATTTACCTGAAGTGATGTAGGGAAATCACAAGAAACCTATATCAGGATGGTCAGACATGGGTTTGAAGCGTCGTGCTCCATGTACTAACCACTGCTGGCGACTGTGACGACATCGCACGCTATCAAGTGGCACTTGAGGAACAAGAAATCATCATTCGGAGATGAGTTGCAAACTAAATGCAATTGTGTCTCACCACATAATCCAAGGGAAGTTGCTCTCTTTCAGCTACAATATCGAGGGACAAACAGGGGCAGTGATATCACTACCATCAACACCAGTGACATCACTACCATCAACACCAGCGTCTCATTTCCTCCCACAAGATGTCACGTCCATCACACGTGATAGCACGCCAGGATGCCCAATGCTACCAGGTCGAGATGGTGGCAACAGCCCAGCTGCCTTACTGATGCTGCCATGGGCCTGATGGGGGACCAGGGCCATCCTCTGCTGCTCCTACATGAAGCACTGAGTGGAAGGCAACCCTCTCTCTGGCGCAACCTCGCTGCACGTTGATGCTTCAGCCAGTCCAAAGACTGTATGTCTAGTGCCATGTTCTATCTGTTTGCCTTTGTAAATGTAAACTGACTCCGCAGAAACCCTTCTGGAGGGAGCAATAGGATGTTTCATGACTCTGATTCTCACGTAATTGTGCATATTTTCTTATGAAACTTATTTAATTTTTGATACAACTGCTGAAGATAATTTGTGAAGTGTTTATGCAGATTCAACTTGAAAAGTGTGATTTTCAAATGTCTTGTAGGTAGTACAAACCATATTACACTGCCCTAGGGAATATGCACATCAGGTGACACATGTTAGTTGCTTGTTTAGATCTTGAGAATAAGTGTGTTTCTAAAATTATAATTATTTTCTATTTACGTATTATGGATGACTGAAAGCTTTTGAATGCCTGAGCAGGTGTAAACCAATGAAGCAGATAATAGTTCGAAATCCGTGAAACTGTAATATGATTAGGGACATTAGTCATCTCTGACCTCGGAAATTGTATGAGTGAGTAAAAATTCTGCTGGAAGACCTTTTTAACCCCTTAGTAATTGGTTATCTGAAGGCTGTGGTGTAGCAACAACCCAAGGGTCCACATGAATCATACTCCACTCAGCAATATTCATATGTACTTTATTCAGGCATGCAGCTTTGTGTGATTGAGTGACTCCTGTGGTTAGTGAGGTCAAGTTAGGATGTTTTTTGTGTGATCTTGGTTGGCAAAGGCGCCCCATCATTTACGTTACCATAGTGAGATCTCAATACTATTTGATGATTTCCTTTGTTCCTCTGTTCAACAGTGTCATAAGCGCCCACTGTGAATGGGGATGGCGGGGGAGTAAAAATTCGCGAGTTACCATCTTCAAGATGGACCGTGGGCTATTAAGGGAGCTGTCAGGTGCTGTCGTCCTTACGCCTGCCACATTTTTTGGGAAGCGTCAGGCCTTCACAAGAATTTAAAAATGGAACGCAACATTCATGGCGGGTCTGAAATGGTCTATGTTGGGACAGAAAAGCACTTCTCTTAGTTTAGCCGAGGGCCTTGGTCGGACATGCTGTAACGTTCAGCTTGTCCAGATAATGATCTTCGCCCTGTCCAGATATTGATCTGTGTTTTCACTTTACGCCTAAATGGATAGTAAAAGCACACTGACTAAAATGAATGTTGGAAAAAACAAGTCGGGAGTGCAATGTCTTCTCCTCTCTGCATAGGATTAGCTGCTTCTCCAGAAAAGAGAAAAAAATTATTAATTTTGATTAGGATTGGCCGAAGGTAGAGCAGACAAGTTAGAGGAGAGACATGGAGCCCGTGGAGTCTTGTGATTGACACGAGACCCTTGTGGGTTGCGTGAGTGCTTTTGTGAAGTCCACCAAGATTTGATGGAAAGAAAGAGCAGTAAAACTTGGTCATCTGATTCAGACACCGGTCGGTTGCTTTTAGGACACTCGTCCTGAGCATGCCTTTGCAGTGGCATTGTTCTTGACTGGGGAGACTGTGGTGAGTACTTAGTTGGAACGACAGTTTAGACCTCTGTCATCTCGGACAACTCGCTGTGCCGAGGGCAGTCTTATTTGTGTAAGGTCTGCAGCCTTGACGTTTGATCTCCTTGTGTGCACTGCCGTATAAGTGAGTCAAATTGGTCCATACACTGGAATCTTCTGAGATTGGAGAGCATTTGCGATCCATCTAACAGACTGCCAGCTGCTAAATTACGTATTTCGCATCCGCGAAAACGAATTACAGGCGCCGCACATCGTAACTTCGGAACTGATGACCTCAGCAGTTTGGTCCCCTAGGATTTCACAAACACACACACACACACACACACACACACACACACACAGACACACACACACACACACACACACACATACACACACACATACGCGCGCACAAACACAGACACACACACACACACACATCGTGATTCTGCAGATGCTTTGCCCACGACCGTCACATGAGACGGCGCTACACATCGAAAAAGGGATGCAGTATTGCTGCTCCGGCTTGTTAGGGCAAACAGAATCACAGTCTCGGCACTTTTTCCCAACTACAGTAATGTAGTATAAATTTTGAGTAGTATAAATCCATCAAAGTCTATTCAGTATTAGATAATGTCAGATTGCGTAATCCAAGTTTTGAGTCAGAGTAAGTAGTTTAAACACACTAACTCTAGCCTTTGCTAACCAATTGCCAACCAGTGGAGTGTTAACTATTTGTTGCGTGCATTTGTGCTTCCAGCAGTTCATGATTTAGTTGTCATCTCGCTTAACTTGTGTTGTTTGTCCTATTTTATGAATAATAAACTTTCGCCATAATTTTTTTTTTACAAAAGATTAATCTCATGTTGTTATATTAATCACCCATCAATAACTGTCTACAGTGATGACAGAGCCATCATTTCAGTAAACTATTCCATCATTCAAGTTTATTTAGAGTCTGATAAAACTGAACAACAACAAACGCATGGGGCACGTAGACCAAGTGGATGACTTACTACTTAAACTGTAGGCAGTCAGGGCGTAAACCACAAGACCAGTGTAGTCTTGCACAAATAATAGTTTGTTTATAACTAAATGAGGTAGTATTCTTGCAAAGGTGTGCTCACGTTAAATTACAACGAATCGTTATTAAATTTTGTTCAAACAACGATTTATACATTTCTGACAAGCGTCTTTTGGTTTTATTTTCAACTGTGGTGTCAGAGAACACATGTAACTGACCACTCTTAAAGCAGTATAGATACTTAGTAGCAGTTCAGTCAACATTTAAATAAAGTTTCTGGTAGAATAGTGAACTGTTCATTAAATAAAAGCCGGCCGAAGTGGCCGTGCGGTTACAGGCGCTGCAGTCTGGAACCGCAAAACCGCTACGGTCGCAGGTTCGAATCCTGCCTCGGGCATGGATGTTTGTGATGTCCTTAGGTTAGTTAGGTTTAACTAGTTCTAAGTTCTAGGGGACTAATGACCTCAGCAGTTGAGTCCCATAGTGCTCAGAGCCATTTGAACCATTAAATAAAAGCACATATATGACAAATATGAGGTACAGATGCTGTATTCATTAGCTGCGTCAATGTGGAGAATATGATATGTGTGTAATAAAGAGATAAAAAAGATGTAATAAATCAAGAAATAAAATAGATACAGGTACATAGTTTCCAGAGACGATATCTATAGAGGTACGGCATACTGTCTTGCACAAAGGACATGCAAACAACCCCCCCCCCCCCCCCACCAAATTCCCACCTTTAGGATTTACCCATTTGTGGCAACACGTTCCTTGTCTCTGCACCTGTACTTACCCCGACCAGTTGCCTAACTGGACCTGCCGCAGCATGCGCTGGCGCTTGGGCCCACTAGCGTTCAGCTACTCAAGCAAATTCGCAACCCAGCTCTATGTATACGAATAACTCACCTACATACTCGTAATGTTACATACTTAGTACCTTGAACAGATCAAAAGTTCAAGTAAGTGTGTGGCCATAGGCAGAAATAAACTTTTTCACTGTTCTCGTTATCAAACCCACATGTTGGTCAGGTACTCATAGCTACGTGGTAACATTCATTGCCTTTCATTATGTTGAATCACAAAGTTCAAAAGTTTTAAATTTCATAAAGGTTTCAACAATTTGGTAATTATCGAATATTTGTCCACTACTCTTAGTTCTTACGCTCATTTAACACCTAACACTAAAACATAAGTGATTCAATTCCACTTATAGTTTTTTCTTTAAAAGTTTCAGATAAACTTGGATCAGTGATACTTATATTGTTAATAAATATGTTTGTTAATAGTCCCAACTGAATAGGACGGGCAACATGGACACTGCGGACGACGGATCAGATATTACAAATTTTTATTTAATTACAGCTTTCGTTCTCTGTGTGGGAAGTAAGTAACTGTGGGAATGTAAATGATAATATTTTGTGCCTCATTTCCGTTCAGATGAGAACACCTTTTTATACATGTAGTTTTCTCGTTAACTACACTTAGCACGACAATGCCACTCATTCCTTTATTAAAACATAAAAAGCGTAACGGATTTCTAACCCACGAAACAACTCGTGACAAGTACCAATGAGTGTGAAAAACATTCTCACCAAATGAGACAGAAAATGAAAAACCTAACTGCAGAGCTTATAGAAAGATAAAGTAGAAGTAAAATTTATTTATTTAAGACTTCTGCTTAGAATTCTAGAGTACCTTTCATTTAATTATTTGTTTTTTGAAAATAAATCTGAGTTATTGTTTTAAACGTAAATTTCTTATTTATATGGTTATCTCAAGCTGGCATTTTAAAGCCATAATTTTGGACCTTGATTTCTTCATAGAGCAGATAATGTCTTAATAGCTATTTTGGTGTAGGCTATTCACTTACTAATTACAAATAGATACATTTGTATTTGGTTAAATTCATTGAAATAAGAAAAATAATCCAGTTATCATATGCTACTCAAAACGTCGCACTTTCTCTAAAATTTTAGCCAGAGGCACATGTGTATCATATCAAACATCTTACTATGATTTACTAATTTACTGTAAATGTTAAGTTTTTTATCATCTGCTATATACAAGGCTGAAGATTAGGTTACCCAGCCAAGGTATCTTTGTATTTTTTATCAGACCATTTTTGGCACAATTATCACTAGAATGTGGTCGTTTTAAATTCATGGTACAGAGCTCCACAGTTTTACCGTTGTAGGTTGAGCACGAATCACTCTCAGTGACTCTAACGACTAAGGTCTCTCTTGGTTTTTTTTTCACGCTACAACTTTATGGAGAAATTTCTTTAATATTGCTTTTACAGCTTTCATTCATCTATATGAAGTAGTTGTACTAAACAAATGAATGCGCAGATGACTCGTCAGTTTGAAGTTCGTAAATTAAGTGGTTTCCACAGTACTTAGTACCTTACTCTTACTACCATGCGGTGAAAACGACACTTTTTCTGGATAATAACGATAGTTATTTTCACGCAAACACTGTGAATAAAACTGTGCTTGAAAGCTACAACTGAGGCTTCAGGCTAGAGCATAAATGCGGGATGATTCAATAAGAAAGAACAGATTTCGGATGTTTATTACAGATAAACTATAAAAGATAGAAACACATTGCGATTGACAATGGATAGAGGAAGGTTCAAATGGTTCAAATGGCTCTGAGCACTATGGGACTTAACTTCTGAGGTCATCAGTCCCTTGGAACTTAGAACTACTTAAACCTAACTAATCTAAGGACATCACACACATCCATGCCCGAGGCAGGGTTCGACCTGCGACAGTAGCGGTCGCGCGGTTCCAGACTGTTGCGCCTAGAACCGCTCGGCCACCCCGGCCAGCGATAGAGGAAGGTTTAAAGTTTTGACTCATCTGTCCTGCTGTTTGTTTGTAGAAACATGGCGACTACACCAGAAAAGAAATCATTTTATGTGTGGGAACTCGCGCGAATGTGTTTTGCGCCCTTTTTTTCTAAAAAGATTTCCCTTCTTTCTTTTTTGCGGAGGACACTATGACAGGAATGACATACCTGGACATTGCTTGTTTCCTCAACTTCATGAATATTCCAGTGACTGCATTTTTATGAATGACAGCTCTCCACCTCACTTTCACCTTGACATGCGGCGTTATTCTAACGACACCATCCCAAAACGATGGATTGTAAGAGGTGGAACCAGATCTTGTTCATTGTCTTTGGCCTTCCAGGTCACCAGACCTCACATAAAACGACTTTTTTGTGGCGTTCCATAAAAGACAGAGTCTTTGTCCCATCTATGGCAGCTAGTCTTAAGATCTGAGGAATCGAATAGTTGAAACTGTCGATTCGATAAACAGACACCTGTTGATTAGTGTGCGGAATGAAATGGACTACCGTTTCGATGCTTCTCAAGCAACGCATGGTGCTCATGTTGCGTGTATGGTACACTGGCTGTGCGAGCTATAAAACTTTCAACCTTTCTCTGTCCAGTGACAAGCACAACGTGTTTCTATCTTTCAAAGTTTATTTGTAATAAACAATTGAAATCCGTTCTTTCTTTTGATTCACCCTGTACTTATTCTATTACTTAGCACAGTTAAATTTCTATTTTCATCGGTGTTTGCCATGGCATTACTTGTTTAGCCATTCTGATATCTGAGAACACTGCTATTTAATTTTTAGCTAATACGGACAATGTTACACTTCTTTCTCTATGTCTTAGTTGAGGTAGCGTCTGCTCTACTTCCTATATGTTTCGCAAGGTAAAGTGAAAGCGAACAGCTGCTGCCCACCAATTATATCCGATTCCATATGGTAGGTCCCTCCAGAAATTATCTATTTGCGAATAATCTGCGCCTAAATGCTTATTAGCTCCGTGTCATTATACTCTGATTCCCATTTACAAACTTGTCCTAAAAATCACAGTGGCTGTGTGCCTGTCATTATTCACCACAGTAAGTATGTATGTAGTGAATAACAACAACTGGTCATCAAGGTATCCCAGTTACTTATGAAATCGCATTACTACTAACATAATGCAATATAATCAGAGTATCTCAGAGATAAACAGAAGATCATTCATTTTACATCAGTTAGACAGCAGCTGTTCGCTTTCACTTTACCTTAGTTATGTCATTTATGGCTTTTCGCGGATGATGCTGTAGTATACAGAGAAGTTGCAGCATTAGAAAATTGTAGCGAAATGCAGGAAGATCTGCAGCGGATAGGCACTTGGTGCAGGGAGTGGCAACTGACCCTTAACATAGACAAATGTAATGTATTGCGAATACATAGATAGAAGGATCCTTTATTGTATGATTATATGATAGCGGAACAAACACTGGTAGCAGTTACTTCTGTAAAATATCTGGGAGTATGCGTGCGGAACGATTTGAAGTGGAATGATCATATAAAATTAATTGTTGGTAAGGCGGGTACCAGGTTGAGATTCATTGGGAGAGTGCTTAGAAAATGTAGTCCATCAACAAAGGAGGTGGCTTACAAAACACTCGTTCGACCTACACTTGGGTATTGCTCATCAGTGTGGGATCCGTACCAGATCGGTCTGACGGAAGAGATAGAGAAGATCCAAAGAAGAGCGGCGCGTTTCGTCACAGGGTTATTTGGTAACCGTGATAGCGTTACGGAGATGTTTAATAAACTCAAGTGGCAGACTCTGCAAGAGAGGCGCTCTGCATCGCGGTGTAGCTTGCTGCCAGGTTTCGAGAGGGTGCGTTTCTGGATGAGGTATCGAATATATTGCTTCCCCCTACTTATACCTCCCGAGGAGATCACGAATGTAAAATTAGAGAGATTAGAGCGCGCACGGAGGCTTTCAGACAGTCGTTCTTCCCGCGAACCATACGCGACTGGAACAGGAAAGGGAGGTAATGACAGTGGCACATAAAGTGCCCTCCGCCACACACCGTTGGGTGGCTTGCGGAGTATAAATGTAGATGTAGATGTAGATGTAGATGTAGATGTCGTAGTCTGAGTGTATTTACTGATGATTAACTGAGTTTATAACGTGCAATTCCTGCATCCGTCGTTGCAGAATAGTATTCCGATAAAACGGGTATCCAGAATGGCAGATTAGGCGTGTTCGCCGCCCCCCACGACAGTGCAACCTGTGGAGACGGAAGAAGTCAAAGAGCAAGAGGCAGCCATTGCCTTTATGCCGTATACTGGCGCACTATCGGGAAATATTAGAACAAGCACTGTTTAAAAAATGTCTTTTGCCGGCCCAGTAAAACACGAGCATTATTGGGAAGTGTCAAAGATGATCTCGGTTTGCGGAAGGCCGGCTTGGCCAGATTCCATGTCAATGTGGGAAGACCTATATTGGACAGAAAGTGCTTACCGTCGAAGATCGTTGCCGAGAGCACCAGAGGCACACTCGACTGATGTGTCCCAACAAGTCAGCTGTCGCAGAACACTGGTTGTCCGAGAATCACGCAATGGAGTGCGAACGTACCAGGATCTTGGCACAGACTTCCAGATACTGGGACAGCGCCGTTAGAGTGTCCATAGAAATTCGTACCAGGGACGACCTCATCAGCCGAGCTTGTGTTCATAATCTTAGCAAGGCTTGGGAAGCAGCACTGGGTTGAATTAAGAGACTCTCAGGAAGCAAAACGATCTGGCGACCAGGGCGGACAAAGACCGTTTATCAACGCCATCACAGACGCCGACGCTAGCGTATCCGCCACCGCCGAAGTCGACGCGTCGCCAAGGGCGAGGATCACGGGCGGGGCGGCTCGCGGGGCCAGTCAGCCACTCGCCTTCAGGAATTCGGTTCGTCAGCGCCTCCTGACGATGACGACATCTCTGATCGCCGGAATACTGTGCCCGTTTTGGACACTATGAACTGGCAGTATACACGTATACTGTTCGATCAACAAATATGGTGGGAGAAATTGAAGAAACACTTTATTATTATTGTTTGCCATAAATATGAACAGTTGAAACTGTTTGTATTGAATCAACTTTTGTCTGACACAATAGCAGAAAAGTATGGCTCTGCAGCCACATTCCTGCTTGGTTGATTTTGAGGCAACAGATTAGTACAATTATCTCATCAACAAAAGTATTTTCATTGGGCAGCCGACTACGACGTTCATCACAGGCCTCTGCTACCTAAACTGCCTGAGATGTGTCGATCCTAAACTGTCTGTTTACTGCGCTAATTCATTTTTCTGTTACTATCTGATCATTAAGGTGATATTGGACACTTTTGTGCCATTTAGGCAAATCAGCTATTAAAGTTTTCTGTATGTGTCCTAGTCCATCTTTAACTGTCTGTGTAGGAGTGCTCTGTTCAGAATACACTTTGGTAATAGTTTGATACACTGATTTCTTTAATTCGGTCTCCAGATTTTCTGTAATTTGATCGTCCTTTTCCTTTAAATATTCATCTACTCTCCTTTCTCGATCATCGGAGAGATCTTCTGTTTGGGCTACTACCTGTTGCGGAGTGGATTTCAAAGTATCTTGTTCTAGCTGCAAAATACTAAGGTTTTCAGTAAATGTTTCTACTGATTTAGGAATACCTCTAATGGTGGTTTTATAGTTTCTAGATCAGCTCCCAAGTTGTAAAATCATCGGCCATCGTTTCTAAATTAACGTAGTATGATCTGTTCGACATTCACAGGTTCAGCAATATTCTCGTCTGTAGCCGGCGACGTAGTTTCACACGTCGCACCTGTCGTGTTACTTAAATTTTCAGCGGCGAATTCGCCTTCTGGTTGCCCAGTATCCGAGTGTGAAGAACCCTTCATTTTCAGTTGCTGATGGGTTATCACTATACTACATTACAATACAGTTCGTCGAATTTCGTACTTCTCATAGCGCAGCTAACAAAGAGAGGTCCCCAGCAGTGCGGTCGACTTCTTGCAACTATCTATACAGTGAGGTGGGTTAGGATCCCAAATATCACACACTGCAGCCATTCACCATGGGGGTGCTCGTTTGCCACTAACTGACAAAAGAAAAATTCGGAATTTTGTGTGACACTCAATAGCATTAAAAAATCATGTTCTGATACGGTTGTGGGGTCTAGTGGATATGATAGCAGGTTCATATGCATGAGGTTGTCAGTTCGAACCTTCTGGTATGCACAATTCTTAATTTTTAATCTTTTTCGAAATTACTTCCCTCAACATTTTTATTCAAGTAATTGGTTTAAATGTAGTTTTTTTTTTAATTTCTGTTCCCTTGTCTGATCATTTTACACAGCGTATGAACTTAATTTGTTTCATTTTTTCTCTGTATCATTCTTTTTCCTGTCGGCATTTTTGTGAATATAAATTTCATTATATTTATTTATTACAATATTTAATTATTTAAAAATTCCGATCCACCAGTTAAAAAACAAAAGACGAAATAGTCTACTGATACAGGGACATGAAAGGGAAGCACTGGTTGGGAAGGGAGTGAGATAGGGTCGTAGCCTCTCCCCGATGTTATTCAATCTGTATATTGAGCAAGCAGTGAAGGAAACAAAAGAAAAATTCGGAGTAGGTATTAAAATCAATGTAGAAGAAATAAAAACTTTGAGGTTCGACGATGACATTGTAATTCTGTCAGAGACAGTAGCTACTGGGAGATGAAGAAGCTTGATCAGGATAGAGTAGCATGGAGAGCTGCATCGAACCAGTCTCAGGACCGAAGACCACAACAACAACAACAACAGGGTGAGTCAGGAGGAAAGGTACATACTTTGAGACGCGATAGTATTAGTGATTCTGAACCAAAAATTTCATATTGACATATGCCTTGTTGCGAATGGTTTCCGACATAGAACACATTTAATATCACTTATGTACGTTTTTCTTTAATAACTCAAAAACGCACACTCCAACGAAAAAGTATGACAGAACACAAACTAAACTAAATTTGCTACAAAAAAGGTCCTATTTAGTTTTGTCTAGGACTAACAGTTCGACATCTAAATTATAGTTCGCAAGCCACCCAACGGTGTGTGGCGGAGGGCACATTACGTGCCACTGTTATTACCTCCCTTTCCTGTTCCAGTCGCGTATGGTTCGCAGGAAGAACGACTGCCGGAAAGCCTCCGTGAGAGCTCGAATCTCTCTAATATTACATTCGTGATCTCCTCGGGAGGTATAAGTAGGGGGAAGCAATATATTCGATACCTCATCCAGAAACGCATCCTCTCGAAACCTGGACAGCAAGCTACACCGCGATGCAGTAATTGGCGCGAAGAGGTCGCTAGGATATTGAAAATCTCGTGCGAGGTGCGTGCGCTGTAGCTTAGATACATCTTCAGACTTGATAGACCACAGGAGTCCTGTATCAAAATGTTCGTCTCAACTTCCTCTATACTACTGCGGTACGTTGTAAAGGATGACAATGAATTATACAGAAAATAAGTAGAAATGTACATTAAAACTTTTTTATTTCGGTAACTATTCGGAATAGGGCATATGTCCACATTAAACTTTTTGTTCAGAATCACTAATGCTATCTTCCGTCAAAATACGTACCTTTCCTCCTGGCTCACCCTGTATGTGTACAGTGGTGTGAGAAATGTATTTTTGCTTGGTAATCGTCAAACATTTAAAACATGTGTTAAATACCTGTTGCACTGTGGATAAAATAACGCAGATGAATATTTAAATGAAAGACGAGTTTATAAGTAATACTATACTCAAGCAAAATGAGAAATGGATATCATTAAAGCAATAATGTGGACGAAAAGACAAGGTGATAAAACAAAAGAAATTAAATCAAAATAAATACATAAAATTAATTAAAAACGCATCAACAAAGATTTCAAGTGGAGGGAGAATGATAGGAAAAAAATGAAAGCAAATGAAGAAGTTGATATTCTGATTAAAATTATGTAACAAAGAAATGGAATTAAAAAATTACATTTATGCCAATTAACTGAATAAAAATAACTATCGAAGTAATTTCGAGAAAGATTTAAATGTAAAAAAAGGTTTTGTGTACCTCACGAGAGTCGAACCAACTACCTGCCGCACGTAAAGCCACTACTTTATCCATTACACCATACAGTCAAACAAGAAACTTTCCCTTTTTTAACGCTATTGCTGTTCACACAAAATTCCGAGTGTGTGATAGCTGGGATCTTAACATACGTCACCGTATAGATAGTTTTAAAAAATCAATTGCACCGCTGGAGACCTCTGCTTGTAAGTTGTAAGGAGACCATAGATGGCATCTGCGTGCAGCTCAGCATCATATGATATTTCTTTGTAAAACAAATGCTAACCACTACTGCAAGCTACGCGCCAAACTATGAAAATTCGCTATTTTGTGACCTTCTTTCACAAAATATACTGCAATTACTTAGTAACTACAAATTTTTACAATGACCACATTTTCTTCTTTCAAAGCTTCAAATAAAAAATCTTATGGCTAAAGAAAGCACAACTAGGCGGATTGAGTTGTGTATTATCATACCTCGTGGTGTTAAAAATGAACTCTTCAAAAAAATTCATTGGTTATCACAGTTTCATGACGTTTCCCTATTTATAAACCTTTCTCTAATTTCTTTGCTAATTTCCAATGCATGTCGTTACCGTTTAATTTTTGTATGCTCTCAATGTGAGGATGTACGTCTAGTTACGATACACGAAAACTAAACACTCATGCAACATACATACTTCGAAATAAAATTGAATATACAGCATTTTAATGATATATTTAAAATAGTGGCACCAACAGTCGCCAGTTTAATTCACCTCAATAAGAACCGGGCGAGTTAAACTGGCGAATGGTCTAAGGATTTTATGATATTAGACCACAAAATTTTATTCTCTCGGACTAGCGGGCTTGGCTTCGTATTTTCGCAGACATGTGAATTTGAATGTTGGAAGTACGATAATTTAATTCGCATTGGGCAGTCAGACTTACCTTTAATTAAATGATGAGCATATTCTAAACAATTACTACAATTCTTAGTAATTTCGGTGGGATGATTGCAATGACGGCTATCCAGACTCCGCCTAAGCTGGTTATTGCGGTTTTATGCAACACTCGCCCACTTTTGGTCTTGGTACTCTGTTAATAATATAATGAAGAGATTAATGTTAAGAAATAATAAAACAAGAGTCATTGTTGGTACAAAATACATAGTTATTTCACTAATGCATTTACAACGATAAATGCATCTCAACACGCAAAGGCCAAGAGAAGGAAAGGTATCGAGGGAAGTGACTTAAGAAAAATGACAGACAAATGATAAACATCAGTTCAAAGATAAAACCTCGACCCCCTCCTTCCGAAACAGTATAGATTTACATTTTACGAATAAGACCCCGTTCTTTGCCATTAATTACTCAGTGTACGACGAATTTCGAATAATTACCAAAGTTATCTTATTATAACAGAAAAGCAAGAAAAAGTACTGAGTAATTATTTTCCCCCCTCCGTTTACAGGTGGAACAGAAACGTAAAATCAATCGTACGTCAAAGTAAGCTCTGCTTGCTCTGTACATCGTCTTGCGGAGTATGTACTTTGTATATTGCTAAATGTGTAGAAGGAAGGGGATAATTGGAGCACCGTTTTGTTTTCCAAAAGAACACTCCCCACATTTGTGTTAAACGAGATATAGAAACGACGGAAAATCTGAAGCTAGACAGGTGGATGTGAAGTGGCTACGTAGGCTTTCCCGGCGTAATAAGTCGTGAAAGTCTCTTCGGGTTTGCTGCCGGATCCTAAAATCAACTTGACTCGATATTTCGGCGATCCAACTGTTCGCCATCTTCAGGAAATGCTGCTTCTGCTGATGAGTCCCGCTGAGAACTGACGCAAGATTGCAATTCGACGTCCTATATAGGCTACCGTTCAGCACAAGGCGCGTGCGCCGCCCATCACGGTTTCCGCCTTCCAAAACAGGGAGGTGGCGCCGCCCTTAGCCTGGAGGCTTATCGTTTGAGATTGGACGAATTTTAAGGAATTTTAACATTAAGAGTGTGTTCCGTCCACCTTCTAAGATTAGGGCTCTGCTCGGCTCTGTGAAGGATGATTTGGGGCTTAGGAAACCCGGGGTGTACAAAATCCCGTGTCAGTATGGGTCAATATGGAAAAGCTTACGTTGGCCGTTCTATTCGTACAGTGAATGACAGGTGTGTGGAACATCGCCGTCACACGAGGCTACACCAGCCGGAAAAATCGGCCGTAGCGGAACACTGCCTAAATGAGGGACACAAAATGAAATTTGAGGAAACTGTTGTGATTGCCAACATTTCCGGTTTTTGGAATAGTGTCTATAAAGAGGCGATTGAAATTAGGTTGGCTGATAATTTAATCAACAGAGATAATGGGTTTCCTCTTAGCAAAACGTGGAATCCTGTATTATCTCGCATCAAAACTGAACGTTCTTCGGTGCGGCCTTGATTGCGATATATCGTTGCCAGCAGTGTTTCACTAAGGGCGGCGCCACCTCCCTGTTTTGGAAGCCAGAAACCGTGATGGGCGGCGCATGCGCCGTGTACTGAACGGTGGCCTATATAGGACGTCGAATTGCAATCTTGCGTCATTTCTCAGCGGGACTCATCAGCAGAAGCAGCATTTCCTGAAGATGGCGAACAGTTGGATCGCCGAAATATCGAGTCAAGTTGATTTTAGGATCCGGCAGCAAACCCGAAGAGACTTTCAAGGTGGATGTGATATCGAATCCCTCTCCTAACGAATACAAGTCCACATTTAATAATTGTGCTATTTGCCGCGGTCGAAATTCTGCAGCAGTCACGAACAAAAAACACAGCGTTAATAGAAGTTAGAATTACTTTCTATCGACACGAATGCTGTACAAAAATTACATCCTGCTCGTGACACAGTGAGCTGGTTACTAGGAGACACAGTATCTGTGGTTTCGTAGTGACATAAGTTTAAATAACGCGATCTCCGTCTATAATCAAAATAGTAACCTTGCAAAGCCGCTATGAATAATTCAATAATATTTAATCGAAAGAAAAAATAGTTCTTATGGCAAGCACGTATTTAGCAGAAACTCAGTTTCCTTTTCGAAAGCTGGTCGCTCACCGTCTATGGATGGTATGGATGTATGTCAAGTAGGAAGATAATAGTATTAATCATAGACGTAATCAGAAGAGTGAAGCAATTCCCGGCCTGGAATTCCTCAGTTTCAAAAAGCAGATCCAGACACAATTAGCCACCAATTAAAGTCATTTTTAGAGCGATCAACTTGCTTTTTATTCGAATTACCCAGTTTAATAACAGTCATTGTAATGGTCAAGCCATCTTTTAATCTTATTCTTTATGTTCTAACTGGGTTCCTGTGCATGTAATGGTAGATTTTTGCCTGTGTTGTAGGAGAAAACGAGAAATTGGACGGCTATGGCGGACAGGTCGAGATTCCCCGGTGTGTTACTCTGCAGGGACTAAGGGTGACTTGAAAGAATTCGGTGACCGGTGGGAGAATGTGTTGACCCAGACGGGCTTAGCAGGTATGGCACCGGCCCGTATTGTTTTGCCCAGAGGTCAGTCTGGTGGCCGAAGCTAACTTTCTCCTCACGCTTTAGAAAACGACAATGGGAGAGTCCAGCAGAGCACTAAAAACGGTGACCCGAGGAGACACTCCTACAAATAAATGTTCGTTTCACAGATGGCCCTTCCAAGAAAGCACTTCCTGCTGAGGGTGTTGTTTCTTGCGCAGTGAGTTCTCACATGGCAAGTAGAACAGATCGCTATCTGCCTGCCCCTCCCAAAAGTAGCCGAACTATTTGGACTCTGCTTCTCCGTCACTAGGTGAAAGCACGTTGCGACAAACATATTCCAAGACCTGATGGAATGGGACATTTCGTCCGTTCTCAAAAACAGCTAGAGTAGGAGGCCAGGAGTAGTTTTTTTAGGCGAAAAGGCCGTGTTTTTCAGCATAAAGAAGCGAGACGATGACGTAAGCTTGAGAGTCCGAAATTCTCGAAACAGCCCACAGAGAAGTAGCGGGCTGATTGGAGAACGATTTTTAAACAGCGAGAAACAGCAACGTAACAGTTTCGTCAATGGTTAGTGCTGGGCAAATTTTTTGTCATTGTTGATTGCGGCACGATGACAATCCTTGTTATATACCGGAAGCTATGTAGGCTGAATTAATAACGTAAGGAAGTAAATTACTACCGATACCTATTCCTTATCCTATAACTTTGTCAAATTTATCGGTGTTTATTTTAATTTATTTTCATTTCTCAATTAGAAGTTCTTTGTTGTGTTCTCAACTAAATTCTCTGTAATGTCTTATTACTCTGTTACTCTGTCCAAATTGAACATTTTTAATACAAATTGGGTTCACCTGGCTCAAGTTTTCGATTTCATAGCTAGTGAATCACTTTTCTTGTAGTTTATTTACAATGATTTGTGGAGCTGTCAATACCCAAGATTCAGTACTAGGGACACTTTTCCTGTTGTTGTGGTACGAAGTCTGGTTTGATGCACCTTCCCATGCTATTCTATCCTGGGCAAGCCTCTTCATCTCCAAATAATTACTGCAAACTACATCCTTCTGAATCTGCTTACTCTGTTCGTCTCTTGATCTCCCTCTACGATTTTTATGTATCTCCCCCCCCCCCCCCCCACACACACACACACACACTTCCTCCATTGCTAAACTGCTGACAGCTTGATGTCTCAGAATGTGTCTTATCAACCGACTCCTCCTTTTAGTCATGCTGTGCCACAAATTTCTTTCCTCCCCAGTTCTGTTTAGTACTTCCTCATTACTTACATGATCTATCCATCTAATCTTCAGCATTCTTCTGTAGCACCACATTCCAAAAGCTTCTATTCCCTTCTTGTCTGAACTGTTTATCGCCCATGTTTCACTCCCGCAGATGCCTACACTCCAGACAAATACTTTCAAAAAAGACTTCGTAATACTTAACCTAAATCCGATTTTAGCAAATTTCTCTTCTACAGAAATGCTTTCCTTGTCATTGTCAGTCTACATTTTATATTCTCTCTGCTTCGGCCTTCATCTGTTAGTCTGCTGGCCAAATAGCAAAACTCATTTACTACTTTAAGTGTCTAGTTTCCTAAACTGATTCCCTTACCACCACCTAATTTAATTCGACTATATTCCAATATCCTTGCTTTGCTTTTGTTGATGTTCGTCTTATATCATCCTTTCAAGACAGTGTCCACTCCGTTCAATTGCTCTTCTAAATCCTTTGCTGTCCCTGAGAGAATTGCAATGTCGTCGGCAAACTTCAAAGTCTTTATTTTATTCTCCTGAACTTTAATTCCTACTCCAAATTTTTCTTTGTTTTCTTTTATTGCTTGTTCAATGTACCGATTAAACAAATTCTGGGATAGGCTACAACTCTGTCTCACTCCCTTCTCAACCACTGTTTCCCTTTCATACCTCTCACCTTTTACAACTGCTGTCTGTTTTCTGTACAAGTTATAAATAGCTTTTCGACCCTTCAGAATTTCAAAGAGAGTATTCCAGTTTACATAGTCAAAAAGGTCTCTCTAAATCTACAAATCCTAAAAACATAAATGTCCCTTTCTTTATCCCGTTTTCTAAGTTAAGTCGTAGGGTCGTATCAGCTCGGTCTTTCTACATTTTTCCGGAATGCAAACTGACCTCCTCCGAGGTTGGCTTCTACCAGTTTTTCCATTCTTCAGTGTTGTTGGTGTTGTGGTCTTCAGTCCTGAGACTGGTTTGATGCAGCTCTCCATGCTTCTCTATCCTGTGCAAGCTTCTTCATCTCCCAGTACCTACTGCTGCCTATATCCTTCTGAATCTGCTTAGTGTATTCATCTCTTGGTCCCCCTCTACGATTTTTACCCTCCACCCTGCCCTCCAGTACTAAATTGGTGATCCCTTGATGCCTCAGAACATGTCCTACCAACCGATCCCTTCTTCTAGTCAAGTTGTGCCACAAACTCCTCTTCTCCCTTATTCTATTCAATACCTCCTCATTAGTTATGTGTTCTACCCATTTAATCTTCAGCATTCTTCTGTAGCACCACATTTCGAAAGGTTCTATTCTCTTCTTGTCTAAACTATTTATCGTCCATGTTTCACTTCCATACATGGCTACAATCCATACAAATACTTTCAGAAACGATTTCCTGACACTTAAATCAATACTCGATGTTAACAAATTTCTCTTCTTCAGAAACGCTTTCCTTGCCATTGCCAGTCTGCATTTTATATCCTCTCTACTTCGATCATCATCAGTTATTTTGCTCCCCAAATAGCAAAACTCCATTCTTCAGTAAGGAATTCATATTAGTGCTTTACAACCATGACGTATTAAACAGATAGTTCGGCAATTTTCACACCTGTCCGCAACCATTTTATGTGGAATTATTATGTTTTTCTTAAACCTGGGGATATTTCCCTCTCTCATACATCTTACGTGCCAGATGGAGGAGTTCTGTCGTGGCTGGCTCTCCCAAGGCTATTAGTAGTTCCGTCGGAATATCATCTAGTCCCGGGATCTTTTTTCGAATTAGATCTTTCAGAGTTCTGTCAAATTCTTCTCACAGCATCGTATCTCCCATCTCGTCTTCTACTACGTCCACTTCCCTTTCAATAGTACTGCCTTCAGGGTTATCTTCCATTTATATACCCTCTACATACACATTCCACCTTTCAGATTCCCCTTATTTGCTTAGGACTAGTTTGCCATCTGAGCTCTTAATGTTCATACAGCTGCTTCTCTTTCGTCCAAAGGCCTCTTTAATTTTCCTGTAAATGGTGTGTATCTTTTCCCTAGTGATATATGCTTCTAAATACTTGCATTTGCCCTCTAGCTATTCCTGCGTAGCCATTTTGGACTTCCTGTCAATCTCATTTCTAAAACGTTTGTAATCCCTTTCGCCTTCCATTTGCTGCAGTTTTATATTTTCTCCTTTCATCAGTTAAATTCAATATCTCTTGTGTTATCCAAGGATTTCTACTAGGCCTTGTCTTTTTACCTATTTGACCCTCTGCTGCCTCTTCTACTTCATTTCTTAAAGCTACCCACTCGTCTTCTACGGTACTCCTTTTCCCTGTTCTAGTCAATTGTTGCTTAACGCTCCTTCTGAAACTCTCAGCAACCTCTGGTTCTTTCAAATTATCCAGGTCCCATCTCCTTAATTTCCTACATTTTTTGTGCAATTTCTTCCGTTTTAATCTACAGTTCAACCAATGAACTGTGGTCAGAGTCCACATCTGCCCCTGGAAATGTCTTACAGTTTAAAATCTGGATCTTAAGTCTCTGTCTAACCATAATATAGTCAATCTAAAACTTTCCGGCGCCTTCAGGTTTCTTTCACGTACGCAACCTTCTTTTATGATTCTTAAACCAAGTGTTAGCGACGATTAAATTATGCTCTGTGCAAAATTCTACCAAGCGGCTTCCTCTCTCATTCCTTTCAAATGTTCAAATGTGTGTGAACACCTAAGGGACCAAACTGCTGAGGTCATCAGTCACTTAGAGAATGTGTAGCCTAAGCCCTACTATTACAAGATTTTTCACAAGTAACGATACTTCAGCGATGTAAAAGAGCGTATATGCCCAATTTCATCTGTCTTCGGAAATGACTTGTAGAAAAGAGAGAACTCTACATTTCATGTGAAAAATTCAAGGTTTATGGTTAACAACAACGTTGTCTCAGGTTGGGTAAAGCGTATTATTGAAGCTGGGTGATCTATGTCGGTGGAATCGATTAGAGCTACTGTATATGGCCAAGCTGCAGCTGCTTGTTTCGCAGTACACCATAGCTGGCTGCAAGGTCGGTAACGAGGAGTCGCCGCCGGCCGCTGTGGCCGAGTCGTTCTAGGCGCTTCACTCCAGAACCGCGCTGCTGCTACGATCGCAGGTTCGAATCCTGCCTCGGGCATGGATGTGTGTGATGTCCATAGGTTAGTTAGGTTTAAGTAGTTCTAAGTCTAGGGGACTGATGACCTCAGATGTTAAGTCCCATAGTGCTTAGAGCCATTTGAACCATTTGAGGAGTCGGCAACCAGGAAGTAACGGAATACCTCAGCCTGTGACTGGCGGTTTAGTACAAAGAATGCACGGACCTGTCTGATCCTGCCCATGGCAGCGGGGGCTGGCAAAGTGGCTAGTGTGCAAGGTGAGCTAGACAGAAGCAGACGTGTGTGTTGCATGAGAGAAGAATAAAATGATGGGTGTTTGCACTGAACGTATTGATAACATTCGAATTTCTGGCCATCCAGTCATTCCTGGACACCCTCCACGGCTGGGGGTGGTGCACTCTGGCGTACACACGCGTCCACAACTGCGGCTGCGAAAGCGGCGGCAGTTTTCACCGACCTCTGAGGGTCGGCGGCGTACGAGGGGAATGGTACACTGCATGTGGACCTTGGGGCATGAGCGCGCTGGATGTGCGAGTGTTTCAGCGATATCTAGCCATGGCAAGTACTGCTACGGGCTGGATCGAGGTTTAAATGTGTCATGTTTAGTGCTGCACAATACATCGCAGTGTTGTTGTCTCTATTCTATCACATAGTAGGCCCTTACCTCCCTCCTTCCGAATAAAGTGGGGAGAACCGATATAGGACTTCTGCAGTGCTTTAAAAACACAATCGTGATGTGAACTTCCCAATTGATAGCAGTCTCTGACATTTAGCCATGACAAGTTATTACTACGGATTTGTTCGCAGTTTAAGTGTGTCGTGTTTAGTGCTTTTCAATACATCGTAGTGGACTCTGTCTTGCAGAGGTACTTGTTGTGTTGTTAGTATCCCATCACGTGGTAGACACTTTCCTCCCTCCTTCTTCGTCCTGGTGTAGTGAAGAGAACCAGGGAATTCCATAGCGCTTTAAAAAAGAAAATACACTTAGAAGACCTGTAGTGGTCGGGAACTCTATAACCATGATGGTATAATTCATGTCGAAATTTTAAATTCTAACTATCATATCATACATCACCGTTTCCAATTGTGACGTCAAATAATAAGAGGACTGGATTATTTAATGAAATTTCTCGTCAAAAACATAACACCTTTGTTTATGCATGGAAACTACTGTCCAGTGCCAATGCTTTTTTTCTGATTGGTTTTAAACTGTGTGAAGCAAATTGTTTAAAGGCTATATTGACTGTTTAATTAATATTTGTCAGGCGACATCTTCTGAAGCAACATTTGTAACATCTTCAAGATGTGATATTCTCTCTCTCTCTCTCTCTCTCTCTCTCTCTCTCTCTCTCTCTCGTTATATGCAACGATCTTTTTTTAAGTGTGTTGCGAGTCAGCCAGCTATTAGTTTTGCAACATCATCAGTCTCTCTCTCTCTCTCTCTGTGTGTGTGTGTGTGTGTGTGTGTGTGAGAGAGAGAGAGAGAGAGAGAGAGAGAGAGAGGGAGAGAGAGAGAGAGAACTACTGTGTCCACCGTATACTCTCTACATCAAGATCATGTAACCATAAATTAGTTATTTATTAACTTCAGGAGTATTTCAGAATCGATTCCCAATGAGGTATTTGCTTTGGAAGAAAGGCATCTCTCATGTGCACCGGTATCCGACAGGCTGGTTCATGCATACAAACCACTTGGGACGGCAGCCGACACCTGACAGCGGTGCAGCGAGCCTGCTGACGTTACCAAACTCCCCTCAACGCGTCCCGGCCCCGGGCAGCCTGCGCGGGTGCCGAGACGCAGGTTTAAGTGATCCGACAGTATAATTACGTGTTTCCTTATGCAATTGGAATGATAAAGCATCGCAACTGTTTAGATATTCCAAACATCACCTTCTATCACATTAACTGTTGAAATAAACAATATTCTATATGCTGCAATAGATTTCCCACCAAATTCTTTACGTAAATAAATAATCTACACTCCATGCATGTCCTTGAATCCCATAAATTGTTTAAATAAACAGTATAACTAACATTGTCTAAATAATTTAAACAATATTCCATACACTGCGATCTATTTCCCACTAAATTCTTTAAATAAGTAAATAAACTACCTTGTCTAAATTGTTTAGACGATATTTCATACGTTGCAGTCGATTCAGACCTGACTCTTTAAATAAGTAAACTATACTTTATACATCCTCTTGTATCCCATTAATCGTTTAAACCAACAATATTCCACATATTGTCTAAATTGTTTAAACAATATTCCATACACTGAAATCGATTTCCCCAAACAAGGCTAATCAGTGAATCTTTTTCCCACAAAATTTCTGGGTGGAGGGCAGGCGGGATGGTGATGAGGTGTCTCGCAGAGGACGAGGGATTACTTAATTGATCGATTTAATTAATTAGTCAGTCAAATTGATATCAAAAGTGTGCTTGTAATGGCGGAGGGGTTCCCAGAGGGGTGTAGGTGTAGGGCGAGGTGGGAGAGGGATGGGAGTTTGTCGGAAAACCACTTAACCAAGTTATAGCTTAAGAACCTGCCGATCAAAAGGATGGATTATCCCCAGGGGTCAGAATACTCTTAACAGAACAAAAGGTTAAGGTCCTGTCAATCAAAAGATAACAATAGGTTTGCACCTGAATTAAACCTGCCCCTGAATGTAGGCAACCTGCACTAACAAACTGTGCTGATGCCCCAGTTGCCTCACTATTCTTGAGTGGATCCTGGGACCAGGGGTGGGGGTGGGGGCAATGTACACTTGTGTAGCTACCTGCAGGCGCTGCTAGTTGCGTCCTTAACGTCTTTTCAATACTATGATTCACTTGCACATTCTTGTCTGCGTTCTAGTGCTGATTCTAGTGCAATTATTGGTGTCATGGCAAAATATCTGGATTGCAGTGTGCAAATTTTTGACAGTTGGTCAGGAGCACTCCACAGGAAGATGAGCAGGCGATTGGAAGTCTGATCTCTACAATTCGTGGGAGTACAATAATAATAATGGTACTTTCCCTTGCACCTCAAAGACTAACCTTCAATTTACTACAGTTTCCACTTCTTACTAGTTGCAGTAATATGGTATCTCAGTAATACCCCTGACACTTTGTTTAAGTCTAACTTCTCCTACATTTCTCCCAGAAGTACCACTACAACAATACACTGAGAAAGTCTCATTCGAGTTTGCAAAGTACTGTAAGAAAATAATGACTGGTTGATGCTCGAAGTTAGGCACCCTCCGGTTCGATCCATTTCTTTATCTTTTCGCAAATGTTCATCGTGGCGTCTGCTCCAAGTAAGATCACGTAATTACTTCAAACAATTGTTTCTTAATTCTTCCTTAGTCAGTGCTGCCTAGGTCAACCTCCAAAAAATTCCTGCCATATTTGATGCATGATCAAACAGTTTACATTCAGCCATCTGTCAACAACAGCTTGAGTCAGTCCTGCCAGCGGTCGACGTCTTGTCACTCATCGTCGTAGGGGGTCGCACATAGGTCGGCCCCGTGCCGGCAGTGCCCTGTACTCGGGAGCGAGTTCCGCATGTCTGATAAGAGTAGTAAAGATAAGGCTGATACGCTACAACCGCTATCAAGCGATCTTGTCTTAGCCCAGTGAGTCTTGGAGGCCACGCTTCAATGCTTTCATAATTACAAAGACGTATTTTGGTATTTACTGACGAGCTGATGGTGCTACATGGGTCTATCGAATCCCTCGCTACTCATTCACACATCCAACGCATCCCACACCCTATTGTTCCCTTCATAGTTACCAAAGTGACTTGCTGCCAATTCAGTACATCCCATCGATCCTGAACCTGTATACTTTCCATCTACTCTCCCAGCTCACCTTCAATAGCCTTCTCATACATAGAACGAAATCTGCCCAGACATTTATCGTTGCTACCATACATGATAGAGTACTTCATAGTCTCACACCAGGATCTCAATCTTCTCTCTTCTTCCCTCTCTTTAACTACAGCATGGTCCCCAATCCTGTTACCCATGCTCCAGTCGTGTATTTCCAGCCGACTGCACTCTTCTCCACCTACGAATCTACCTACTCCATTGCCACCAATTCGTCATAGTGTCACTCATCCCTTCTACTCTCAACCTATCCCTTCCCAGTGAAAGTCTATGGCTTTAAAGAGGAGTGTACTGAAGTGCTTCATTCTCACTATAAAGACGTATATCCACATTCGCTAATAAAAGACCACTAATCTTTTCTAACATCATTAACTTTCATCATTCTGCATTTTAATAACAGAAAACCTGTATATAATTTATCACTTTAAATTTGAATTTTCATTGTATTTTTAAAATAATTTTTGGTGAAGAGTGGCAAGCATGCTCCTGCCAGTATATCCTCACCCGTTAGGATGGAGATACGAAAGTATAGTACTCACGAATATCTAAGACCACAGTAGCTTTGGAGGTAATTGTGACTCCATGATAATATAGCAGCCAAAACTGCTGCTATGAGAGAAGATGTTGGCGGTAATGAGAAGTAGGTGCAGAACAATGATACATTCATAGAGAGATGTAGATAGTGCTTTATGAGATACTCCAACAACAGATTACTTCTCTATTATGTAGCATATTGTTTTAAAATTTTCTGAAATCATTCGACATCTGTCAATCCAAGTACCAAGGAGCTCTCACGGTTGACTTCCTAGATTATGCTACATAAGGGTGTATAACAATAATAAATCTGTTTTCTTTCTTCATAAACGAGGAAAATTTAAAACAAGGAATTTGCGAGGATTTCAACATAATACAGACATTTTAGAGAACAAGTCCATTTAATAAAGCCAGGGAACAGATGTGTTGCGTGGTGAGTTAATGTACATCATGGTATAGTACTTGGTTTTACTGATTACAAATAATACACTTACATACAACAGTTTCAAACTAAATACTAATTAAAATAGTGGCAAGGTAACAGAACAGGCGACGAAATATAACACAGAGTGAGGTGTGTGAAACAGACTGAAGGTACACTACAATTGTTTTATTTGAGCAAGAATTATATTTTTAGGATTACAGCTGAATTGATTATAGCTACCCTTTCTAACACTTATTTACGCGTTGCTCACAATGGTTTAACTAAAAACACTGACGACGTTCCACCACAAATCATATGGCCATTCTATTTGAAACCTTCTTACAGTCATCACCCGGAATTTTGTTATTTGCAATCTTTAGAGAACAGGAACTTTTGTGCTGCCTCGTTCGCACCTAAGAGAACAAATAGGGAATCAAGCTGAAGCGTCAAATTTCAGAAACTACAACGTATCACAAGTACTGGCACTCTCGTTCTAGAGCAAGGCAATCACCATATACTACAAAACAATCGCTACATACTGCAAAAAAATAGCCACATATTGCGAAACAGTTGCCACATACTATGTTACATGTGTGTTAAGTAATCAGTTTTTCAGCGACCTTGACAGCATCCCCTGTCTCTTTCCACTTAACCTTCCCATATGTCCACACTTAAAAAAAAAAAGGTTCAAATGGCTCTGAGCACTATGGGACTTAACATCTGTGGTCATCAGTCCCCTAGAACTTAGAACTACATAAACCTAACTAACCTAAGGACATCGCACACATCCATGCCCGAGGCAGGATTCGAACCTGCGACCGTAGCGGTCACGCGGTTCCAGACTGAAGCGCCTAGAACCGCACGGCCACACAGGACGGCCTCCATACTTACTGCACATAACATCCTCAATACTTCAGCCCCACAATTTTTCTTCTACCGTTTTTTATAGTTTTACGTCAAATTCCTGAATGAGCACATGCAGTACACAGACTCAATCAAAAAATATAGAAAAGAACCAGATGGTACACTATGACTTACACACATAAATTAACACACAGATTTGCAAATTTACTAGAAAGATAGGGCTTCCAGATAGCACATAAGACTGGGAAAACCCTCTAGTCACACCTAAGTCAACCAAGTACCAAGAGGGATAAATTCCAACGAGGATCGGCACCAAAAATGGAACAAAAACGTAAAATGTAGAAAATCGTCCACGCAACCTGTAAGCAGATATTACAGTATCACTACATCACAGCAAAAATCAGGAATATTGCCCAAAAATGTAAACTAGATAGTAAAAATATGTACATATTCCAGGCCACTGAAGATGCCTTGCAGAGAATAAAGCGAAACGCGTATGACACGAAAATTGTGTTTCATTCAGTTGTTGTCAGGCGGTCCAAAAAGTAAAAATCGTCAGTATACCGTAACATTACACGCAACTGAGGAAGATAGGACCACAAAAGTTGAAGATGGGCGATTGTCTCATTCTTAAGTTTCTTTTTATTGTACTGATTATCCAGAAACTTCCTTTTCTCTTCTATTCTTTGCTGTACCTCTTAATTTCCTATCTTAGCTCTTCAATGAAATTTTCTACATTCTTCCAGAGCACCACATTACACTCGTTTTCAGTTTCTTCGTTTGCGAATTTCCGGTAATTTATGCTTCACTTCACTACAGTGCAGCGCTCTAGACTTCTAAACTTCTTTCTCACCTTCGTATTAGTGTTTAATGAGACCATAGCTACTCTTCCTAGACGTATCTTACCGTTCTTCTACTACTGTGTATTTCCCAGCCTCCACCATCCCAACCGCCAGCACAGCAAGTAGTTTTTTTCCATGCTATTGGCCTTTATCAATTTCACCTATAATTTGTTTAACATTAATCCGAATTCTGCGACGGAGGGAGACCAAGTCGTGTGACAAGGGCCTCCCGTCCGGTAGACCGTTCGCCGGGTGCAAGTCTTTCGATTTGAGCCACTTCTGCGACTTGCGCGTCGAGGAGGGAGACTCTGCGAACTGGACTCTCATTCTGGAGGGCGGTGGTTAAAAACTCAGTTTTGGAAGTGCTGGGATTTTTCCTTTTATAGAAAACAACCGATCTCCTTACTGTGCTCCACAATTGTGTGCTCTACTGATTGCAGCGTCGACAGCATATTAAACCTTAATCTTCATTACTTCCTTTCGAATTCTGTTTTAGCCAGGCCACCTGTTCACTTTCACAAACCTACAAAGCCTCTTACACTCTGAGAAATGAGCTATGTCATCTTTCGCATCGTCGTTGACGTAATTCCGCGTTGAAATTTAATGCTCATTCGCCTAAATCACTTCATTGCATCTACCATATATAGGGTGTGCCGAACAAAAGTGGCCCGGAGAACAGAGCTCCAGGGTACAAAGAAATATAGTAGAGGAAAGGAAATATAGAACTAACCCGACTATGGCAGACGTTGAAAGTGACCACCATTCATTTCTTGGCCCTTCTGAGCCCTCGTCAGCAAGTTGTTGAAGGCGAATCGAAACTGTTGGAACTGCTGCGACCTCATCCGAAACGTTCTGCTGCAGGTCTTAAAGAGTATGAGGGCTATTGCGATAAATCTTCGACTTGAGGGCTCACCAAACAATGTAACCGCACACTGACAGATCAGGTGACCTGGGTGGTCAGCTAGGCCCGCGACCAGACTGACCTCTGATAACAACTCTGTCAGGCGTGAAGATTGTGTAAATGTGCTCCACTGCTCGGACGGCTGTATGGACAGTTGTTTCATCCCGTTGGAAGTAACTGTAGGCCTTTTCTTCCTCTATTAATGGTGCCATAAATGGATTCAAAATGTTCGCCTTGTAACGTGCTGAAGTCAGCGTCTGATGGAAGAAGATGAGACCAACTACGCGGCGTGCACACACTGCACACGAAACCCCAACCTTCTGTTCAGGCAATGGTGTTTCGTTGAAGTTATACGGATTCTCCGCTGCCCAGGCTCTGTGATCCCGTAAGTTGGCATAACCACTCAGGGAAACCAGGCTTCATCAAACAAAAATAACAGATCCACTTCCAAGCCACTCATTTTTATCTCAGTGAACAGCCATTGACAAAACTGGAGGCGCTGAGGAGCATCTGCTGGTGTTATTGCATGAACAGCGAACACTCGGTAGGGATGCATGTATGGTACAAGTCCAGATGGAGCATTCGTTGTATGTTTGACGGGATACGCCTGTCTCTTGCGATTGGCGTCGGATTGATTTGGTAGGAGTCTGAAGCATTTTCTGGTGAACTGAAGCCACATTTTCTAGAGCACGGGCTCTTTTTGGAATGATTTTTGACTTGTTCAAAACATATCTTGTCTGACGCCATTTTCCGGTTCAAATGGTTCAAATGGCTCTGAGCACTGCGGGGCTTAACATCTGTGGTCATCAGTCCCCTAGAACTTAGAACTACTTAAACCTAACTAACCTAAGGACATCACACACATTCATGCCCGAGGCAGGATTCGAACCTGCGACCGTAACGGTCACGCGGTTCCAGACTGAAGTGCCTAGAACCGCACGGCCACACCGGCCGGCCCATTTTCCGGCTACGCGTTGAAAGGCACTCTTTTCTGGCGCTTTGAAACCATTAAACGTCTCAGAAGTAACTAACCACACCATTTCCACTACTCTGTTGTCACGTAACGTTCCACAACGAACACCCGCTGCTCCAGTGTGAGTACCATCGTCCCCTTTGCAGTGCTCCACTCACACTGACACAACCCGCACTACGCTCTGAACCGGTGCTGATCACGTGGAGGGCGCACAGGTGGTGTGAGTCAAGGGTTGTGGTTATCGTATACATTCACGTCCAATCGTAATCACTCGTCCGGTCCACTTTTATTTGCCCCATCCTGTAGAAGCAGATATATCGGCAACCCCGCTTTACGTCCTACGAACACTCACTTGTCTTTCTTCGTACTACACAGCTTTCTTAAATGTTATCTTTTGTCGATGTAGACTACATTAACGTTTCAGTATCACGAAAGCAGAGATATGAGACGAAAATTATACGACACTGACAGCAGGCTATGCCGCACAACTGATTAGAATTACTGAGTGATAACCCTTGCGCGGGTTACGTAGCACCCACTGAGCATCCGTGTTAGGCGTATATACAACCGTTAGTCAATGGGAAAGGGAAATCGGTTGCCAAAGATCAGGTTTCCTTCAGCGATAGAAGAAACTATGGGAACAGATACTGCTGACAGAGCAGTATCGGCCGAAGGTGACTGAGAGCGCAGCACAGAAGAGCAAAGATAACGTTCAGAGCGCCAGATGCTGCCGAGCATTCTATTATTCTATGTCAGTCACATTTCTATATTGCAAAAAGTACTGTACCAGCTGTAGGTCTGCTAATAGTGAGTAAAAAAAGGGCTAAAATAAAAAAAAATCACCATTAATGCGACTGAATTTGCAATTGACACCTGTCAAGATCATGTCAATGTGTACTTCAGACACACAGTGACAGTTAATGAAATACAGTAGCTGAACCATTAACCTAGTGAAAAAATGCGGCATTTAGAAACGTGGCTTATTTCCATGTCCTCAACAGTTGTGAAATTTTCCAACTGCATTTATAATGGTGCTCATATGGTGTTCCCCAAACAGTTCTTTCAGTAACAGCCTAATTTGCTTCCACCGTCGTATCACTCGTTTAAGGATCATAAGAACAAGGTAAGAGATTAGCACGATTAGCATTACCTCTTCGTCTTAATGCAGCACTTTCAACCTAAGTCCTCAATTATTTGTTGGATGTATTCTAATCTCTGTCCTTTCCTAAGGCTTTTACCCTCTACAGTTCCCTGTAGTTCAAATGTGTATGTTCAAATGTATGTGAATTCCTAAGGGACCAAACTGCTGAGGTCATCGGTCCCTAGGCTTACATACTACTTTAACTTCTGCTAACACCAACACACACATACTCATGCCCGAGGGAGGACTCGAACCTCCGCCAGGAGGCACCACGCAGTCCGTGACATTACGCCTCAAACCGCGCGGCCACTCCGCGCGGCTTCCCTGTAGTACCATGGGGGCTTTTCTCTGGTTGCTTAACACGTGTCCTATCATCGAGTCCCTTCTTCTTGTATTTCCGACATATCCCTCTATTCGCCGATTCTGCGGAGAATCTCTTCGTCCCTTACCTTATCAGTCCATCTAACTTTCAACATTATTTCGTAGCACCACAGATCAAATGCTTCGATTCTCTTCTGTTGCGGTTTTCTCACAGTCAGTGATTCTGTACTCCAACTGTACATTCTCAGAAATTTTTTCTTCAAATTAAGGCCTCTCTTTGATATTAGTACACTTCTGTTGACCATGAATGCCCTCTTTGTCTGTGTTAGTCTGCTTTTTATTTCCTCCTCACTTTGTTTCATGGTTCATTTTACTTCCTTAACTTAGTCTACTTTGTTATCAACAACTTTAATGTTAAGTTTCCCGCTATTCCCATTTCTGCTACTTTTAGTTACTTCTCTCTTTCTTCGGTTTCCTCACAGTCCATATTCTGTACTCATTAGACCTTTCTTCCCATTCAGCAGATCCTGTAATTCATCGTCACCTTCACTCATGGAATCAATGTCATCAGCGAATCGTACCATGGATATCCTTACACCCTGAACTTTAATGCCACTCTTGAACCTTTCATTTTCGTCATTGCTACTGCACTATATAGACTGAACAGTAGGAGCGAAAGTCTGTATCCCTGACTTGTACCCTTTTTAATCCAAACACTTCGTTCTCTGTCTTCCAGTCTTATTGTTGCCTTTTGATTTTTGTACTTTTACCCATCTTTCCCTATAGTTTACTCCTGTTTTCTCAGAATTTCGAACATCTTGCACCAGTTAACATTGTCGAACGCTTTTCCCATAAACGTTTCTTCATTTTTCTTCGGTCTTACTTCCATTATCAAGTACAACGTTCAGGACTGCCAAACCGGTCGTCATCTAACAGATCCTCAATTGTCTGTTCCATCCGTCTGCATATTAAAAACTTTTGGGGATGGAATCGGTGTCTGAGCAATATGGTGAGTTAAGTGCGAAGGTTTCTACGGCCAGTAGAATAAAATCGCTCAACTTAATCGGCTGAGCCACCATGTAAATTTAAATTTATCTACTGTCGTCCACACACTCTGCAAGTACATGGGAGGTACTTTTCCTTATCAGTATTACCAATTTTCTGTCATGTTCCATTTGTGTATCGAGCGAGGAGAATATGACTGTATGCCACTGGACACGTGCTAATCTCTTATCTTGTACTTGTGATCGTTAAACGAGTGATACGATGGTGGAAGCAAAATTTCCGCACAGCCTTTCGCAAACAATTCATCTCTAAATTTAACCAAAAGGGTTCTAGGATAAATGTCGGAAGGAGTGATCCGGAGCAGCAATGGACATGGACGTTGGTGCTTCTTGAGTCAGCAGTAAGTCCCAAGAAGGCCATTGAATCAGCTACATTCATCGCTTTCCAACATGCCAACACTGTCGTCCACTTGTCGTAACAAATATTCAATTACTTTTCAGCGAGTAGCTGATACCATACCTCTGTCCATTTATAATAATTATCTGCCGAGTATACCGTTCTGGATAAGCGATATGCTAGTGTTATTCGTCTAACAACAGCTCAAGACGAATTTCCAGCTTAGACAAAAGCTGTCTGGAATATAAGTCACCAGGATGAAACACAAACCAGTTTCTTTCTATGCGAAGGTGTGTTCATTTAAGCTATTTTTTTTCTCCACTGTCCTAAAAATATAATCCAGTTAATTTAATTCGTATGCATACGACAGCATTCGCTGCCTAATACACTCCTGGAAATTGAAATAAGAACACCGTGAATTCATTGTCCCAGGAAGGGGAAACTTTATTGACACATTCCTGGGGTCAGATACATCACATGATCACACTGACAGAACCACAGGCACATAGACACAGGCAACAGAGCATGCACAATGTCGGCACTAGTACAGTGTATATAGGCTGCTATTCTCCCATGGAGACGATCGTAGAGATGCTGGATGTAGGCCTGTGGAACGGCTTGCCATGCCATTTCCACCTGGCGCCTCAGTTGGACCAGCGTTCGTGCTGGACGTGCAGACCGCGTGAGACGACGCTTCATCCAGTCCCAAACATGTTCAATGGGGGACAGATCCGGAGATCTTGCTGGCCAGGGTAGCTGACTTACACCTTCTAGAGCACGTTGGGTGGCACGGGATACATGCGGACGTGCATTGTCCTGTTGGAACAGCAAGTTCCCTTGCCGGTCTAGGAATGGTAGAACGATGGCTTCGATGACGGTTTGGATGTACCGTGCACTATTCAGTGTCCCCTCGACGATCACCAGTGGTGTACGGCCAGTGTAGGAGATCGCTCCCCACACCATGATGCCGGGTGTTGGCCCTGTGTGCCTCGGTCGTATGCAGTCCTGATTGTGGCGCTCACCTGCACGGCGCCAAACACGCATACGACCATCATTGGCACCAAGGCAGAAGCGACTCTCATCGCTGAAGACGACACGTCTCCATTCGTCCCTCCATTCACGCCTGTCGCGACACCACTGGAGGCGGGCTGCACGATGTTGGGGCGTGAGCGGAAGACGGCCTAACGGTGTGCGGGACCGTAGCCCAGCTTCATAGAGACGGTTGCGAATGGTCCTCGCTGATACCCCAGGAGCAACAGTGTCCCTAATTTGCTGGGAAGTGGCGGTGCGGTCCCCTACGGCACTGCGTAGGATCCTACGGTCTTGGCGTGCATCCGTGCGTCGCTGCGGTCCGGTCCCAGGTCGACGGGCACGTGCACCTTCCGCCGACCACTGGCGACAACATCGATGTACTGTGGAGACCTCACGCCCCACGTGTTGAGCAATTCGGCGGTAAGTCCACCCGGCCTCCCGCATGCCCACTATACGCCCACGCTCAAAGTCCGTCAACTGCACATACGGTTCACGTCCACGCTGTCGCGGCAAGCTACCAGTGTTAAAGACTGCGATGGAGCTCCGTATGCCACGGCAAACTGGCTGACACTGACGGCGGCGGTGCACAAATGGTGCGCAGCTAGCGCCATTCGACGGCCAACACCGCGGTTCCTGGTGTGTCCGCTGTGCCGTACGTGTGATCATTGCTTGTACAGCCCTCTCGCAGTGTCCGGAGCAAGTATGGTGGGTCTGACACACCGGTGTCAATGTGTTCTTTTTTCCATTTCCAGGAGTGTATATTCCAAAACGCCGCGAATAAAAACGGTATTCTTCCGGGGCTCTTGCCTTGGATTCTGTTGGTGATAGAAAGATAGGGTCAAGTGTTTTAGATAACTCTTGGGCTAGGGACCATTTCTATACACAACACAATGATCGTCTTAATCTCACTATTCTACAATACAGGGTCAAAGTATTAATATTAGACATTCCCTCCTGCTTAGGTAAACGGAACATACCGACTGGCTCGTTTTGCATTTGATGTGATCTACGGTGGGCCTTAAGGGGCTTTGAAAGCGCCATTATTTCGTGGGCGGTTCCTCAGAAAAACCCCCAAAAGAGATTTTTTGTCGCGTTTTCGTACTAAAACTTAGCTGCGTATTCCAGTACGGCTAAGCAAAGAAAATGACTGAAATCTTTAGATATATTTCTAAAATCCCCATCTCGAACAACTCTGAAAAAATTATTGATACCTTTATCCGTTTCTAGGATACTGAAGTTCAAAATTACCCTACTTCCGCACGTAAAATCCGGTGTGAGGTGAAAACGTAGTTTATAAAGTGACGCAGCACAGAGAAATATGCTGTAAAGTATTTTAGTTATCATCTGAAGAGTTCTAGGAATCCAATGCTGTAGTACTGAAGCACATGAAAAAGTTCTGTGCACCTAATATCCGGTCTGAGGAGGAAAATTAGTTTTGCGTTATTTCAATTTAAAAAAAACGGTTCAAATGGCTCTGAGCACTATGGGACTTAACACCTATGGTCATCAGTCCCCTAGGACTTAGAACTACTTAAACCTAACTAACCTAAGGACATCACACACATCCATGCCCGAGGGAGGATTCGAACCTGCGACCGCAGCGGTCGCGCGGTTCCATACTGAAGCGTCTAGAACCACTCCTCCACACAGGCCGGCGGCTGGCGAAGAGACAGAGGCAGTGGGAAGGAATTAAGAGTGAGCAAGAAGGAAACAGTGACCGTTAGATGAGACTGTAGTAGTAGGACAAAACGAAGGACACAGGACACACAAAGAGATAATGACAGTGATTTAGGGTGAATGAGTGAGTGAGAATGGGCAAATAGGAGTTCATGGATATGAGCGACTTACGGCGGTGGACTGGTGGGTGTGATTGAGTTGCACTTAGGGGAGCTTATCGGAACGAGAGGTGATTTTCATGTTTAAAAGAGCGCGAATATGTTCTCAAACCAAAATTTTTGGGACCGTTTTTAAAGGTGCAGAGGCAGCTGTTGCCCCATTTTTCAGTTAGTCTTTTAAACAGGAGCATATCCGCCTTTTTTGTGTTTCGATAGGAGTATTTTTCCGCTGACAATTTATTACATCCAGTCTCTTTTAATGTGTGACAAATGATGTTAATTGACTGATGTATGTTAGGAGACTTCACGATGTTCAGGATGCTTCACTGGAATTTTTATATCATGTAGCTTTAGCGCATTAATCACAAGCAAGTACGGAAACCGTAATGTGAACGTTGTAATTTTTAATCGTTTTTGAGCTTGATAAATTATAACACATACAGTTAAAAGTTTCTATTCTTTCGTTCGGCAATATATCAGTTTTGAAAAAAAGAGACCATTTAACTGAGTGTTTTCCCTTAAACCTTACAATAATTTCACTGAACGGGGATATTCTAAAATCTATATTCCTCAAGTTACTTATTTTCTATTGTCTGGACATCAAATAATGTTAATACTAGTTTTAGGGAAGGTAGGTCATGGAAAAATTAACGTATGTCTTACTAAATCTCGTTGATTTCTGGTCTCATCTGTGTGTGTGTGTGTGTGTGTGTGTGTGTGGGTGGGTGGGTGGGTGGGTGTGTGTGTGTGTGCGTGTATGTGGTTGAGAGAGAGATGAAGGCAACATTGCGACTATTCAGGCAACACCACACGCCTTGAAGCATTTTCTGTTTTGTTTGGCCCACTAAAGACGTGCAGCTTTATGTGCCACTGTGAGCGAGGTACCCGACACCAGATGTTCGCTGCATACAGTTGCTTGCGTAATGATCGCTTGGCAACTGGTTCAGATGAATCTGCGTTCATTGACTGGAGCAGATCCTGTCAGGTTAGAAATTGATAGTCGCTGACAACGCGTGACATCCGTCTCCGGTCCCTGCAGATTACGACATATTTAAGACCACCGTTCTTGGCCCGGGAGCGGCGCACCATTCCTTGTAGACACGGTGGACAGTCGTTGTTCATATACCAACAAAGTTGGCGACTTCATTCACTGTGTGGTCACGACAACGTAAAGCCAAGGTAGCTCCATTGTGCCCTTCTGTTACGTCTTCACATCGACTCTAAGCATTGCGTTGGTTCCATGCAAGATACTCACATCACTTCACTGACATGACCTACTCCGAAATTTGGAAAATTTGTGGTAAGGTCTTATGGGGCCAAACTGCTGAGGGCATCGGTCCCTAAGATTACACACAACTGAACTTACGCTAAGGCCAACACACACACCCATCCCCGAGGGAGGACTCGAACCTCCGAAATGGGGAACCGCGCGAACCGTGACAAGGAACTCCAGACCGCACGGCTCTGAGGTTACGTTAGGTTGGGTTGATGATAGGTCACACGACCTGATACCTGCGCAAAACCATCCAAAGCGGCCAGAGCTCTCTTTTAATGGCGTGATCAACATTTTGTCTGGTGAGCTTAGTAGGCACCAGTAATCCAATCCAGGACCTTAAAGAAAATTCTAAACTACATCCGTTGTGCGTTAGAAACAGGAATGGCTATGTACTGTGCTATAAGAGATGGCAGGCGAATGGTTCAGAATATGGTGGATGCGATAAGTTAAGCGACGATCTAATTGCAAAAATAGTTTATTGTTCACCAGCCGTATTACCTTCCGTTAAGTGCTAACACGACTGAACAAGCGCCGGTGCTTTGTCGTATGACTTCCGTTCTCTTATCAGAGCTCGTGTGGAATGACAGTTGGAGCGCCCTGTAGCTTTCCCCTGAGCAATGTGTACAGAAGAAATACGACGCAACAGACTCTCTGTTGGCATTGTCTGGCGCGGAGTGCGGAAGAAGCCAGAGAAGTTATCTCGTATCACGGCTGTGTAAATACCAGATAGGGCAAGGCCGCAGCCGAACGGGACCAAACAACGGGCAACAGGCGCCTCACGACTCAGCCTTGTGTGGGAAGCAAATACTTGCGTCTGGAGCAGGGGATTTAACGTCCTCCGAGCAGCCTGGCCCCACACCACAGTCTGGAAGCCATAAAGGGGAAAAAGGGAACTAATGCAGCATCTTGAAGGAATCACAGGATGAGATTCAAAATCATGCCCATGCGGCCAGTGATGCATGTATACGAATAAATTTGCTGCCCATTGCTTTTGAATGATAAAGGAACTATGGTTGTACGCTTCTATCAGAGTTCACCTGAGATCAATTAATTACTCAAAGCGCTGACTGCGCATGGACGGCCACATGAAATAACTGTATAAAATACAGCCGCCAGATTAATGCAACTCAATCAGTCCTTAGAAAGAGCAACCGCACGCATTAATCGAAATACTAATGTCCTGGATCAAAGGGCGCTGGTTCGATCCCACTTGCAGGATTGGACAACAATACTGTGACCGCGGATCTTTTCCAGAACTAAAAAATGCGTGGATGTTTCATCTGAGCTGGTCATCTAAAATAATTTATGAACATAATAGAGGTGATAAAAGCTGCATACACTCTTAGAAAATTTCAATGCAAGAGTTAAAATGATAAATGGGCACCATGGAAGAAAAATGGTTCAAATGGCTGTGAGTACCATGAGACTTAACATCTGAGGTCATCAGTCCCCTAGAACTTAGAACTACTTAAACCTAACTAACCTAAGGACATCACACACATCCATGCCCGAGGCAGGATTCGAACCTACGACCGTAGCAGTCGCGCTGTTCCGGACTGAAGCGCCTAGAACCATGGAAGAAAACAAAGAAAGAACTGAGCCATAGGTTTGCTGCGCACTGAGAGATTACTGCGTGCTGCAACGTATTTGGTTACTGCGGTGACCGTGACCTCGGTGCTCACGGTCCCGGAGTCTGAAACAGGCTGATTCTTCTCGTAGACGGTCGCACAAGACTTCTCCTCTGACACCGTCCATCTACAAATACAAGTACCACCCCGAAAACCACTGGCCTTTCTGCGACGGTTGGTTTCAGAAAATCAGCTGCACTGGCGCCACACAGGCCGTCAATCCAACTGGTACCGTAGACAAGCTCCTCAATCGTAATAACCGAAGAATGTGTCTCTGTTGAGTTTTCTGGAAAGATCGGTTTTGCGCGAGACCTGATGTTGACAATACCTCTGTCATCCTCACCAAATTTGAACTTAACGGCTTAGATCTCAGGTTCTGTCCCAAGAAACGGGCATTGCACAAATTTATTCCTAATAGGTAACCAAGAGCCACGGGTCGCCAAGAATTCCCCATCTCTTTCTCTGACATATCCCTCACTCAAGTCATAGGCAGTTGAAAAGTTACGTCCATAAATATTTAACATTGCTTCCGAATCAAACGTTCAGTTTTGTGGCGCTGAATTAAAAAAATCGTATCTTTACAGAATCAAGTGCTTTATGTTGAACGGCGATATTCAAAAGAAACGAATATAATTCTGGGTGTGGCCGCTGTAGCGTATTATGATATCTAATGTTCTCAGCTTAAATAAACGAACTGTTAGACTGGGTGGCAAACAAGCTCATGAAATTAGCATCGTTGGATGAATGTAGGGAGATGCAGATCGAGTTACACAATATTTTCGTTCCGTGCACTAAATGACGGCTATCGTGCAATGTCGATAAGTCCAAAATACAGCCAATAAACTTGAGGAAAAAAAACGGGTGTAGTCCCATTATAAGAGTAGTCGTAAGCATCCAAGCAACAAACATAATTTAAATACATGAAATGGAACAAATGCTTAAAATCAGTAATACAAAAAGCAATACTTTTGGGCGATTCTGGGAAAAGGTGTAGTGCAATTCAACAATTTATTAAGTTTTGCAAGTGCCTCGGCCGTCCAGATATTAACATGTGCATGTATGTGTTCGACATGTCGAAAGCAATTTGAGAAAAAAAATGTATTCTCGCCTAAAGAGAAACAACACATCATAAGGTAAAAAACATAAATTTTAATGAAACAAATAACATAGGAGTATATATCTGAAGAGTATATTGTAAAGCGTATTATCATACAGTTGTGGACGAAATTATTGAATGGTTCAAACGGCTCTAAGCACGATGGGACTTAACATCTGAGTTCATCAGTCCCCTTGACTTAGATCTACTTAAACCTAACTAACCTAAGGACATCACACATATCCATGCCCGAGGCAGGATTCGTACCTGCGACCGTAGCAGCAGCGCGGTTCCGGACTGAAGCGCCTAGAACCGCTCGGCCACCACGGCCGGCATTTATTGAATGGAGCAATATCTATGGATTACCACTTTTCCTGGGATTCAAAAATTTCCATGAAGTTTTTGACTCTATAAAATCTGAACTAACAGCCCCTAAGGAAATCATGGTTTCAATCAACATATTTTAATACAGGGTGATTCTAAAAGAATACCACAACTTTAGGAATTTAAAACTCTGCAACGACAAAAGGCAGAGCTAAGCACTATCTGTCGGCGAATTAAGGGAGCTATAAAGTTTCATTTAGTTGTACATTTGTTCGCTTGAGGCGCTGTTGACTAGGCGTCAGCGTCAGTTGATGCTAAGATGGCGACCGCTCAACAGAAAGCTTTTTGTGTTATTGAGTACGACAGAAGTGAATCGACGATAGTTGTTCAGCGTGCATTTCGAGCGAAGTATTGTGTTAAACCTCCTGATAGGTGGTGTATTAAACGTTGGTATAAACAGTTTACAGAGAATGGGTGTTTGTGCAAAGGGAAAAGTTCTGGACGGCCGAGAACGAGTGATGAAAATGTAGCACGCATCCAGCAAGCATTTGTTCGCAGCCCAGGAAAATCGACTTGCAGAGCTAGCAGAGAGCTGCAAATTCCACAATCAACAGTATGGAGAGTCCTACGAAAAAGGTTAGTTATGAAACCTGAACATCAACTACCCGAGGCGATGGATCGGCCGCCAGGCAGCCCGTGACAGAGCACTTCACCACTGGCCTCCAAGAAGCCCTGATCTTACCCCCTGCGATTTTTTCTTATGGGGGTATGTTAAGGATATGGTGTTTCGGCCACCTCTCCCAGCCACCATTGATGATTTGAAACGAGAAATAACAGCAGCTATCCAAACTGTTACGCCTGATATGCTACAGAGAGTGTGGAACGAGTTGGAGTATCGGGTTGATATTGCTCAAGTGTCTGGAGGGGGCTATATTGAACATCTCTGAACTTGTTTTTGAGTGAAAAAAAACCTTTTTAAATACTCTTTGTAATGATGTATAACAGAAGGTTATATTATGTTTCTTTCATTAAATACACATTTTTAAAGTTGTGGTATTCTTTTTGAATCACCCTGTATACTGGAAGATAAGCGTACCTACACTACTGATTTCACTGAACGTCAATTGGTTAGTGATAAATTGAGGACTGATACAGTAGTCTGTCAAGGAGGTACCATAGGACTGTTGCACCACAACTTTGCCTGAGGTAACGAACTGCTCCTGCATCAATTCAGCAGGAGGATGTCATGTGGAGGGAAGAACTTGTCAGCTAGGTAACTAGGTACTGTGGCCCAAGATCATGCATTCAGCATGCAAAAACACATATTTAGTACACTGATGGTGCAAAAGACACCTGTCAGCGTCTCTGAAAACCGAAGTTGCGACACCTTACTGTGCTGACAGGAGCCGGCCGAGGTGGCCGAGCGGTTCTAGGCGCTTCAGTCCAGAACCGTGCGACTGCTACGGTCGCAGGTTCGAATCCTGCACGGACGTGTATGATGTCCTTAGGTTAGTTAGGTTTAAGTAGTTCTAAGTTCTAGAGGACTGGTGACCTCAGATGTTAAGTCCCATGGTGCTCAGAGCCGTTTTTTTTTTTTTTTTTTTTTTTTTTTTTTTTTTTTTTTTTTTTTTTTTTGCTGACAGGGTTTGTAGAAGAGCCGATGACGCTCGTAAATCAGGGCGAATCAAGTCACAGTTGCCAAAACCTGATACCCGTCTGCCCCACCTGTTGTGACTTACGGATCAGAAGTATTGCCATTTGGGAAACGCTAATCAATCCGACTGACATACATACCATCTAATTCAGGCAGTTGGTCTGAATAGTGTGCAGCTGTACACATCACGCCCAGTTATGCCAGCCATTAACTACAAGGAGATTTCAAGATGAAGAAGCCAGCCTCCACCATCCCATCCGACTTTGCTGTCAACAGCTGCAGGCCAAACGTTATTAACATTTTACATTTTTATTCTCCATGTCTACATACTTATTTCTCGATATTTATTTCTCAGTGTTTTTCCCAACGAGAGGCCATTTCGTTGTTACCGAGACTACAGAATGTCAGACATTGCTGACAGAGCTCAACCTCACCTCTGTTTGTGTCGCTTCGTTACTATCAAAGTGAAGTTCTCGAAAGTGTTCTGTAAGTTCTGGAAAAAGATGACAACCGAACGGCGCCCAGTCGAAATTGTGTGCACGATGATCGATGACAGTGGATTCAAGGTGTCGGATTGTTGCAAATGTCACAATGTTCGTGTATGGTCTTGTATTGTCATGCTGAAAGATAGGGTGCTCCATATGTGGATGAACTCTTCCAATTCGAAACTCAGATCGAGGCATGCTGTTATTCGCGCTCCCATATAGTTACGTTACTCCCCGCCATGTTACACTCTACAAGTCGGAGTCCTCTAGCTACAAGTCAGATTCATCTAGCGGCAAAGGGCTTCAAATATAATGAATAACGACGTAGAATGTTAATGAAGTTTGTTTTATTTGAAAACTTTAACAGTTTTCACATGAACCGCTCGGCCACTCCGGCCGGCGACGTTGAGCTCAGAAAGAGAATAAGGCGTTAGTATTACACATTGCATAGCTTTGGAATAAGTTTTTCAGGAAAGAAAACAAAAGAAAAATTATAATGTGAAAGTGTTACGTGGAACGATGTATGTTTTAATATAGTGTAGCATCGTATAGCGTATAGACATGATGAAGTAGGTATCGGGTTTCATTAGAACAGGTGATGCTCTCCCACTGCATAACGTCCAGTGCCGATGGTCACGTGCCCATTTCAGTCTTACTTGCCGATTATGTGGTGTTAACATTGGCACACGCATGAGTCGTCGGCTGCAGAGGTCCTTCGTTAGGAGTGTTCGGTGCACTGTGTGTTCAGACACACTTGTACTCTGTCCAGGATTAAAGTCTAATGTTAGTTCCGTCACAGTTCGCCGCCTGTCCTTTTTTACCGACATCTGTAACGAGAGGTGCCCACCCAACAACAAGACGTCTGCACGTGGTTTCATCTTGGTTTCGTCATGCGTTGAAGACATTGACCACAGCACTTCCCGAACAGCCGACAAGTCGTGCAGTTTCCGAAATGCTCGCGCCGAGCCTCCGTGTCATCACAATCTGCCCTCTGCCAAACTCAGATAGATCGAGCGCCTTCCCCATTCTACACACGGACAGCACGCCCTCTGATACTGCATGTACCGTGAGTGTGTGTGTAACTAGCAATCCTCGCCAGGTGACGCTGCTTTGACCTGGACGCGTTTATATCGATAGCAGGCCGGTGGTCATAATGTTCTGGCTGATCAGTGTATATTACAGCCTTTTTCATTGTTGTTACTGTATTTTCACATAATCACAGGTATCTTGCGTTACAAACCGAATAAGTCGTAATTACATCATGACTCGGCCATCCGAAACGACATGGTCTGGATACTAAATTAATCAAAAACTGTTCATGAACGACGTCCGACTTATTGTCACTTGAAGTTCATGTTCACCCAGTATAGTGTCCCACAAAATGTACAAACCGGGACGATTGCAAAAACGTGACCATCACTTTAGAAGCACATGTACACCCATGACAACGCAAAGAAATAGAGACATGTATGTGATACACTTAGGATGACGATCTGTGGTTATTACGGTGACGTAGCTTGTGTATACCGCAACTTAAATTTCATTTCCTGTACCTACTTTCCCTTTTTCTAAACAGATGATACATACTTTTAGGCTGCAGCGTCTGTGATAGTCGTGTTGTGTTTTCATGGCTTACACGCTGTTAACTGAATAGTAATGCGACTGCGCGTTCATTCTGGTACTCATGGAATTCATCGATTTATTGTTAACTATGCCCAGTTAAATTGAAATTATCACTCTCGTTCCGATGATTACGTGCTGTAGAATGGTGTATTTCATGTCATTTGACTTTACATTTTCATCATTGACTTATTTATTACGCGATCTGAAGTGGAATGCTTAATTACCGTTAATTATTCTAATCTTTCATTTAGATTTTAAGACGGTGTTCAGTATTACAATGTAGTTAACAGTATCCTATCTTTTATAACTGAAACCCTCGAAAATGACCCTGCTAGCTGAAACTGGCTTTTTTGTGTTCCAAAAAAAGAGTAACGAGGAAAGTCGGTGGTTAACTTTGGTTCATTTTGCAGGATTTCCAGCTTAAAGGTAGGAGTTCGTTAAAGAAACAATAAAGTAATCTTACATAATGTAGGCAACTGTACTAGTGTTTGGAGTCTGTACTAAACTGATCTCACATCAGACGTCAAAGGAAATCAGAAAATCACTACTACCATCGTCAAAGATAGGCACATCCAATACAGCAGTATGTAAAGGCGTTCCTCGAGGAACTTAAATAGGAATCTTTGGAATAATAAGCGAAGTTGTGCCCGAGAATTCATGTTGTGTAGATTTAAAGAGCAGCTATTTTGAGGTAGATTGCAGTACAGTTCTGGCGTCTACATCGCGTAACTCGCGTAGGAGCAACGCGAATAAGAGATATTAGATTGAGTACCGATGTGTACAACCAATAGGATTTTCCTCGCTCCATAAGTGAACCGACAGGGCCACAGAACACATAATATTGTTACTGAGCTGTGATTTGTTAAGTAGACAGGTAGACTTTGGCTGAAGCGTGCTATGAAGTCAGACCGTTTTTTATATGCAGCGGGGTGGTTCCTATAATGCCGCTACAACCCTAGCCCTCCCTTCAATGGTTCTGTGATGTGGACCACAGTGATAGTCCAGTTTTGGAGGACCGTGTGTCGCACGTACAGGTATCTTGTTGGCGGCGGTGACGGATTTGAGATTCCGGTAGACCAAGGAAGAAGCACTCCATTCTATGCTCCGAAGAAGATATGGAATGGATAACCTGGGCGTCGTGTGTTTGCCCAATATCTCGGAATTAGCGACATACGATGCAGAAATAGATATCTCATAATGGAAACTGAGACAGCGAGTAGGTAATTAGACAGGATTAAGCACTACATATTTCGAGTGTTCCTTAGCAATCGTCACTCATATCATTTAGTCAGCCAATAAAAAAGTAAGTGCTAGAATCGCAGAACATTACTATTCTGTATTGCCATATCCCTTATGGACTTCGCTCATATCGCTAGTGCCTTAACCCGCTTTGACCGAAGATTTCAGTTGACAGTTGCTGTTTTCCGTACGCGTCCCAACCTCACAACACTCCCTCGCCTTTTGCCCCCATGCCAACTACTCTTCACAATCCGACGCACGACAGCACCCGTCCTCCACAAAGAGAAGCAGCGCCATCTGTTATTCTTTCTCCTTTGTTTCCGTGTACAGCTGTCGGTGAGTTACGGATGAAGGGCAATTCGTATAACAGCTATTCTGCTACGTAGATAAAAAGGTTGTTCTCTCGATTTTCAGTTTGTCGAAAAAAATTGTCCACTTCAGTCGCGGCCGTTGCGTGAACAGTAACCGTAGCTGAGTCCCTGTTTACTTATTGAGACACAGAAAATGTTTCAAAAGACCTCTCAAAATTGCAATTTTTGTTATTCTGGATTACCTTTTCGCTACAATGACGTGAAGGGGAAGGAAACATTTGTTCTTTCTTATTTTCTCCGTAACAGAATGCCGCCAGCATGTATACAGCATCAAAGACGATATAAAAGATATGTAGCGCATTTTCAGAGGAAACAGTCACAGCCTTTTCATAATGCATCACTGTCACGCACAATGCCAGAGCTACTACCTGTGTTTCACTCAACGCTCACACAAAAAGCGAATTCTGGTCACAAAAATAAACCGAAAATTTAATAAACAGATCCGCTTCCACAGTAAATATTAAACTCACCGTTCACCACAATTAGGAAGCCAATCATTGCTTGCTGTCACACCACTTTAACGTGTCTTGGACGCCGAGGACTTCAGTAACAATAACAATAAAATATATAAAATGTTGTGATAAAAGAATAATGATTTATTTACGTCAGTGCTTAGTACGTTGCTCTAGCATAACTTCCAGTATATGGCAGTTCAAAAAAATAGGCGTACTGAATTTCATTTGAAAGGCGTTTTCGATACTGTCAGTTTTCAGGCTACTTTATTCTCCGAATGTTGGTGGAAAAAAATTGGAAGTTGATATAAGGAGAAACGAGAATACTCGCAGTAAAATGTTCGTTGAAGGGGTGGGTTTATGAACTCCTCCCGCACCCCCCACCCCCCTCCCCACCCCCCACCCCCCCACCCCCGCTCCTTCCAATAGGCTCGATGCATTCCTACTTGACAACATAAACATATATTTACCTTCAAAAACATGTAAGTAAGAGAGCTACAGTACATTGGGCATGACGTATTGTGAACACCTTTTCGAAATTAAGAGGAATTTATCCTGTTGAAAGAATCAGTCGCTCTAGTTAAGTTTCTAGTAGCCTTACTCGGAATGACATTTCATGCTGCGGTTGTCTCGAACAAAAGTGTCAGTGGAGCTGAGCTGAACGAAAACAGAGTTGTACTGAAGAAAAAAAATTGAAATAAGTTAAAGGAGATTATGAGAGCACCTGAAAAGGATGGCTGCATTCGAATGGATGCTGTAATTGTTGAGCTGCTTTCCAACATATCCTCCACCAATAGTGACATACTTGTCATATCGCAGATAATTTTTTGTATTCTATATTCACATCTACGTACTCAGCAAACAGCTTGGTAGATAGCACTTGTCATGTAGCAGAACTCGGAGTTTTTTCCCAATCTAGTGGTGTATTGAGCACGGAAAGAATGACTGGTTAAGAGCCTCTATGCGTGCTGTAATTAGTGTAATCTTGTCTTCGCGATCCCCACGGGAGCGGAACGTGACGGTCTGAACAATGGTTCTTGATCATCCAATTCGTACTAGTTCCTTTGTAGGAGGACTTTCATGGGATTATTGGCATCTGTCTTCAAGCGTCTACCAGTTCAACAGGAGTATTAGAGTTTAACGTCCCCTTCGACGACGATGTCATTAGGAACGGAGCATAAGTTCAGAGAGGGACAAAGGTGCGGAGGGAAAGTTGCGGTATCCTTTCAAAGGGTTTTCTCCATCTTAAATAATCTAGTGAAAACGCTGGAAACCTAAGTCTGAATTTCCAGATGGGGACTTGTACGCCGAAAAGGGTGTGCCATGTCGCTCAGTGTGTCAGTCACTTCAGATGTTTCAGCATTTCTGCGAAACTCTCCATGGATCAAAGAAATCTGTAATCATTCGTGCTGCCCTTCCTTGTACATGTTCAACGTCTGTTAGTCCTATCTGCTATAGGTCCCACACACTTCAGCAATACTCTAAGATTGAACATACTAGTGTTTTGTAAGTCCGTACCAAGAAATATTGAATTCAATCACAAACATTGTTTAATACCGCATATGACGATATTTTTGTTAATAGACATTGATGTAGTAGTGAGTCAAATGCTATTCGAAAGTCAAGAAACACAGCATCCACGTGATTGCCTCGGTACGTGGGTTTTAGGGCAACATGTGAGAAAACGGTACCTGGGTTTCGCATGACCGATGTGTTGGAAGTCCCTGCATGGAGGAGGCCGTTCAGTTCAAGATACCTCATTGTACACTTTGTTCTATGATTGTGCAACATATGGACCTCATTGCAATTGGGCAGTAGTTTTGAGGATCTCGTCTGCTATCGCTCTTGAACACGGTGTGACCTTTCCTTTTTTCTAACTACAAGCCACAGTTTTCCTTCTGAGAGATCTACAGTGTATTATGATTAAAATGAGAGATAACCAGCGCCTAATTTTGTTGAGGAGTATGCTGAAGAACTAATAGTTCCACTTTTTGTCACCAGGTGAAAGATGGCGCTGTAAGCACTCAGAATGTGAAATGTGAAATGCCCTCGATGATCTCCCTCATATCCAGCATCGGCCAGTAATAATAGACGTTGGAACTCAAATCCCTATAACCACGTTTAATCCTGGCCCAAACTGGAAGCCAAAGAAAGGCAAGTGGACGAAGTTCTCTACAGAACTATACAGTGCTCTGCCAGCAGAACGTAAAAAAATATTTGCAGGCACGGCACTATAAAAGCACTGCCAAAACGGATAAACAAAGATGCTACCGAAAGGGTCCATCCTTGGTTGATACCAAAACAGTGAGGAGTTGTCGCAAAACTTCCTCGAAAATGGTAATCAAGAAATAGAGGACAAACCACTGGGCGGTTGAGGTGTGGAGAAACGGCAAAAGTGGACGGAAACAGTAGAAAGCCTGACTTTTCACACCCTTCGTTCACTTCTCTTGCCAAAAGTCTCTACAGCACGTAAACACAGCAAGGCAGTAAAAGCTCCAGGGTTTGCACTGTCCACTTTGAATTCCTAATGAACAGCGATGAATAGACGTAAGCGCAGATGGTTCATTTCTTCATATATGCAGTCCCAAGCGACGATATGCTACAAGAATTTAAACGCTCGAAGATAATCGCTGTATAAAAACCTGGTACACCAACTGATAGCTCTAAGGGCTGTACATCAGTAGCCTTGTTATCTGTAAAACACAACCTACTCGTACTGTTTACCCGTCATGGAATCAGTGCAAAGTTATTCGAAGCAGTCCTGGTTGCGCAAACAGGCTTCCTGCCAAAACGAAGCTTCACAGGTCTAATTCTGCGACTCACCTACATCGTGGCACAATTTCGGAGATAACTTAAAACCGGAGCTACATTCATTGACCCCTCAGCCGGGTACGATATAGCGTGGAAAAGAGGCAAGTATACAAGCTTTCTCGTGCAATTCGTTGCATACCGAGTGTTCCAGGCAGCCACAAGTATTGACATTAAGTCGTCAGGAAAAGTGAAGAACGGCCTACTACAGAGATCAGTCCTTGTTCCACTTCTATTCAGTTATACACCGCAGATACGCCAAAAACAAGATCAAAAAAGTCTAGGTATGTCAACTGCTTACTTGCAAAGAAGTCAGAAGAAATCCTGATGTAGTGAGATAATGCTTTGCTAGTGCAGAGTCCATCCAAATTCCATCTATCTATCCAAACACCAACAAAAGGGAATTTTTCTGTTTCCACCTAAATAATGAAATCGGAGAAGGAAACTCAACATCCAGTTTCCAGACATTACACTTACTCAAACTTCGAGGTACGTGGGGATAACTCTTGATAGAACTCTGTTTTTCAAAATGCCACTAATAAAAATATTACACTTACCCAAACTTCGAAGTACCTGGGGATAACTCTTGATAGAACTCTGTTTTTCAAAATGCCACTAATAAAAATAAGCACAAAATTAAAAGCGAGAAACAACAACATCCAAAGCTATGTCCTACAACATAGCATAGGCATCCACCATGCGTTCTGCCCTGGCTACTGTTTTATCAACCGTTGAATATCGTGTCGCAGTTTGGCTCGACAACCCATGTGCTAGAATAATAGACCTCCAGCCGAATAACGCCGAGAGAATTGTAGCTGATGTTATCAAATCATACCATACGCACTGGTTACCAGTATGGAGCGAGATACCATCGCCTCAGCTATGACACATAAATGCTCTCACAGTCGAGTGCATAAAGATAGTGAATAACAAAAGTCTATCAATCCATCAAGATATAGATGTTGGCAAACAACTCCGCTCTAGACAACCACTAACAAAACGTTACCATCGAATGGACTGTAGAACTTACTAGACAACAAAATAATAATATGCTGAGTTCCGAAAAAGCACCACGATATGACATGCTACGCAACACGTGGTACATGCTCAACAGAATTCGAATCCACCAACAATACAAATGTGTATATTTTTTACAAGACTAGGGGACGCGAACATCCCCAGTTAGTGACTGCGGAGAATCACAAACCATCAGACACGACATAGAGAAATGCGCCACAAGATCATGCGATGGCAAACCATAAAACTTCCTGCCTGTGGACCCAGACTCGACCGGTTATATATGAATAACCCAGATGTCCACTTGTAATGTTTTATATTACATACATTATCCTCTACCTCTGTTATTACTTCTTTATATGAATATTTCGATGTGTCATACAGCCCTATGATAAATAAATAAATCAGATCTTGCTTTCTAAAGTTTTAGGTCCTGTAAAACCTCCTTCATAATATTATATAGCTTGCAATATTTATATATGGCAAGCTATGTGACCACGGAAGTAACTATGGCATGCTATATAACAGTATACAGGAGATCCTGCAGGATACAATATTCTACAGCTAATAAGTATGAAACCAAACAATGATATATTATTCCTACCAATTACATCGAAAATGGTCAAAATAAAGGGGCGAAAACTTTGGAAGTCTTCTAAATCAGCTGGAAGAAAACAAAATGAGAGAAGAGGCGTTGTTATAGTAATAGTAATATTAACAACTTTCATTAGAATAATGGACTGCCTTAAGGCACTTCTATACTATCAAAGCTGGAGTGTAAACTATACGACGTGTTGGAATACCCAGCTATTTGGCTCTCATTTCATCAGTTCGCAAACTTAAACAAATTTGCGTCTTCGGAAACAGTTTTAGCTGTCGGAAGAAGATATGGCAGCTTCATTGCACAAAGCTTTCAAAACCACATTTCAAACCATACATTGGAAAAATGTTGGACAACGTTAACTTAACGCTGAAAAATAAATCGAAAGATTAAGTGGATGTAACAGTCGCGTGAATTAGTCTATCCGGCCGGGGTGGCCGAGCGGTTCTAGGCGCTACAGTCTGGAACCGCGCGACCGCTACTGTCGCAGGTTCGAATCCTGCCTCGGGCATGGATGTGTGTGATGTCCTTAGGTTAGTTAGGGGACTGAAACCTTAAAACTTAAGTCCCACAGTACTCAGAGCTATTTGAACCAAATTAGTCTAAATGTCTGTTCTGGCTACGTCGCACGATTGAGAAAAATCCTGTCAGGAACAATTCGACGTAAATGAAAAAGTTTACAGTCTCATACCCCCCGTCAAACATACGCGCACACACACGCAAATATACTCACGCGCCCAATCAAATGGTTCAAATGGCTCTGAGCACTATGCGACTTAACTTCTCAGGTCATCAGTCGCCTAGAACTTAGAACTACTTAAACCTAACTAACCTAAGGACAGCACACACATCCATGCCCGAGGCAGGATTCGAACCTGCGACCGTAGCGGTCGCGTCCAATCCCCTGCCCTCTACCCACCCGATGCACACACATTGATGATTTTGAACACATGTTCATACGTTTACGTTTCAGAGGCGAAAAATTTCGACACCTTGAGGAAGCTGATAATTGGCCGCGCACAGTACCTTGCGGTACGTATGGACGCTGAATTAACAGCTGTTTCCTCGCTGGGACTACATTGCTGTGTGTGAGGTCCCTTGCGGCTTTGTACAGCTTGTTAGCGTAACCTTCAAATTTTCGTGACTGAATTCTTAGAGTCTCGTGTCTCACAACTCTTCCTAATCTCCCGAGGACTCTTTCCAACCTTGACGACGCTTAACGCTCTATTCACGGACATCGTTACGAAAAAGAGGAGAAATTCGGCTATCGCAGGAACCATTTTGGAAAAGACTTATTGCAAAAGTCAGTATATTATGTTACTGAAATGTAATATTACATAGCTGTAAGTAGTCTGTAGCCCTGTCATTCATTCTCTCTTACGAGTTACAAAGGTGGTCAAGAAACTAGACACATATTTCATTCGAGTGCAACAGTACCTAAATATACTGAAAGTAGATATAATACACAGTTAAGGACTTCTGTGATCCACGTTATGTATACAGATCGTAACACTCTACTCAACATCGCATTCTGTTCTTCATATCGTAATTTATCACATGCTATTAAAACATTACCAGATTTATGGGAATAAACCTGTTACAGTGTCCATCTACACAACTCGTATTGTATTAAATAAAATGGTGGGATACATAGCAGTCTCATTAATTTATTTCACTACCACATGTGGCATGTATATATTTTCATGTAAGTGAAACTACATATCAGCGTCAGCATTCAATCTAACATAACAACAAGAAATTTTGGTGCTTCGTCGGCCGAAGTGGCCGTGCGGTTCTAGGCACTGCAGTCTGGAACCGCGAGACCGCTACGGTCTCAGGTTCGAATCCTGCCTCGGGCATGGATGTGTGTGATGTCCTTAGGTTAGATAGGTTTAACTAGTCCTAAGTTCTAGGGGGCTAATGACCTCAGAAGTTGAGTCACATAGTGCTCAGAGCCATTTGAACCATTTTTGGTGCTTCTATGCACGCTATATAACAAAGCATACAAAAAATACGTTGAAAAAAGTTTCATCATTGAAACTAACTTACTATTGTCCGTGTGTGCTGCGGTGCAAATTTCATACGTAAGTTTGCTTTTTTGTTATTATTATTATTATTATTATTGTTCTCCATAGCGCTACATTAACGTAATTATTAATTAATGTTTAATAGTTGTAGGTCACGAAACGCAAAGTCTGAGTCTTTCCCGCTACAGAGCACACGGTAATTTTATTTGTATTTTTGGTTGTTTAATGCAAGCATTAATTTGTGGCGCTTTGTTTTACGCTCCACGTTGATCGTGCGAAACTGCGGCTGAGCAGAGTCCATTCAACCTGCAGCCAAAACACAGAACTGGTCGTTAGTCAATAGCTTGGCGTAAGTCTGCAATCGCGGAAAGTTAGGCGTTGACCAACTGCGTCATCGGTAGAACCTGTTTCATCAATGAAAAATTATAATGATAATTGTAACTTTTTAAGGCCTTCTTGGGTTTACATCAAGTAATATTTTACAGCTCTAATTTGTAAACAGATTATGTGAAGTGTGTTTACGTAAATACAGTTATTGCACGGAGACTGTGGTAGCGATTTATTGCATAATAAGCCTTTTTCTTATTTAGTAAAAGGAGATTACTTGTTGTTGTTGTTGTGGTCTTCAGTCCTGAGACTGGTTTGATGCAGCTCTCCATGCTACTCTATCCTGTGCAAGCTTCTTCATCTCCCAGTACCTACTGCAACCTACATCCTTCTGAATCTGCTTAGTGTATTCATCTCTTGGTCTCCCCCTATGATTTTTACCCTCCACGCTGCCCTCAAATACTAAATTGGTGATCCCTTGATGCCTCAGAACATGTCCTACCAACCGATCCCTTCTTCTGGTCAAGTTGTGCCACAAACTTCTCTTCTCCCCAATCCTATTCAATACTTCCTCATTAGTTACGTGATCTACCCATCTAATCTTCAGCATTCTTCTGTAGCACCACATTTCAAAAGCTTCTATTCTCTTCTTGTCCAAACTATTTACCGTCCATGTTTCACTTCCATACATGGCTACACTCCATACAAATACTTTCAGAAATAACTTCCTGACACTGAAATCTATACTCGATGTTAACAAATTTCTCTTCTTCAGAAACGCTTTCCTTGCCATTGCCAGTCTACATTTTATATCCTCTCTACTTCGTCCATCATCAGTTATTTTGCTCCCCAAATAGCAAAACTCCTTTACTACTTTAAGTGTCTCATTTCCTAATCTAATACCCTCAGCATCACCCGACTTAACTCGACTACATTCCATTATCCTCATTTTGCTTTTGTTGATGTTCATCTTATATCCTCCCTTCAAGACACCATCCATTCCGTTCAACTCCTCTTCCAAGTCCTTTGCTGTCTCTGACAGAATTACAATGTCATCGGCGAACCTCAAAGTTTTTATTTCTTCTCCATGGATTTTAATACCTACTCCAAATTTTTTCTTTTGTTTCCTTTACTGCTTGCTCAATATAGAGATTGAATAACATCGGGGAGAGGCTACAACCCTGTCTTACTCCCTTCCCAACCACTGCTTCCCTTTCATGTCCCTCAACTCTTATAACTGCCATCTGGTTTCTGTACAAGTTGTAAATAGCCTTTCGCTCCCTGTATTTTACCCCTGCCACCTTTAGAATTTGAAAGAGAGTATTCCAGTCAACATTGTCAAAAGCTTTCTCTAAGTCTACAAATGCTAGAAACGTAGGTTTGCCTTTCCTTCATCTGTCTTCTAAGATAAGTCGTAAGGTCAGTATTGCCTCACGTGTTCCAGTATTTCTACGGAATCCAAACTGATCTTCCCCGAGATCAGCTTCTACTAGTTTTTCCATTCGTCTGTAAAGAATTCGTGTTAGTACTTTGCAGCTGTGGCTTATTAAACTGATAGTTCGGTAATTTTCACATCTGTCAACACCTGCTTTCTTTGGGATTGGAATTATTATATTCTTCTTGAAGTCTGAGGGTATTTCGCCTGTTTCATACATCTTGCTCACCAGATGGTAGAGTTTTGTCAGGACTGGCTCTCCCAAGGCCGTCAGTAGTTCCAATGGAGGAAATAATTACTGCAACCAACTTGACTGGAGGCCTGTTACTGGAAGTAAAGTGGTATAAAATACATTTTTGTGTTCAAAAGGAAAATACTTTTTTACGTGAAGATCATGCAGCGGAGATATTGATAGGTTGGTTCTTCTTCTCTACACCGACCCTACATCAGAGTTTAGAAGTGCTGTTTCACCATAAACCTATCATTCGATTAAAAGCTCAAAAGAATCTTACAATACTAGTACTAAATTTCGAAAGTTTGTTGAAGTGCCCAGCATTCTAAAACATATTTCGACATATCTATGTGACCAAATATCATATCTGACTTCTAGAAACTTCTTGAATTTTATCAAAACACGGCTGTGTAAACTCTCTGGTTTTTATAGTACTCTTCAGTGAAGAAAGATTTTTATATTACCTGAAAATTTTTAAATTAACTGAAAATAATGATTGCTTCTCCTTCAAATTTATTAGGAAAAGTGTACGACTGGTTACACTGATAAAGCAATACTGTAGAGCCGAAGAATTTCTGTTCTAAAGAATCAGAAACCAGCAAACGGAACTACGAAGTTAACATATGGCCGATATGTCGGGGGACTGGAGAATTAAAATCTTACAGCACCGTCACAGCCTGCGTAACATGGTACTTTGTGATTCCTCAGCCCAAAGAGCCCATGCATTCATCACTGTTATCTCATCAATGTATGGGTTGTCCTCCATGTCTCTTATTAAACGTTTACCTGGCTAGATGGCAGTTAGTTTCAGCCAAACCAAAGCTAATTTTTACATACAATATAAAGCTTCCCATGCTTTCGTAATGACAGACTGCATATATTGTGCAATGCAATCTGAGCAGACGTTAAAACATATTTTAAGGAAAATTTGTAAGTTTGCTGTTTGTTTTTTTTTAAAGTATGTGTCTACAATCAACATCTTAAGTAACAGGGCTAAATTAAGACTGCTAAAGACCTTAAAAAATACTAAACTACGACTGTAACGTGTTACAAACGCTATTTCAAATGCGTTGCTTTAACTTTAGTTTACGTATTTATTTCCCTTTTCTAATTAATTTCTGCTTTTTTCAGTCTGCACATACACAGGGAAAAGTGTTCAGTTTAAAAGCAGTGATGTGCAGAAACTGCTCTAAAACAGGGAAACTGACTGACAAAATTTTGTAACTTCTAACCTTAGCATCATCATTATCATCATCATCAACAACAACAACATCATCATAATCATCGCCTCCATGACTTCGTCTAAGTGTATCCATGCTGAAACACTTGTTTTTGTTTATTGTCATCCAACCATCGTCCATTATGTCGTTACCGTGGTCTTTTCTTATCTCATGGAATACAGCAGAGAACGTTCTCAATCCATCTGCCATGTACTAGCTTCTCTCCGCGTTCCGCTCATCTTTATTTAATTTTAATGACAGACGAAATTACGTCTTCCGTCATAGTGGTTCCCAGATCTGTTTGTGAGTTTTCTTGTCTCTCAGAGTACATCCCAACACGCACCTCCGCACTGCTCACTGAACAACACTCGGTTTTGAACGAAATTCTCATTAACGTAGTGACATAAATTTCCAGATCACCAGACTTTGCAACGATGTCCTAGATTAAATTCTAAGCCTCAACGCAGTAACTCGCGAGTGAAGTCATGGACAGTGTCAATGGTGATGTGCCCCGTCGGATGGAAACGTAAAGCATGTCGGTTCCATTAGTACTTACGAGAGTACGCTGTGTGCGGAACCGGGCTTCAACCTCACCTTTCTTCCATCGTCGCAAAACACAACCACGACATTCCCTTGTACACACACCTGTCGCCTACAAGCAACAGAAACATTTACTACACAACACCTTTACAGCGCGTGGAAAGGCGCCATCGTGAACGGAGAAGAAAACACGTTTGCTATGAGACGGCTCAACAGTCCCTCGGGGTCTCCAGCCAATAATACGACGCGACTCTACCCCTTCCTTCTCCATTTTCCCATCTTAACCATCTGAAAGCTTCCTATATGACTACTGAGAATAGTTTTGGTGCCCTGCAACTTCGTTTCTTGATTAGTCTTTCAATTTTAAATTTATCTTTCTCGTGATAATATAACAATAAAGATTATTACATCATTGTGATATATTTTCATCCGTAAACAAACATGACGTACATCCTTGTTTCTTGAGGATATTCGTATTACAACAACAGCACACACAGTACAAAATAAACGAACTTGTCGCCTACATTGGGCAGTACTCTAAATAACAAATATCAGAAGCGTTATTACATCCAGTTTAGTGAGTCACTTTTTGTTCCAATTAATGCGCTCATAGTAAAAGATGAAATTAACGTAAAAACGTAATTTGGAAAGGGACACAGAAGATAATGGCACAAGTAGTATCAAAATGTAATGAAGTATTGAAGTTTGAAGATGAATTTGTAAATCTTAAACATGTCGTCTGAGGTGAATATAAATTAAACATTCTTGACAGTAAGAGCAAAAGGGCGTAAGTTAGATAGAGCTCGATGCCCCACCAGCATCTCAACTGAAGTTTGATTTTGCACGTGTCACAGAGTGGCAGGAACAGCGGCAACTGGGTTCCTTAAAGCAACGACTAGACGCTGCTTGTGTTGTTTCAAGAGCTCACGAAATGATTTAAAAGCGTCGAGTATTACACACGACCTTCTCCATTCGACTGAACAAACTACTGTGCCGACATTGAAGCTCATTGGCGCGCCAAATCTAACACAGGAGAACACAGTTGGTGACAAGTGGGAAAAAAGGAAAGGAGAATGTCAACCGCAGTCTCTCCCGCGGGGCTCAAGTTGCGTCTCTGAGGCAGGGAAGAGAACGAACGTGCTCACTGACTGCACATGCTAATTCGTCCACTTTGGCGCGAACAAACTCAGTGAACCTAATCCTCCATTTTACAAATATTTGTTGACTGTTTTATCCTTCATAGGTTCAGTATCTTGGTACGGAACGAACACCTCAAGAAAATTGCTTACTCTCTCCTTCCCTTCATCTGCATGTTTATTTCGAAAGGTTACTGAGACTTATGGAAAACGTGACTGGTGGATAAAATGGTGAAAGAAAAATACTTTTATGTATTTTCTGCACATTTGAGCTGCCATAGCTCTTGATTCATGGTAGCATTAATAAAGCACCACCTCAGCTGCCGAAAGTGTTGTGGTTTTTGTCAAAGGTCACAAGCACTTGCTATCTGATGTTCGGTGAAAGCAGCTGGTGGTGAAAATTAAAGCATATTCTAAGCAGCTGCGGAGATGGTAGTTTTCTAGATAGCTTTTAAAAAAAGCTAGAAAATTAACACTGGCCGCCACGAAGCCTAAGCTGAGATACGAAACTTCCCATAACGCTTAGTGACAGGAAGATTTGAATTAAAATTAGAATTGGGCAAATGTTACAGTTTGCCTTATAGCTTTACAATAGCAAATACGAGTATGTGTGTATTCTTCAGCATACTGACGCAAGTTAAATTAATGATTTGTTTCTGAATGCTTATTCGTACGGATTTTGTTGAAAAAGCAATGCAGTAATTCATACTCATTTTATAACTATATTTACGAGTAGTTAAGGGTCCACTTAGCTACAATCGCTTCTAGATACTGCTCGTTTCTTTGCGTGGTTAAAATCTAATGTTATATCAGGGTACCTTTTTTTGTAGTGCATTTCTTGCACGTATGCAGATTACGAACAGAAGGCCGATAATTCTTCAGTGCTCTATATCTCATGTTTATCTCGTTTCTTGAGAACAGTTCCAGCACTGCCCTAGTAACGAGGCATTGTCTTGTCCCGCAAATACCTACAAATAACCGAACGACTTTCTTGAGCATTACTTTAAGCACTGATCACTTTTTGTGGCATTTGCTGTCTTCATTTCTTTATACACCTCATTCGGAATTAATTCTGAAATGTACCTATTTTCTTTATTAGCAGTACGTGTTTCAGATTCGTTTCTTGAACTATGTGAACAGTAAATGAAATCTTCGAAATCTGCTGTGTTATCAGCCGTTTTTGCTAACGAACTGCGATGTCTACCCAACGTAAGAGTTTTCCATTTTTTCTCTTTTTGTTTCTACATATGTTTAAAGTGTTTGCAGATTCTCTTATTGTTTAAAATTGTTTCTTCCATAATTTCCACTGTTTCTTCATTGATCCTTCTGAAAACACGTGTAGGTAACACTGTTTGACTGATTTCTCTATTTTTTAAGTCTTCGTGTATATGAGCCACCACTGTAAGCTGACCTTTACGACTGCAGTGACAGGACTGAAACAATTGTCGCATCATGCTGATAAACAGAAGAAAATTGAGGATCAGTTTGACTTTATTAGGAAGGGTAAAGGCACCAGTGAGGCACTTCTAACGTTTGCCCTCGATAGTGGAGACAAGAAACTTTCATACGATCTATCAACTTAGAAATACGGTTCGAATCGTAAAATGGTGTAAGATATCTGAAATTCTAATAAACATGGATGTAATGGCGGAAGAAAAAACAAGACTCTTCCCTAGGATATGTGAACCTAGAAAAAGTGTCGTTTCTTCTCATTTTTGTTAATCTTATCCTGTGTCTTCACAGGGTCGGCATGTTAATCTAGATTTCATAATGTTAGTGTTTAAGGGTGGCGGAACGCCCTTCCTGCCGCAACCCGTCTGCTGCTTCCCAGGTATTGTACGTTGAGACTGCTACTAATAGATGGCAACTGATCATTAACCAAAGAAAAAATTTATAATCAGAGACTATTTTGGATTCCACGAGTTCTTAAACGATGGGTCGCTGTACTCGTCAATGTGATAATAACATGTTTCAAGCGAGATGAGTGAGAAAAGTAATGTGCCTGACAACACTGCGAGAGATCTGGGAATGCTGTGTTGATCTACTTGTGTAGACTGCCTTATCCATCCCTTCCATATGCTCGGTCTAAATTCTAGGTCCATACGGCCATAACGTGATATTTTAGAGCGCCATCAGTGTGAATTTGTGTTTTTCTTTGCGTTACGAAAATGGATGAGTGGGATTTAGAGCAACGTTTTGCAGTTGAGTTTTACGTTAAACTTGGGAAATCCGTCAGTGTGACCTTCGAGAAGTAGATAAAGGCCTATGAGAAATATTCCTTATCAAGACATAAGTTTCTCGTAGACACAAATCATTTTTGGAAGGGCGAGAACACGTTGAAGTTGAACGTCGCTGAGGGAGACCTTCAACTTCAAAAACCGACGAAAACTTTGAACGTGTACATACTCTTGTGAGATCAGACTGAAGTTAACAACCATTGGTGACGTGTTGAACATAAACACTTCCACCGTTCACCAAGCTTTGACCTAAGATTTCCACATGCGAAAGGTTTGCTGCCAAAATGGTGCCTAAAAAACAACTGAGGACGATCGAAGAAACGTGTGCGTTGATCTTCTTGAGAGGACTGCCAATGACCACGAATGAGTCACTCGTGTGATCACAAGTGATGGATTCTGGCTCTTTAGTACGATCCTGAGACAAAGCGGCAAAGTGAGGAGTGACACGCTGAGACTTCTCCTTGACCAAAAAAAGCTCGAATGAGCAAATCAAAGATAAGAACAATGTCGGTTTGCTTTTTTGATAAATTGTCAACCAAGTGTTTTACTAAGGTGTCACTGAAAGGTTCAGGAAAAGGACGGACCGAGTGAGTCCGGACACTGCAGACAAGTGGATGCCGCATCCTGACAACGCCCCAGGTCACACGACCAGGTCCATCGCGGAATTTTTTAGCTCAAAAGGCATTCCCGTTGTTCCACAGCCCCCGTATTCACCTGATCTGAGACCTCGTGACTTTTTTGCCCCGAAATTGAGAAATGTGTTAAAAGATCGTCATTTTGGGACTCTGGAGAGAATTCAAAGGAATGTGGCCGACGTGTTACAGGCTCTACCACTTGAAGCCTTTCAACGCTGCTACCAAGACTGGGAACAGCGACTCCGCCGGTGTACAGTTAGCTGCCGAAGGGAACTACTTTGAAGGGGACAACGTTGTTGTTCGAAAAAAATAAAAACTGTGGTAGATAAAAAATCAGTTTGGTCACTTTTCTCGCACAACTCGTAACTTCAAGATCTCTGATGCTTTCGTTGGAACACCCGGTTTTACGTAAGTCGCGTCTTCCAACGCCTGACTCCTCCCTCCGCCACTCCGACCACTACAGAGAAGCGGACAGAGACACTGTGACTGCAAGAGCGGCTCCTACACATGGCAACACTTCATGCACCACTCCCCGCAACAGATGGACTGCTCAGCCACACTGAGGCCTTTGTAGGAGGAGCCGAGAGCTCCCGGACGGAAACGGAGGGCATTGCTCTGGGCGCAGGCCCTGTGAACAGAGGCTGCTATCTCACCGGCGCGAGGGCGGCGCCAGATAGTTCTGCGCGCCAGACCGCCTCCGGAAGCCGCTCAGCACACGAGCCGCGCGCTCTCTCCCAGGACAACCTCGCAGCGAACTCATTTCGTCGAGTCACGGAGTATCAGCATTTCTTAAAACGATTCCATGGCCCACGTATTAACGGTATTTATCAAAGAGCTCAAATAGCTGTATTTCTTACAGTTATGAAATCGCAAAGATAATTTATATATATAACTAATATCAACATTGCTTTCTAGGCACACGAGATAACAATATTAGTCATCCCCAGGTGACATCAGGGTGACAAAGGTCATAGGATGGCGAATGTTCAAATACAGATGGCGGTAGTACCACGTGCACGAGGTACGTAAGGGTAGTGGTTTGGCGCAGTTGTCATTTGTACTCTGGTGATTCATATGGAAAGCTTTCCGACGTAGTTATGGCCGCACGACGGGAATTAATAGACTTTAAAAGCGGGATGGTAGACGGAGGTAGACGCACGGGACATACAGTTTCGGTAATCGTTAGGGAATTCAGCATTCCAAATCCACAGTGTCAAGAGTGGGCCGAAAATGCCAAATTTAGGAGATTAGTGTTTAACATCCCGTCAACAACGAGGTCATTAGAGACGGAGCGCAAGCTCAGGTGAGGGAAGGATGGGGAAGGAAATCGGCCGTGCCCTTTCAAAGGAACCATCCCAGCATTTGCCTGAAGCGATTTAGGGAAATCACGGAAAACCTAAATCAGGATGGCCGGAGACGGGATTGAACCGTCGTCCTCCCGAATGCGAGTCCAGTGTGCTAACCACTGCGCCACCTCGCTCGGTCAATGCCAACTTTCAGGCGTTACCTCTCATCATGCACAACGCTTGGCCAGCGGCCTCCATTTAACGACCGAAAGCAGCGACGTTTGCATAGAGTTGTCAGTGCTAACAGACAAGCAAAGCTGTGTGAAATAACCGCAGAAATCAACGTGGGATGTACGACGAACGTATCTATTAGAACAGTGCGGCGAGCGGCGCGTGTGCCTTTGCTAACAGCACGACATCGCCTGCACCGCCTCTCCTGGGCTCGTGACCATATCAGTTGGATCCTAGATGACCGAAAAACTGTGGCCTGGTCAGATGAACACCTAAACATGACTGGGAAGGGAAGATTGGTACAGCTGATTCACGAAAGTATAGGGAGTGGATCTTGGGCCACACATGGTCAAATACCTGTTGTTATAGGTAGGAAAAGTAGGTCTTTTTAGGAAAAATCCAGACAACAGGTTCCCCTGCCTAAACAGTATCTCCAGCAGTTTAAAAAATACTGATGGCAGAGTTCGAAGGTCCTGCAGACTCCACGAAGCTATGGTGCCATATTGTCAACAGGTCACTTTGCAAGCTGGTTGAGGCTCCGTAATGATGTAGGTTGTGTTTACATGGAATGGACTGGATCCTCTGGTCCAACTAAACCGATCACTGAATGGAAATGGTTATGTTTGGCTATTTGGAAACCATTTGCAACCATTCATGAACTTCATGTTCCCAAACAATGATAGAAGTTACATGGATGACAATGCTCCATATCACTGGGCCACAGTATAAGCGTTAGGAAGAAGAAAGTGCTGTTGCTAGGTAGTAGCCATGGGCGAGTTGTAGACCCTCAGTTACAGGAAAGTTTAGGGGCAGCGTACCAGACCACCAGTATCTTCAAGCCAAATGCAGGGCTAAGTCATGTGCTAGAGGACCTAGAGTCTTTATGTAAGGACTTTACAAAAGAGAACCATGCAGTGATAGTGGGTGGGGCGGGAAATAGTTTGGACAGGGATGGGGCATATGATGTAGGTGGTGACCTGGACAAGATAGCTTCCCTGACTCATGGCACCAACGTACACTTTGTTGAGCTGTTCCAGCATCATGATCGACCACACCTAGATGTAGCTGTGAGGCAAATCAGTGTGGGACTAGGGATGGCTCTGAGGACAGCTAACTTTGCTCATGTTTCTCTGGTGCCCGTCGGGACTATCAACAGATGGGGTTTCACTAGGCATGACCTACACCTAAACAGGACTTGGAAGGGAAGATTGGTACAGCTGATTCATGAAAGTATAGGGGATAGATCTCGGGCCACACATGGTCAAATACCTGTTGTCATAGGTTGGAAAAGTAGTTCTTTTTTAGGATAAATCGAGACAACAGGTTCCCCTGCCTAAAGAGTATCTCCAGTAGTTTAAGAAATACTGAAACAATCTCTCACAAGACAGATTTTAACACTTCAAATATCACACATACCAGATGTCACAAAGAAAAATAAACCACTGGATAGAGTAACATGGGGTATTTCACAGACTTAACAATCCTCCATCAGAACATGCAATCAATAAGAAATAAAATACAACTATTAGAAGTTGAGCTCCAATCTTTGAACTGTACAGTAGTTTGTATTACTGAGCACTGGTGAAGAGACACAGAAATCCGACATGTAGTATTATCACTGTATGAAAGGGCAAACTCTAACTGCAGAACTACTTCAAGGGGTGGAGGAGCATGCATTTATATCAGAAAAGGACCACAGTTCAAATCAAGACATGACCTCAGTACAGTGAGTGAAGTCAAGCACTTTCAAATATCACCCATTGAATTAACAGGGCTTGATATCACCAAGAAGCTAATCATTTTGTGTGTGTATAGATCTCCCAGTGGTAGTGTGGACACTTTTTTCAGTAAATTAACAGAAGTTCTAGATAAAGTCTCAAGTACAAAGGTCAACATAATTCTGTGTGGGGACATTAATATTAACACTAATATCATAAATGAATCTGGCAGCACCTTCATAAACATCCTTCAAAGTTTTGGCATGTCCCTATTGGTCAATAATGTAACAAGGATTACCACAATGACTGCATCAGTAATTGACTGCATTAGTAATTGACCATGCAGCAGCACCTTCATAAACATCCTTCAAAGTTTTGGCATGTCCCTATTGGTCAATAATGCAACAAGGGTTACCACAATGACTGCATCAGTAACTGACCATGTGTACACAAATATGGACAGGGAAAAATGTGATGTAACTGTGAGAGATGTCTAGCTATCAGACCGTCTCTGTCAAATGACATTGGTAAAATCAGGCACTGAATCATTCCCTAAACTACAAGACTATAAACGGCATCTATCAGAAATCAAAATAAAAGTTTTTTCAAAACAACTAGAAAGCCAAAGCTGGGAAGAAGTGCATAAGGAAACCAAAGCGAATATGAAATTCTCTAAATTCTCCACATTGTTTAAACTGAACTTTGAGAAGGTCTTTCCAAAAGTATACATGTCTGTATCAACATCTCACAAAAACATATGGATAACATCAGGTATTAAGGAGTCCTCCCAAACACTTAAACACCTCAGTTCCATGAAAAACATTCGCAATGATCCAGAATTCTTAAATTTCTATCGCAATGGGGAGAGGCAAGCAAACGCAGAATAACATACTGCTAAGGGATGGGGATACGGTAATAATTTTTCGAGTATTGCAGAGCAGTTATAGCAAAAATTCCTCAAACACCTGTAAGTAATGTTGCACTAAATACAATGATGCTACTTCCAACCACAGATAATGAAGTCAATAAAACTGTTCATAAACTAAAAAATAAAAATTCAGTAAGCTGAGATGAAGTACCAATATGTGTACTGAAACAATGCATAGTGATTACACAAGGCCATTTAACATTTCCAGAGCAGTAAAAACGGGCACTTTTGCTTAAGAAAGGTAATGCAGAAGACATAGAAAATTCCCAGCCCATTTCCTTGCTGTCAACATTCTCGAAAATAATAGAAGCAATTATGAAAGACAGATTAATGAATTACCTGAATAAATACAATCTTTTAAGCGAATCACAGTTTGGTTTCAAAAGTGGCAAAAATACGGAGTCAGCCATAGTAGAATTCACAAAAGCTGTACTTGATGCTCTTGATAAAGATGAGTGTGTCACAGGCATATTTTTGGATCTTTCTAAGGCGTTTAATACTGTCGACCACAAGATTCTACTAAATAAATTAGAAGCATTAGGAATAAGAGGGGTAGCTAATGACTGGTTTCGATCATACCTAGCAGATAGGGTACAAAGAGTAGAGACAACACATTCTTCAAATAGATCTAAACATTTAGTAAAACACTTATCAGAACCAAAATACACTAATACAGGGGTTCTGCAGGGTAGCATATTAGGACCAATACTATTCCTGATATACATCAATGACTTTCACACTAGTGTTACTCATGGTGAAAAAATTCTCTTCGCTGATGAGAGCAATATTATCGTCACTGAGAAAACAAGAAAACTCCTTGCCGAGAAAGCAAATGAAACTCTCAAGGAAGTTTATGATTGGTCAATAAGCAATAAAGTGACATTGAACTTAAAGAAAACTAATGCCATGAATTACAGTTTAGAGGAAAAATGACAATGTTAAATACAATGTAGATGGCACCTGTATAGACTGTGTAGCAATTGCAAAATTTCTAGGAACGAATATTGATTCTCAGCTGAAGTGGTATGGACACACAAAGGTACTTGCGAACAGAAGGTCATCAGCATGCCATGCCCTTAGTATCCTATCATCAGTGTGTAACAGGCAATGTCTTTTAGTTACATATTATTCATATGTACACTCAATTCTTAGCTATGCCATTGTTTTTTGGGGAACAAATGCACAAAATATGAACACAATTTTCAAACACCAGAAAAGATCCATAAGAATAATAACCAAAAATACTAGCTGAGCTCATTGTAAAGATCTGTTCAAAACAGTGGGGATTTTAACTGCTCCATGTGAATACATTTACCAGTTAATTATACACATCAGAAATAACATTTATAATTACTGCACAAACAGCTCTGTCCATGACCATGCAACAAGAGACAGACTTAACTTACATTTACCAAGAAAAAATAAACATAAAACTCAAAACAGCATTTTCTACCAGGGAATAAAACTGCACAATAAATTACCAAAAGAGATTAAAGAAATTGCAAAAATACACTTATTTATAAAGGCAGCTAAAAGTACCTGTTATGCAATACATTTTATACATTGAAGAATTACTTAGATAAAACAGAGTAGGGGTTTGATAAAAAAAATGTTGTACAAATAAATAATAATGATAATAATGATTATCAAACATCCAAAGTTCCACATAACACCTTCACTTTATGTTTTTTCCTTCTTTTTTCCTTTCTAGAAATACTTACACCCAAGCTATGCATAGCACAATACTAACAAGTCTTCCTCTTTTTGAGCTCAACATCTCACTCATTATGGAGGGATGCTGACTCAGTTTTTCACGATAGCAAATGGGAAGTTGATAGTGAGATATGAGTGAACGGTGTGGCATTACATTATTTAATAAGTTATTTGTAAAAAAAAAAGTATTTTATACCAGTAGTAAGTCTAATGATTATGTCTAACTAGAAGTCAGTAAATATATGTAGGCCCTATATACAAATTAGCATATTTTAAATTGGTCTAAACTAGTAAATACTTTGACACGTCCTATATCCTTGTAAAAAGAGATCTACGGGTGAATAAAGCCACTACTACTACTACTACTACTACTACTGTTATCGATTGGTTTGAAGAACACTCTGGACAATCTGAGTGAATCACTTGGCCACCCAGACCACCCGACGCAAATCTTATCGAAGATTTATGAGATATAATCGGCAGGTCAGTTTGTGCACAAAATCCTTCACGGGCAACCCTTTCGCAATTATGGACGGTTGTAGAGGCAGCACCGTTCAACATCTCGGCAGGGGTTCCAGCGACCTGCTCAGCCCAGGCTAGGTCGCGTTGCTGCACTACGCCGGGTAACAGGAGGTCCGACACGATGTTAGGAGGTATCCCATAACTTATCACTTCAGTGTATATCCAGCCGAAACCATGTATAGATGATTAGATCCAGCAGAGCTATCAAATTGCGACGATGTTTATTCATCTGCTGTTTGAGAGAATAGTTGAAACATTAAGCTATTCGATAACTTCATTCCCATTGTAGTCATGAACATGTCCAATACGATAGCCCATTCCTGCCACCTCATCACATCACCACGCGCTGATTTCAGACAACCGGCTAGCTCACACGTGCCTCTTGACTGCCATGATTTACATCAGTGGTGGATGGTGACACCATCGCCTGGTACGACTGAAACGTCCCCTTAGAAAAATTATATATGACTGTGCTTAAACTGACACAATATTTTTTTTTTAGCGCAATGCAATCTGACTTTCAATAATCCCTTCAAAAGAATGGCCCTGACTAACATTAACCTATACCTTTCACAAATCACTTACCTCACAAAAATCTTCGTTACTCCAACTACTGCAATACAGCGAGCACCACTACTGCCAGCTAAATAAAAGATTTAAACTACGGAAGGCACTAACTACTGATAGGCATAGTTAGCAAATGAAAGATTTTAATAGAGAACAAACGATGTATTTACCTTAATAGTCATAATATATATAGCAGTTCATGACATTCATTCTTACAAACGTACTGTTTCTGATGGACACACCTCCAGATTATCCATTCTCAAAAATCCGCCATCTCACTTCCCCACATCCACCACTGCTGGCGGCTCACCTCCAACTGCGCCGCACTACGCACTGTTAACATCCAGCTGCCCAACATTACAATGGCAGACAACAATGCAAACTAGCCACAGACTGCACACAGCACAGCCAGTGATTTTCATACAGAGCGCTACGTGGCGTTACCAATATAAAAACCTAAGCAGCCTACTTACGTAGCCCCCATGCTCCCCACAAAAAATTTTACATATTGTTTTGGGCAGTGGCCAATAATGATTTGAAGAAATTTTTCATAATTACAATAACAAAGATATCAAATGCACACACGTATTGATACAATGTTGGTCAAAAGCTAAAATTTTCTCACAGTCCATAAAGACAGTCCTGATAATTCATCACAGTAAAATTGCAGATTTTTTTTTTCTCAAAGTCTGAGCAGCAAAAGAAAATGCACACGGAAGTAGTGGATTTTCATGCAGTCTTGAAGAAGTAGTGTTGTCCTTCCAATGGAAAGACAGTGCTGACTCTTAACATGCAGACAGGTAATGGTCCACAACAGAGCAAACCCACAGCAGAGTCAGTCGAAGTTTTGGGGAATATTGGTAGGTAGGTCGTCACAGAGTAGACCTACTGCAGTCCTGGTAGAGATTATGGTATTGGTGGGCCAACAGAGGTGCAGACCCACTGCAGTCCATGTAGAAATAATGCTACTGGTGGGCCATCAAAGATGCAGACCCACTGTAGTCCTTGTAGAGATAGCCGGCAGCCATCTGTTGCGGCTGTGCAGGTGCACAATCACCATCGAAGAGTCTTGCGGAGAAAATAGCAAGTCCATAAACCACCACTTCTGCACTCACAAAGTTTTTGGAATTGTCAGAACCAGCAATGCTGTTAATCAGTCCCTTGCTGAATTATTAACACACGTGCAAACACTAACAGTCCCAATTTGTCACATATTGTCCATATACTATGACCAACAGAAACGTGTGCAGTGAAATGTAACTTACAAGTTACTTAATTTGATGAACTGGTGTCAATTACAATTTTATAACGTAAGAATACAATAACGAAGTACAAAATATATCATTAAAGAATATAACAATACATATAACATTTGTGGTAATGCAGGCTTTGCAGAAGAATCGAAATAACATACACATCAGTGTTACAGGAATTATGACATAAGTAAATACACTCCTGGAAATTGAAATAAGAACACCGTGAATTCATTGTCCCAGGAAGGGGAAACTTTATTGACACATTCCTGGGGTCAGATACATCACATGATCACACTGACAGAACCACAGGCACATAGACACAGGCAACAGAGCATGCACAATGTCGGCACTAGTACAGTGTATATCCACCTTTCGCAGCAATGCAGGCTGCTATTCTCCCATGGAGACGATCGTAGAGATGCTGGATGTAGTCCTGTGGAACGGCTTCATCCAGTCCCAAACATGCTCAATGGGGGACAGATCCGGAGATCTTGCTGGCCAGGGTAGTTGACTTACACCTTCTAGAGCACGTTGGGTGGCACGGGATACATGTGGACGTGCATTGTCCTGTTGGAACAGCAAGTTCCCTTGCCGGTCTAGGAATGGTAGAACGATGGGTTCGATGACGGTTTGGATGTACCGTGTACTATTCAGTGTCCCCTCGACGATCACCAGTGGTGTACGGCCAGTGTAGGAGATCGCTCCCCACACCATGATGCCGGGTGTTGGCCCTGTGTGCCTCGGTCGTATGCAGTCCTGATTGTGGCGCTCACCTGCACGGCGCCAAACACGCATACGACCATCATTGGCACCAAGGCAGAAGCGACTCTCATCGCTGAAGACGACACGTCTCCATTCGTCCCTCCATTCACGCCTGTCGCGACACCACTGGAGGCGGGCTGCACGATGTTGGGGCGTGAGCGGAAGACGGCCTAAAGGTGTGCGGGACCGTAGCCCAGCTTCATGGAGACGGTTGCGAATGGTCCTCGCCGATACCCCAGGAGCAACAGTGTCCCTAATTATCTGGGAAGTGGCGGTGCGGTCCGATACGGCACTGCGTAGGATCCTACGGTCTTGGCGTGCATCCGTGCGTCGCTGCGGTCCGGTCCCAGGTCGACGGGCACGTGCACCTTCCGCCGACCACTGGCGACAACATCGACGTACTGTGGAGACCTCACGCGCCACGCAGCTAGCGCCATTCGACGGCCAACACCGCGGTTCCTGGTGTGTCCGCTGTGCCGTGCGTGTGATCATTGCTTGTACAGCCCTCTCGCAGTGTCCGGAGCAAGTATGGTGGGTCTGACACACCGGTGTCAATGTGTTCTTTTTTCCATTTCCAGGAGTGTACATAAAAGATCAGAATAACTTTTGAAACATCAACTTCACACGTGAGCATTAAAACAAAACAGAATAAATAATGTCTAAACACCTTTACAAAGTAAATAACATAGTATTTGAAAAATTCTACAACATAAATCTTATTAGCTTAACACTTAAAGACAGGAAAAAGACAAATACACAAGGGTACATAAACAAATAGCGGAATAATACAAAAGGAAAGACAGGGTTCGTTTTCAGTGTGACATTTGGTACTGCAGTCCAACCCAAAACTTCGTTCTGTAGATCTTTCCCCTTATTTCAACATTTGTTTCCACCAAAAAAACATCCTATCCAAGCATGCTTTCTGTATTCTGTTCACATCCTCTTTCAAAAATCTTTTTGGCCAAACCATTTTCTTATAGCTTCCCAATGCATTTCTTCCAATTCATCACAACTCGTTCTCACATATAGCCTACCCCATCTTAAGCTAACTTAAATCTACTGAGCTCAGATGCTAAACTAAAGGACGAGGCAATGCAGCAGCACCAAACAATTAATACAAACAGCAATGAAAAATAATGGAAATTGTCAAAGCAAACTACAGTAAATCTAAATTACCAAGCAAATGCAACATTACAACTAATATAAGCCAATGTGCAGCAACAAGAAAAATAAATCAGTAGCAAAACTGGCTTAACAGAGTAATACAAAGTGAAATTTAGTAGCACTACACATGGTAAACAGCAGCAGCAGATGCAGTAACTTATACCTAAACATGACAAAGCTCAAGCAGAAAAATATTACAGTAAAGACAACAATGCAGATAAGGGAAATGTCTATTTAAAAAAAAGTCTATGTAATTATAGTGGTGCACCACAACTTATTCTACGAGAAATATTACCAAGTAGTTGAAAAGAAAATTATATATGCAGTTACTGTTATTAGTCCCTTCTTACTGTTCTTTCCATTCCAACAGCTCCTTTTTCGAAGAATGTGGATCATAAAATAATTATTTAATAGATCTGTTGACAGAAAGTGTTCACATTAGCAAATCCATTTAAGTTTATTTTATAAAACCAATGCTGCAACACAGATGGAAAACAGATATCAAATGAAATAAGCAATTACGCAAACCAAAGCATAAAAACATCATTCAATAGCTATGTGGCATTTCGTAAGTCAGTAGCTCTCAACTCTCGTAGAAAGACACTTGTCATAATCAGGTGTGCAGATGTACGAATATTTCCCATCAGTTCATAAGCATTTCATTTCAGTAAGTAGCACAAAGTAATGAGCCTGTCATATTTGCGATGCTTTCTACAAAGGAATGTCAATAGCAAGGTTAATGGCCTCTCCTTTTTTTTTGTTGTGCCTCTGAAAGGCACGACCTTTTTTTTTTTTTTTCCGAGGCGACTGTCGCATAGCTTTGCACCCACAGCGCATTATGTCAAGGTCACTTGGCTTTCTTACCGAAATATTTACGACAGCAGTTTGCACTACAGTGACAGTCTCATATAAAAAAATTCACAGGTCAAGAATTTGCGTTACAAATGTGTAGCAACAAAATCCTATTAATATAACAGTGTCCAAAAAATTTTCGTCGGCATTGTAATACATTCACACATTTACATACATTTCATAACTCTTAAAGTACGATTCTTGGTTTCCAACAACCTTTTTCACAAACCAGAGTCCCTAACCACTACTCATTATTCCTTACCTTATTACACATATACATATTCGTCGACATTTCTTCAATATTTCATCATAACAGATACATAGCATAATCAAAGTCCTCATATAGCATCAACTTATTGATCATAATCATACCTCAGCAGCATAATACACATCATCGTCGTAATAATAACATCATAACACCTCAGTCAAATCTCAAAAACGTCGTAGCTTTCTGCATTAATTTCAAAACCTAAAAAATTCTCTGCTCATTTCAATAGTGTCATCTACCTCAAACGTACTTTAAAAAGCATGACCCCATACCAAATGCGACATTCAAAGCTCTCATGGTATCTCAATGGTTCAAAAAAAAAAAATGAAGAGTTCACAAAGTACAGACAAAATACTATTTCATAAGTGTGAAGTTATCTAACTGTGTAATTGCATAAACAGGTGTCACTGACGTAGTAAAAAAAAAATGTTTGTCTCTCTCAGTTAAATGATCAGATAGCTGTGTAATTATGTGTTAGAGAAATATGGTACCGATGTGTAAAGTTGTATAAGCAAATACCATATTAGCTAGGGCTCCTTGTGCTTGCCAAACACATGGCACACAAAGTAAGCGTGTACCCCCCTGAGGATTAATGTAATTATACCCTCACGTGTTACAGATTACAGCAATGGAATGAAATGTATCACGGAAAACTTTCTTTGTAATTGAAAAATCTTGAAAAATAAACGGTTTAAGTACGAAATTAATCACTCAAATGTGTGTCCTGTAGTGCTAAATGTGCATCTTGCTGTAAGATAATTCTATGGAAGTGTCGTAGTTATCGTCCTCTGTAAGCAAAGTTCTGCTGAAGTCAATGTACTTACCTCATCATAAACGAAAGTGAAATGCCTTGCGTATAGATATCGTAGTTATTACATGCCTTACCGTGATCAAGAAAGTACTATAATGTAACGTATTGTTGTGCTACGGAAAAGGCTGTCTCATTGTAGCTATACCACAAAAGTTACTACTAAAACATGTTTTGCTTTCCAGAATAATACATAAAACTGTGCAGACATAAAACAGAAACACCGCAAAAGCAACATTGTAAATTGACACTCATTAGTAGCGTCGTGATGAAATCGTGTAGCTGTCACATAAACTAACCACTGTGTCATCTGGTATCTCACAGAAAGTACTTTAAATCCAGAATGTATTTTCAAGTGAATAAAAATGTTGCATTAAAGTCTCATTAGCAGTACTGGTAAATGTTCTAAGTATGTGAGCCTTATAATCGTTATGTAATCGTGCAACTAACAAGCTAGAATGTACAAATAACAACACTGTGTCGTCAGTTCACTATAACAATGCATTCGTAATTTCTGTTGAAATAAGTTCTCTTGGTTCTTGACTGGATATTTAACTTCAAACATTGTTGCATGTTAACAGATTCTAAGTCTGACAAAGCATACTAGTAATGTAAAGTGAAAAGTTATATGGCAAAGACAAAGTTAAAAAGCAGATTATCTTTCAATAAACGGTTTTACATGTGAAATGTGGTGCAAGCCTTTACTCTTACTACTATGCAGAGCTCCAGCTTCAACGGAATCATCGTGTGGTATATGTAGGTAAAGAATACTGGAATTTTTCTCAAGGTTAGCATCTATGTTATTTTACTCTGAGCCAGCTGGCGCACGCGGCTGCCTGCTGTGCGAGTCATTGTCTGTCTCTTTGTTGGCCCGCGTCGTTATTAGGATTAGGAGACCTAACTTCTACAAATTCACCTTGTCGAGAGTGCCCTGCTCTGTTTGAAACCCGCCAGTTCTGATAAAATTCAGGTCTGCCGTTACGATTATATCGTCTGTCGTCATGTCAGTAGATTCCACAGTTTCTTTCTTGTCAGTCACGTGGTGGAGAATTTCTCCCTGAATCGTAACTGTGCGCTGAACTCTTGCGTCTGAAATTATTCTGTCTCCCTTGATAATAATAGTTCTGGTTACCATATTGTCTGTTTCTATGACTGTCTCTGTCATATTCATTACTACGGAAATGTGAACTTTCTCTGTAACTATTACTCTGCCAGTGGTTGTCATACGGGTGCTGTCTGTTTTGGTCACGATTTGTGTTGTGAGAATAGCCTCGTCGTGTCCAGTTATTATTTCTATCATCGCGGAATTGCGACGGATGTGACCTGTAATTGTTGCGTTCCTGTTTTCGAGTTCCGCGATTGTCAGTGTCAATTTCTAATTCTTCTAAGAGTCCCTGAAAAGCTTCAATGTCGTCTTTGCAACGTCCTGCCAAAATAATATGTCGTAAATGTTCAGGTAATTTGATTAAGCAAATGTGGATGAGTTCGGAGGGGCTGTATGGGTTTGACAGGTACTGATTCTTGTGCAACATGTCTTCAAAATATTTTACAAGACTGGAGAATTCAGGTTGTTCGAAATGTTTCATTATGATGCTATGTTTTACTCGGTCTTGTATAGCTTGAGACCAATATGCTGAGAGGAAGGCATGATAAAATTCTCCTTCACTGTGGCAATCGTGAATGACCGATCGCATTCTTACAGCTGGTTCATTCTCTAAATAGCCACACGTAAATTCTAATCTGTGCTCTAATGACCAGTTGGGAGGAAAACAATGAGAGAATTGATGAAGCCATGCTTGTGGATGAATGTCGTTGCCGGAATTCTTAAATGTTTTGAATTAACGTGTAGTAATAAACAGCTTATAGTCAAAATCATCATGTCGGCGAGTCGCATATCGGTCATTGTTACGTCGTGTCGACGGTTCCATCTCAAAATTCGGTGCACCTTGCCAATTTCTTTCATAATTTCCGAAATGCCCTGTGTTATTATTTTGTGGTTGTTCCGTATTTCTATGTCCCTCTTCCCGTATTGGAGCGCGAGTGTCCTCTGAAATACGTAATTCTTGTATTACCTGTGTCAGCTGATCTTGTACTTCCCGGATTTCTCTTTGGTGTTGCGTATTAATTTGATTCTGATTTTGTTTTAATTTCCAAATTTGTTCGCACTTTTCTGTGTCATTAAAGACTATCGGTTTTGTGTCATTCAGATTATCATCTACCTTCGTAGATAAATTATTTAGCTGATCCGAAAGTTCAACTACTTTCTCTGATAATGAACTAATTTCCTCCATGTGTCTTTCATAACTAATTTTCAGAGTATCTACTGTGTACTTTAACTTTTCCTGAGTTTTTTGCAAGTTGCGTAACCAAATCGGTAGATGCAACTGAGTCAATTTTAGCTTGCAAGGTCTCATGATTTTCATGAACAATAGTTTGCAGTTCTTTTATGGCTGCTTCATGATTCCATAATCCATTTTCATGCCGCGAAAAAATAGGTTGAAAATGCTCACAAATTTGTCTTTTTACGTCATTACAGACTTTTTGACATTTCGATTCAATGTTATGTAACTCAGTAGTTAAATCTTCACGTGTTTGTTCAAACATGGTATCTTACTTTTGAAGCTTTTGCTGTGTTTGTCTCTGATTTTGCTCCATTTGTTGCATTAATTGCAATAATAATGTGTTAGGTCTGGAATCTGTTTCTCTATGTTTTTGGCAGTGCATTTTCACCGGCAACATTCACATTTTAACAAGCAGAAAATGTGTCTTGACTCATTTGAGAAAACGGTGAGGACCCAAAACTTAAGTCTACAACATTTGCAATATTGTGTTCTGTCATTTCGGATTCCTGAGGCGAGCTGTTGCCGACCGATCGATCGATAATGCTTCCCTGTTCTCTACTTGTTTCATTGTCTACACCATTATTTGCCGCCCGCTCCATTTCCCTATGCACAATTACCAAATTACTACTTCGAATATCTGTTAATTCACTACACAGTGGTGCTGATAAGCTACGCTCGTCACTATTATTTCTCAGTTTACTTTGGAGCCTAGTGTTACGTTGTTCACACGCCATTATTGTCACAATATTTCACACGATAACACAGAAAAGCACAATTTGAAGAGCAAAAATAAGAAAATACATCAACATAGCATTGAAAATGATATCTCGTTAATTGCAAGCGCAGCTGCGAAATACTTGGTGCAAATCTACATGCATGCCACAACTGTTTTACTGTACAACAGTGAAAGACTGCAACTACAAAGGAGATTCTCTCTACAATTACGCGCTAGCAATAAACAAAAGCTACACTAATTACACAAACTACAAGAAAAATCAGAAGATTCCAGTGAGGTATCATCGGCTAAGGGTCGACATATGAAACGTCCCCTTAGAAAAATTATATATGACTGTGCTTAAACTGACACACAATATTTTTTTAGCGCAACGCAATCTGACTTTCAATAATCCCTACAAAAGAATGGCCCTGACTAACACTAACCTATACCTTTCACAAATCACTTACCTCACAAAAATCTTCGTTAGTCCAACTACTGCATTACAGCGAGCGCCACTACTGCCAGCTAAATAAAAGATTCAAACTACGGAAGGCACTAACTACTGATAGGCATAGTTAGCAAATGAAAGATTTTAATAGAGAACAAACAATGCATTTACCTTAATAGTCAATATATATATTCAATTCATGACATCCATTCTTACAAATTTACTGTCTCTGATGGACACACCTCCAGATTATCCATTCTCAAAAATCCGCCATCTCACTTCCCCACATCCACCACTGCTGGCGGCTCACCTCCAACTGCGCCACGCTACGCGCTGTTAACACCCAGCTGCCCAACACTACAATGGCAGACAACAATGCAAACTAGCCACAGACTGCACACAGCACAGCCAGTGATTTTCATACAGAGCGCTACGTGGCGTTACCAACATAAAAACCTAAACAGCCTACTTACACGAGCTCTACACTAATCACAGCGCTCCAAAGTGACCAACTAGATAGGCTAATATATTTTCATGTGAGCTTATAATGATTCTAAAAATATTTAAAAATAGCTACGGAAAATTAGATTGACATGCAGAATTCTTTCGAAGGTAATTTTGCATAAAAGGACACTGTGTTAACTAGCGAACTCGCAGTCCCATTGTGTCATTTTTACATAAAATGACCCATACGCGGCAAGGGCCACCATTTAAGGCATTCAGAACCATAACGGTCCAAATCACAGAAAAAAAGTTTTGAGAAAAACAGCTGTTGAAGCTGGTGGAGGCTCTGTAATGGTGTGGGGGGTGTGCAGTTGGAGTGATATGGGACCCATGTCATGCCTAGATACGACTCTGACAGGTGACACGTACGTTAGCATCCTGTCTGATTACCTGCATCCATTTATGTCCATTCTGCATTCACTATGTCGTCATGAGTGTGTCCAATACGATAGCCGTTTCCCGCCACCTCATCACATCTCCACGCGCTGATTCCAGACAACCGGCAAGCTCACACGCGCCTCTATGACATCCTACACGTCCAGAATTGCTACAGAGTGGCTCCAGGAACACTCTTCTAAGTTTAACCACTTCCGCTGGCCACCAGAATTCCCGAGATATGAACATTATTGAGTATATATTCGATGCCTTGTAACGTGCTGTTCAGAAGAGCTTTCGGCTCCCAAATTTCTAAGTCTCATAGATCTAAACTGTTTTGAAAAAAATAGATGTTTGTGAAAATCAACGTCCTATATTTTCTATGGAAACATAATGTACCCACTTTGTTGTGAAATATTCTTTAATATTTAAGATTATATTTCTTTTAATGTTAATTCACGAAAGTTATATATATAGACTAGTGACAGTAGTGTTGACTGTTGTAGAGCTCATAATTAATGTGAAATTAGAATCAGAACATTCACCACGAGATATGTTCTCAAAAATTACTAATTAAGAATCAGATACTAAAAGCAGCACGCACACAGTTTGACCTATTCCAACACCTCGTAGTCATCGTAATCATTACTTTCATCAAGCACATTCTGCGGCTTGAGGTTCCAATAAAATTTCCGACACACCCCACTGTCAACCCTACACAAGAACTGAACAGCACAGAGAAACAGAATTATGTTTTGAGCTCTGGTGGTTTATAGAAATGCATATCCGAGAACTCAGTAAGCCAGCTCTTCGTGAAGTATCTATATGTCCATGTTTTTAGCGATGGTCGCGGGACTCGGCTGTTCGATTGAGGATGCTCCACGTTAGGGAGACAACGTGGTGATAAATTCTGTGGTCCAGTGGGTAAACTTGCGAAATGAATATCAGATGTTAACTAATAAATACAGGCAGTTACTACTATGTAAATGAAAAGGATAAGGTGCTTGTGCATCAGCTGCAGGAATACATGTTCACATACGCTGAAGAGCCAAAGAAACTGGTACACCTGCCTAACATCGTGTAGGGCCTCCGGGAGAACGCAAAAGTGACGCAACACGACGAGGCATGGACTCGACTAATGTCTGAAGTAGTATTGAGTGAACAGATACCATGAATCCTGCAGCGCTGCCCATAAATCTGTAAGAGTACGAGGGGGTGGAGATCTCTTCTGAACAGCACGTTACAAGGCATCCAATATATACTCAATAATGTTCATGTCTGGGGATTCTGGTGGCGAGCGGAAGTGTTTAAACTCAGAAGAGTGTTCCTGGAGCCACTCTGTAGCAATTCTGGACATGTGGGATGTCACATTATCCTGCTGGAATTGTCCAAGTCTGCCGGAATGCACAATGGACATAAATGGATGGAGGTAATCAGACAGGATGCTTACGTACGTGTCACCTGTCAGAGTCGTATCTAGACATGTCAGGGGTCCCATATCACTCCAACTGCACACCCCCCACACCATTACAGAGCCTCCACCAGCTTCAACAGCCCCCTGCTGACATGTAGGGTCCAAGCATTCCTGAGGTCGTCTCCATACCCTTACACGTCATTCGGCTCGATACAATTTGAAACGAGACTGGTCCGACCAGGCAGCATGTTTCCAGTCATCAACAGTCCAATGTCGGTGTTGACGAGCCCAGGCGAGGCATAAAACTTCGTGTCGTGCAGTCATCAAGGGTACCCGAGTGTGCCATCGGCTCCTAAAGCCCATTGCGATTATGTTTCATGAATGATTCGCACGCTGCCACTTGTTGATGGCCCAGCATTGAAATTTGCAGCAATTTTCGGAACGGTTGCACTCCTCTCTCGTTGAACGATTCTCTTCAGTCGTCGTTAGTCTCGTTCTTGCAGGATTTTTTCCGGCCGCAGCGATGTCGGAGATTCGATGTTTTACCGGATTCGTGATATTCACGTTACACTCGTGAAACGGTCGTACGGGAAAATCCCCACTTCATCGCTGCCTTGGAGATGCTGTGTCCCATCGCTCATGCGCCGACTGCAACACCACGTTCAGACACGCATACATCTTGATAACCTGACATTGTAGCAGCAGTAACCGATCTAAAAACTGCGCCAGACACTTGTTATCTTATACAGGCGTTGCCGACCGCAGCGTCGTATTCTGCCTGTTTACATATCTCTGTATTGGAATACGCATGCCTATACCAGTTTCTTTGGCACTTAAGTGTACTTTAGGATATCGCTTAATATTAGTATGACTACCCATTTTAGAACGCGACAATCCGAGCCAAAGTAATTTTACAATAACTAAGTAGTTTGAAATATATCTACGTAAATTAGTACAGAAGGGGAGACAGCTAGGACTGACTATCCTAAATATACCTGAGACAAGTAAATTTATCGACGTGCTCTATCCACTAAATTTTAATGGACAGTAAGGCTAATTTTACGACGAAAGCAAGTAATTTGAAATTTTATAGCTGCAGAATTATGAAATCTACATTAAAAAAAGTGCGGTATTCTATTTTCTCGTGCATTGGTACCTTCAACGAGTAACGGTGTATATTTGTAGAACTTAATCCAATAGTGATAAGACAACATCGACGCAAACTACTGTTCTGCCTTCTGGAGAATATAGCCCACAAACGTCTGCCCCAAAGTACCTGATGTAAACAAACACCTAACTCAAAAAAATGGTTTAAATGGCTCTGAGCACTATGGGACTTAACATCTGTGGTCATCAGTCCCCTATAATTTAGAACTACTTAAACCTAACTAACCTAAGGACATCACACACATCCATGCCCGAGGCAGGATTCGAACCAGCGACCGTAGCGGTCGCGCGGTTCCAGACTGTAGCGCCTAGAACCGCTCGGCCACCCCGGCCGGCTACTTTTGTGTGCTTAAGTCCCATCAGTGTGTGCTATGCTGTTGTAGCGATCAGATAACTTACTCTATACCTATATCCACTTTTACGCTCCGCAAGCCACTTTATGGTGCGGCGGGGCGTACTGTGCGTACCAGTGTGATTTCCTCCTCTCCTGTTCCAGCCACGAATGGTTCACAGAAAGAATGATTGCTGTTAAGCCTCTGTGCCGGCTCAGATCTCTCGAATTTTATCTTCATGGTTTTGTCGTGAGGTATGCGTAGCAGGAAGCAATATAATGGTTCACTCTTCTAAGAATGTAAATTCTCGGAACTTTGAACAGTAAACCACACTGTCAAGCTGAACGCCTCTCTTGTCTTGCAAAATCTGCCACATTATTTAAGCATTTCCGTGGCCCTGTCGTGCTTACTAAGTGATCCTAACACGAAACGTGTTGCTCTTCTTTGGATATTCTCTATTTTTTTTCTATCAATCCTTTCTGGTACGGAGTGGCCGAGCGGTTCTAGGCGCTACAGTCTGGAACCGCGCTACGGTTGCAGGTTCGAATCCTGCCTCGGGCATGGGTGTGTGATGTCCTTAGGTTAGTTAGGGTTAAGTAGTTCTAAGTTCTAGGGGACTGATGACCTCAGGTGTTTACGTCCCACAGTGCTCAGAGCCAACCTTTCTGGTACGGTTCCAGTACTGACGATCAGTAATCAATTACTGGCCGAACGAGTGTTTTGTAAGCGACTTCCCTCGTTGATTGACTACATTTCTTGACAATTCTTTCAATGAATCTGAATCTGGTTTCTGTCTTAATTTTATGTGAAGCTATTCAGACATTCACAATATATACTAAAGTCGAAAATACGGATAGATTTTCGTTTTTGGCATATGTTGTCGAGCTGTTAGAATAGCGATAAGATTTTAAGCTGAAAGGCACCAAGCCCATAAGATCGGACTTTCCAAACATTATGAAACGAAATTCAAGAAACTGTAAGTACAATAATAAAATACTTCAACAAAAAAGAAAAACAACTGATGGGAGAAATGACCAGACATTTAACAAAATAAAATACGCAACCTATGTAACTACGAGGCAGCTTCAATGTGGCAGTAAGACCAGACAAACGACTGTTTTGTGAGTATCACATCCAACGCAATTCATCCTTTTGACATTTTAGTTCACCAATAGCTGCATGGCAGCGACTTTCAAATTTGTTTTCCATTCTCTGAGCCTCAGAGCCAAGGACAAGTTAAATTCTATAACAATGAACAAATGTGTATCTATCAGTTGATCCTGGCCAGGTCGCCAATTGAAAGATGCCTTGCCCCTGGTTATAGAATTTAATTTATCCTGAGCCCTGTGGCTTAGAGAAACATGCTATATGCTTATTCTTACGTCACTGAACTTCACTGCTGAGCCCTATAACACATCACGTGGCTATTGTAGGATAAATTCATTGTTTTTGGTCTTAGATCAAACTTCATCAACATTCATACTTCAAGAATTAAATTTAATTTCCATCCCAACAGAAACCGAAATGGACAAGATGCAATCAATACTTTACCCAAGACAATAATCTGTGCTCATGATAAGATTAACCATAAACATTAAAATTAATGGGAAGTACTCCCATTTGTTTGCGACAGAAGCTGGGATCATTTCATCGTAATGTTTCTTGCTGGGATGGAAACACATGGATTCATACAGAAAACTATCAGCTATGGAATCAAAGACTCAGTCACACGTAGAAAAATAGGTTTCACAATGGAGAAGCTATCCAACACCGTGTCTACTGAAACTACTCAAAACTGGGCAGAGAAGCAAGTCGTCACAATGAATAGGTATGAAAAACGCGTAAATTTCTTAAACTGGGAAAAATAAAAATTAATAAAATCTCTCTGCACATACAGGTACTCATCCTGCACCAGAGAAAGAGAGCAATCGATTGCAGAAAGCTATAGCACACCCTAGCATAATTGGATGAGCAGACAGGAACAGTAACATTTGAAAATCCCGAGACGACGTTAAACAGATAATCAGAAAAACAGACAAAATTTAGCTATATGGATAGATAGTCGTTCTACGTAAGAGAAGAGAACAAGCTAGTCCTGAAAGCTGCAGTGTCACATTACTGGAAGAGTACCTGGCTCCATAAAAAACATTTAAGCGAGAAAACCATGAAAAGACATTACAGATCAGAAAAATAGAGGAAATTTAGCTACATGAATAGTTATTCATATTAAGAAGAAAATTTAGAGCACTTCAATGGTGTACATGAACAGGCATTTCAACATAATCTAACGAACACATGGTAGAACACTGACGGACACAGGAAGCACAAAACCCGATTATTTATCTACAAAAGCTATCCCATTACAGCATCATATGAGAACGTGGCTGAAAGAAGACCCAAGTACAAGGTGAGTTAAAATTTGGGAATTATAGAATTCCATAACCATAAATAGACCCCTTTAACCATCTAAGCCATTGAGGACAAAACGACTTGACAAAATATCTAACTAAGCGTGGATGCTTTGACTGACCATCACATGTGGCAACCAAACAATCCGTGGACAGAATACTAAACATGCAAAAAACCGAAATACTTGCGAACGTGCGAAATTATACTCCAAACAAAAAACGTAATTCTCCTAACATTCTAAGCGTGGAACCTCACTACAAAACAAAATTAAAGTGTACCAAAACCATTCCAATAACTGTATCCGTATCTTGGAGTGTCAACGAGAGATACAATGTGACTTACTAAGAGCTCGGAACGCGAGTGTTCGGCGATTTCACTACCAGCGCTCGCTCGATCCGGAAATGAGAGAGGGGGAGAACGCTAAGCCCTGTCCACTGCTACTTGATACCAGCCCTCGTGTAAACTCTCATACAAAAGCACCAATCTCTGCCTATTGGTAAACCTGTCTGTCGTTCTGCCTAGACACCCTACACTGGCAAAACTGCCTTCGCAGCCACACAGAATCAAAACACAGGGTTACGAAACTGTCCCTTGACGTTCGCCACCGTCACTTACAGGGAGCTAGAGGCAACGAGAACCCAGAAACAGCCGAACTAAGTAACATAAACATAATTATGAAAAGGATCTGACGGATCCGTTTAAGGATTACTAGGGGGCGACAGCGATCACGGCAGAGCGGGACGCGCCTGCGTTATCCATCAACATAGGCCAGAAGCTGGTGGCTGCAGCGCAGCGGGCCCGTACTAGACCTCAGGGTCGTACATATGTTTACTCCCAGATTTTTCGGCTAACCGTTGAGGAAGGATACTAAACAAACGGAGGAAGGATAATAAACCATCAGCTCAAGATAATAACTACAGTATTATAGGAATATGAAGCAGGATTTAGTAATGGTCATTAACGAACAGATAATATCTCCACTCCGCAAAAGATAATAGAAAAAAGCCGAAAATTGATCTTGGAGACTCACAGCCTATTGCATTTATCAACTTCAAAAAAGTTTTAGATAAAGTAAACAGATCTATGTCATAGGAAATCATGAGCCTCAGAGGATACACCACCATTTAATTTGAATACCAAAGAGAATATACCAAATTGCTGGTATTTTATTCAATACGGGAAGGATTATGAATGTTAAATTAAAAACTACTCAAGGATTAAGACAAGGGTGTGGCATTTCACGAACATTATTTCATATGTTGTCCATATGGTTAAGAAATGAAAAACAGGAATAAGACCCGAGATAAAAATAAATCATGATACAGCAATAAATGTTTTACCGTCAAACGCAAAAGAGAATAATATCTTCAAAGACCCGTGTATAAGGACGTGTTGTGGCATACGAATACAGGGTGTTGCAAAAAGGTACGGCCAAACTTTCAGGAAACATTCCTCACACACAAAGAAAGAAAATATGTTATGTGGACATTTGTCCGGAAACGCTTACTTCCCATGTTAGAGCTCATTTTACTACTTCTCTTCAAATCACATTAATCATGGAATGGAAACATACAGCAACAGAACGTACCAGCGTGACTTCAAACACTTTTTTACAGGAAATGTTCAGAATGTCCTCCGTTAGCGAGGACACATGCATCCACCCGCCTTCGCATGGAATCCCTGATGCGCAGATGCAGCCCTGGAGAATGGCGTATTGTATCACAGCCGTCCACAATACGAGCACGAAGAGTCTCTACATTTGGTACCGGGGTTGCGTAGACAAGAGCTTTCAAATGCCCCCATAAATGAAAGTCAAGAGGGTTGAGGTCAGGAGAGCGTGGAGGCCATGGAATTGGTCCGCCTCTACCAATCCATCGGTGACCGAATCTCTTGTTGAGAAGTTCGACTGAAATGTGCAGGAGCTCCATCGTGCATGAACCACATGTTGTGTCGTACTTGTAAAGGCACATGTTCTAGCAGCACAGGTAGAGTATCCCGTATGAAATCATGATAATGTGCTCCATTGAGCGTAGGTGGACGAAACTAAAATGAGCTATAACATGGAAATTAAGCGTTTCCGGACACATATCCACATAACATCTTTTCTTTATTTGTGTGTGAAGAATGTTTCCTGAAAGTTTGGCTGTACCTTTTTGTAACACCCTGCATACACTCAGCAGCGCAACGGCAGTGTCGGTACGAAACTGAGCGAAAATTTTAGTTTATAAAATATTAGTTCAATTTATTACAATACAGATATGAAGAGGTACTTAACTTTTTATAATCCATTTCCGGAGGAGTATTCTGAGTATTTACAACTGTCTCTGAATATTAAAATATGATTTAATACAAGACAAATTTACGAAACTCTTCACTTGGAGTATTACTAACATAATGATCAACTAATGTTCTGCATAAAACATTTAATACACTGAGAATCTATCTAAGACGATGCTGTAGTCTTGATCGTTGACACAGACTTTGGGCGAGCGTCCTCTGCTTAGTCGTAAGTAGACCAACGACTGCAGTGGCGCAGCAAAGCTCTAGCAGGCGTGGCTACGCCGGAGTTAACCCAGTCACTGTGGCAGCATGCAGCGACTATACTCTTCTGCAATCTCGTTGGCCTTTGGCACCCCGCTCTTGGGCGACACCACAACGCGGATATATTCTCAAAGAATATATCCTAGAAATTTCGCTATCCAAAACCAGAGATATGGCATTTCAGCGAAAGCACCAAGTCCAGTCAAAGTTAACTGTCGACAGAAAACCGACAGAAAAAAGCTCTCATCTCTACTATCTAGCAGCACATCTAAGTTATAATAAAGGTCGAAAGATGGGTTCAAATGGCTCTGAGCACTAGGGGACTTAACATCTGAGGTCATCAGTCTCCTAGAACTTAGAACTACTTAAACCTAACTAACCTAAGGACATTACACACATCCAAGCCCGAGGCAGGATTCGAACCTGCGACCGTAGCGGTCGCGCGGTTCCAGATTGAAGCGCCTAGAACCGCTAGACCACTGCGGCCGGCAATAAAGTTCGAGATACAGAAACTAAGATCCAATGTTTTGAACATATATATGGTATTACCAACAGAATGTTGTATGACAAGACAAGAAAGGACACCAGAATGAAAGTTTATGAAGTAATGGCATTACTGTCTTTAACTTAGGGATGTGAGACTTGAGTACCTACACAGAGGGACATGAGTAAGATCCAAACAGCGGAATTGAGATATTTAGGAAATGTTAAGAGATGCTCAAGATTAAACAGAATACGTAATGAAAACACAAGAACAGAACTTTTATTATCGGGGAAATAATGAACGATTACAGAGCAAGACGAAAGAAATATATTAACAGAATAAATGAAGATAGATTGCCAAAACACGTAAGGCTTTATAAACCAAAAGGCAGAAGAGTTCCTAGAAAACCTAGGAAAAGGAAAACTCTGAATGTGAAATCTGAACAGGCATATGGCCTGGGTCATGTAGAGCCCAAGAAAAAAGGGAGGACTTTCGGTGAATACAATGGTAAAAATTCACAAGCATCGTTAGACACGAAATCTCTTTCAGTTCAACGGGCTAACGCTTGGACTGATTTGCGGCTTGACGCCTGTAACCGACTTGGATATGTCTTGCCCCAAAAATTTTCCTAATGTTTTCTCTCTACTTCTTTGATTTCTTCTAGTTCCCGTTTTCTGTTAAGCGTCAGCGTTTCACTTGTGTAGAGGACTGTGGTTTTATGACTGTGTTGCAGTGTCAAATTTCTGTGTCTTGACATGAATTGCTGGGTGTAGAGATTTTGGACTAACCCTCTGGCTTTTTTTACTTTTTGCTGGCGATTTTGTTGTGAGACTTTTTCAAGACCTTTCCGTTCGGTGAGTTCTCCGAGGTATTTAAAGTACGGGACCATCTTGATTTTATCGTATTTTGTTTTCAGGTTCGCGATTTCTGTCTTTGAACACAACAATTCAGTTTTGTCAGATGAGAGTTATAACCCTGCTTCTCTGCATATTCTTTATGTGTCTCGAAGTGTTTGATGGCGATCTCTTCGTCGTCTGCAAGTATCGGCAGGTCGTCCACAAACGCGAGAGTCCGCAGCTCGTGGTCGTGCGGTAGCGTTCTCACTTCCCACGCCCGGGTTCCCGGGTTCGATTCCCGGCGGGGTCAGGGATTTTCTCTGCCTCGTGATGACTGGGTGTTGTGTGCTGTCCTTGGGTTAGTTAGGTTTAAGTAGTTCTAAGTTCTAGGGGACTGATGACCATAGATGTTAAGTCCCATAGTGCTCAGAACCATTTGAAACGCGAGATATTTTGGGTAGAGGTTATTTTTGGAAAATCCCAGTAGGCAATCCAAGTTTCTTGAGATCTTTCTATCACAATAATTATGATTATCACAATCATTAGTATTATTAATAGTAGCAGCGCTAGTAATGCTAGCAATAAGGTTAAAAATCCTTCGTGCTGTCATTCACTTTGTTTAAATACATTCAAATAATTTTAATTCTGAAACTTCCTGCCGGACTGAAACTGTGTGCACGACCCAGACTCGACCTCGGGGCATTTGCTTTTCGTGGGCAAACCGACTGAGCTACCCAAGCATTACTGACGACCCGTTCTCGCAGTTGTACTTCCGCCACTAATTCCACTCCCACCTTCTAAATGTCTCAGAAGTTCTTCTGCTCGACTTGCGGGACTAGCACTACTGGAAAATTTTAGTCACACGTGGCTCGTGAAAAATTAGGGTGACGGCAAGTCAAATTTATCGCAGGGGACGAGGGAGGCAATATCAAGTTGTAGCGTCTCCCATGCCACTCTTAGATCCGAACCTAAAAACCCCACCTGCAGTCGTACAGCCTTTGTCAGCCTCGTATGGACAGCAGTAGCTCTCTCACCAGCGCTCACTACCAGAGTCTCGAGCTCCGAGGCACCAGTCACTAACACGAATCCTAAGGCACAGGCGAATCTCTGTCTTCACTTGCACACACTGAAAGACTTAGAAAGAGTCTGCTAATCTAATTATTCTTTAAAAACAGCCACCACATTCGCCAGCAATTACCTCCCCACTCCACTCACTTTTTTAGAAAGAAATTGACTTCAGCCAGCAAATATCTTTCCGCTCCACACATTTTCTTACAAAAAATTCTATTTTTATTATATATCACAAAGAAAATCAGAAATACCAATATCTTCGAATGTGGCACACATCCTGAGAGTGTCGATTTTCTTTTTTGTTCTGTAATCTTATTTCACTTCCGCACGTGGGGATGGGCAGGCAGGACAGAAAACCGTTCTGCAGTCAAATGCTTTACATGTTTAACGAAAGTTTTAATTTGATAAAACACCTGAAAGAAACTCTTCATTAAAAATATATTTTTCTGAAAAAAATTATATTGAATTTTGCGCGTGAGCTAAAATGTAGTAACAGACGGTTGTAGATGGTGCTTACTATGGTGTGACTGGGTGATAATCAAATCGTATAAGAAACGACTGAGTGATTAATCAATCCAGTTAGTTCCTAGTTAGTTGGAACAGCTGCTCTCACGTGCTTACCTGCTGTAGTGTCGACCGTTGTGGCATGGGACTCCGCTTCCTCTCGCAGGGGTCTCTGGTAGGTAAATAAACTTTTTTAAGTGAGGCAACAGGAGTATAAAGCAGACCGGAAGGTAGATAGATCTTGTAAAAAGTTGAATGCATGATCATAATCAGAAGAAATGCTAGATTGTCTTTTACAACGTAATAGTGGTTACGCTGCACGTAATGTAAAATAAAACCTGACACGAACACAGCTACGTATACGCTAGAGTGTGCGAATAACCTATCCAGCTCCTGATCAGAGGGGGAGAGAGGGAGGGGAGAGAGAGAGAGAGAGAGAGAGAGAGAGAGAGAGAGAGAGAGAGAGAGTAAGTCGAGAGATAGGCGGTGACTGAGGCCCAGGCGGAGGATGCACAAGTTTACGTATCGCATAAGCACGGACTACTTCGTCGCGCCTATCGATCGAGATTCTAGTGGAAGCATCAGTACGAAAGCAACACCGACCAGAAGTAACACCGACTGTACTGAAGTTTAATGGCGGCCACCAAGTACACGAAGCATCCCACAAACATGAAAATGGCAGCAACACCCGCACTAGTGCTAATCACGAAGTGGCTCCATCTAATAACTGCGTCGAAGTGGGCGGCGACTGTGCATCTCATTCCGTTTATCAATTCTGGCGCAGCAACACTGTGGGCGTCCGCCGGCAGAAAATGGACCCCGTCGCCAACATAACAAGACGGAGGCTACACTTTGATCTGGTCATGGACGGCCTGGCCTCTCCTCCAGGGACTGAGAGACAAAAGTGGCGCCTACCCTGTGAGGATGAGAATGTCTTGTATCCTGCGGCTCGAGGTATTGAAATTCAGAGTAACGGCTCGGAAGCCTTTGCAACATTCCATCATCTTTCACGTTGTTAGAGATAAATGATCGGTGGTCCTGCAAATTACTCCACCGCCCACGAGACAAAAGTTCTCTGTTTTTGCAAGCCCAAGATTGTCCCTGATTGGCGGAGTAACTGGTTTAATAACATTTTATCAGTTAACTTCATTGACATTTGCATTAATGGTCCGAGTAACCCGTGACCTACATCTCTAGATTCGTAATTTTAAGGGCAGTCTGACTCTGCAATCTGGACTTTAAATTAAATTTTCTTTGGAGGCCGGAGATGGCTGTAGTAGTTGCTTCTGCACACCTTGTTGCAGGTTAGAAAAAACAGTCTGCTCTACACGGTGATAATGATGCTGCTGTGATGTAATGTTGATGCCCTTAAAATTATGCATGATGGAGATGAAATAATTGATGCTACAATGGGACCCTGCCGAACCACTGGAACCAACTAATGCCTACTGAAGTTGAATATGGAGAATGGAAGAAACGAAATGGTAGTGTGAGATGGAGCGTTGTTGACTAGCGCTGGAAGGAAGAGTGTATTTCTTACGTCATTGTTGAGTACTAGTAATTGTCTGAAGTTATAGTGCAGTGGAATAGGAGGGACAAGGCATCTAGGTGCACAGATGCTGGGGTATGGGTGCAATGCCACGGCAGCGTATTGTGATTATCGATTAGTGGGTAGAACAGTGGGTGAGGAAATTGGTTAAGTCTCAGGGTGCTCCAATATGTGAATGATGTGTGAACAATGCATAAGCAGGCACTGGATACGAGATGAGGAAAGGAAGGCGGATGCTGAAGACAGGGTGGAAAGTATCTCTCTCTGGGATTTCCATGGGTTGCATTTAGGTGCAGCAGAGATAAAAGTAGTAACGATCTGGGATGAAACATTGTAGAACGGTAAACAACAAAAGAAAAGACAGAATTACGGAAGAACACAGGATTGACAGTAGAATGATAGAAGAAAAAGATACCTCGGGTTCTGTAATAAATTTCAATCAGTAATAGCAAATACGCTTCAAGAATCACAAGACAAAGAATACACATAGGAAAGTCCTGGAGACACGGGAAGATACCAGCTGGATTATATCATGCCGAGGCAGTGTTGGTGAAATTATATACAGTATTGTAAGGCATACTCAGGAAGAGATTTAGACTTACACCACAATTTACTAGTGAAGACTAGTAGGCTAAAGCTTAAGGGATTTGTGAGGAACAAGTAAAGTGTAAAAAAATTGAGATACAGCGATACTGAGGAGTAGTGATGTGCGTCTGAAATTCTCAAGGCTGTATACAAGGGCTGGGCAAATGTAGTAATGCAGGCACCAACCCCTACGGCAGCGAGGGCTTTCCGACCGTAGTGTTTCCGACCCTTTTGTTGCTATCTCAGGAATCGTGCCACATACGATGGACCAGTTCTGAACCGTGAGTTTTCCGACTTTAGTCTCCCCCACTGCTGATTTGCACGTCGTTCAGCAGCAGTAGCAGCAGATGTATTGTCATCACTGTCATCAAATGACGACAGCCATCGTTTGCGTGTAGTTATGCAGACCTAAGCTACGCCTAAGTTACTAGAGTTCTGTACACCGTAAGTAATGGAAATAATTAGAACAACTAAAGAGAAGCCGTGGCTTCTCAAGGATGGTCACTGCTACAGCAGGCACAGAAAACGCTATGAGATTACGTACTGGCAGTGCGTGAATTCCGAATGGAGTACGTGCTGATACCGTTTAAAAATTTCAGATGGCCGAATGGCAACATTCTTTCCCATCTGACGAAGCAAACATCCAGATTACGAAAAGAGTGCACAACTGTGTGCGTGTGCGTGTTTTTGAAATTTTTAAAAACGGAATTTCGCGACCTAAAAGACGAAGGCTTAAATTTCGTTCCAAATGTTGTAGCTTATGAAGACTTCAAGACTGCGTTGTGCAAAACAAGAAAGGAAGCTGTTGGGACGATCCAGACATCCGGCACTCCTTCGAAGGTTCAAAGAAGCATGAATATTTTGAAATTAACTGAAGGTAATAGCTTTTGAAAACTGATGCTGGGTCAATTCCTGACAAAAGAGTCTTGATGTTCGGTTGTGATGAACCGCAGAAAATCCCATGTAAAAATGGAACTGTTCTTATGGATGGGAAACATTTGATAGTTGTTCGAAACAGTTCATACAACGGTACACCACACTCAAGTACAGAACAAGAGACTAAGGTATTTCCTGGTTTATTTGCTTTCCTCCCAGACAAAAGCCAAAGTACAGGCGAAAGTTTTTTTCTGGGTAGCAAGTAATGTGCCTGGGTGGTCACCGAAAAACGCGATGCTATACTTTGAAATAGTACAATTAAAACTACGAAAAGAGTGTTCCCCTAAAACGTCTTTTTTCGGCCATAATTATCACTTCATACAATGTCCGTGGAAGAAAATGGAGGAAGTGGGATTAATGGAGGAATACGGGGATGAAGAAGCCCGATTGTTCTGCTGAATGTGTGCTGCAGTGGCAGATCTTCCAGCCAACAGTGTTGATTAATCGTGGATAGTAATAATGGAGGAAATGCCCAGTCGAGGAAAGAGCATAAAATATGGTCACTCAATGGATGAAAAATCCTAGTATACCAATTCAAATTCGGAATGTTTTTAAAATCCTGTACAAGATCGCGAATGCTTTTGAATTTTTGCGTAGGAAAGTAAATTCCTCAATAAATCAAAAACGTCCGGACGTATACTTTCTGATAAATAAGTTGAATGAGGAATCAGTAAATGTTGTATTTGATATTTAAAATATTTCACTGACCTGCCTTATCAAATAAGGAGAAAAAATACATAGTTCCTGACAAAAGGTTAAAAGACATTATAAAAAAATTATTACAATTTCTGGCTTTCTTATAAAAAATTGAGCGAGAAACTAAAATTCCTAAAATAACTGACTAAGTTTAATCAGTTGCTACAGCAATGTTATGGAAAGAAAAAAGGTAAAAATAAAAAATAAGAACATAAAAATAATAAAGTATAAAACATATGTGCGTGCCTACGTACAATGTGCGTAGCCAGTCATAAAGCCGGCCTCTGGTGGCCGAGCGGTTCTAGGCGCTTCAGTCTGGAACCGCCCGACCGCTACGGGCGCAGGTTCGAATCCTGCCTCGGGCATGGATGTGTGTGATGTCCTTAGGCTAGTTTGATTTAAGTAGTTCTAAGTTCTAGGGGACTAATGACCTCAGATGTTAAGTCCCATAGTACTCAGAGCCATTTGAACCATTTTGAACCAGTCATAAACCCGAATAAAATGGGAATGCAGAGACTTCGTCACCGTTGTGGGTTCCTCTGACGATCGTAAGAACCCACGACTAAAATATCTGTGGTCGGAAACAGCACGTTGACGTCACGGGTCGCGAAGTCCACTGTCGGCAAGTCAAGTCACGGTACCGCCGCTACAGAGAGTCGTCGCCTTCAGACTCAATGGCACTACACACCAACTTCAGTGTTCGTTGGGTTGGCATTCCCCAATGACTTTATAATATTCAGATGCAATGTTACCCACCCTTTCAACTTAATTTCATGGCAAGTCTTCCAATGCTACGTTAAACTCTCACTCAAATATTGGATCCCCTGTGTCTTCCTATCGAAGTCCATTTCTTCGTCTATCACATCTCACAATTCCTCTCCCTTCCAAAGCTCTTCAATGTACTGTTCCTACCTATCTGCTCTCTCCTCTAGGTCTAATACTGGAGCTTCTCCTACATTTTTAACGTTGACGCCTTTTTTCTTAATTTCATAGAAGATTGTTTTGCCTTTTCTAAAGGCTGAATATGCTTCCAACTACCAATTCTTTTTTGATTTCTTCACAGTTTTCCTGCTGCCATTTTGCCTTGGCTTCCCCGCACTTCCTATTTATTTCATTGATAAGTGACTTATAAGTTACTGATGTATTCTTATACTTTTCTGAACGTTTTTGTACTTTCTTCTTTACTAGATCAACTGAAGTATTTCTTTTGTTATCGTAGGTTTCTTCGCAGATACGTTCTTTGGACCTATGTTTGTCGGTTCAACTTCTGTGAATGCCGTTTTTAGAGTTGTCTACTCCTCTCCAATTGAACTGCTTGTTATGATATTCGTTCTCGCAGTATACAAAGCTTTACAGAACTTCAGATGCGTCTCATCATTTCCCAGTACTTCAGTCTCCCGGTCATTTTCATTAATATAGATTTCCTGGTACATAACCAATGTCAAACAAAAAAAAACAGCAGTTGAAGGTCAATCACACTGCCCTCTTCGTCACGGAATCAGAACCTGACTCCCACTTTGTGACTCCTGTTTCAAATTTTTCAGCAGCAAACCGCAGAAGAAACTGCTGAAAAAAATGAAACAACATCCTTTGTAACAACTGAAGTTGCTGTCGTTCATTAGTTACTACTCGATACGACGCCGTAGTTTTCACTGTCTTCAGTCCAGAGACTGCTTTGATGCACTTCTCCTAGCTAGTGCATCCTGCACAATCCTCTACTTTTCTGCTTAATAACGGCAGCCTACATTTATTTCTTCTTTCTTACTTTAGTCAAACCTCGGTATCCCTCCACAATTTATATCCCCAGCCCCCACCGCACCGCCACAAACTTTCTTCCACTTCCAAATTAATTACTTATTTATGCCTCCAAATAGTACCTATCAGTTTGCACTTTTTTCTTGTTTTGTGTCAAAGTTTTACGACTTTTCGATTCACTACATTTCCATTATTTATCCGATCTACCCATCTAAGATTCAACATTTCAAAAGCTTCTATTTCCTTCTCTTCTGCGCGTCGTTAAACCGCTAACTTTATCAGGTTTTGCAGACGCTTACAACGGCAGCTCCCAATCATCACTGTTCGACCCTCCATTCAATAACTTTCTTGTGCTCTCTCTGTCCTTTTCTCCCAAGATCACAATAGTTCTAAGGGCCAGTGAGCACAAGAAAAAAGTTTCTTCCTTTTGAAAGAGACGCCAGTGCAAGGCTGACTGTCTGACCATTGTAGTCTATTTTGAAACTCCAATACAATACAAGTCGGAAGCTTTGTGGATTTGGCATCGTCCATTTAACATAAAAGAGTGCTGAACGCTCCACCGCGCCTTGGGCTCCAGTGACTACCTGAATGAATTTTACCCTTCGAGCGTTTAAGCCACGCCTTACCGTACCCTCAGGACTGATGAACTGAGGAGTAGAAAGAAGTACCTAAGCCCAGACACAGAAGAAAGTAAGAGATCCTCGGCCAGCGACAAACAGCCCAGTCATGCTTTGCCTAATGTTGAGTTCACCTGCCGCTCAGTACACTAATAGTACATGCAGCACCCATTAAGGAATTCCCAAATTCAACCAAACCAACCCTACGAAAGAACACGATGCCGTCTTATTTAGAACCCAGACAAATAGCTACTACTTTACAGAGTTCAGAAAACAACTTCGAGAAAAGAATTACAATCTGGATTCCTGCAATGGCAAATCGTAATTTGTCCTCTGTAACCATTCATGGATTTGTTCCACTATATTCGCACAATGTGTTTCGAAGTTTAATATCTCATCATCCAATAAATTTAATTTTCTGACTTAGAGTTTGACTGATGTCACTGTGTTCAACAGGAAGCACTATAACTGCGTGTAAAATTTTCACTGTAGACATTTTCGTTTTTAAATTGCGAAATGCGTTTAATCATTGTATTCTAGTACGCATAGCAGACATTATTTTATAAAATAACATCACAGTTGCCTTATTCTCCCTGTGGATCTCAGGAAGTGTTGTGCTCATTCGGGGTTAATATAGCAAACGGCAGACTACAACAATTCCTTCGCCAAATGAAATAAAAATCATATCGGGAAACTGCATCTATGCGTCTAGAGTGAATAATCATATGATGCTAATAGCGCATCCGGAGAAGGAGGAATTGGGAAAGGTCTGCCTGAAGTTAGGTACTTGCAGGATGTTGGATACGTTACAGGACGATGTTTTATTTTATGACAACGTCTTGTTACACAACAAGCTGCTTACCAGCAAGATCTATACAACGAAGAAACTTCTATTTTTAGAAATAAGTAGTATCTTAGTCATATAACTGTGGCACGGTGGCTTAAGTGCTTGTCAGCCTACCAAATCCAGTGGTTTAGGGTCCAGTCCTTTCTAAGGATTCAGTGGACCAAATGCACTTGTAATATACTCAACTTAAAATGAAAACCTGTGTAATTCAGTTCAAAGTTTGGAGTGAGCTCTTGCAGTAGGACGACAGACCCACTGTGAGAGGATGAAAAAGTTTTTGAGAGTAACAAATACGAGGAGATTAAAGTTAACCAATGATTAGATGTGATATTTAAAGGGTCACACTAAATAAAAAATATACAGTAAGATTCGAAAACAAATGCAGAACACATACGCAAAATTAAAATTCTTAAATTTAGACCCAAACTTAATAAAGAACTGCAACTTGATTCGCCTGTCGTGATAAAATCCGATTGAACAGCGGGGTATCTTACAGTACACCCCTCAACAACATGATTCATGCTCTGGTTATTTGCATCGCACTTTGTCTTGCTTATATAACATATCTGTATGTTTTCCATGTAAAGTCCTAGTCAGCTGAGACACTCTCCCCTGGGATAACTCAATGCCCAGGGGAGTCACAGTACACACTATCTGCATAATGAGGCAACCCCCAGTTTATTCAAGCATCTCTTAAGATGGAATTCTCTATCTGTACACGTACACATGTAGCCCGAAGGGGCAGTCTCGACCGACGTGGGTTATTCTGGGTTCTTTTTATCTGTGTGACTGGAAACGCGTTTTTGTCGCCGATTCTCTCAATAATGCAGTTTTATTTCGTAGCTCAGATGCAGGAACAGTAGTTACTGTGTCGAGGCAGAACTTACAATGCCAATAATAGCGCTGTCTCAGCTAATCAGCTGGCTATCCACTATGATTATGCTGGTACTACTAAGCTACTGGAGAACTCAGAAGCGGATTATACAAGATCCAAAGAAGACTGCAAATAACCCGCGCCGTTAAAATTTACCTGTCTGGGTCTGCACGTGAAAAGAAAGCCAAACGCAACCAATCACGAGCATCATACATAAGACCACTCGCAGGATTTGCAATTCTAAGCAGTTATCTTATTTGATATTACTCAGACGGATAATCTGAAAATCCATGGCATATTATTTGGGCACTATCGTAACGTCTCAAGAAAAAATGTACATAAATCCTCTCTTACACCTATTTGACGGGCTATGGGAGTATCAGCTGTTGAATAAACGACTCTGACGGCGGAGAACACCACATTTGAAGTTACTTCACAGACTGCGATCGAGAGATGTGGTAAAACAAATACATCTCCAAAGTACATTGGTTAGAAAGTTTGTAGAAAAATACATGACTAGAACACATGTATAACCAACAATTCGTTTACCGACTAATTTGTGATGAGCTTGTAACAAATTTGCTTATGTTTAAGTAAATATCACTAAACAACATGTCGTTTAATTCACTGCACTTCCACGAAGATTGTAAGATTTAAGACTACCAATATGAGCCCTTACAGATGAACTTCATACTAATTCTGCTTTCTTTGTTATTTGTTACTAGCGATATCCAGTGACAAAGCTGAGAGACGTAAGTGGGCGATGTAAGTAGAGTTTTATATTACAAATGTCTCACCTGCTGAAGGAATTTCCTATGCATGGTTACCCAATTAACGCATCATAGACAGTTTTTTTTTTTGCTTTTTTTACTGCGAATCGGCCATCTGAGGACCACGCTCCAGTTTCAGTTCTTCTTTTTTGTCCGTCCAGTATGCTTTCATCTGTTCACTATGTTTCTTCTTTCTGTCTTCAGACCATTCTGAACCAGTCTTTTTAGCTATCCTGCCTTGGAATCCTTCCATTTTCAATAAGTTTTCCGAAAGACTTCTCTGTTGTTCGTATCTTCTGTTTTTATATTGTTTCTTTCTAAATCCTTTTTTACTTCTTTGATCCAGCTTACTGTGCGCTTCTTACCCCACAGATATTTGAAACTCTTATTAGTTAATCAACCGCCTTGCATTCGAACTACATGTCCAAAAAAAATCGAGCCTTCTTTTTCTTATTACGTTTGAAATATTTTCTGTATTTTCGTATATTTCATCATCACTTCGTAATTTCCAACCTTCTGCTGTGTTTTGTGGTCCTAATAGTACTTTTCTTACAATTCGGATTCCTAGTGTTTCTAATTTATCTAAATTATAGTGTAATGCCAAGCATTCGCTTGCATATAGGCATTCTGGCTTCACAACTGTGTTGTAATGCCTTATTTTTGCATTTCTGGTAAAATTTTTTTGTATTATCTCCCTTATATATTCGAATGTTTTTATCCTCTCTATTTGGTCAATATCTGTTTTCAGGAATTTCACAATATTTTTAACGTTTGTTACAAATTTGTTTTTTCTGCAGAAATTCTTAAGCCAATTCTGCTGGCTGTTTCTTCCAGGAGATTTATTTGCGTTATAGCAGATGCCACATTTTTGGAAATTATAGCAAATTCAAGACAGTTGATTTCGATATTTTTGCTTTCTCTTCTAACCTTACAACCGAGATGCTGAGTTCAATAAGTTTTTCGCCCCAAATTTTCACTGTTTCCTCCAACATACTATTAAAAAGAATTGGGAGTAGGCCGTTACCTTGTCGTACACCTGTTTTTCTTTTGAAAGGCAGTGAAATTTCTCCGTTAAATTTTACTTTACAGCCAGCACATGTAAGTGTTTCACGGACTAGGTTTGCCAGTTTAGATTTTACACCAAATCCTGGAATTATTCTATCTATAGTTTCTCTATCAACAGAATCAAAAGCCTTCTTGGAATCCACAAACATGACTACAATGTCCTTTGAATTAAGTAATCTGTGGCGAATTACGGACTTGAGATTAAATATTTCTTCTGAGCATCACCTTCTTTTCCAAAACAACTACTATTATTTCTATTCCGCTTAATAAAATCTTGGAAAATACTTTATGCGCTACTGGCAGCAAAGAGATTCCTTTGTAGTTGTTAACACATTTTTGTGGAGTGGATGTATCAAGGCAACTTTCCATTCCTGTGGGATTTTTTCTGTTTTCCAGATTTCTTCAAAGAGCAAATTTAGCACCTTTGCTATATTTGGCAAGGACCACTTCAAACGTTCATCTGTAATAGAATCTTCATCACTAGCTTTGTTGTTTTTTAGGTTTTAATAATTTCTTCAATTTCTTCTACAGTTGGTGGTAAATCTTCTTCCAAATTTTCGTTAATATCTGAGAATTCCAAATTATGACTTCGTTCTGGACAGTGCAGAAACCGATGAAAAAAGTTTGGTAGTAGTTCACAATATTCAGTACTGCTTAATCCAATTTTTCCGTTTTCACTTTTGAAATAGACATTTGGAATTTGGTACCACTTTAATTTGCTCTTAAAAGTTTGATAAAAGACACGAGTATTATTTTTCCAAAATTTTTGTCTATTTCCAAAAGTTTATCCTTTTCAGAGGCTCGTTTGGTATTTCTGAATAATCTGGCTGTTTCGATTCTTTGTTGTTTAAGTTGTTCATAATCTCCAATTTTCTTTGAGTTTTTCCATTTTTCCTATTTTTCAGTCCTCTCTGCTATGGCTTCTTCGCATATTTCATTCCAACATATTTTCCTCTCATTTTTTATTGACCCTAATGTTTTCTGCGCGAAATTATTAATTCCTTTGAATATTTCTTACCAGTTGCCATCTTTAGCCAGTTGAATTTCATCTTGATAGTTTTTAACTGGCTCATTTGTTGTAGTAAGCCTGTCCGTATTATATTTTGTGAATTTCTTTTTCCTTTATTAGGTGGGAGTTTGACTTTAATTGTAGAAAGTTAATGATCAGAATCAAATTCAGCATTCCTTACTAATACTTAGTTTCCATTGTACATTTTTGCGAAACAGTCACATGGTCTAACTGAAATTCTCCTAACATTGCGTTGGCAGATTTCCACGTTTTAGCTTTTCTTGGGAAATTCCTAAAGAAGGCTGACATTAGTTTTAGCTCTGACACAAACTGATTAGCCTCCTACCGTTCACGTTGGTTCTTCTGTGAGCTGGGTATTATCCTAGCATATTTCTGAATTTCTTTTCTCTGCCTATTTGTGCATCGAAGTCGCCTTATAGTAATATGGTGTTCATTATTGGAATTTGAGATATTTCAGTTTTTTAAAAGATCCCAGAATTCCTCTGTTTGTGGATTTTCCTGTTGTCTTAAATCACTGGTGCATGGCAATTACTGAGTGTGTGTATCTTGCTTTTGCCTTTAGCTGATAGGAACGATGTTCTCTCGGAGGTGGATTTAAATTCTGTTACAGTCCTTATTATACCATTACGAACATAGAAAGCTGTACCCAATAATGGCATCTGATCCATAATTTTGATTGCTGATTTGCTTTTGAAGATTCCGTGGTTACAAGTATCTACTACATTTTCATCTAGGAACCTTGTTTCTTGAACTGCTAAAATCTGAATTTTGTTTTTCTCTAAAAGTGTTTCTACTTTTTCTTGTTTACCATCCTTGATTAGAGAATTTACATTTATTGCGCCTAGAAAGAATTTCTTTTTCAATTTTATTTGAGAGGGTTGCTCCGATTCAGCCTCCAGAATGCAGTTGTTGCGACTCCCTAGAACCCTTGGTCCCAATGTCTTGCGTGACGCAGTGGTGGATTTCTCTCTCAAGTTACCACCTGAGGTATTGCATTCATTTTGCTGACTTTCCATACTGAAGTTGAAATTGAATTACATACAATGTAAGGAATTGAACTCCATGATAAGATCGGACTGTTAGTGCCAAATTTGATTCTTTGTTCTTGGTTCACTCCACTAGGCTGTTCCGTTCTCTCCACCGTTGGGAATTAAATCAGACTTCCTCTTTCGCATTCGAAACCGTCGGCCACGTTTCACCTGTAGCCCTGGGCAAGGGCAGTCACAGAGTACTACCATCCCGAGCCGGATGGACCCAGGTTTTTTGACGAGGTTGATGCTCCTCCCCCTCCTTCCTCGTCACTTGCTAGACGGGGCCCCGAGCTTGGGACCGGTAACAGAGGAGTTATTTTTTGCTTTATTTTTACAAATTATTGTTGCAATAAGTCCTATTACAATAAATGCCTGAGCAACTAACATCAAGAATAAGATTTTCACTCTGCAGCGGAGTGTGCGCTGATATGATACTTCCTGGCAGATTAAAACTGTGTGCCGGACGGAGACTAGAACTCGGGATCGAGTTCGAGTCTCGGTCCGGCACACAGTTTTATTTCGCCAGGAAGTTTCAACTCATACCTAATTTATGATAGACAAAGCAAACTAGCAACGGGCAGTACACACTGATGAGCAAAAATTTTATGACCACCTACTTAAAAGCGTTTTGGCCCACTTCTGGAACGCAATACAGCAATGCTTCTGCATGCCATGGGTTCAACAAGTACTTGACAGGCTTTCAGAAGTTCGTGGTACCAGGTGCTAACCTACAAGTCACACACTTCCCGTAATTCATGGGCGATTCGTTTGTGGGCGTAGAGCTGGCGCCCGATAGCGACCCAGTTGGGTTTGATCAGATTCCGGTAGGCCGAATTTGATCGCCAAGTTCAGTATCATGCTCCTCGAAGCATTGGAGCACGATTCTGGCCTTGTAGACGCAAAGTTATCCTGCGGAAAGACGCCATTTCTGTTGAGGAAGACATCAAGCACAAGAGGTTAGAGCTGGTCGCTAATAGTGTTTACGTAGTCCACATTTTCGTGGTGCCTTCGATTACTACAGCAGGTCCCATGGAACCTCAGGTAAATGTCTCCCATAACATAATACTGCCCCCACGGGCTTGCCCCTGTGACGCGCTGCATGTTTCGAGCAACCGTTCACCTGGGTGAGGGCGTTTCTGGACACGATCTGTTTTGACAATAAAAGGGTTTCATCCGACCAGGCGACACGACTCCACTTACCAGCGGTCGAATCTCGATGATCCCGAGCCCACCGTAATTATAACTGACGACGTTGTTGGGTCATCAGAGGAACACGTAGAGGTCCTCGGCTGCGGAACATCATGCTCAACACTGTGCGCTGAATGGTGTGTTCCAGAACACTTGTGTCTACGCCAACACTGTACTTTGTTGTCAGATCTGCCACAGATCACCGCCTGTCCTGCTTCAGAGAGCAGGCAAGGCTCCGTTCACTGTATCCCATGATGAGGTATGGACATCCAAGTTCTTGTCACCCACTCCGTTTAAATATTCTGCAGCCACTTTCCATAGATGTTCACGGCGGTAGCACGTGAACAGCCAGCCAGCCTCGCCGTTTCCGAGATGGTCGCTCCCAGGCGCTGGACCACAACAATCTGGCTTTTGTCAAAATCGCTTAAGTCGGTGAATTTCCGCATTTGCATCACTTACTGTCGCTGTAATGACTTCCCATTCGTCTCTGCTCCGCTCATATTTCTCTCACCGCGTCATGTGCTCCCAGAACCACCGAGAAGCATGCAAACTCGTTGTGGAGAGTGGTCATGAGTGTACTACTGTTTAAGCTGTATGGAAAGGTGCCTATACAATATAAATCTTAATGACAACCGTTAATTTTAATGTGATAGAGAAGAATGTATGAAAACGCAAGCAACCTGAGGGAATTCCCATAATGAAAAAGCCAAGGCATTAATTATAAAAAAAAATGAGTGCTGTTAAGCTGATTCTGAACATTTCAACTAACAATCTGAAGCGATGAACACTCGTTGCTACATTATTTATCGTATTAGCCGTCTATGCTAAATGCGAGAGACAAAATTCCTAAACACAAATTCTTTTTCGGGAACTTCCGATCAACGGTCCTCATATATTCTACAGTCATTGCTTTATGAATTACTAGTTAAGAAACAATGTTAGCAGCGTAGTTAGACGAGGGACTTTTAGTACTATTCCAACAACGAGGTTTCACTTTCGTATTTTCTTTCACCTAGTGAGCGCACAGGCCTTTCCCTCATTAAGTTGTGCTTGCGCGGCTGTTTGCCGCCGGACTAGGTGATTACCCGCTACATTACGTGAGAAAGACCGGAGCATAGCCTTAACGGAGGCCTTAGAACGCATTTAACACAGCGGGTGAGCGATATGCTTGAGAAGTTGCGTCGTCCCCATAGCTCTGGCTGGAGCTGTGACGGCCAAAGCCTTCAACGTGGACGACTGCATGACAAAAATCCTAGTAAATAAATGAAAATTAAGAGCAGTAGTTTAAAAAACGTAGCTGCTGTGCAGGGGCCAATTACAATAGGATTCGAAAGCGAAAGCTGAAGAACACCTGGAGGAGCCACTCAATTTGTGTGGAAGTGATCCTTAAAGTTCTGAGACCTAAGGCATTCAGAATATGTGTTATGATGTAGAGATCTGAGCTGCCTATTCGCATGCCTGTGTTAAAACAGAAAGTTGACACCTTTATTTTTGATATAATGCCGCAGAGTATTCACTTCTCGAAGTACTCTGACATTATGGCTAGGTCGTCGGTGATCAATGACTCACTACCGCTCAGCCATCGGAGTATACGAAATTCCGATTTTTGTGTTTTGACCAAATCTGAACTACAACAGCTGACTAGAAACGAATTTTACTGGAATCTCTACTTGGGCACCTCCTTCGGCTGGTTGTGTCCCCCGAAATACAGGAACAATTGTTCACCACGTCAATCATGGCATTAAAATCTTTACATTCTAACACATCCTCTGACAAAAAAAAGTTAAGCATCTGGAAAACACGACCGAATTGCAACTCTCTGTGTCATGTAGCACGACTAACGGGGATTGTTAGCGTTGTTTGTGTTTATTTTTGTTACCAGGCCTGGTACGGTATACAACGGACGCGAACAGGGTCAGATGTTGGGAGTAAAGGACGCGGAGGTGCCGCGTACTGATATGACACAGCGTTATCAGCACCTAACTGAGTTTGGAAGGGGCACTTGGGAACTTAAGGACAGGTGTATTCGTCGTCACGGTTCCGGTCGACCACGTCTGACCACTACAAGAGAAGATCGCCGTAGCGTGCACAAAGTTCATCGTAGCCTCTTCACGTCTGCACCTTTTATCTGAGAACACGTAATGGACTCTCTGCCACCTTCTTTGTCACCCTGCGAGATTGATCAGAGACTAGCAACATCGAAAACAGGAAATTACCATTCCATGCGGAAGCTTTTGTTAACACCACGGTGCAGACGTGTTTATCAATGGCGTCGCATCGTGTTCAGCAGTGAATCGGGGTTCTGCACTACTCCAGATGACCAATATGACGGAGACCTAATCATAGGTCCTATTCTTCTTATGTTTTGGAGAGTCACTCCGGGTATTCGCATCACGGTGTGGTGGACCATCGAGTATGACTTCAGATCACGACTGGTAATGACCGAGTGGTCTCTGATGGCACAACTGTACGTCACAGACATCCTCCATCTTTACATATCGCCTCTCATGCGACGGTATCGTGGTGTTATTTTTCGACAGGACAGTGCTCGTCCATACATGGCACTTGTCATTATTAACTGTCTGCGTGTTGCTGAAGCACTCCCGAGACCAGCAAGATACTTAGCTCTGTACCCGATAGAATACGTGTGGAATCAGCTCGGACGTCAACTGTGCCACACTGCCAGTAACCTAGGTATCAAGGACGAGTAGCAACAGCTGTGGGTCAGCGTGCTTCAGGTGTGCCTTTATTTGATAGTTTCCAACCGAATCAGGACACATGCACTCAGGTCAGAGAGGGTGCACCTTCATACTGGTAAATGGACTTGTAGAGCAAGTTCTTTGCAACTTGGGTCGATCTTGTAATCACGGAAATCACATTGTACATTAAACTCCTTTCTCTCTAAACACTGAGTTACTCGAGAAAATTGTATCATACGACTTCATTCAGTGTTGTTGTTGTTGTTGTTGTTGTTGTTGTCTTCAGTACAGAGACTGGTTTGATGCAGCTCTCCATGTTACTGTAGCCTGTGCAAACTTCTTCATCTCCCAGTACCTACTGCAACCAACATCCCTCTGAATCTGCTTAGTATATTCATCTCTTGGTCTCTCTCTACGATTTTTACCCTCCACGCTGCCCTCCAATGCTAAATTGGTGATCCCTTGATGCCTCAGAACATGTCCTACCAACAAATCCCTTCTTCTAGTCAAGTTGTGCCACAAATTTCTCTTCTCCCCAATTCTGTTCAATACCTCCTCATTAGTTATGTGTTCTACCCATCTAATCTTCAGCATTCTTCTGTAGCACCACATTTCGAAAGCTTCTATTCTCTTCTTGTCCAAACTATTTGTAGCCCACGTTTGACTTCCATACATGGCTACACTCCATTCCGAAACGACTTCCTGACACCTAAATCTATACTCGATGTTAATAAATTTCTCTTCTTCAGAAACGCTTTCCTTGCCATTGCGAGACTACATTTTATATCCTCTCTACTTCGACCATCATCAGTTATTTAGCTGCAAAAAAAGCAAACTCATTTACTACTTTAAGTGCCTGATTTCCTTATCTAATTCTCTCACCATCAACCGATTTAATTCGACTACATTCCATTATCCGCGTTTTGCTTTTGTTGATGTTCATCTTATATCCTCCTTTCAAGACACTGTCCATTCCGTTCAACTGCTCTTCCAGGTCCTTTGTTGTCTCTGACAGAATTACAATGTCATCGGCGAACCTCAAAGTTGTATTTGTTCTCCATGGATTTAAATTCCTATTCCGAATTTTTCTTTTGTTTCCTTTACTGCTTGTTCAATATACAGATTGAATAACATCGGGGATAGGCTACAACCCTGTCTCACTCCCTTACCAACCATTGCTTCCCTTTCATGTCCCTCGACTCTTATAACTGGCATCTGGTTTCTGTACAAATTGTAAATAGCCTTTCCCTCCCTGTATTTTACCCCTGTCACCTTTAGAATTTGAAAGAGAGTATTCCAGACAATTAAATATTTAAAATGGAGAGGAGGCTGATTCGTATCCAACGCTAGCAATTATTCGAAGAGCAAAGTAGTAGAACTTCATTGTTTTAGACTGCGTTTCTTACCGATCAAAGGCTAGAAGTTGTGTTGTACGATGTTAGCCTGATGACTCCTGTACATCTACACACATACTCCTCTAACCACCGTACGGTGAGTGGCAGAGGGTCATTTCCTTTCGTGTTTCACGCGCAAATGGAGCGAAGCAAAAATGGCTATCTATATGCCTCCTTACGACACCTACTATCTCTAATATTCGTGATTGTTACGCGAAACGTACGTTGGCGGCACGAGAATCGTTCTGCAGTCAGCGCAAATGCCACTTCTTTAAATCTTCTCAGTAGTATTTCTTGAAAGGCGCGTCGCCTTCGCTCTAGCGATTTTGATTTTAGTTCCCAAAGCATTTCCGTATACTTGTGTGTTGTTCGAATCTACCGATGACAAACTTAGTAGCCCACCTCTGAACTGCTTCGATGTCTTTCATCAATCCAACCTGATACGAATTCCAAAGACTGGAGAAGAACTCAAGAATGAGTCGTCCTACATGCGGTCTGCTTCACAGATTAACCACACTTTCCTAAAATTCTCCCGATAAACCGAAATCGACCATTCGCCTTCCGCTGTACAGTCCTCACATGGTCACTCCATTTCATATCACTTTGCGAAGTCATACCAAGATACGTGATAGACGTGACTGTGTCAAGCAGGACACCATTAATGCTTTATTCGAACATTACAGGTTTATTTTTTCTACTCATCTCATTAACGTACATTTTTCTACATTTTTCGAATAGCTGCTATTCCTCACACCAACTAGAAATTTTGTCTAAGTCATCTTGTAACCTCCCACGGTCACATTAAGACGACACCTTCCCATACACCAAAGCATCATGAACAGCCGGCCGCGGTGGCCGAGCGGTTCTAGGCGCTCAGTCCAGAACCGCGCGACTGCTACGGTCGCAGGTTCGAATCCTGCCTCGGGCATGGATGTGTGTGATGTCCTTAGGTTGGTTAGGTTTAAGTAGCTCTAAGTTCTAGGGGACTGATGACCTCAGATGACAAGTTCCATAGTGCTCAAGGCCATTTGAACCATCATCAACAGACAGCTCACCTTATCAGCCAGATCATTTATGTATATAGATACTGACAGCGGTCCTGTCACATTTTTCTGCAGTACTCCTGACAACATCTTTGTCTCTGATGAACACTCGCCGTCGCAGACAATGTACTGGTTTCTATTACTTAAGAAGTGTTCGAACTACTAACCTATAAGGGGACCTACCCCGTATGTTCCTTTCTTCATTAACCGTCTGTATTGCGGTGTCATGTCTAATTCTTGTCGGAAATCAAGAAATATGGAATCTGCCTATGCCCTTCGTCTGTGGTTCGTAGGATCACATGTGAGAAGAGGGCAAGCTGATTTACACACGAGCGATGCTTTCTAAAACCGTGCTGATTCATGGACAGAAGTTTTTCCGTCTCAAGGAAATTTATTATATTCGAACTGAGAATATGTGAAACATCCCCTTTGAAAAATTAAGAATGACAGTGCTGGTAACCTCTTACTTTATTTGATTTTCAAACAGCTGAGCAAAACTGAACGTACTCAGACATTTCTCTCTTTACTTATTCTGATCGACACTAAACTCACACACAATATTTTCAGCGCAACACAATCTGACTTTCAAAAGTCCCTACAAAAGAATGGCCCTGCCTAACAATAAACTATATCTATCATGAATCACTTACCTCACAAAAATCTTCGTTACTCGAACTACTGCAATACAGCGAGCGCCACTACTGCCAGCTAAATAAAAGATTCTAACTACTGAAGGCTCTAACTACTGATAGGCATAGTTAGCAAATGAAAGATTTTGATGGAGAACAAACAATGTATTTACCTTAATAGTGTTCAAAAGTCAATATATATATATATATATATATATATATATATATATATATATATATATATATATATATATATAAGTTCATGACATCCAGTCTTACAAATTTCCTTTTTCTGACGGACACACGTCCAGATCGTCCGGTCTCAAAACTCTCCCATCTCACTCCCCACATCCACCACTGCTGGCGGCTGACCTCCAACTGCGCAACGCTACGCGCTGTTCATATCAAACTGCCCAACACTACAATAGTGAATATTCCAACAATGCCAACTAGCCACAGGCTGCACACAGCACACTCAGTGATTTTCATACAGAGCGCTACGTGGCGCTACCAACATAAAAACCCGAACAGCCTACATACATATGTTCAAGAACTATGCAGCAATCTCAAGTTAAGGATATTGGTCTCTTAAGTTTGCGGGTCCGTTCGTTCACACATCTTATATACCGGGTCACCAGAGGTTTGTTTTTTTCCGGTGACTTGGGGCTTTGCACTGGCCTAGAGATTCCCAGTAAAGCTAAGCAAGGGGCCAATGCCGTAAAGTGCTCTTTGTAAAACAGAAAGGTGATTCCATCCGGACCTGGAGATTTATTTGGATTTAACTACTGGAGTTTACTAATTGTTTATGCGGTTTGCTTACGTAATCTGGACAAGATTAGTACGACCTAACATCACCGGAGTAGGTGGCAGTGACGCACCGCCGCACCCGGCGCCTCCCCGGGAAGCGCCAGCAGCACGGTGCTGGACGCGGCAGCTCGCCACACCTCACCTCACGGCGCCCCAGCAATTTCGCTTTAGGAAAGTGAGCGCAGCGTCCAGCTAATGTGCCACGGGAGCGTGCCGGCCGGCCGGCGCACGCGGAGCGAGAAACCGCGCCGCCGCCGCCGTCGCCTCTCGTAACCAGATTAGCCCCGTGACTCAGCGCTGGTCGCTACCTCCAGACCTGCTACCACTGCTGCTGCACTGACGTGACGATACCGAACTGACAGCCCCACCGGCAACTACTTGCAGTCTCAGTAATTAGGTCGGCATTTCGAGCTTCACTTCTTTGCATCGTGTCCGGTAAAGAGTTAGAACTTGCAGTAAAAATCAGAGAACAATAACAGATTTCTGACGATCTTTGGCATCATCGTCATCGATAGACGGTCAGTTGACCAGATGGGTACATGGTTCCATTTTAGCACAAAACACAAAAAGCAGGTGCGGAGGCGGGGGGGGGGGGGGGGGGGGGGGAATAGAAAGGGAGGAGAGGTTGACGTACGAGTAAACAGAATACTTTTCCTGTACGAAAAGGAGCGAAAGTCATTGGTTGCATAGCTGCTAGATGTTGTTTTAATCAGCTGACCAACTGTCCATGCAGAAAAGTCAGTTAGGAAACTGATTTTTCGTAACACCTGTTGACTATTTTACAGAACTGTGAACATCAATCGACCCAGTTGAAAACTGTTTCAACACCACGAAATCGAAAGAAGCCAATGTGAAACTATGCTATTATTATTATTATTGTTTTACTTTTTCAGAAAAAGTGGAATCGCCCAACATGAATCCGCTCCGTGGGAAGTAACTGGGCTTGACACAGAGTCACTCGTTATAAGTTAGGGGGGAGATAATGTATACACTCTGTGCCCTGTCTATGGGAAAATTAAAGATTTTCTTTCTCAACCCTGGCAGAGTAAGGCAAACGAACTCATCCGCACTTGTACTAAATTCATTAATTAAGAAACCAAGAAGATGGACAGGGGTTACAACGCGTAACGGAAAATGTTGTCATCAAAATATTCGTATTTCAAAACGAAGAACTTTCTTATTGCCGAGAACTGCATTCACAGAAATACAGACTGACTTTACGAAACCATAAGCAATACACTCACAGTAAAGAGAAGTCACTGTCATTAACAACTTGTCAAGCAAGTAACGGTTATAGAATGCCTGACAACTTGGCTTTATTCCGGAAGTTAAACTTGGACGTTGGTAGAAAGCCTTTTTCCTAAACCAGAGAGATCACTACACTGATTAGAGTTCGGTGGAAGTGACAAAGGTGGGCAGCTACGTTGTCTTCCTACTACACGGGGATGTCGAATGCCGGCTGCAGCATCCTGCACACTGCTAAACAGCTCCGGCTCGAAACACTTCACCGCGCCACTTTACAACTGTGCTTCTATCGCAGGCACCATTAAGCGTCTCTTTCTGTTCTGTAGCACGTAAGAAATATGTTTATGATAGGCTCTTTACGTCTCGATTTTTCTTTCACCGGGATTTCATTTTTCGAAATAAAATTAAGATTAAAAACCGAAGTACATAGAGGTGTGACTTGTAAAGAAGGTAATCAATACTTTGTGGGAATATATATCGGAATTTAATTAATTGGGCCTATTCCTGTGTTCTTTGACTTCGCGCGAGTGATCATGTAGGTATCTTAGCACGTGGCGAGGCTGGCTAGTGCTGTAGTATTACTTGAGTAATTTCATCAATCACAGTTTCTACGCTGAAGCGCTAAAGATATTAACTGAAGTACTAGAGAAAAAAAGAGACAATGGTTTCGTGTCCTTTTATGGTTAGAAAGGAAGCGGTTTCACGACATCGAAAAGACTAAATAAGAATCGTTGAACACATGATACAGATTTTAGGGAAGTGAAAAACCCGACCTAACTGATTCATATATAAAGATGACAGTGTGTCAATTCATTCAAAGCAGTCTGCGATAGAGGAGCATTAAAAGACCGTCACTGATGCCACGCCACGCGCCGAAAAAGAACTTTTGGGTAATCCCCGAGTATCTTGAGTATCAGCGGACTTTACAAGGTAGTCCGGGAAGTGACAGCGTGTTCGCTACTCAGGCAGCTACCAGATCATGAGGCACTGTTGGTGTGGTCAATTCCGTGCCCTTGCTGCACCCTTTGAGGGGTTTCTCATTCTCCAACACTCGCATCGTTGTTCCATGAATCTTACATTCTTGTGGTGTTTTTGATTCTGATGGATGAAATGGCCAACAAGATCTTCGTATGATGAGATTCCGTCTCCAACTTTACTTTATTTTAAGTCTCCGCCTCAGTTTATTACGTTCTCCTGACATCCTTTCTCCAATGGCTTGCTTAAAATTCCTATCAGGCGAAACTGTAATCTGCATATAGTATTCTCCTTCTAGTGTATAATTTCTTGACAGTACTTTACGCAGTGCTTGAAGATAGTTATTTTTTAAATTTTAATTACAGCGACACCTCGCCATTTATAAGAATCGGTGGCTTAAAGACCTTCTCACATTGTCACAGAATGTGGTAGACACCCCATGCCGTCTTTAACCAACGAGAGAGCTTTCCACTTATCAAGCAGGAATAAAAAATGTTGTACGTCATGTATCGTGGGAGAGGTATGATTAGCACAGAGCTGGGAGCAGAAGTGAACGTTCGTTTATCCCACGTAAGCCTGAAGACAAGAATGAAAGAATACTGCCAGACAGTTAGGCTACAAACAATCTGCCCCAGAGCCATTCTGTTTTACTCGTATGACAGCAATAAAATGGTTCAAATGGCTCTGAGCACTATGGGACTTAGCCGGCCAATGTGGCCGTGCGGTTCTAGGCGCTTCAGTCTGGAACCGCGTGACCGCTACGGTTGCAGGTTCGAATCCTGCCTCGGGCACGGATGTGTGTGATGTCCTTAGGTTAGTTAGGTTTAAGTAGTTCTAAGTTCTAGGGGACTGATGACCACAGATGTTAAGTCCCATAGTGCTCAGAGCCATTTGAACCACTATGGGACTTAACATCTGTGGTCATCAGTCCCCTAGAACTTAGAACTACTTAAACCTAACTAACCTAAGGACATCACACACATCCATGCCCGAGACAGGATTCGAACCTGCGACCGTAGTCGTCGCGCGGTTCCGGACTGAGCGCCTGAACCGCTAGACCACCGCGGCCGGCTGACAGCAAGAGCACCATTCCAGTGAATAGTTGATTTTACTGCGCAACATGACATACAGTTGCAGATTCTGTAAGAAATATCAGCGAACTAAGCAATACTCTGGAAAAATTACAGAAAAAGATTAGTGTGTGAAGGAAAGATGCAAATTTTTTGGTCAAACACAACAGAAGAAGTTATTAAGAAACACTGGAAAGGTTAACTACACTGACGAAAAAAATCGCAACATTAAAAAATAATTACTGTAGAGTAATGAAATTATGGGAATACCTTTGCCTAGGTAACTTATTTAAGTGATTAACTTTTCAAAATCACAAGTTAATGTAAGCGCGAGACAAGTCATTGCAAATGTGAAATGCTGGGGCATTTATAACCGGTGTAACCGCAAGAGTATTGAATGGAAGCACACAGACGTGCATGCATAGTGTTGTACAGGTGCCGGATGTCAGTTTGTGAGACAGAGTTCCATGCCTGCGGCACTTGGTCGGTCGATACACGGATAGTTAATGCTGCTTATACATGACGCTGGAGTTGTCGTCCGATGAGTCCCACGTGTGCTCGACTGGAGACAGATCTAGTGATCGAGCAGGCCAACTCTGTAGAGCATGTTTGGTTACAACAGCAAGATGTGGGCGAGCGTTGACTTACCGGAAAACATCCCCTGGAATGCTGTTCATGAATGGTAGCGCAACAGGTCGAATCACAAGACCGACGGACGAAATTCCATTCAGGATGTGTGGGATACCGACGAGAGTGCTCCTGCTGTCATACGAAATCGCACCCCAGACCATAACTCTAGATGCATGTCCAACGTGTGTAGCAAGCAGACAGGTTGGATCCAGATTCTCTGCTGGCGTCCTTCTAACCAACACACAGAGGAAGAACCGGCTTTCATAAGATAACACAACAGACCTCCACCCTGCACCCCAATTAGCTCTTGCTTGACACCAGTGAAGCTGAAAATGATGGTGGTTTGGGGTCAGTGGAATACACGCTACAGGACGGCTGGCTCGGAGCTATCGTTGAAGTACCCGGTTTGTAACAGTTCATTGGGTCACTGTGTAACCAACTGCTGTTCAAATTCCTGCTCCAGATGCAATACGACGCACCAGAGCCATACTCCGAACACCATAGTCTTCTGTCTCGGTAGCACCTCGTGGCCGTCTGGAGCCCAGTCTCTTTCCGACCGTACATTCCCGTGATCACTGTTCCCAGCAATCACGTACAGTGGCTACATTCCTGCCAAATCTTTCCGTAATATCGCAGAAGGAACGTCCAGCTTCTCGTAGCCCTATTACACGACCTCCTTCAAACACAGTAAGGTATTTGTCGCCTTAAAGACATTCTTGACTAACATCAGCTTACCAAGGCCATTCTCAAAGGTAACTAACGCTCACGATCGTTCCTGCGAGTATTATAAGCAAACCTGATTTGCGTCTTCGTAGTGGCGTGACTAGCGTCACTCTTACGCAGTTGGTGCGAAATTTGTATACACATCATCTTCCAGATGTAGAAACACGCCTATTTACTTTTGTTTATATCGCATAACTCCTTCCTGGTGTTGTGATTGTTTTCTATCAGTGTATAAGAGGCTATGAACAAGCTTCTGTTTGAGGGCATTGCTACAGCGTATATGCAACGTAGCGCGACTACGATGTGGGTATATAAGCACCGACGTATAGACAAGGGATTACTGTGGAATTCGTGTGTTTCCGTCGTGCTTACGGTAAATGCGGTGTAAGTGGACTGTTTCTGTGTTGGCAGCACTGTGTAGCGCTTTGCATTGGATCTCTGACTGCGCTTTCTTTGTAAGAGACTCTGTGGCTGGTTGGACTCGTTGTTGGAAGATAGTCGCCAGCAGCGATGGAAGTACTGTTGGACAGTTGGAGGTGAACAGCCAGCAGTGAAGCATGTAAAATGTGAGAATTAGCGTTGATGGATGGTAGAGGTCTTAGTGTTAGCGAAGGCTAACGATCTGGAAGTATCCGACTTGGAGATTCAAACTTATTCATGATTATATATCTTTGTACAGGATGTCAATGACGATTTATATTCGTGTTTGAACTGGATGTCACATTATTAAGGTAAAAAATACATTATTTTGTTTGCAACAATACCTTCCCTTTGCTAACCTCATGCCTATTAGTAGTTAGTGGCTTTAGTAGTTAGAATCTTTTATTTAGCTGGCAGTGTTGACGCTATACCAGTAGTTCGCGTAATGAAGATTTTTGTGAGGTAAGTGCTGAATGAAATGTATAGGTTATTGTTAAGATTTATTTTTAGTAGGGACCATTCTTTTGAATTAATTATTTGGAGTCAGGTTGAAATTTTTTTGAGCAGTCAGATTGCCTTGCGCTAGAATATTGTTGGTCAGTGTTTACATGATAAGAAAAAGTAAAGGGAAAGTAGACTCAGTACGTTCAGTTTTACTCAGCTGTTTCAGAATCAAATAACGCAGAAGATTCATCTTCTCAGTTATTCAGCAATTTAAGTACAGTCACACACATTTAAATCAAGAAGTTTCAGCGGAAACGTGACCTATCGCTATGTTATCACCAAATGCATCCATATAGGACCAAGTGTTGTTATACTTTTCTTGGCTGCCGAAGGACAAACACCGATAGACATCCATCGGAGAATGAAGAATGTGAAAGAGGTAGCATTTCTGTCGAAAACCACCGCTGTAGAATGGCGCGCCAAAATCCTAGCTAGTTGCGGTTCGACACGAGATGTTGATCGGTCTGGCGGAAGTTACGCCAACTTGAGTGGGAGACTCTCGAGCATCCGCCCTGTAGTCTTGATCTCGCCCGATGCGATTATCACGCCTACAGTCCGTTAAAAAAGAGAATGACGGACCGACGGTTGCTGCCGGACGAGAATGTACAGCAGACAGTTTATCCGGGCTTCTTGACGCAGCAGGACATGGTGTTTCACCAAACAGATATCTTCAATCTGGTGCCTCAATGCTCATTGTGATTTTGCCTGATTGGCATACCGATTCTGGACTGTACGCTCTTCGAATAGAAACCATTTAACCGCCTCTTATACCTTCACTTCAGCCGTGATCGAAACTGGATAAGTTTTATGCTTCAGTCGATCAGCATCCGACAACTGTCGTGCGAATATGGAATCGATTGGTCCAGGAAAACCATCTTCAACAACGTGCAGGGTCTACGTGATCCTGTGCGACTAGCGTGCAGGATCATACAACCACGTCACGTGCACTGAGTTAGGAAAGGGAATTTCTTGCATCCACACAGACAGTGCAGTGATGGCTAGAGCACTACAGACTGTGTGCACGGCCACCAATGTTGAGGTTTCCGTCGATGCGGTAGCAGAGAGAGGTGTACCGACAGTGGCGCGACCAATGACGGCACAGGTCGCAGTGGCGGCACCGCGTCATCTTTCCAAACAAATCTCACTTCTGCATACAGCATCTCGGTGGACGCATTCAAATTATATTCCTCATCATCGCCCAACGCAGCACTGGCGTGGTGGTATAGGTTACATAGCACGATCACCTTTGGAGAGCGTCGCCGGTGATTTGTGCAGCAATAGGTATGTTTCGGACATGTTAAAGTCGATGGCTGTGCCTTGTGATAGAGGTGTTCGCAACATCCTGAGCTACCTAGTTTCAGAGGACGTTTGGCTGTTGCCCTGGCCAGCACGTTCTCCTGACCTATCACCTACTGTAAACACCTGCTCCTGGGCTACTAGGAGATTGTCACGCAATAGCCGGCCGGAGTGGCTGAGCGGTTCTAGGCGCTTCAGTCTGCAACCGCGTGACCGCTACGGTCGCAGCTTCGAATCCTGCCTCGGGCATGGATGTGTGTGATGTCCTTAGGTTAGTTAGGTTTAAGTAGTTCTAAGTTCTAGGGGACTGATGACCTCAGATGTTAAGTCCCATTGTGCTCAGAGCCATTTTTTTGTCACGCAATAACTCGCCGTGCACTACGATTGAGGAGCTCTGGCGTAATGTTGGAGCAGCATTATCTGGCGTGTCCGTTTTCGTCATCTCAGCTCAGTTTGCCTCTGTGTCAGGCCGGGTTAGAGACTCTGTTGCTGCCAGAGATGAAGTCTCTGAGTAATATCTCGCTTCGTGTCCGCCCTCAAATCGCCAGCAAATTTAATCACGTATTTTTTTCACTATACTGTGTACGCACAGTAAGTATAATATCGCTATTTATTGTCCTCCCTAGTGTTCCAGTTTTAATGGATAACGTTTATAGTCCTCCTAAAGCGGTCAGGGCCTTTTTGTTTTTATACTGAGTGGATGAAGACAGACCAAAAAGGTACCGCTCCCCCCGTGTTTCGTGTGAGCCCAGAGTCGATAGTCTCCCCGCTTATTCATGCTACAGGACTTTACTAATGGAAACGTATGTTTGTTTCTCGTTACAAACAAAATGTTTTTTTAAAAGTATTATGTGTCCATTTGGTATAGCGACCTCAAATAAGTCTAGTGCTATATTTCGTTCAAATATAACGCTTAACACAGACAGTAAGAAAAGAAGAACAACCAGTACTTCAGTGGCGACTGCTTAGCACTACTGCAGAGAGGTAGCAGTCAGTCACCCAGCACGTGCTGGTACGCGGATCGGGTCAGCTGGGCTTACTGAAACAAACTCCGGGTTCTTCTACGAAAATATATTGAGTGTGACTTTTTACTTGTTTATTCACTGTCAGTCTCTAATATATTCTATAACAGCAACAGGCACCGAAAAAGGGATAAACATTCGTTCACCAAATCTTCTTTATCCATTCAGTTTGTATTCTGAGTACAGGTTCCTAAATCTTCTTTGTCCCGCCGCGCATAAGCTGTACAGATTTAGTCTTCAGCACCGCTTTTCTTTGAGACGCATGACGAGATGCGGAGATATAGATCGGAATGTGAAGATTCTTTGTTTTCACCGTCACCGAGGGATGCCTCTGCTTTCTTCTTAAACTTCAAGGAATGATTATCGTTCCTCGTTTTCAAGTTATACCGTAATCGTAAACGCGGCTGGGTATTCGTAACTACAGCACATATCAGTCATAGGTTTGTTTTAGTTATATCTGTGTTGTAAACATTGTGAACTAAACATACATTGCGATCATAAACGAGAAATAGAATGCGACTGCATAGTGAAATTTGGTTATATGGAGGAACAGTTTATGAGATTATAATCCACACAGCTATTTCACTATCAGACGCAAATCCGTGCGGAACCTCGATTTTCCTAATTTAGCTACAAGTTTCAAGAACGCTTATTCGGTGAATTTTGCTTTTGAAGTAATTACATGTCGCAACCAACCGTGAATCCCCTTCATTTCATAGTCTATACCCAGCGATGGAATTTAAACTTTGACTGTTACTTCAGTTTCACGTTCGGCTACAGTCGGAAGAATGTGATAAGAAATAAAGACATCAGAACCAAGCTGGAAATACATTCAGTTAACATGTTTACAAATCATAGTAAAATGACTGTAGCATACGGCAGCATACGAGAATTGGGACTAACAGAACAAGCACTAAATTATAAACCAAACGGAAAGCGAAATCAGTAAAGGGGCAGAGTAATGGAAGAGAAGAAGAAGAAGAAGAAGAGGAAGCTACTCTGAGAGACTTCTAGAAACGAATTTTAAACCGTAACTTCTCATCGATGTCGAGGTTATAACAGATGGAACACTAGTTGGACAACGATGTCTTTGGAATCGGCCATGACTCCGCTGAAGCAGTCACTGCAGCATTCGCCAGGTGTAATTTAGACGAGTGGAAATTCTGTTCTTAGCCATCGCCGCTTCCCCCTCCCCCCTCCATGTAACAGAGATTCTACCAGATAATATATTAAAAATGGTTACAATGTAATACGGACTCATTACCCTTGACTTACAAATTATCTACCCAGGCAGATAAGATCGATCGACGTCGTAGTCCCTCATTTTGTACTATGAACAACTCTAGCTGCCTGCTTCTCAGGAAATGTCGCTACCAACACTCAACCGGTTTCTCAATGCTTTTTATCACAGTGGGATTCCATACGGCGCCCGGTAACGCAAGAAGTGAATTATTCTCCTTAGAAGGAAATGGCAGGGGCACCTGCAGAGCTGGCGAGATAGGCAGCAAAACAAGCAAAAAACGCCTCAACAGCGAACAAAGTTCCTATCTGTTTGAAACCCGTTCCCTGTCTACCGGAATGCCGCTATCAGTGCAGTAAACAGACCGAAAGTACAGCTGCAATTGTATTCAATTACATTAAGCATTAGAGCATGTTATTATTGAAGGAAAAAAGCCGTATTTAGTCTTGTCTATTCATTGCCAATTTACTGCAAATGGCGCTTGTTTTATTTTTTATCTAAGTTACATATTACTTCTTTAGAAGTAATCAATTAAAAATAGACACTAACTCACTCGAATATTCGATATCATCTAAGCTGCTTTGAAAGCAGATCATATCAGTGATCAATAGGTTTTACGTTTTTCGATGTTTCAACACTTTACTCGCATGTCTCAAGGACTTACAATTGCACTCAGCGTGAGTGAAGTAAAACATAGTTCCACTGGAAGAACATAGCCCATCTACAAGCACAAGCAGAATTTCTATACGTATCGCTGTTCCATGTACAACAATAAGGCGCACAATACATTTGCACGGACTCTATCCCCAGTCCTTACAGAGGATTCAGCACCTTCAAAAAGTAGGTTACGGTAGACGATTGGAATTTTGTCGCTTCAAGACCACTTCTTTGTAATTGTGTGGTGTGGTATGATAGACGTTAGACATAAGACCTTCGCAAATGTTGGAACAATAATTTGATCAAGTGATGTGATCAAAATATTGTTCCAAGATTTGCCAAAGTTATGCATCATATTAATTCTTCTGCCGCCAATCGCATAAAGCAACGCGTTAGCCTCGCTCTTGTTTGTGAAAGAATCCATTACACTCGTCAGCTGTTGGATTTCGTTTTCAAGGCTGTTCGACTTCACTTAATGATTGTTTCAAAAATGTCGGCTTTTTCTTGGAACTGACTGGACGGTAGTTCATGATCGCAGACTGAGAATTGTGTTCTGTAACTGCCAGGCATTTGCCAGATCGCAGGATAGGTGCTGACACCGCAAAAAGTGTTGAGAGAAAGACTGAGAGCCTCTTGAAGGAAAGTTCCTTTCCGTAGGAGACATGAGTCTTCATACTTATTGTCCGTTTCCCCGTGTGTTATAGGGACCTTCCGAACATCCACAAAGAAGGGGTTCCTCTACATCCGGTTGTCAGTAAAGTAGATACTCTGACATATCGTCAAGCAAAACGTCTTGCTCACTAGTTGGTCGGTGGGAGCATCACATTAAAAACTCGGCGAAATTATTACGTCGACTAGAGGAAATGCGTCTGAACTTCTCTGCTATCGTATATAGTATTGATGTGGTCTCTCTCTTCACTTATGATCCTTTAGTTGAGGATATGTTTCGTATTGAACTGAGAAACTATTTCGATGCGTGTTGGGTTCCGCTTACTTTTCATTCCATGATCATCACTATGAGCAGACGGATGGAATTGTGATGGGATGCCCGTTGTTATCTATTATTGCAAATTTGTTTATGAAAGACTTCGAGAAATGTGCTTTGGAGTCAGCGGTTTTAAAAACTTCTTGTTGTTTGGCCTCATGGTGGCGACAATATGAATGACCTTTTAGATCACCTGAATTTAATCTACCAGAATACTCGTTTTACGATGGAGGTGGAAATGGATGGCAGCCTTCCCGTCTTTGAACCGTTGCTCAGGAGGAAGGCTGATTGTACGTTGGGACATGCTGTTTCTAGGAAGCCTTTCATACTGATTTCACTGACAGTTGTCGCTGTCCAGCTCACTGTGAAGAGGTACATCGTTTCTTTTTTCACAGGACCTACGTCATTTCACGCCCTGAGAGTGTGTCAGCTGAGTTAGTCCATCCTGAAATCCCCTTCCGTCAGAGTGGACAGATCAGATGTGCGTTGCGCTATCGATCAACCGTGTACTTGGTGAGTGATGTTAATACCGAGGTGGCACCTAAGTCTAACGCTTTTTGCCACACACAGGCAGCATTCCCCAAAAGACAGGTTTTTTGCGGAAAATGATGTTAAATGTGTTTTCCGACCAGCGTCTAAGATTAGGGTCCTTTTGGGTTCCGTTAAGGATGATCATGGTTTGCCTAAAACGGCTGTCTGCTGGATTTATTGTACTTGTGGCATGTCAATGTTGGTCAATACTGGTCAGACTATGAGGACCGTGGAGGACCGGTGTACTGCGCATAAGAGTCACACACACTTAACAACAACCGACCAAAAGGACTGCTGCAGAACATTCCCTGCACACCAGCAATTCTACGGAACATAACAACACTGAGATTCTAGAAAGCACTTCCAGTTACTGGGATCTTGTTATTAAGGAAGCACTCGAGATTAAATTAGCAAGTAATCTTGTAGATGGAGATTGAGGTTTTCTGCTTAAATTCTGCGTAGAATCCTGCTCTCTCCCTCGTCAAAACGTGGATTTAAAGTCACCTAACCCGTTTTATATTAATTTCCACTATAAACAATTTCTGGGGTCGGCCATTTGTGGTTGTGTAGTGGCGCCAGTGTTTAGAATGTGTGTATGTGTGTGTGTGTGTGTGTGTGTGTGTGTGTGTGTGTGTGTGTGTGTGTGTTATCCTTCCGGAGTATCTCTGCAAACCAAGAGCTTAAATTCGCTTGCGCAGCGTTACTTGCTGCAGCTGTGCCTCGTAAGTGACAGGTTGGCCTCCTGTCGGAATACCGGCGGTTGTCGACGACGTCGCCCGGCAGTATGCCTGCAAGTTATTGGAACACTGTATGTTCTCGGATGAACTCGTGTCTCACATTAGACAATAAGTTGATTGGGCCTGTTATGTTACCCCATCGTCTTACAGGGCCCTGCTGTGTACAGCAAGCTGTGCTACACTGCTAGACGGGAAACCAAGTCTTAGCGCGCCTGTATGCTACGAGTGAGAGTGATGGCCGGAGTGTCCGTGCGGTTCTAGGTGCTACAGTCTGGAGCCGAGCGACCGCTACGGTCGCAGGTTCGAATCCTGCCTCGGGCATGGATGTGTCTGATGTCCTTAGGGTAGTTAGGTTTAATTAGTTCTAAGTTCTAGGCGACTGATGACCTCAGAAGTTAAGTCGCATAGTGCTCAGAGCCATTTGAACCATTTTGAACCAGTGAGAGTCCTCTCATGCCAGCAAGAGACCCAAGTTGCCCAGAAATGTTTTTCCCCAGAAGCGTCCCTCCGTAAAAATCTTCTACGTTTATACGAAATGGAGGGAGAAGCGTACAGGCGTCTCACTCCCGCCCACTCTATGGGATTGTACTTTTTGCTGTTAGGAGACCAACTTCCGGTGGAATTTACTTCGTCTGGCATGGAACAGATGAGATCCCATGACAGTGGGTATTTTCCAGTACCTGGTGGAAATAAATAAGCGGAAAATTGAGGGACACAGTACTTTTTAGAGAAGAGGTATTATTCGGAGAAGTAAGAGACCAACGAGAATACCTGAATTTCCTTCCTGAGCCTTACTGACCAGTAGAAGGAATGTTTAAACATCTTTCAGAAGCTACTGGGAGCTCGCGGAATCGAGACAGCAGCAAGGATACAGGTTGTATGCCCTTGTTTTGGGGGCACGTCTTTCGGAGCGGACCTGCAAGATGTGCAGATTCACGGTAGTCAAGTTACAGACCCACTCTCAACTTGTGTAATTCATTGATCTTAAATGTATGAGTGATCATTACTTGCAGTACTATAAATATGGATTTGCCTGCTATTGCGAACTAAAGAAATGTTTCGGAAGCAAAGTAGATGACACAGCCAGTGCACTGAACTCTGAGGCAGCAGGCGTCCGATTGTGTTTCTTCGGGAAAGGGACTACGCCGGATGGCGGTCATGCAATGGCTAGGGAATGGCAGAGCCTTATTTGACGCCCTGCGGCGCCTCTGGACAAATTCTGCAGCAGGGAGAACTTCCTGTTGCAAGCACTTGCAAACACGTTTTATGAGATCGAGTGAGGAGGAGCGTTAGCAGAAAGCACTATTGTCTGCCAGAAGGAGAAACGACTTACGGTAAAGGCAGTACAAAGCAGCACGGGACAGACAATTTTTTATTGTTCATTTTATTTCATTATTTTTCAGCACATTTCATTCCCTTCACTGAGGGGGGAGAGCGAGCCTTGCTATAGCTTGCAAGAGGTAATCTGTCTTCAGCCAAGGAATCACGTGATGTTTTTTTTTTTTTATTTACATCCATATTTTCTTTGCTTATGTGAAATTACATTATTTTGTTAAAAGAGTTTGGGGGATTTTTGGATTACATTTAGAAAAGAAAGCCCCACGTCTTTGGGAACCGTAAGAGGCCGCTGAATGTGGAGCTCTTAGACTAAAACTGTGTTGAAGAATATAAGAAGGACCGACATTCGTTCATATGGAAGTTTTAGTCCAGGAAAGAGGCCTGCACTCTCAGAGACGCCTTTTTAGTGGTCGGAGCTCACAGGAGATAGAAACCAGCTAGTCAGTGCAAGATTGTAACGAAAGCGCGTTGAAGGAAGACTTCCTTGGCGGATGCCATCGCACAGTATCTAGAGAATTCATCTAATTCTTCTCTCCACCTGGCTGCGTCGCAGAGCTTGTCTTTATGACGCCACCCGTGAAGGAAGGATCGCAAATTGACGTCGCAGCATTTCTACCACCAACAACAATAATATGGTGCGACCGAGCCGCTCCTGCGTGAGATGCAGGGAAAGTCAAATAAGTTATATCTTAGAGCTTCGTTCTAACGATTGGTCTTACATGTTATGAAATGTTTGCTTCCAAATTCCACAAGAGGTACGAAGTACTATCTTCCATAATTCTATGTGTTGCCTTCAGTAGTTCTATCCTTTACTGACTCATTTCTTCATGATCACTCTGAACTTACGTGATTTACTCTGAGTATTATCCCAAACCCTTGGAAATTAGCAGACTTGGGTTCGCACAGTTATCGAGATGTTATCAAAAATGTCTTAATGAAACATTATTCAGAATTAAACATTTTTATCATAATTGTGAATAAATAAACCAAATAAAACAATTTCAATCATTTTAAAAACCACATACTCCTCTGGGGCAGAGGTACTGTCTTGAAGTGGTTTATGTGTGTAGCGTTTGTAGTTAGTGACCCATAGCGGCAAAAGAAGCTGCTTTTCACATAAGAAGAGACTTCAGCTATTCGAAAGTGACTTGCCTATTAAGGAGACCTACTAAGGAGACTGCCTACCCTACGCTTGTCCGTCCTCTTTTAGAATACTGCTGTGCGGTGTGGGATCCTTACCAGATAGGACTGACGGAGTACATCGAAAAAGTTCAAAGTAAGGCAGCACATTTTGTATTATCGCGAAATGATACAGGATTTGGGCTGGAAATCATTAAAAGAAATGCGTTTTATGTTGCGGCGGAATCTTCTCGCGAAATTCCAATCACTAACTTTCTCCTCCGAATGCGAAAATATTTTGTTGACACTGACCTACATATGGAGGGACGCTCACCACGATAAAATAAGGGAAATCAGAGTTCGTACGGAAAGATATAGGTGTTCATTCTTTCCGCATGCTATACGAGATTGGAATAATAGAGAATTGTGAAGGTGGTTCGATGAACCCTCTGCCAGGTACTTAAATGTGATTTGCAGAGTATCCATGTAGATGTAGATGCTACGGACGGGCATATGTTTCTGATTAGTTATTTTCCAGATTTTTTAGACCAGGGGTTCAAGTTATAAAAGCGAGATCATGCTTCAGGGACAAGAGGAGCCGTGTCATGGACAGGAAAAGATGTTACCTAAGACCTGGAAGGATGGGGAAGTCTCTGGCTGGATGTAATGGTCAGGCAGGAGGTGGTAAAAAAAATAAATGTGTGTATGGTATTACTGGCCAGGAGTCCCATGCCGGATGTTCAGCCGTCTGGGGCAAGTCTTGTTACCTGACGCCACTTCGGCGACATGCGCACCGATGATAATGAAAACAAGAGACACCCCCTGTCCCGAGCACAGAAGATTCGCGACCCGGTCGGGAATCGAACCTCTGGCCCTGTGATCGAGAATCAGTAACGCTGACCTCAAGACCACGAGCTGCTGGCTATTGTAAAAGATTTACTGGGAAAGGATGTAAAGGGTACAATATATGACAGTCACTTTGGCTTTAAGAGGGATAAAGGCATCAGCGAGATACTTTTGACGTTGCACTTGGTAATGGAAACGGATTAACACGGATTTAAGTCAAGGATGCGGTCTTCCGACATAGCTGGTCAATCTATTCATTCTGCTTTCGCCTATGAGTAAATATGCAGATGTGGCTCAGCTTTACATTTCAGAGTCATCGATGTCAGTTCATTGAGCGTAAGAATTAGGTAGCACATCCTAACACTGTACATGCACTGTTTGACAAAGAACTGAAGCACTGAGAAGACACAATCGAATGTCAGTCAATACACGTACACATCATCAGCGGGTATGTAAAAGATCCAACTTTCAATTCTCTGTGACAAGCAGAATGATCACTACAGTGCATTAGTTTCGTTCATGTTTTGTCTTGTTACCAGGCCTGGCAGGGTATATAATTGGCATAAGTGCCATATATTGAGTGATCATCATGAAGGACATGGAAATGCTGTGTGTTAATAGCAGTTTACACACGAACTGTCACGTAAATTGTTTTATAATTTAATATGCAGGTCCCAACTGTCGATAACGCCAAATCATTTAGTCTGCACGAAAATTTCAACCAATACTCGTTACTGCCAGTGACTGCATTGCTAATTTTTTCCTCTTTCTCCTTTCTTCTTGATACAGTGAGAGAGTACTGTTATTGCAGCACCCTTGGCAGGGCTTTCAGCCGGCTCATGGAAGGGAAGTTAACAGGAGTGTCATAAAGTTGTTTGGCGCTGAAAGTCGTTCTCTATGCAGGTATGTGCCTTGCTGGAATGTTTCTTCAGATTCTAGTAGGGGATTTTCTGATTGGTTCCTGGTAATTTTTGTTTTGGTAGAAGGAGCGAGTTCCCATGTGTGCAGACATGTAGGGGTTTTTGTCGGCAGTGTGTGACAATTTGTCACGTAGTGGGAGAGACACCACACTTTATTGGTTAACAATGACAAAACCCAGAAGAGAAGAAATTGTTAAATTTCTTTATGAAATTGTCACTTGTTGGACCTTCAGATTTCTGCTACAGCTGGCGGACAACATTCTGATGTGGGCGGAATCAGCTTAGTTTCAGAGAGTATAGTGAGAACACACTTCACTTACGGACACCGCAGATGATGCTTATTCCAGGGCTTGAGGCAGACCTGCAGACAGAGATACCTCCAACTTAGAGCAGAGTGCAGAGGTTGAGCTGAACTTCGAGTTTTAAGACACTACTACAGCCGTCTTCCACCCTCGCACAACTTACGAGTGGTAAGAATGTGCTGTCGTTGGAGCCAGCAGTATGAGGGGAGCGCAAAGTCAGTTCATTTGCATCAGGGTTTCGTTTCACAGATATAAATTTCATAGCCAGTAGTCGCACCCATCATACACATCGGAGAAAGTACTGCCGATCGCTCGTGCTTCTCCAATACCTTTCCTTTAAACACTACTCTTCTTCACTATTGTTGGTAGCATTCGCGACATTGCTTTAATCCGTTCTTCTTTGCGCTCACCCACCAGTGCTAAGACTATAGTCCATACTGCGATCCCTTGTCTGTTCATTAAATGTTCACATACTTCATTCAGTGGGTAAATCATTTTGTTAGATGTTTTATGGCAATTAAGTTGTTACAGTGATCATGAGATATCACTTAGTGAAAGATGATCAATTGCGCGCTCTTGTTTATTTTAAATTTGCATGATCTTCTGGGAAGCTTCCCACCCCTGTAGTAAATGGGATCGGATCTGTAGCATTTTTTAGCATTTTAGAAGTTTGTTACACTGCTCAGTTGTCACAGACCTTTCGCAAGTCTAAAAGAAATTGAACTTAGAGCCGGTCAGGATAGGAAATAAGTTTCCTGGTTCGGAAGCAGCATAATGTTTTGACACTGTATATTTTTAATTGTAACCCATGCAACTACATTAGCACTTGGACACAATGATTGAGGAAAATACCTCCCACCAACACACGGCGCTAGCCGTACAACACTCTTGGTGCTCAGGTAATTCTTTAAATTAAAATTTAAAATTTACATTCCAAATTTAAAATTTAAAAAAATTAAAAGAGACAATATAAACAGAAATTCAGCCTCTTGCAGAATTAAAGTACTGCTGGATCCAGGCTTTCAAGAACGGCTTCAGGAAATTTAACATTTAAGGCTGAATAGCGAAAGCACGCCAAAATCTAGATATTAAAGCTTAATATTCAACTGACTACTATGGCGGAGCTCGCCCAGTACTCTTGTTAAACGTAACAGGATAACTACTAGATTTACATTTGAAGCCAGCAAAGCTGTAGCCGTAAACAATGATATAAGGTACAGGTTAATATACCAAAATTTTCAACATTCTTATTACCAACCTAACCACATTAAATATTCATTATTTGCTGAGCAGTCAAGCGGCCGCCTTAGCTAAACAGCTATTGAAGTAAGGGGGTTAAAGGAACCACTACTTAATGAAAAGGTACAGTTACGTTCGTGATCGGCAACACTCAAGTTTAAGCGTAATGCTAAATCACGTTAAACCATTAAAACAATACAGTTACCGAATGCTGCCATTTTTACATTTCCAGCAGACAACTATTTCGTACCTAATCCACAGATAAGAATGCCACTAGCCACACACATCAGTGCACCAGGAAGCAATTTTTAATCCTTGTCTACAACATACCAAGAATATACGATTAGGTGTGAAATGCCCTGCTTAACCCGCAGGACAGGACAGATAGAATAAATTGCGGAAAGGGGCCAAAATAAGGGGCTCTCAGTTACACTCGATCATACAACTTTATTATTTGATAAAACATTACAAGAGCCCAAAAAAAATTTTACACACACAGCTCTAATGTTTGGGACTTAATTACCGACTGAAAGCCACTTTAATTTAAAAATGGCTGAAGGCCAATAACTTAATACGCAAGCATAATCAGAAATTTAAAAAGCAAGCCTTATCGTAAAAAAGTTCTTTAGTCAGGCTGAAGTAAACAAGTTAAATTAAAATCGGCTGAAGGCCGAAGACTTAAAAATTCAAAAAAAATTTTTAAAATGCCAAAGGGCTTACGTGAAACAGTACTCTAAACTAGGCTGAAGGCCTTAAGAGTAAAATAACTCTAATTTATAACACAAAACCGGCTAGAATCCATACAAGTACCAACAACAAGAACAAATTTTTTTAAAAAAATAAGGCAGTCCACACAAGGGCGCCCAGATGTTCGAGTGTCGGCCTGTAATTCAAACACTAACGCTCGCTTAAGTGAGACAGGCAGTCGGGCCAACCATTTACGCTCCGACGACAACCCCAACCGGCCGACAGTCAGCGGAGCCACCGACAAGATAACTTCCATATAACCCGATCAGGACAGAACAGGGAGTTCAACGGAACAACGTAGAAGATATTGGCGCCCCCAACCAATCATACAGGGAGCTCTCAAACTACACACCGTGCTGGACAGCAACAACACGATGAGGAAACTGCACTGGCTGAAATTTACGTCAAAGCCCAGGGCAGGTAACCGGAACGTTAACGGCCATAAGGGAGAAGATACCGCTGGTACACTTCAATTCATATCACCAAATACAGTGAAACTCCAACTTGAAAACAACGTTGTTGCTCGCGGGAATATCCCAACAGCCGACAACGAACTCCAAACGACACAATGTGTACAGTCTTGACTTGCTGGTAGGTTAAACCAAAACTCAACTTTCGTGTCCATTGTCGGTGAGCCACGGACCTCGTAGCAATGTGAATAGCGCCACACTCTCCGACACCGCGTAGAGACAGCAAGCGAGCAATGGCCAAACTACGCCGCTCCGAGAATTCCTCACTGCTCCACGCCAACCGACCGACTCCTCAGAGCCAGTACGCCGACAACATTTTGAAATAACTTGTCAGTCAAAATCACACAACCTACACACAGTTTCATGAACACTTGCACGAAGAACTAGATAATGCTAACGGCAGTGCCTGTATAATAACGGGACGAATCACGAGTCGGCACACACAGCCAACTCATAAGCGATCGCAGGCCAAATACACGTTATCCGGCAGGACGACCGACCGACGACCAACCAAGTCGTCCCCACTCCAATCATGTGTGTCGGCAACCGTCGGGCGAGTCATGGCGGTCTGGACCTCACTGCTGCCGCGCCCCGACTGAGCTTGTGCCACGTGCCAACTCAAACACTGCCAGGTCCGATCTAACTGCTGGCACGTTCCAAGTGACTGGTCGACACACGACGACCGGGAAGTCATAGCAGTCCAGAAAAGATAATATGGCAGGGCTTATACGGATAAGCATGCTCCTGCCGGTCACGGGCAGGCAAAGCAGCAACTCAATGCCACAAGTAATAGAAACTAACATAACGAGGTGGCAGTAGGGCAAAAACAGGATGTTAAATAAGAGATAGCACGAACACGAGCCACGCACGACTCAAGGTGATTTGCCAAAACACACTTCTTAACATGTACATTTTGCCCTAATACGCACCTTATGCTCTCCAGAGCGACACACAGAATCGTGACAATTTTAGACACACGAGGGTATCTCGAACAGCTGTCAATGCAACTCGCTTCCGCCCTGCTGCCCGTCCTCTCCACAGCTGACTGTCTCCACGTTCTTTCACGTGTTCACCGACCTCCTCCAGGCCACCACCTCCGAAATGCCGACATCGCTCCCCTTACATACCCATCAAAATCACGCGGTCGCCGGGGTGGGCACGGCCCCTGGCTCGACACAAAAGAAATGAATGCGCGCAAAATGGACCCGCAGCTCGATGGACATGCATCAGAAACATGAAGGCAGGTATACTCGAGATTCCGGTCGACCATGTCTGACCACAACGAGCGAGGTTTGCTGTTCTGTGCACTAAGCACATCGTAACCTCTTAAAATCTGTGCCTGCCATCTCTGGAACATTCTATGTCATCCTGCAGCATTGCGTCGGAAAACTACTGAATACGATTTCAAGTCGAGGCTGGTAGTGACGGAGGGAACTATGATGGTACAACGGAACGTCAGACATCTTGCGACCTCATGTGTTACCTCTCACGTGATAGTATCATAGTGCCATTTTTCAGCCGGCCGCGGTGGTCTAGCGGTTCTAGGCGCGCAGTCCGGAACCGCACGGCTGCTACGGTCGCAGGTTCGAATCCTGCCTCGGGCATGGATGTGTGTGATGTCCTTAGAGTAGTTGGGTTTAAGTAGTTCTAAGTTCTAGGGGACTGATGACCACAGATGTTAAGTCCCATAGTGCTCAGAGCCATTTGAACCATTTTTTGCCATTTTTCAACAGTATACTGCTCCTCCACACTTGGCATGTGTCTTTATCAACTGTCTAGGTGTTCCTGAGGTACTCCTGTGGCTAGCAAGATCTCCAGATTTGTTTTCAATAGAACACGTCTGTGAGTAACCCAGACTTCAACTGCTTCCCAGTGGCAGCATCCAGGTTGTCAAAGACAAGTTGCCGTAGTTATGGGTTAGATTGCCTCAGGTGGAGGATACAATATCTGGATGACACCTTCCCCTACCGAATCAGTGCATGCATTCAGGTCAGGAAGGTTGCAGTGTCATACTGATAAGTTGGCTATTTTGTATTTGTAATCACTGAAATAACATCAGAAATCCTTTCAGCAGGTGAAGTTTTCTCCTTCCGTTCTGGGTGCCTCAGTTTCTTTGTCAGGCATGTGTTTATATCTACATCATTAGCTGCAACTATGCGATGAACGTCAAATAGTCTAACATTATTTTACTACCAAAAACCGGTTAATGTCTCGAAATTTTGTGAAATTGCTGTGATCATTGTCAAAAGTTGTAATACTGTCTACATAATGAGCAGAAATCTACTCGCTAAACTAGTCACTATAGTAGGAACTATGCTACGCATCTCGGAGAACAAATAGTCAGCTGCCACGGAACAAGTACGATGAACTAACTTTCAAACGGCCTTCGTATAAGGAGCACGCAGAATTTTTTAACTAAATGGAAGTAACAAATGTTTCCCCGAACACACAATTTTGGCAACATGGAGTGGTTACTAACAAATTCATTTAAGACGTGTTGTCATGGGTCCTGGGTCACATTCATAGGGAAATTTCTACATGTAAACTTGAAATAGATCCCAACCTGGTGCTGTTGGTTCTCACTAAAATTAGCACCTGCCAAATCGCTTCCGTCATGACTCTGACCCAGGCGTCAGTTGCAGATGTAATTTAACTACGAACAGAAATTAAGGCCAGGTGGGGATTAGACAGACTCAAAGTAATAGATATATCGAAAAAACCTCTCAGTTGCAGATACATGCAGCTTGTTTAATGATGATGTGGTAGCCATGAAATCAATGGCAAAGAACGTTGTCCAATTTACTCGGATTTCTGGATCAGCAATCACTGCTCGGCCAACATAAGAAAGTGGCACACAGTAAATATAGACATACACAAGAAAACGAAGGCGAGTGTCAGAGAGATTCTGTCAAATGATGATACGAAAGAAACACAATATTTAGCTTTGCCCAAGCGCCGGCAAGTATGCTATCGATATTAAGTGATAGTCACACTTTCTTCATGGTAATAACTATTAATCGAGTAAAAACGGTTCCATCCATGCTGTGCGCCTGGAACAGCAACCAATTATGAATTTCTTGAAATGAAACAATTTCGGTAGCAAAATCTTTTTTATTTACATGTAATGACTCGTTCCGCGCTTTTTGGGGCATCATCGGATTCCACGTTAATTTTTCTGTCAATCTCATGATGCCCCAAAAGGGCGAAACGCACCATTGCCTGTAAATAAAAAAGATTTTGCTACTGAGACTATTTCATTCAAGAACTATTAATCGAGTTCTCACATCTAGCGATCAAGAAGATGCTTAAATGGTTTTCTCATAAAAAAGTGGCAGGCTTCACTAAACGATTGGGGCTTCAGCATACACTAGCACCGTAGCAACACGGCATGTAAATTGCAAATCCATGTTACTCAAAGCCTAGACGTCTCCAGTGCATAGGTATGCGTAGTTATTCAGAATCTTGTCAACTCAGTGCTCCAACTTAACTTACGGTAAACGAAAAATAGTCTAATCTCGAAGATAAAACACCTATATTTGCTCAGCGAGAAATATTTTTAAATTTTTCATACTTCTCTGAAGCACGGAAAAGTTAAATAAAAGGTTGATTGGGCGTCCAGTTACCCCTGTCGTGCTTATCGGCATTAATGGTGGATGCCGATCACGATTATCTCGCATAAACAAAGTATAATTCTACAACTAATAAACGTATTGGAAATATTTGTTTAGGGCACACATATAGACAACATGTCAAAGTAGTATTGCTCTAATTCACATTCATTAACACACACATCACAAAATGATTCAAACCGTAGTTACTCTGACTTTACTAGTCAAGCCTGGATTTTGTCTTGGATAGAGAGTGGAACCATTTAAGTTCCTTAATGAGTAGGAGAACATTCTGCGATGAGATATTTCTCTGGCTATCTCTTCATTAATGGTCTGAGTACATTTTCTGGTGAAATCAAGTTTAATAGGAGACATTTTTACTTTCCTTTTCCTACCAGCAGGGGCAGACAATGTAAAACTATCTTCTCCTAAAGATAAACATAATTAGTTTTGTCGTAGTTGTCTGTTTACCGACAGTCATGATTATAAGAAAGTGTAGAGTCAGTACAGCAGTCAGTATTTCCCTTTGTCTGCAAGAACATTGTCCCTACGTAACATTCAAGGCCACCAGAGAGGAAGGAGAGAGAGAACAATGAATGAATATTATTCACGGCCACTATGTATCATACGCAGATCAATATCCTCTGAAGCTCTGCAGTCTCGAACGGATTAAAACGATTTTAGTTGCAATGTCCGCGGATGCAGGTCAAAGATAGCGGACGCAGATGAGGGACTGGAGGATGTGGTGGGGATAGCATTTCTCCAATCTGCGGTGACCTCCAATAATCGCGATGTGGACTCAGAGCAACGCAAGATGATACCACGTAATTTATGTCTACAATTGTACTCCACAGAACCATCTTATGGTATGTTGTCGAGAGTATTGTATGTACCACTGTCACCCCCCTCCCCTTTTTTCTGTTCCAGTTACGGTTGTTGCGCGGATGGGATGACTTGTGAGCTCGAATCTGTCTAATTGTACCTATGAGGTCTTTTTGCGATGTATATGTAGCAGGAAACAATATTTTGGTGGACTCTTCAAGGAAGTACGCTCACGGAATTTTAACGGTAAACCGAAAGGGATGCACAACGCCTGTCTGTCAATGTGTCGATCGAGAGCATCCATGGCGCTTTCGCGTTTACTAACGGAACCTGTAACGAAATGCGCTGTTCTTCTTTGCATCTTGTCTATTTCTCCGATCAATATATTCTGGTAGGAGTCCCAGACCGATGACCGTGAGTGTTGTTTGCTACCTGTTCCACAGGTGGACTACACTTCCTAAGTAGTCTTCCGACATATCTCAGTCTGCTATCTGCCTTTCTAGTCATGTTTCATGTGGTCAGTCAGATTTAAAAGCACGCTCCCTTGTAATTAATGGACGTGACTGTTTCCAGTGTTTGTCTAGTAATTTTCTAACCGAATAATAATGTATCTATCTGACCATTTACACGCACGACGTTATATTTATTTATGCTGAGGGTCAACTGCCAGTTTCTGCACCATTCGTCGATCCACTGCAAATCGTCCTGCACTTCGTAGCACTTCTTCAAGCGTGGCGACTTCTCTGGAAACATTAGTCTAAGAGTCAGGGTTCGGTTTGGGAAGGGAAGGGGAGGATAAGTTGTCACTGTTAGTTACAGTCTCTTCCAAACCCCTAGCCACTCCCCCCCAATGTAACTTGCTACAACACCCGCATTTAAATTGTCAGCAGTGTCTACGCGTGTAATAACAACAGTAAATACGAATAAAATATTTAATATGATAATAATTTGTTTCAATTAATGCTTTAGCATAACTTCCAAGAAACTGAAATATTCAGAGGTGTATTATTTGTAAAGGAAACGCCCAAATATATTGCAACTGCTTGTATCATGCAATTGATTTAAGAACTACACAGTCCAATCACATAAATGTGACCACCGCTTACCTTCGACGTCAGTGTGCAGTAACCAATCACAGACGGTTGGTGTCAGAAGTAGCAGTGAAGGGTATATAAAGCGTGTCGAAGAAAACGCTGAAAACAATGCAGCTGTTGTCGTAACGCGGAAGCGGACTAATTTATATGATGACCAAAAGGGCATGATCATTGGCTTTCAGGGCAAGGGTTGAAGAAGTTTCGAAATGGCTAAGTCTGTAAACTGTGCGCGTGCTTAAAGTATACCATGCATGGCAAAATGTCGCTATCCGAAACTGGCGCCAATGTAACTCTAGTATAATACGAGCCATAGCTGATGGGGCTGAATATCGGTTATAGAGATGTGTACAGACAAATAGGCGTTCAACTGTTGAGCAACTGACAATAGGAGGGCAAATACAGCGTCACCCCACGTTGCTTGTTGCCAGATTTATTCAAGATGGCGGATCCAAGATGGCGGCCATAGATGTGGCGATGTAGCCGGACGTCATGGAGGAATGTTCAAATTTTGCGGGAAAGTAGGTCAACTGGGCTACCTCCACTAACCTAACCCTCCTCCCCTCCCCCTCCACTCTCTTCCCCTCCCACATCTGGATATTTATGGGAAAATGACTCAGTCTGTACTGGGCTGCCAGACAGGATGGACATAAGTCTTTGTTTTGTGTGCATTGTTTATTTAAAAAGTTTGAGTTGTCATAGGTAGTAGCTCCATCTAGTGTGTTCTCCATGAGATACGGAGTCCAACTGACCTAGTTCACAACAACAACACCACCAGAGGGCGCTGTCAGCCCTCCCTCTCGCCCTCCTGTGACGTAATCCAAGATGGCAGTCTGGAGAAGCAATTGAGGGAAAAGGATTCAGTCTGTGTCTAGCTGCTACACTAGAAGTACGAGCATAATTGTTTACTGTGTTAAGTGGATGTGATGTCTGTACTGGAGAGGGATGAGTATATTAGATATAATCATGCATCAGAGGACTGTGCCAATAACAAAGGTATTTGATGAAGACGAATACGCTTTATGAAAGAATGAAGATGCAGCAGTATGTGGCTAAGGGGGCGAAGTTACACTTCACAACTTTTACTGATAAATGTGTGCGCTGTAACTGTAGATCATTTGATAAACGTCCAGTCAGTCTTCCGAAGCGCAAGAGGCATGACGTTCACCCCAGAGTCTTCACACCCTGCCGGTAGACACGCCACGCGCTGGGCTCCCTGCCACCAAAGGTCACGTGCCGGCTTACGCCACGGCCACACAGTAGCCACAGGAGTGGCCACGAACTCCATGTTGCATTGGAAATACCTGCGGCCTTCTTCCTTCCCATCCCCGGCGCATAGATATCTTCTGTCACTAAACATATACTGCTTCAGCAGTTCAAGCAATGTGCAGAATAACATCAAATACACAACTTAAAGATGTCACAGGAACCAAATGTACAACTGCAGAAAGAGAGAGAGAGAGAGAGACAGGGGTTTGTAGATGACGAAGGGTATTTAAACAATTACACATTTTATTCCAAGGAATACCACTGCAGCCACACTTGAACATGTACTCTAAAAAGTTCGCAGTACACATGTGAAATCGTTCCTGAGACACCTCGCTCGCTTTTAGTGCAATACCCTTGTCTTTCAGCACGAGCTGATTCAGGAGCAGCCATAGTAGGCTGGACTGGTTCCCCCTGGTAGTTCTTGATATCAAGCACACATCAGTGTGCTACCAATCGCTTGCACAGTCTCACTGAGTCTATCCAAATCTGTATATTTAATGGGGGTAAGCGCATATGTTCGATTCAAGCACACAGACGGTATTTGTTTTCGATATATATATCAAACAAGCAGGTAAAACTCGAAAAGTGGTCAGCGTCTTATTTAGAGGTAAAGAGATATTTATTTCGACTTCTAAATATCGTCGTTTTGGCGTGTAAAATCAGATATTGCAGCTGATATCGGTTTCGGGAGCTGTTTCCCACAAAAGTGTGCGAAGTGTGTGAGGGAGGTTTCACAAGTGTGCCATGATCTTTTTAGAGTCAGTGTTCAAGTGTGGCGGTATACATCGCAAAATTGAGGCAAACTACTGTGCAGCGAGCTTTTTGAAGTGTATTTAGAGACTTATTCAGATGGATTCACTAACTCCTGGAGCAGCTTGTGCTCAAAGACAAGGTCATTTCCCACAAAAGCGCGCGAAGTGTCCCATGGACGGTTTCACAAGTGTGTCACGATCTCTTTAGAGATCGGTGGCGGTGGTGGTATTTGTCAGAATAAAACGTGTAATTGTTTAAATATTCTTGCGTCATCTACAAAGCTGTGTCTATCTTTGTTCAGTGATACATTTTGTTCCTGTGACATCATCAAGTTATGTATGTGACAATATTCCACACTTTGCTTAAACACCAGATGTAATAACTCCTGAAGCAGTTCATGTTCAGTGACAAAAGGTATCCGTGCGCCGCAGATAAGAAGGAGGAAGGCCGTTGCTATTTCCAACATGACAGGAAGTATGTGGCCAATCCTTCGATTACTGTGTGGCAGTATGTGGCCTCTGGGGCAGGGAGTCCGGCCCATGGCCTCTCTTCCAGCAGGGTGCAGAGGCTCTGGGGTGAACGTCTTGCCTCTTGCACTTCGGAAGACTGACTGGACTTTTATCGAATGATCAGCAGTTACAACACACGCATTTATCAGTTATAGTTGCGAAGTGTAGCTGCCTCCTTAGCCCCATCCTGCTACATCTTCATTATTTCATGACGCATATTCGTCTCCACCCAATGTCACTACTATTGACACAATCCGCACATGCATGTTTACGGCCAATATATACTCCTCCTTCTCCAACACAGACATCTCATCCGTTGAACACAGTAAACAGTTATGTTTATTGTCCCAGTCAGGCAGCTAGACACAGATGGAATCCTTTTCCCAGCATTTTTCCCAGACCACCATCTTTGATTACATCATGGGAGGGGAGAGGGGGAGGGTCGACAGTGCTCTCAGGTGGTGGTGCTGTGAACTAGGTCAGCTGGAGTCCAAACCTCATCGTGAACCCACTGGAATGAGCTACTACCAATGACAACTCAAACTGTTTAAATAAACAATGTACACAAAATAAAGACTCATGTCCTTCCTATCTGGCAGTCCAGTACAGACTGAGTCCTTTTACCACCAATTTCCTTATGGGGGAGAAAAGGGGAGTGGAGCAATGCACACAAAATAAACTTTTAACACCCATCCTATCCAGCAGCTCAGTACAGACTGAGTCCTTTTCCTGCCAATTTCCAGATTTGGGAGTGGAAGGGAGGGGAGGGGGAGGGGTAAGGAGAGGTTGGAGGGGGTAGGGGTGGAGGAGGGGTGTTTGGTTAGTGGAGATCGCCTAATTGACCTAGTTTACGCCAAAAAGTGAATTTCCCGCCATGACGTCACAGCGACATTGCCATCTACATGGTCGCCATCTTGTATCAACCATCTTGAATATATTTGGCAACAATGCAATGTGGGGTGATGCTGTCTTTGCCCTACTACAACTGACCGCCCAGATGAACTGAGGGGCGACCAACAATATCCCCCCAACAGCCGTACAATATTGTTGCGTCTAAGCAGCAGGAGCCAGGTTCATGCACCCATGCTAACTGCTGTTCACCAGCAGTGAAGGATGGAATCTGTTTGTAAATACTGCAACTGAACATCCACTGAGTGGCGACAGGTGGCCTTTTCAGATAAATCACATTAAATGCTCCATTGGACAGATGGCTGTTGGCATATATAGCCCTGCTGTTCCAGCCCAAAGGAGGGAGCGTTGTGGTCTGGGGAATCTGTTCATGATATTCCCAGGGTGATCTCGTCATTCAGGAAGGTACAGTGGAACGACACATGTCTGGGTCCATCCTTGGGTACCATGTTCACGTCATTCAGGAAGGTACAGTGGAACGACACATGTCTGGGTCTATCCTTGGGTACCATGTTCACAGCTACGTCAAGTTTGTTTTTCAGCTACACATCCTCCTTGACTCTCTTCCTACGAGACTGCGCTGCAAAAAGTGGCTATTCAGGTTTCTGACAAGAGGTCGCATTAATCTGACTGTACATAGTATAATGTCAACAAATTCCTAACACCTTCAATACACTTGTCACTATAGTATTGTTGTCACTGATCTGCAGATTATGTGAGCATAAAAATGTGGAGAACGCTGTATCTTTGAGTTATATGCTCTTATTTTCGGGAAGTTGGGCTTTCTGTTTTTTCTATTTTTTTTTTTCTTAATCTGAGGGGGTCTTTCACTATGTATTTTGTCTTATTCCACTTCCTTTGATTTTCCGGTCGAACCAGTGGCCTCTCGAAGCTGCGGATTTGTCGTCAACAGCTGGCACGGAGAGACTAGCAGGCTGGGATGTTCTCCACAGGCGGGCAGGGCGAAAGTTCACCAATGTCGGCAACAAACTGAACTATACCGCTTGTTAAAACAGCTCGTGATTTTCTATAACCACTCACCATTTTTGCGACTCACAGTGATTGTAATACTTTGCTCTCTGAACTGTAGCTGGTTAATTCGGAAATTTATTTATGTAATACTGAGACCCGCTCGTATATGGCAACGCGCAACGAATTAGGTTGCGAGAGTGGGAGGTCAACCACACGCGGATAGAAACACTCCTGCGGATTAACGGCTACAGGCTGGTTCACCGACCAGCCGGAATGTGATTTTAGTCGGTTCTCCACTCTCATGTAGGCAAATGCTGCGCTAGTCCCCATATTCTGCTTCAGAGCATACGATACCTGAAAAGTTGAAATATGATAACGCATAGAACAAAGTTAACGGTTTTTACAGACATGTATGATTTCCTTTCCTCGGAGAGTCTGTATAGAGACAGAAAGTGACCAACACCTCCATGGCAGCCTTGTTTCGTCCGTAATGTGGCAGAACTTACGAACGTACGGTAGTGAAATTTAGAGTCCGTTGAAATACCTGTCACTGAAACAAAAACAAAAGATGAAATTGCGAAAATATTCTACTAAACGAGTTCTGAAGTACTGGATCACTGCTAGACCAAAATACATCTGCCTAGTGCTTTTTATACCTGCTGTACATACAGTCCATACATTAAATGAAACAGTCCTCGGCCATCTATATATTTCTGCTCTGAAATCCGTTTAGCAGACTAATCACTGCATTAACAAGTACGTGTACTACAAATTTAAGTGCAAAAAGCTAAAAATAAAATGCACATAACTCAAGGTAATATGAAATCCTCAAGCAGCCGTTCATTTCTAACGAGCAACTACGAGTTTGACGTTGCAACAAAAAGTATTCACGCTATGTTCTTGTACATTCATCCATTCGCTTCGCTGTGACCCCGCAATATTAACATGTATTGAAATAACGAAATAAAATAATACAAGGGGTGTTCAGTAAGTAATGCAACACATTTTTTTCTCGGCCAGTTTCGGCTGAAAAAAAAATGCAGAATTTGTTATGGGACATCGTGGAATATTTCCGTTTCAGCCCCTATAGCTACATGAAGTAGCCTTCAAGATGGTGTCTTTAACGAGATGCGTTCCAAGTAGAGAACTGTCATTGAATTTCTTTTGGCGGAGAATCAGACCATCGCAGATTTTCGTAGTCGCTTACAGAATGTCTACGGAGGTCACCCAGTGAATAAAAGCACGGTGAGTCGTTGTGCGAGGCGTCTGTCATCATCGCAAGAAGGTCGCGCAAATCTGTCCGACCTCCCGCATGCCGACCGGCCGCACACAACTGCGAATCCTGTAGTGTTGGAACGTGCGGACTCTTTCATTCGACGTGATCGGCGGATGACAACACTTCGCTGCAGGTCCCTGTTGGTAGTGCCGACACACTCGCCCGCCAGCTGCGTCATTCAAAGGAGTACACCCGCTGCTAAGAGAAGACCGCAGGGAGCAACGAGGGACCAACTGGACGGAACTGCTTGCGTGTTACGATGCTGATCATGACAGCTTTTAGTTGAACATCGTCACAGGCGATGCAGCATGGGTTCATTACTTCGAAACGGAAACAAAACGGCAATCCATGGAAAGGCGCTACATCACCTCTCCGAAGAAAAAATCCAATCCTGTGCCCTCAATTGGTAAACTCATGACAACGGTCACCTGGGACTCAAAAGGGGTTATACTGTTTGATGTCCTCCCTCATTGTGCAATGACCAACTCCGAAATGTATTGTGCTACCCCAGGAAATTGAAGAAACGACTTCAGGACATCTGTCGTCACAAAAATTCAAACGAACTTCTCCTTCTCCATGACAACGGAAACCTCACACAATTCTGCGCCCCGAGAGGATCTCATAAAACTTCACTGGACTGTTCTTCCTCATCCGTCCTACTCACGTCTTCCGATTTCCATGTGTGTGGCCAAATGACGGTTGCACTCCACGGGAAGCAGTACGTGGGTGACGGGAAGGTTATTGGTGCAGCAAGTCGTTGACTTCAACTTCGATAACTAGAAGGATACCTCGTCGGTCATAACAGCCCCTACCAGTAATGTGGTGTAAGGCTGTCGTACTGAACGGAGACTATGTTGAAAAATAGGATTTTGCAGTCAAAAGAGAGTGGAATAATATGGTGTATTGGAATCCTGAATAAAGACAACCTGCTTCCCGACAAAAAATGTGTAGGATTACGTCCTGAACTCCTCTCGTAGTTATAAGAAGAAAAAAGTCTCTTTAAAATAGTGAATATTAATTTAGACAACAAATTTGCATATGTGGGATGTCTCGAAGCTGAAGGGCAATTTATACAGCAAAAAGTTTCAAGTGAACCCTTATTCAGAGTGAACAGTGCTTCAGTAAACACCCATGAAAACTGACAATGCGCTAACAGTTTATCCGTCCAGCAAATATGTGGTAATACTGAAATTAAAACTAAGCCTAGTATTCTGTCCCGTAATAAAACAGATTTAAAATATTCGGACCGTCACGGCAAAGAAATTGCGTAACTTTACCAGCAAGGGCTGGAAGTACAGGCGTCACAAAACTGGCGGTCTTATGCACGGAATTTTAAAGAATGGGGGTGTGAATGATGTTTATAGGAAGGAATTAAAACAGATACCTGTTAACTTTGAGAGACACTCTGTGTAAAGTAAAGAAACACGTTATTATCGTGGGAAGTACCCCTCAAATGCATGACCGGTCCATTCTAGGTCCGCCCCGATAGCTGAGTCGTCAGCGCGGCGGTCTGTAGCGCCAAGGAGCCCGGGTTCGATTCCCGGCTGGGTCGGAGATTTTCTCCGCTCAGGGACTGAGTGTTGTGTTGTCCTCATTATCATTTCATCATCATCACTGGAAGGCAACGGAAAACTGCCACTGGAATCACTCCCCTAGAGGCTCATGCGGTGGACCTCACATGACAAGACTTGCCGTAAGGCAAAAAAAATAAATAAATAAATTTAAAAAAAAATCCATTCTAACAGATTGACAAGGCGGAAAAGTGTCTACAGAAAGACCTGGTCAACTGCAGGTGCAGTTCTTCCTCTGAACTGTCGACCTAGACAGAAATGATTTTACGAAATATGGGATACACCTATGCAAAAAAGACAAACAAATCTTACCTACCCCAAAAACTAAACGAATTTGTGATAATTGGGTTAACAAATAATGAATTAGTCGAAACAATTCTCCTGTCGCCAGAAGGATCAGACATTGAACCCTTAACAACAAGCGCAAGGTTTTTCTCCAGCAGAAGACCCAGAACCAGAAGAAACTGGAGCAACAATCTGAATACCTTGTGCAAGAATTAACGCACATTTTGTAACAGCGAAAATTAATGTAGTAGTCGCAGAAACTAAGACGTCAGCAGCAGCAGCACCAGCAAAACGAGGGAAGACAGCTGCAGAAGAAGCAACATCGATTTCAATGACACGTTAACACTTATCTTGCGGAAAGGAGGTCATCTATTTTTGAAAATCTGCAGAATCGGTGACAGATGATCGAATACATACGATATAAATGTTATCGTGCTTACTTCGAAACCACACTAATTTCATCACCAATATTTACTTATGCGAACTTCAGAAAGAGAGTTCTTAGATAAAAGCTCATATTGAGGTTACAGGCGTAAAATCTAAACAAGCTGTCCCACATTAGAGGAAACATATCAGATTTTTTTCCGCTTGCTGCTTATTTTAATGACTCACCCCCTGAGATCTTAAGGTGGATCGTGGGTCGGCTGCTTACCAGCTACGTCCGGATGAGAGGTCTGAGAGAGGTGAATGACAGCATCTGCCAGCAGCCACGTCCATAGATGCCGTTGCCCGTGTCCCGCCACACGGAGAAGCGCTTCTTGCCTATTTTTCTTTTCTCTTGCAGCTTTTAAAAACCAGCAAATGTAACTCAAAATTGGAAAAGCAACGATAAACAGTGTTTGCATGTCTAAAAGAAATAAAAGTAGAAAATTGGACAGATGATAGATAGGTTAATACCAAATCAATCGTGGCTACTGGTGAACACCTCGGTATTGTTTCTTCGAGCCGTTGAATTCCAGTCGCAGTTCTTAGAATTACGTTCGTGAGAGTAGAAACGTAGTGCAGTGCCACTATATTTGACACTGCCATTGTGTTTTGTAAGTCTAATATCAGTGCCCTATTTACCTATTCTCTATGTCAATGGTGCCCAGCCTTACCTATGAGCACAAGCAAATACTACCTAGCAACACAGGCGCCTTCCCCCCCCCCCCCCCCCCCTCCCCTTTTGCCTCCCAGCATCATCGACATTGACACCTAACTACAATTTAGAATCAAAAAGAATTGTCTTTGGATACTTTTATCTTTTATATCACGAAAGATAAATGATATTTAGTTTCTGCAGATTATTTATTAAGCCAAGAACAAATGAGTCAATGGGACAATTGGTTTTTCTTCAGCCTTTGTCTGTAGACTGAGGAAGCAACTCTCAGTGCATCGCAAGTACTAGCTGCAACTCCTTCTTGGAAAAGAACGCTAGCTGTTCACATCGAGGGTTGACACTTGGTACAGACATGTTTCTTATACACCTCAGCTACACTTGCTACTCGCACACCCTGCGCCCCCACTTAAAATCAACTAATTTAAAATGTATGCTGCATAATTTGTAAATCTCTTGACTGCTGGACTCATTGCTTCTCAAATGGCAAAAATTGAAAGACTTCAGGTTTTCAATGGTTTTTGTATGACCACTGCTACTAATATTAACAATAATAATGTGTAGACCCTATGGCTACATTGTAGCCATTGCATAGTTAGTGTTGTGTTGTGCTGTCAGTTACTTCGTTTCTCTGTTACGAAGTCAATAATGAAGCAATTACTGGATTGCTGCTGAAACTATCTACAGCTCAGAGGAGACATTTTCATGAAGTATTTAAGCATATGTGATGTACCTGTCTAAATTCTGCTGTCATACAGAGCACCTGATGTACACAGTCCAGTCCCATTAATGTGACCACCTCACATGTTCGACGTCAAAGTGCATTAATCACTGAAACACAGCAAGTGGTATCACTACCGATGTGTGGTATACAAAGCGCGTCCGGGGGACGTGGAAAACTGTGCAATAGTTGTTCGCTATGCTAAAACGGAGAGCTTTATCTGACGCGCAAGAAGACACGATCGTTGACATTCGGGCCAAGGGTGGAAACGTTTCCGGAACGACAATAATTTTGTAAACTATTCACGTTCCGCCGTGGGCCAGATGAGCTAAGGGGCAACCAACAGTGACTCCTCAACGACAGTTGCTGCATATGAGTCTCCGCAGCAGGCGCCTGATTCGTATACTCATGCTGACTGCTGTTCATCGATGACGAAGGCTAGCATTTGCACGTCAATACTGCGGCCGTACGTCTACTATGTGGTGAAAGATGGCTTTTTCCGATGAATCACGTTTTTGCTCCATCGGCGTGAAAAGTCTGAAACTGAACACCTTTCAACAATTGTCGGAAGGGTCGACGCTGGAGGAGGGAGCGTTTTAGTCTAGAGAATGTTTTCATGACATTCCCTGGGTTATCTCGTCATTCTGGAAGGCAGAATAAATCAACACAAGTATATATCTATCCTTGTGGACCATGTCCATCCTTCCATGCAGTCTGTTTCTCCTCACTACAATGTCATCTACCAGCAGTACAAAGCAATTGTGTCAAACAGCTCCTAGCGTACGTCGTGGTTCGAAGAGCACCAGGATGTGTTTACTCTACTCCTTGGCCACCAGTCTCCGCCAAACCCAGTCGAGAATCTGTGGACCACCTCGAATGGGCTGTTTACGCCTTGGATCCTCGAGAGCGAAACTGAACGCAGATGGCCGCGACACTGCAGGCGCCAAGTCTCCACATCCCTGCCGGTACCTTTCAGTACGTCGCTGACTGTTCCTGCACATCTCGCAGTGGACGTCACTGCAAAATGTGGTTGCCCAAGCTTTTGGTTGGTGGTCACATTGATGTGCATGGATAAGCCGGCCGGAGTGGCTGTGCGGTTCTAGGCGCTACAGTCTGGAGCCGAGCGACCGCTACTGTCGCAGGTTCGAATCCTGCCTCGGGAATGGATGTGTGTGATGTCCTTAGGTTAGTTAGGTTTAATTAGTTCTAAGTTCTAGGGGATTGACGACCTCAGAAGTTAAGTCACATAGTGCTCAGAGCCATTTGAACCATTTTTTTGTGAATGGATACTGTGTGTGACCTGGGTGGACAATGTGAGGAACAAGATGTGCATACAGTCGTTCAACAAGCTGTGTCAACCGTTAATACCAGTATTTACAAAAATCTAATTATTAGTAACTTATATAATCAGTACCAGTCTTACGGAATAGTGATAAAAGTAATGGTTTTTAAAATTAATTACTTTCGTGACGGAAACATAGTTGTACCGTTTCCTTTTTGCCCCTCAGAAAATTTCTTCTTGCCCCTGAAAGGGTAATTACCCTCACGGTGGCAACCACTGACCTATGTTACAACGAATAACAAATCGGAGAATAATTCACACTTATTGTAATCGTCTCCACCAGCCCTTTCCATTTGCAGAAAGCGCTGCGAACATACGAATCGAAAGACACCGGCAGACGAGACATGGCGTCTTAGCTGATCATTTAATCACGTGCGAGGTCCCTGTCATGTATGTCGGCCGTTGTGGCTGAGTGATTGTAGGCGTTTCAATCTGGAACCGCGCGACCGCTACGGTCGCAGGTTCAAATCCTGCCTCGGGCATGGATGTGTGTGATGTCCTTACGTTGGTTAGGTTTAGGTAGTTCTAAGTTCTAGGGGACTAGTGATCTCAGATGTTAAGTTCCATAGTGCTCAGAGCCATTTGAACCTGACATCTATCCTCCATTAGGTTACTTTGATGTTTGTGGCGTCAGGAAAGGCATCCTGCCAAATAGTTAAATAATGAAACAAAATTCTCCAAAAATTTGCCAACTAGATAGCATCAACGCCAGGAAAAAGAAAGAAAGAAATGCAAGTAAAAACGTAAAGAGTTTTACTAAAATGTGTTTTTTGGGGGCAGTAGGGTTGATGACCACCTTGCTAACAGCCCCCCTCCCCCCCTTTTCATCTGATCCACACCTGGCATACAACAGCATCATTAGCGAACAGCCTTATGGGTCTTCTGACGTTATCCACTAGGTCATCTGGACAGTATGTTATTCATAGTTCAGCAGTTCTCCTGCAACTCAGCTTTCTATTCAGTTGGGACATTCAAAACATTGAGCCTGGGGGACCACGAGGAGCGTTGGGGATCCCAAGTAGCGCTCGTAACTACAGCGCGGCTTGACCCGTGCGGCAGGAAGGGAGATATGTAAACAGAACCTAGGTGTCAAGGAGAGGGGACAGGCGTCGGTGGCCCGCGGCACTTGCTGCAACCGCCCCGGTGAGTCAGAGCGGCGGCGGCGGCGACGGTGGCGGCGAGCTGTCCTCGACTTGGGCGCCGCGGTCTGGTGCACGTACGGCGCGGCGCCCAGCAGCGCAGGTAGTTTTCTCCGCTCCGCTCCGGAGGTGGAAGAAAGCGGCAGCTGCACCAGTGGCCCCCGCCTCCACAGCGGCGGCGGCGGCGGCGGCGGCGGCAGCTCGCGGCGCGGAGCAGGCTGCCAGCCCAGCAGTGTTGCCAACGCTCTACTCTCACTTTCCATTGTGCAACCGGGAGGGGAAGGGCCCCCCAAGGTTTTTGTTGTGTAAGCGGCCCGCGATCCGGCACCAGCGCTCCGCTCCGCTCGCTGTTGGCTCGCTCACTCAGCCGCCGGCCGCGCGCCGAAGAATGGAAACCGGGGGGCGACTGCGCTGCGCCGGGCCGGGCCGGACAGTGCGAAAAATACCTGCGGCCGGACGTCCCACTCTTTTTCTGGAAAGGGCGGCCCAGCGTCGACCACCATGTATCACAGTGACAGCGCCAGGAATGCTTCGTTTTCGTGCCATTTTCCCTCCGCCACCCACTGCGCCGAATCGGAGTTTGGCGATCATTATTTACTACCTCAGGTGCCTCTCCCATCACGGTGGCTAGCAGGTCAGGATATGTTACTGTCAAACGCGATTTTTAAATCCAGCTTTCAATGGCATGGGAATTGTTTAACAGGAATGGAAGAGGATCAAATATTTTTCGTGAGGTTCGCTAAAGAACTTTTTGTAGTAGAGCGGCTCCGGTTCGAATTCTCGCAGAGCGGTGCACACGCCGCCCTTATGATGTTGGATGAAGCTGAGTTCGTTCGATAATGCGCGAACCTCTGGTACGGGCGCGTAATTAGTTTTAGCTGCCTGTAACCTGTGAGGATAATTTCACAAATCTGGACACTGGGCGGCAACATAAGCAAAGTTCACACTGAGAATCATAATAGTCGTTATCGAGAGTGGCGGCATAGTAGTTAAGACACAAGACTTGCATTCAGAATGGGCAGGTTTCGAAAACTCAGGCACCCTACACGATTTAAGTTTACTACGGTTTCCGAAAATCATTATAGGACATGGTGTAAAAAAGATCTGAGGATGGTCAATACAGACTGAAACCGGTCATCGTCTAAAGAATTCATATTGTGACCAGAGACTGAAATAAAAAAGCATTTTAAAAAGCACATTATAGGCATATCCTAAAGCCATTAATTCAACAGGCCATGCTCGTTTCCTCCTCCATCCTTATTTGTCTGTAGTACTGTTCCATCCATAAGTACGTGGACAATACTTCAATTGGCCGCGCGGGGTAGCCGTGCTGTCTCAGGCGTCTTGTCACGGTCTGTTCGTCTCCCCCCGTCGGTGGTTCGAGTCCTCCCTCGGGCATGGGTGTGTGTGTGTGTTGTCCTTAGCGTAAGTTAGATGAAGTAGTGCGTAAGCTTAGGGACACCGATGACTTCAGCAGTTTGGTCCCATAAGACCATACCATAAATTTCCAATACTTTAATTTCTTAACTTCTTTCGAAGCAGTCTTTCATCGTAAGTCGATCCAAACGAGGCTGTCAAATGTTACAAATTTTTTGGTGGTATACAGCTTTCGTTACATTCAAATATAACTATTATTTGTTACATTACCTGTGTAAGGGCTAAAGCCCCAGACGGATGTGTTAACGTATTTGTATTTAACTACTATAGTAGATTTACGTAAAAGTGTGAAACTTAATTCCCTTACAATAAGAGTCTCTAACTGACCTGAGATCTTCTCAAACAGACTATGAATGTATTCCTGAGAAAGTCGATTGGCAAGCATTTGCGAAATAGACCGGTGTGCAAAACTTAAGGCCGAAAATAACTTTCCGATTATGTGTCACCGCCAAGAAAGATAGCTCGATGAATCTTCGACTATATACCGTAGTGTTTTACAGACAATAATTGAAATAGGCAATGAGACAAACAGAAATGACACTTACATTGAAAAAAATACTTACACTTAGGTCGCCACGAATCATGGTGCTATCCTAGACATTACAAAAGGCATGGTTCTTAAAAGGATGGCAATGCATGCTCTACGACAGGTTGGTCGCAAGGTTCGTAAGGAGTCCCCTTCTTCCTACAGCGCGGTCCACAACTGCTGGACGATAGTCGGCGCGGTGTTTGTGAACGTCTCCCCAACACATCCCACACGGACTGGGAGGGATTTAAGGTGACACAACGGGCAGGTCAGGCCATACGCTGAATATCCCCTCGTTCCATGTGCTCCTCTACCTACGCAGTTCGATTAAGTTGCTCGTTGTCCCCCATAAAAATAAAGCCAGGAAAGAATGCAGCCCCGAAAAATGCACTTAGGAAAGGATACAGTGCTACAAATATCCTTGACCAGTTAGTGTACCGTGGTCAACGTTTGGAGTTCAATGCGCCCATGCAACATTATATCTCCTCACAACGTAACACCTGGATCACCGAAGCGATCATGTTCGAAAATGTTCCTAGGTGCATTAAGTATCGTCACATGTCCAGGATGTAGCATCCTGTCTACATCGCTCAACTGAGCGTGGTGGCGCAGTGGTTAGCACACTGGACTCGCATTCGGGAGGACGACGGTTCAATCCCGCGTCCGGCCATACTGATTTAGGTTTTCCGTGATTTCCCTAAATCGCTCCAGGCAAATGCCTAGATGGTTCCTTTGAAAGGGCACGGCCGATTTCCTTCCCCGTCCTCCCCTACTCCGATGAGCCCGATGACCTCGCTGTCTGGTCTCCTCCCCCAAAAACAACCCAACAACATCTACATCGCTCAACATTTCCTTGCAGTCACCCAGTGACAGTATTTTCCTGCAGAGAACAGAATCATCAACGACTAATTTAAGAGTGTTGCTGACCCTTTCTGCAAAATTATTTCACCATGATTGATCCTCATTTTTGTTAGAGGCAGAAATAGGGATACTGGTCTGTTCTATTACTGTTACAAACAGGACAGACATTAACTTTTTTCCGTTTTCGTCGGATCACTCACCAAGCACTAAAGAAGGAGCTAACTCCAGAGCGTTTTTAATGTTCAATGTAGTACCAATTCAGTCAGGTCTAGCGCCTTGTCCATTTTGGGGATTTTACATTATTTTTCATTACTGGGAATGACTATTTCAACATTGTTCATTTATGAGTGTATGATTGGATAGGCAAAGGATGGCGGAGGAATTGGGTCCTTATGCGTGAATGCACCTTCTTTTTACATTTGAGTAATATTTCGGCATTCTGAGAGTTTACTCCAGCATAAACACCAGACTAAGAGAGATATGGTATGCAAAGATTGGGACTTTCAAACGGATTATCACTTTCGTTGACAATGTGCTCCTGACCTTCTGGATGGGAAAACAAGGTGCATCAATATATTTCAATATAGCCAACATATTTCACCCCCTCAGAAAATCACCTACTATATCGATATTTAAAATAATTATCATTTATCCGTCTTAGTCGCCCTTTTTCAATTTTTTTTTTTTTTTAATAGAGGTGGAGCCCCTCCACGCCCACACCGGCATGATGGCCAACACAAAAGGTCTACTGCCATCTCTGCATAAGGGTTAGTATTCACTAAAGTGAGGTGTCGCAGGATGTGGGTACTGCGATGTTTGCGTACGTCTGGTTAGGATTAACCATTAATACGCGCTCATCTGGAGATAGATTGGTCGAAATCTGACGAAGGGTAGCGGTTTGAAGGGCAGAGGAAAAAAAGTGCCAAAGCAAGAGCCAAGGGAAAAAAACCTCTACGAAAGTTAGGTCGGGCGGCAAAAGCAGTAGCGGTTGTCTAGCTGCCTGCGATAGGTTGTGCAAGGATAGGCTTTGTTAGTAGTGGGTATCATGCATGTCGATACCTTGACGTTGTGCGTTTGTGCTGCTCGGCGGCTGGCGCTGGGTGCTGGTACAGAGTCCTCGTTCAGCGTCCTGCAACCCCTTTTTCAATTATCTACATCTACATATATACTCCGCTAGCCGCCAAGCGATGTGTGGCGGAGGACACAACTCGCGCCAAAGTCATATATCCCCCCCCCCCCCCCCCCTCTGCTCCATTCGCGGATCGCACGGGGGAAAAACGACTGTCTGAACGCCTCACTATGAGCTCTGATTTCCTTTATCTTTGAATGGTGATGATTGCGCGATTTGAAAGTTGGTGGTAACAATATAGGCTCTGCATCCTCGGCGAAGATCGGATTTCGGAATTTAGTGAGCAGCCCCTTCCGTTTAGCGCGTCGTCTATCTGCATGCGCATCCCACTTAAAATTTTCTATGAGATTTGTAACGTTCTCGTGATGGCTAAATGTACCAGTCACGAATGTTGCCGCTCTTCTTTAGACCTTCTCAGTGTCTTGAATCAGACCCAACTGGATCATCTTCAAATATAAGTAGTCTGATATAAGGTTCTATAATGTCATGCAATTTAAAATGTGAACTGAAACGGAAGAACAAATGAGAATTGTTTTCGATAATTTATTTCTTAAAATTGAGTATTCTGATATTGTAAATAAGGAGCTGACATAGACAGTGTGTGTTCATGGACATGAGTAGTAGGTGATACGAATTTCTTTACTCTTTCTCGAAAAGAGTACGGCACGGAAAATGATGGTGAATTTTCCATAGGCATTTCCTCAAACTCCGATATGAGACTGGATACTCTCAAACACGCTGGCCATCTAGAAATATAAAGACGCCTAACGACTCAAGGAGATCGTGTCTATGCATGATAGGAGAGCCTCCGAGAAGTCTTCAACAGAAACAAGTCGGTGTCAAGTTGAAGCTTCACGTCGCAGTCGGTAGCTTCCTGTTCGCAGAAAGGATGTCATCGGGTTCAGCTTTCCATAGGGCATGGATTTTACTTACTAGTAACTGACTTGGTATCAGTAAAAGTAAACAAGGTCAATCTAACGATTATCTGCTTCAGCACAACTGTTTCGCACTTTTAAAAGCTATTGTCGCCAAGTAAGTCTCTCAGGTATCGCTTGGTGCATTCTCCAGCAGACATGTATGGTGAGTTGTTGTCGAGTAAGACCATGAAGCATGTATTTGGTGAAGAATATCAATGGTGTCTGTATCTGGTTTTTCTGATGAGATGACTTGATCACTTTGATGTGTTGTGACATTTTTTGTCAACCTAATCCAAGTATGTACATGTGGAAATCCTCTATTTTGCCATTCAAATCAGCTAGCCCATCAACGAAGGAAAATGAGGGGAACTAAAAGTCCTGACCGGGGATGGTATCATATAAAGATTCTTTACTAACTCGAAAACCACGGTTTCTAGCGAAAATATTTCCCAGGACAAAATTAAACTATTTTAAATCTGCTACAGAAAAAGGTCTTATTCATTTTTCTCTAGGACTCATAGTACAGTAGAAAAATCGCATATTATTAAACACAGTGTTTTAAAGGCATAAAATTAGTGTTTACTGTTAAAAGAAGTTGGTTAACAATGAGTACTAAAAATGTGTACCACATCGAAGTGCGATAGAGCCGTGTTAAACGATTAACTGTGTTCTTTGGGTGTGACAGGGTTTTGGGGGAGCAGTGGAGGGTAGAAGCGCGAGGGAAGGTACGTCGCCGAATTGTGATCATGGGTCTGTCAGATGAAGAGGGAGCAGGTGATTCTCCATTCTATCTACCCAAAAGCATGACAAGAACCAACTACAAGCTGTTTCACACGGTTGTACCGCACGTCCGCAGCGCGCCTTGTGAATCACTGGTGACACATATGAGTTACTTATAATACTAACGCGAGAAACGCATATGGACAGAATCTCCCTAAATCTCTGTACATTGTTTCACTCTCCCAGAAGGAAATTAATTCTTAATCGTCCCGTACAGCAGTTTTAGCGTTCTTCCGGGAAAGGCAGCATCCCCTACCCACTTTTCATTTTGCAGACAGACGCTACCTCTTTGACATTTCCTGTCCATTTGTTTTCTGTGAGCAAACGAAAAAAACATCACTGAGCTCATGTTTATGTAATGAAATTGTTTTCAGTTTATTTAATGGGAACTCATTTGCAGCTGCTGAGTGAGCTGTAATGGAAAATACATTTCTATAAACAATGGCTGGAAAGTGTACAATTTGTAAGTGTGATATTGTCAGTGACCTTTGTAGTGTTGGAGGGGAACTGATGAGATTGATAAATGTCGCGTGCCGCTGCAGTCTATCATAATGTGAAGGCACTTTCTTGTGTTGTTGTCACTTGGTGATGAATTAATGATAACAGAAAGATATTGCACGTCTCTGAACATTAATTGTGTTACTGGGAGACTGCATAAATCTCGTCCACTTAGGAACTGCTGGCCTTTTATGGGCTGCAATGAATGGAGCCACTTACCACACGTCCATAGTATATCTTACAAGGTGGCTGTGAATTTGCCTGTGGCGATAGAAATGGTTATATTCAAGTATAGAACAATAATCTGATGTAGTGCACTGTTTGACACACATTGAACTATCGAAATTTCTATAACACCTAAGTGACTACTTCAGTTGCAGAGTGAGAAAATTTAAGTCTCTGGGCCTCTTCTGATGAGATAGCTGAGGTTCGGGTGATACATTTAATATCCCTCACAGTGTGGAAAATATTCCAGATAGAGATAGTGGAGACAATGGAATCAGCATTGTCGATAATGTACTGAGAGCATGCTAACTTGGAAAAGGCTCTTCAGTGTAGTAGACAGTTGATAGTTTCAGAATGCTACACCTGCTGTACCAGATGACTTAAGACTCATTTTCCTGTCCAGCGGTTTAGGGCTGTGTGCAGAGATTTACGTAATTCTGTCCATATGCGTTCCTTGCACTATTACTGTTTGTACCTCCTCTCTTCATATCCTGCAGTGTTAATACACTTTGTGGACAATGAACACACCGGGGCATGTCTGTTCACTACATCGCCAGTGATGCTGCAGAGGGTCGGTGTCATTTTGTGGAACGCCCTGCAGCTTCTTTCTGTGACGTTGTGGGGTAGACAGAATGGGGTATTTCCTGCTTACTCTGCCGTTTGCAGACCTATAAAGGAGGTAAGTGCACGAATATAATCTGGTGGCCTACCTGCCCTCTCCCTTCTACTCTCCAACCCCTTCCCCTAACCCCGTTAATCCTCCAGAACACGATTTATCCCTTAACACATGTCTCTTGCATTTAGATGTGGCATACAAGTTTAATATTTGTTGTTATCCACCTCAATTTAACAGTAAAAATTAATTTTTACCATTAAAACACTATTTTTAAAAACACGCGATTTTTCTACCCCTGCAACGCTGAAACCAAGAACCCTAGAGAAAAAATGAATAGGACCTTTTTTGTAGTAAATTTGATATAGCTTAATTTTGTCGCTGAAAACATTGTCGCTGGAAGCCGCGGTTTTCGAGTTAGTCAAGACAGTGGCCTTTAAACGATCCCCCACCCCACCTCACTCCAACGCTCACACGTCACCGGTCAGGATTTTTTTATGTTGTTCATGAAACTCCCTTCTACAACTGCACAAAAACTTGCGACTAAACGATTTTTTTCCCTATTCGAAGTTCGATGACTGGGCTAAATTAAAAAGGTACCAATTTTTGTTTGGACACTCTCGCAGAAATATGACGATCTGATGGTGACTGTCTAATTACTCCGGCCGGGGTGGCCGAGCGGTTCTAGGCGCTACAGTCTGGAACTGCGCGACGGCTACGGTTGCAGGTTCGAATCCTGCCTCGGGAATGGATGTGTGTGATGTCCTTAGGTTAGTTAGGTTTAAGTAGCTCTAAGTTCTAGGGGACTGATGACCTTAGAAGTTAAGTCCCATAGTGCTCAGAGCCATTTCAACCATTTGTCCAATTATAAACTGTGCTTTCATTTCATTCCACGTAGGACTGCACGTGAATGTAAAAAAAAAAATCTGAGCGACCATATCCGCTAACATCTTGGTGCGTATTCATGCATGTGCCGTCGATTCCCTGTAAATGTGGCCGGTAGTATTACCATTTTTCCCAATTCATCGGGTTTTACATTGCCATCGACTGTATAACGTAAATCAATGCACCTTTCAGAACGCAACTTCTTTTGTTTTACTCGAGTGCAAAGAAATAGTTCGGCTCAGATTTTCGTACATACGATTACATCGACAATTGTTTGATGAAACAATTGTTGACATTTCAGTATACCGTTTCCAGATTTTTATTAATGATCAGTCGATATGAATGGTACTTTAAGGAGCTTTCTTTCACTTATCCTCATATGTTTGTGGGTTTATTAATTTTATATTGAGATACTATCAATATTCACGTTGCAGGGCCTGTTTCGGGCGCCAACCTGAGAGAACAAGGTAAAAATTTGTAAATAGGACGTATTTAATTAGTAGCAAAAACTGACACAGGTTTACAGTACCAAAAACGTTCTCGTAAACATAAGATCGTAAACATGGGATAACTGCGAATGTGTTATTACTAGCTGCCGTTGACTTGTGTGTCAAATATTCTCCTAGTTAATGTAAGTCTATCTGAAGAGTAAACATTTCGATTAAGCTTCCATGTAATAACACCCAAAATTGATCCTACGCCTACCTTAACAAGTAATACTATATTACTTCAGAACGTGAAATTACAATTTACCGATCAATCACATGTTTTAAATGTGGCGTTCCACGTGTCACCCTCACTTTGGAGCAGTACTGTACTCGACTGTGCAGTGAGGTACGAAATCTTTCAAACACCACCGGATCATCTAGAAAATATTGACATGACTGTACAGTCCGCTGTTCTATTTCTTCGGCCCTATCAACGGGAGTGCTTTACGTTCCATGTTTGAGGTGACCACAGATGGAACAATCCACAGGACTGACGTCAGCTAATCTTGGAGGTTAAGGTAAAGGCTGTGCTTGAGCTATCCTTGTTCAGCTATATTGGAGCGCTGGATGTCGTCATATAGTACTAGCAAAATGTGCTGGTTCTGCATCACGCTTGTACCACTTTCGCCAACATACCACAAGATAACGCCTCCCATGGGTGAAACTTGAGCTCTTTTGCATGATACGTAGCGTGTGTAAAAATATGTTCATTAATCGGTGTTGTCTTCTTGCCAAAATAAAATCAGATAACGCAATCTACAGGATGAGGGATGGGTTTCTGAGACTCACTAAACGTCACCGTTTCTGTGACAAAGAATTAATTATGTCACGCGATTTGAAAATTTTTAGTCAGTTACATGACTCGTGCGCCACCTACAGGTCATCGCAGTCGAGTGAATGGCACAGCAACGAATACAGGACAATAAAGAAAAATTTATTTTCGTATGTGTAGATGTTTCGGGAGTTTTGAGTAAACAACGAACAAATAAAATGTTCAAATGTGTGTGAAATCTTATGAGACTTAACTGCTAAGGTCATCATTCCCTAAGCTTACACACTACTTAACCTAAATTATCCTAAGGACAAACACACACACCCATGCCCGAGGGAGGACTCGAACCTCCGCTGGGACCAGCAGCACAGGTCAAGACTGCAGCGCCTGAGACCGCTCGGCTATTCCCGCGCGGCAACAAATAAAAGATCTAGAAGCCTTTACAATGGTAACAATAGTCAAGTACAGCTTTTTTCCATTCAGTTAAGAATAGGCAAGTAAAATTAAGTATTCTGAAGATGAAAAACATTTTAGCGCTTGGTGACAATGTAAATATTTGCTGGTCTTATTCGAAAAGTAAGGGCCTTCTGCTTAATGCAGGCAACTCAGAACAAAGTTGTTCGAACACAATGTAATCTATTGAACATATACACATTCTCAAATGGCCGGCCGGTGTGACGTGCGGTTCTAGACGCTTCAGTCTGGAACCGCGTGACCGCTACGGTCGCAGGTTCGAATCCTGCCTCGGGCATGGATGTGTGTGATGTCCTTAGGTTAGTTAGGTTTAAGTAGTCCTAAGTTCTAGGGGACTGATGACCACAGATGTTAAGTCCCATAGTGCTCAGAGCCATTCTCAAATGTCGTTGTTTTGATTCAGTATCGCGTGACTGTAGGTGAAAGGAAACAACAGTAGCTTCAAAAATCGTTGCTCCCGCCAGTTGCCAATCGTGTGCTGTAATTCCATTTTTGTGCGTAAAAGGACCTACAACCGCTCATATTCATCAGAACTTGTGTCTGCTTTATAGATCCAGAGTGAAAACTAAAGACAATGTAAACAATGGTGGCGAGACTTTGAAAGTGGCCGTAGTGAGGCGCTTGATGATAAGTGAAGTGAGAGGCCCAATATACAGACCAATGAAATATTGCAGCAAGTGGACCGAACACTGCGATGTGATCGACGAGTAACGATTGTTGGTCTGCTTGATGAATTATCTCGTGTTGAACACACAGCTAATGACCCATATCTTGATAATACTCGGATATTACAAATTCTGTGCGACATGAGTGCTGAAAGTGTTTACTAACCAACATAATAGGTCAAGCGGACATATTTAATATTATCAACACAATGGGGATGATTTATTTTCCCACACTGTTACAAGCGACGAGACGTAGATGTCTTACACCAAGTAGAATAAAAACAACAGCCAATTCGGTGATGCCATTTAAGTTCACCAAAACAGAACAAATTCTATACATCTCCTTACGTGTGATGAAAAATAATGACTAGCCTTTTCTGGAACAAACAGAGGAACTAGGTCAACAATTTACGGCTGACGTGTACTGCGAAACGCTGAGGAGTGTAATCCAAAATCGACGGCTCGGAAACTGTCCCGGTACAGACACACGGGTGGATTTCTGCGACGGGCCTAGTTCGGCCAAGCCCGTGAGTTTTCGACGAGTCCGTGGCTGAAGCGCTACCCCGGCTTAACGACGCGTTCACGCCGGCTACGCCGCACGATTTTAAAGGAAGTATTTGATTAAAAAAATTGGTTTTTACGTCAGCTACAGCTTTATATGTCAGCTTCAAGATAAAGTGCTTATAAGTACATTAATCTTCCTAATTATTGTGGTAAATGAAATGATCGTATGGCATTTATTGGCCGGGATATGTCTTTCGGGGATCGGCCGCCGCATTGCGTCTTTTTAGTTGACGCCACTTCGGCGTTTTGGGTGTAAATGATGATGAAAGACACACAACAGCCAGTCCTCTGCCGAGAATCGAACCTGGGCCCCCTTGCGTGTTAGGCGGTAAAGTTACCGCTGCGTTACGGAGGTGGACATTATTGTGGTACTTCGTTCTAATTATTGTGGTACCCGAGAAGCCTGCAATGAAAAATAGGGGTCGCTATGAATTTGCGTTTGGTGATAATTAGACAATATATTGCTATGTATGAAATTTAGCTAACATACTGAATTTTTATTTAGACTGCGGAGGTCTCTCTCTATCACCGATCTAGAGAAAACTGATGGTATGTATCAGATTCATTTGCGATTGCGCGCGCCAGCAATAAAGCTACAATGGAATACTCATAACTCCCCTCATATCTGAGAAATGATTTGAGATATCGAAACGAGATCTTGACTAATGGTAGTACACAAAGAGAAGAGTATTTTGCCACATGACAGACAATCGTACCCTACTTTTCTACTCGATATTCGAGTAACTGGAGACTTTTACAATGGAATGATGTAATTTCTTAAGAGTCACCGTTAACTGGTGAAATGAGGATTAATATGACTTTGCAACATGGTAAATGATGAAATTAAACGTTTATATTTACACCGAAGACGTGACTTTTCATAAACTTTTGATCTGATTTGTCCTCAGTTTCTAGTTTAATAAACCACTGTTTCAGCATTCTGTCGCATTTGCAACATCATTGGGGCATTAACGAGGTGATAGTGTGTAAATTACGCTTTGTTCTGACGAAAGACCCAAATTTCAACATGGCAACAAGATAAAACTAGTTGATACTCGAAATTCGAAACTGGTAAACGTGTGGATTTCAGGTTATAGCAAGTTTTAGGTGATTTAAGTACAGTAAAAATGATCACGTCGAAAAAGTTATACAACTGTACTGTGAAATACTTTGTGAAAATTGTCGTATGAACATTACACAAACAAGAATGTAAAAAATGTGGCGTAAAAAGAGATGGTTGAAACATTTCTAGACAGAATTCCAACTGTGGACCGAAGTGCAAACTAATAGCATTGCCAATGAGGGAACACCTCAAAAACATGAAGGCAGACACCGTTCCCTGATGTGAGCGAAAATGGGACATAATATACAATCTCATAAAGATGTACGTCTCTTGAAAGAGGAGTACTAGGAGGGGAGCGGGGGTTGAGTTTATAAAGTAACATCATAAGGAGGCCAAGAAAATGATTCTTGTAGAATTTGGTTATTGCAGTCTATTACCCATGAAAGGTCTCTGTTGGATTCCTTTCATGCTAATTTCTTAAATCTGTTGCCATTTATGGCATAAATTCCACCTCTAAATTTACTGTGGTGTTTCTGACTATCTGGGAGGAGCCTGACCGGTGAAACGTGTTACTTTTACACATAAACAAGAACGATCTGTCACACTACTACACTTTAAAACACAGTTTATATGTAATCCATATCACATGGTCTCATACGGAACCTACATCCGCTTTCTTTTATATTCTATATATGATAATATACTGTCATCCCCCTTCCCTTCTGTGTAAGAGGATGAATGAGCAAATGTATTTCTAGTTGCATGCTTGATGGTAGCAGACAAGCCTGTCTGCTAGAGAACAGTAGGACCAACGTCGGAACAGGTAGCTACGCTTTCTAGAAGCAAAGAGGTTTCTGTTCTTAGTATGGTCCTGTCCGTCCCTTGTCATGTTGGTATAGGAAGCTGCCTCTCTGGTCACTTCCGTTTGTATCTGTTAAGCACGCTCGGTAGGATCCCAGGTCAGTCTGTCCGGGGCGAGCGTCTGAAGTGGTAAGATCTCCGGCTAAGCGCGTGTCCGCTAAGTCCGTAGGACAATAGATTTCTTAAGTTCAGCCTAACTGAAAATTTAATCACCTTTATTTCAGGTTTAGCTCTAAAATATCTAATGTTATCTTAAATTGCAACGCAGTTTATTTCGAGTGTGAAGTTCAGAATATCTTCCGCTAGTTGCTTTGTCACTACTTTGCGAGTAAAGTGGAACCACGTATTGATCAGTAACTAACTAAGATCATCAATCTTAAATGCGAATGTGCGTGAGATTATAACGTCTCGTCTTGACAATATTTTTCAATATAGCAACTTTTCTTTATGTTCAACCCACGTGGGCTGTACTTTGTGAGACCAGTACCACGTGCTTATACAATTGTTTGACCCATCAGGTTAATAGTAAGACGATAGTAACCAGTTCAAGGTTTTTCTTTTGTAAATTGCTTTTCGATCTAATTTATTTTAATTATCAAAATTATTGTGGAGTTACACTCTTTGTGTAAACCAAGTTGACCACGTGAAGCATGTGGTGTAATCATCAAAGTAGCCCTCAGCTATTCTTTTCGGGAAGTTTTCACAGAGAGTTAGTATGAATTTAGTATACCAGTGTGTGGTAATTTCTTGACGGACAGGATTGCGCTGCGAACGTAACTTCCTTGGGTGAAAATTGAATCGGTTGGTTGTGCTTAATTTCCTCTTGCATATGTTTCAACGTTCTTCGTGTGTTATTTTATGAATGCAGTGTTGTATGTAGTCTCCCAATCTTGACTCCCTATTTGATGTGTTCCGTAAGATTACAAACTCACATTTACACAACCTAAATAAGGCACCAGTTTAGTTATAAATCAAGTTTAATATGCTCAAATTTCAATGATCAATGTTAAAATTAATTTCCAAATATAAACTGATTTATTTCTTTTTATTTAAATTATATATATATATATCACCGGTTGTCGTATGACGATTAAAAGATTATAATTAATGTTAGTCTGGTTGGGAATTTGGTAAGCTAGACTGGATACCTGGTGAAACAGTTGCTCAGTAATGCAAGGTTAACTTCCACAGACAGCTCACAGCTTTTAACCCGCTTTTATTGTCTATCAGCACCGCTTTCAGAACAAATTAATGCAACAACCTTACACATGGCGACCCTGTTCTGTGATTCTGTTAGACTCTGGAATCTCTGAAACGTTAGATTGCGAGCGTTGTATAATCTTAATTTTTTTCCCTGCAGTGCTCAAACAACTTCTGCGTTGTTTCTGAGCAGACTTTCAAAAGATTCACGGCGTTGTTGAGCGGCGTTGTATTGTTCGTCTTGTTTTGTTTTCTATATTTTTGTGTTTTATATGTATGTGTTTTTTTCTCGCTTGTAAATTGCACTGACTTCGATCAAAGATATAAATTTTTTTGCGTGTCAAAAAGTGCGTACTAGGTTGGGTACCTTTCGTGTGACTGTCGTAATTTTTGGGGGATACATTTATTCTGATTAGTGTGTTGCGTACCGGGTATAAATTGAACTAATGCAGACACGTAACCAAGCTAAAAGTAGGCGGTCCAACAACTTAAGTAACATGGATCAAGGGGATAATTTGATTTCGAATATTAACGCGTCGGACGGTTCCGAAAATACATTGGGGAATACTTTAGAGGAAATGCAAAACAAGACGAACGAGATCACATCAGAGCCAGAAATAAATTTGCCTCCAACTAACCAAATTGATTTGGCAGAACTCATGAAAGCCTTATTGCAACAAAATAAAGAAAACGCAGAGAAATCTGAAAAATCGATCCGAGACCAAGGCGAACAAGTGACGCAGAAATCTGAAAAATCGATCCGCGAACTAGGCGAACAAGTAGACGAAAAACTAATCCAACAGACAAATAAAGTCGACAAGTCGATGCAGAGAGTGTCCGATGATATCTCACAAAGAATAAACAATCTGGCAAGTGAAATAAAAAGTGATATTATGAAAGAATTAGGCTGTACATTTGAACAAATCGATGATCGTCTGCAAGCCTTAGAACAGGCAAGCGGAGTCGCGATGCGGAATCAAAAGAGAGTGAGGAACATCTACTTAGGAATTTCCAAGCGCTGAGAGAAGAATGCCAAAGGGAATACCAGCAGGTACTCTCCAGAGTCCAGGAGGCGGAAATGCATTGTCCCGCGTCTGTTAGTAACACAGTAGCGGACAACAGTCAAGCGATTCACGCACTCGAACAGCAAGTAGAACAATTGAAGCAGGCTGGGGCGGAGGACAACAGACAAATACATGATAAGATTGCGGCATTAGCGGACATCGTAGGCACGATGAAGGTGATGGAGAGCGATAACAATACTTCACCGGTAGCGGTCGTAGAGACCGAAGAAGTGCGTTCGCTTCTTAGATTTCAGAAGGGACAGTTCGAAGTGAACAGACGGCACAAAGCTGTAACAGGCGAATTACAAGAACGCGTGGCGCATCTGGAAAGCCGCATGGGGTGTGATTCCGAACTCGCCAATAACACTAAAAATAGCTGTACGAACAGTGCAGAGAGGGACTCCAGCCACGAGGGAGATTTTGACGACAGGGAAGAATGTATTTTGAGGGGCAGACATGAGAAAAATTAAAACATTCAAGGGCCTCGCCAGGAGGAAATGCGGGGATTTGATTTCAAAGATTTCCTTACGGTGAGAAAGTTTGAGATATTTCGAAATTCGCAAAAAGGAAGACATCCACAATCATGGCTCGAGCAATTTGAGTTCTGCCTTCCCCCCGACTGGGCAAGTTCACATAAGATAGAATATATGTGTGGCTATTTGGGAGACGAACCGGCGATTCGCATGAGGTCGGCAGCGCGTCACTGCAACTCCATTCGGGAGTTTCGACAAGCCTTTCTGTCTGCCTATTGGTCGGAAGCGGCACAAGATAGGGCCAAGCATGGCATAATTATGCTGCCAAATTAGGACCAGTCTGGTTTCGGCAGCCCAGCACGCCTATTCGACCACATGCTGCAGGCAAATCAATTTCTATACGACCCATACGGGACTGCGGAACTAATTAGGATATGCATCACCAAATTGCCGATGCACGCGCCACGTCATTCTTGTGGGACGATGCAAAGAGGACGTGGAAACGTTTAAGACACTTCTCCTAGAGTTGGAATATAATACAGCAGAATGCCCGCCTAATCATGCACAAAGTTATTACGGGGCACAGCAGCGCGATCGCAGTCGTGGCCGTAGTGCTAATCAACGGCGTGACTGGTCGTCGCGACGCGAACGGGACAATAATCGGGACCGGCCGTATAGAAACTGGGGTAACAGTCGCGAACACAGGTGAAACAACGGAAATGATCGAGGACGGGGACAAGATCGTGAACGCAACAGGTACGGCAACCAGAATCGATACTACGATGAACACGGTGGAAATAGGATTGTAGGCTGAGCACCACATGATGTTGAAATTCGGCCGGCCAACCCTAGACATAATCCAGCAAATGGAAATGAACAAAACCGGCAATGACAAATGATCAGCCGAAGACGCCCAATCGGAACAAACGAGCGACATGGCAAATGAGTAGATAGGACTGAGAGGAGTAGAGAGGACGGTGAAGAGAAACAATTGATTAGTTTACATTTGTGATAAATGCATTCTGAATAACATGTTGATAAAAATAATGATGAAGATGTTTCTATATGATTGATTGAAGTGATGTTTATGGTTTTTTTTTCTGTAAATTGAAAAGAGTAGCTCCTAAGGGAAGCAAGATCTGTGTTCAATTAATGCAAAACTCAGGGGAATATCCGATCTGTGGGTATTATGGGTCTCGCAAACCCAGGTCCCCAGCTGTTAGTAGCCTTGTTTCCGATTTTCTGCTTCCAGTGCTACTATCTATCTATTACTATTCTATATCTGTCAGTATAAATGAGGATCTCTTACTATAGTATGCGTGCTGTATGAAATATTTTAAGGTAGGAGAACCCTGAGAAAGGAATGAGTAAGTTTGGAATCTTGAAAACGATTGTTTAACCAATGACTTCCCAATATGAGCTAATATGTAAATATTGATGATATATCTTTTTTGTTCTTTATAGCTGAGTACGTAAAGTGCTGTCTGTGGATTTAGTAAGTAGATTGATTCCCTTCAAGGTGAAAGAAGAGTTGGGGTTTGTGTAATTTCCGTGGCCCTGAAATAGTGTTATGGCAGTCAAATGACGAGCAGTTTTCCAGCAAATCGAGAATGGAACGGAAATATGGTTCCTTTTTGTAGTCTTGATTGATGTTGAGCCAGAGCCTGAAAAATTATTCTGCTTTAATACTTGTCCTAGAAAAGTGGCGTTTATGTGTTTTGCTGATGCTGTGAGCATTACAGTTACTGTTTTCGCTGGTGCGGGATGCACTGCAGCCTATATGAGTTGAACTGAAGAAATGTCCCTCTTGAAGGTAGAGGAAGATTAAATAATTTTGATTATGGGACCGAAGGAAAGTTTGGTTTAATGTAATAAGGATGAATCAAAACATTTGTCATTTAATCTACAGGAGGATTCGGATCTTTTGTATATGTTGTAAGTTCAATATGTTAAGATGAAACTGTTTTACAGAATAGAGGAGACCACAAATTTGCCATTCATGAGAAATGAATCCAGAATAAGCACCACAGGCGAAATAACTGACTCGGAAGTGAAAGCCGGCCACGGTGGCCGTGCGGTTCTAGGCGCTGCAGTGCGGAACCGCGGGACTGCTACGGTCGCAGGTTCGAATCCTGCCTCGGGGATGGATGTGTGTGATGTCCTTAGGTTAGTTAGGTTTAAGTAGTTCTAAGTTCTAGGGGACTGATGACCTAAAATGTTATGTCCCATAGAGCTCAGAGCCATTTGAACCATTTTTTGGAAGCGAAAGGTAACTTAAAGCATGAACGAAATGGGAGCAAAATGGGTAAGAAAATGTAGTGTAATCTGTATAATGAAAATATTTTTATCCTTCTCAGAGTCATCTGTGTGACTAATTCTTGTGATAACGTAATTTTAGATGAAATTGCCTTACTGTTTGATGTATAAACATATGAGTATGATAAATTTATAATTGCGAGTCTCTTATCAGGTGTTTCAATTGGTATAATTGTTTTGGTGTGTAAATAACCATTGTTCTTTTTACTGTGTATGTTTAAGGAAAGTTTCTCCATATTTATCATGTGACAAGACATATGCCGCGAGCGTCAGGAAGAGGATGAATTAGAACAATGTTGTAGTGGTATAAACACTGTGTTAAAGTAGCATTGAAGTAGCTTGTTGGATTAACTAGTAGTGGGCTGAAGTAAAATTTTTAGGAATTCATGTTTATGGGTAGTTAGTTTGTAGAACAGACAACAGGTGTGCATGTGTGTGTGTAAATAACATGTGAACCCTATGCTGTCCTGACCTATACTTGCACAAGGCATAATCCTATTCATTTTAGTGAATTAATAAGTAGCATTTGATTTATTAAAACGCCAGTGAACCACATTAGTGATGTGGATTTAGATATTATATTGTCAGTTCATTTAATTTTTATTTTTATACTGTCAAGTCATTTCACTTTTACTTTTTATATTGTCAAGTCATTTAACTTTTGTTTTATACTGTCGATTCATCTAACTTTTTTATTTAAAAAAAATTATTGAGTCTCACTTTTGTTCTTAAAAATTGTGAAAGACAATACTAAGTGGTATTATGTATGACATTTTGTAATCACATAACTATGATGAACAATTTCTGTGAATGCAGTTGAGAACGTCAAAGCGAACCGGCTAAACTCTTACGAGACAGCGGGAGCACCGAGGAGGAGGCTAGTTGTAAACAGGCGGGTTTCCCAGCAGGACACGCTGTCAACCGGGCCACTTCGGGAGCGCGGTCGACAACAAAAGAAGGGCTGCGGGGCAAACACTTTCCCTTGCACCCGGAGCTAATGGCCGGCCGCACCAGTGCGACCCTTCGTGGAGGCGATGACCTGAGATGGCCGAGCGGTCCACCGCGCGGAAATCCATCTACCGGCAACGCACCACACGCACGTGACCGTGACGAGACGGCCGCGGTGAAACGACAGAAGACAGGGGATTAAGGGGCGTGGAGCCTTTGACAGATACTGTCGAGAGAAACTTGCAGGCGTCAACGACGACTATCAACATTTCTTGGCGGAAGCCCATTGTCAAGCGAGAGCAAATCATGGTTCAGTGTTCTCTGGTCGCTAAAGGTGGCACAGTGATTATATGGTTCTTAGTCCAATGCATATACGTGTGTTTCTGTCAGAGAAACTTTGACTCGTGTGTTTTGCAGGGGTTCGATTTATTGGTGTTTATTAGACTGACTCTTGTATTTTGCAGGTGTTCTATTTACTGGTGTTTTTTTTTTTTTTTTAGACATTGACTATTGTACTTTCAGAGCTGTTTTATTGATCAATGTTTGTTCTTGTGTGATGTATTAGTTTTGTGATATTTTGTTTCGTAAATTCATTCCTGTGGCATTGCTTTGTTTATCAGTCAGATAGCTATTCATTCTCATTGGACTGTGATCGATTAGCCTTTGCATGGGGCATATTTATAGTGAGGGTAACAATCACATAATTAATTGTAAATGTTGGTATAGGAAGCTGCCTCTCTGGTCACTTCCGTTTGTATCTGTTAAGCACGCTCGGTAGGATCCCAGGTCAGTCTGTCCGCGGCGAGCGTCTGAAGTGGTAAGATCTTCGGCTAAGCGCGTCTCTGCTAAGTCTGTAGGACAATGGATTTCTTGAGTTCAGCCTAACTGAAAATTTAATCACCTTTATTTCAGGTTTGGTTCTAAAATATCTAATGTTATCTTAAATTGCAATGCAGTGTATTTCGAGTGTGAAGTTCAGAATATCTTCCGCTAGTTGCTTTGTCACTACTTTGTGAGTAAAGTGGAACCACGTATTGATCAGTAACTAACTAAGATCATCACTCTTAAATACGAATGTGCGTGAGATTATAACGTCTCGTCTTGACAATATTTTTCAATATAGCAACTTTTCTTTATGTTCAACCCACGTGCTTATACAATTGTTTGACCAATCAGGTTAATAGTAAGGCGATAGTAACCAGCTCGAGGTTTTTCTTTTGTAAATTGCTTTTCGATCTAATTTATTTTAATTATCAAAATTATTGTGGAGTTACACTCTTTGTGTAAACCAAGTTGACCACGTGAAGCATGTGGTGTAATCATCAAAGTAGCCCTCAGCTATTCTTTTCGGGAAGTTTTCACAGAGAGTTAGTATGAATTTAGTATACCAGTGTGTGGTGATTTCTTGACGGACAGGATTGCGCTACGAACGTAACTTCCTTGGGTGAAAATTGAATCGGTTGGTTGTGCTTAATTTCCTCTTGCATATGTTTCAACGTTCTTCGTGTGTTACTATATGAACGCAGTGTTGTATGTAGTCTCCCAATCTTGACTCCCTATTTGATGTGTTCCGTAAGATTACAAACTCACATTTACACAACCTAAATAAGGCACCAGTTTAGTTATAAATCAAGTTTAATATGCTCAAATATCAATGATCAATGTTAAAATAAATTTCCAAATATAAACTGATTTATTTCTTTTTATTTAAATTCTCTTTATATATATATATATATATATATATATATATATATATATATAGGGTGTTTCAAAAATGACCGGTATATTTGAAATGGCAATAAAAACTAAACGAGCAGCGATAGAAATACACCGTTTGTTGCAATATGCTTGGGACAACAGAACATTTTCAGGCGGACAAACTTTCGAAATTACAGTAGCTACAATTTTCAACAACAGATGGCGCTGCAGTCTGGGAAACTCTATAGTACGATATTTTCCACATATCCACCATGCGTAGCAATAATATGGCGTAGTCTCTGAGTGAAATTACCCGAAACCTTTGACAACGTGTCTGGCGGAATGGCTTCACATGCAGATGAGATGTACTGCTTCAGCTGTTCAATTGTGTCTGGATTCTGGCGGTACGCCTGGTCTTTCAAGTGTCCCCACAGAAAGAAGTCACGGGGGTTCATGTCTGGCGAATAGGGATGCCAATCCACGCCGCCTCCTGTATGTTTCGGATAGCCCAAAGCAATCACACGATGATCGAAATATTCATTCAGGAAATTAAAGACGTCGGCCGTGCGATGTGGCCGGGCACCATCTTGCATAGACCATGAGGTGTTCGCAGTGTTGTCTAAGGCAGTTTGTACCGCCACAAATTCACGAAGAATGTGCAGATAGCGTGATGCAGTAATCGTTTCGGATCTTAAAAATGGGCCAATGATTCCTTTGGAAGAAATGGCGGCCCAGACCAGTACTTTTTGAGGATGCAGGGACGATGGGGCTGCAACATGGGGCTTTTCGGTTCCCCATATGCGCCAGTTCTGTTTATTGACGAAGCCGTCCAGGTAAAAATAAGCTCCGTCAGTAAACCAAATGCTGCCCACATGCATATCGCCGTCATCAATCCTGTGCACTATATAGTTAGCGAATGTCTCTCGTGCAGCAATGGTAGCAGCGCTGAGGGGTTGCCGCGTTTGAATTTTGTATGGATAGAGGTGTAAACTCTGGCGCATGAGACGATGCGTGGACGTTGGCGTCATTTGGACCGCAGTTGCAACACGGTGAACGGAAACCCGAGGCCGCTGTTGGATCACCTGCTGCACTAGCTGCGCGTTGCCCTCTGTGGTTGCCGTACGCGGTCGCCCTACCTTTCCAGCATGTTCATCCGTCACGTTCCCAGTCTGTTGAAATTTTTCAAACAGATCCTTTATTGTATCGCTTTTCGGTCTTTTGGTTACATTAAACCTCCGTTGAAAACTTCGACTTGTTGCAACAACACTGTGTTCTAGGTGGTGGAATTCCAACACCAGAAAAATCCTCTGTTCTAAGGAATAAACCATGTTGTCCACAGCACACTTGCACGTTGTGAACAGCACACGCTTACAGCAGAAAGACGACGTACAGAATGGTGCACCCACAGACTGCGTTGTCTTCTATATCTTTCAAATCACTTGCAGCGCCATCTGTTGTTCAAAATTGTAACTACTGTAATTTCGAAAGTTTGTCTGCCTGAAAATGTACTGTTGTCCCAAGCATATTGCAACAAACGGTGTATTTCTATCACTGCTCGTTTAGTTTTTATTGGCGTTTCAAATATACTGGTCATTTTTGAAACACCCTGTATATATATATACATATATATATATATATATATATATATATATATATATCTCACCGGTTATCGTAAGATGACTACTAAAAGATTATAATTAATGTTAGTCTGGTTGGGAATTTGGTAAGCTAGACTGGATACCTGGTGAAACAGTTGCTCAGTAATGCAAGGTTAACTTCCCCAGACAACGCACAGCTTTTAACCCGCTTTTATTGTCTATCAGCACCGCTTTCAGAACAAATTAGTGCAACAACCTTACACCCATAACTGTGTTATTTCCATTATTTTACAAGTATTACAAATTACCATACCTTACAAAGGCTCAAACAGTCAGTGAATGTCACAACGTTCTTCCTACCAAGGTCCACGCTTTCTCTCGAAGATATGAACCACTTCCAAGGTGCGAAAATGTACTGCATTGAATAAAACGCCGCACTGTCCAACGTAATTGTGGTGAGACACAATGGCAACTCCTGAAATCCATCGCCTGTCGTGCAATTACGGCAGTTCTGCGTACATGGATAAATCATGAAAACCCGGTGATTTGCCCCCACACACGAACGGATCCGGCCTGCGGGCAGAAGAGAGGGCTAGATCCAACGGGCGGGGACTGCACTTTAGTTCGAAATGGTGCAACCCAGGTCGACGGGCCGGAGCCGTCAGAGAGATCCGCAAAACTGGCCCACGATTTCGGCCAGTCGCCGAAATCCGCCCTTCTAGGGGCACCTAAAAGGTCAACAGATTCAGCTCCCAAGCGGAGGACTTCTTTGCCGATGAACTGAAGAACCTGATGCAACATTACAAAATATGTTTACATGGAAAACAGAATCAGATTCTCGTACGACTGTCATGAATCTGAAGGTTGGTTTGAATTCCACATTGCTTTATTAGGTATGGTCCTATTGGAAGTGGTATGTCGTTCCTTCCTCCAACCTTTGAACTGACCTACCCAGCGGGTAGGGAGACCTACAGTTTAACGTTGATTCCGAACCATAGGAATAAGAAATATTGCAGTGTAGCGGCAGCCGCCGAGCCGAGAGGACGCGCAGCAGAGCAGCAGCAGAACTTGTCTGATAAACTGTGAATTAATTCAGTCTTTGTTTATTTCTTCATGTGTTTCTGCAAAGATGGGAACTGTATGTGTGTAGACTAGTGGTTAGAAAATTGATCGTAGTTTTTGTTGTTGTGTAAATCTTGTGAATGTCCTTGTATAGGGAGGCTTCCTAGTGTAAATTTTCCCGTCTCCATTAAGTCCGTCACGTCGCTAAGTCTTCATTTTGTGCTAGTAGACAGCACGCAGTTTAGATCAGTGCATTCTAGTTTGAATATTTATCTCGTGCAGTAACTTTTCGGTAAAGAGAATTTCTAATAACAGGTGTCTGTAAATACATCAACTTCAGTACAGAAATTTATTTCTGTTTAATAGCTTGCGGTCTCAGAGTACAATGAGATATCTGCACAGCAACTTTAAGTGTGACTTTATTTTCCTTTGGTATATTTTTTAACTCAGTAGCACCATTGAAACCTTATATGTGTTTTATACACAGTACGATATGGCTAGGGACTGTGCTTGTTGTGAGTGGATGCAAGGATAGTTGGTTGCTGTCCGTTAACAGCTGCAAGCTGCGTTGGCTACCGTCGACAAGCTTCTAGCTAACGCTCAAAGTTGCGGTGACATCGGGACGCCAGTAACGTGATCTGCAACACCTTTAGTGCCTCTGGAATCCCCTGGCTTCTGATACGCAATATCTGACAGGTCCGTCCTCACTCCAGAGTGGGTGGCAGACAGGGGTGAGTTCGCGTGCCACTGGGCGGAAGACGAAAGAGGGAGCAGACAGTGCGGCTGGCTCCCTACGTCTTAGCAACAGGTACGAGGTCCTACCCAGTGTTAATGCTGACTCTGAGCCAGCACGGATCCCTCTCCTGTTGGACCAGCGATCGATATTCCTGCCCAGTCCGGACAAATACAGAGGGTGGGTATGCTTGTAATTGGGAGCTCCAATGTTAGGCGGGTGATGGAGCCCCTCAGAGAGATAGCAGGCAAGGTGGGAAAGAATTCGGTATGTTTGCCGGGAGGTCTCATCCGTGATGTGGAGGAGGCCCTGCCGGTGACTATCAAAAACACTGGGTGCAATCCACTGCATGTAGTGACCTAGTCGGCACGAATGACGCCTGCCGCTTGGATTCTGAGGCCATCCTTGACCCCTTTCGGCGGCTGGCCTCATTTGGTGAAGGCAACTAGCAACGGATGCGGGGTGCAGGCTAAGCTGTATATTTGTAGCATCGTACCCAGGGTTGATCACGGACCTCTGGTTTGGAGCAGAGTGGAAAGTCTAATCCAGAGGCTAAGACGACTCGGCGACGGTATCGAACGCGAATTTCTCGACCTCCGCTATCGGGTGCACAATTGTAGGGTTCCCCTTAACAGGTCAGGCGTGCACTACACGCAGGAAGCACCTACTAGGATAGCGAAGTACGTGTGGCATGCACATGGGGCTTTTTTTTAGGTAGAGGCAGGCTCTGGCACTTGGAAGTGGCCGAGCGGTTCTAGGCGCTACAGTCTGGAACCGCGCGACCGCTCCGGTCGCAGGTTCGAATATTGCCACGGGCAGGGATGTGTGTGATGTCCTTAGGTTAGTTAGTTTTAAGTAGTTCTAGGTTCTTTGGGACTGGTGCAAACTCTGGCACTTGACCCTAAACGTAAATAACTGTAACATATTGCGCATACATAGGAAAAGAAATCCACTACTGTACAGCTATAGTATTGATGACAAACAGCAGGAGACAGCGTCTGCCGTAAAATATTTATACGTAACTATCCAGAGCGACCTTAAGTGGAATGACCATATAAAACAGATAGTGGGAAAAGCGGACACCAGACTCAGATTCATACGAAGAATCTTAGGGAAATGTAACTCATCCACGAAAGAAGTGGCTTATAAGGCACTTGTTCGCCCGATTCTTGAGTAGTGTTCATTTACCTGGGATCCCTATTAGGAGCTAGAGGAGATACAGAAGATCCAACGAAGAGCGGCGCGTTTCGTCACGGAATCGTTTAGCTGGCGAGAGAGCGTTACGGAGTTGCTAAACAAACTCCACTGGCAGACGTTACAAGAGACTCGTTGTGCATGACGGAGAGATATTCTATTGAAATTTCGGTAGAGCAATTTTCAGGAGTTGGAAAACATATTACTTCCCCCCACAAATATCTCTCGTATTGACCACGAGGAAAAAATTCGAGAAATTTGAGCGAATACAGAGGCTTACCGACAATTATTCTTCCCACGCACTATTCGCAAGTGTAACAGGGTTGGAGGGATCAGACGGTGGTACCGAAAGTACTCTCCGCCACACGCCATTAGGTGGCTTGCGGGGTATGATGAAGTTGTAGATACTGGACGTGAATAAGCCGGGTATCGGTTCGGAAGTTAATATCGATAGAGGGTATTCTTCTACTGTCTTTATGACGTTGCGACGTAGCAACAAACGCTGTAGCGTCCCGGCAAGGGGTGGGGGCTGTGAGGGGGGGGGGGGAGGGGAGGCGGGTCCTGCCTGCCCTATTTGAGTGAGTCGCGTCCACAGTTCTCGCCTTTGGGTGTGTTTCTCGTTTGATGGTTTTGAGTCTTGGTGCCGACACTAGCCAGTGCACACTGCCTCACGCCTAGCCGCTGCAGTGCGGCACACTGTCCACACTAGCATCGTTGGAGGAAAGGCACTCCGTGAACTGCATTTGTGGAGACCTCGGTCTGTACATGCTAGCAGTTATCTACTATGTATTGCACCACCAGTAGGGCACCGAAGGAGATTAGTCATGTAAGAAGACTTTTAAAACACATGCCTTTAGCTTTCCTGCCCATCACATCAGAGAAATTTGTGTGTGCATCCATAGTCGTTACAAGACGAACCGTACCTGAACTTTATTTGCTCCGGTGTCGTGGCAGTGCGATGTGGCTCTGGCTGTGTTTCGATTGTAATGAATCGAAAGTCCTGTCAGAGTGTTAAAATTTTTTTTAAATCACTGCCACTGGGTTTAACTAAGAGTTCTGCACAATGTTAAATGGTTCCTTTATTCTAATATTGCTATTATTATAGATTTATCAGAGTTTGCTGAGAATTCTGAAAGCTTTCTTGTTATATGTTTTCGACCATTCTTCTCTTGTATGTGTTACGTGATTCCATATTTTATGAGACTTTTATAACTGTTATAGTTACTATATAAGAAACGATAAGCCTCGGTTGCGGTAATGTAACGAGTCTTTACCTAGGTTTCAGCCCAAATAATTGAGCCTTCTGCAGAAGATATACCTGAATCTATAAATTGTCTAAGAGGGCATGGTCTAGAAATAAAAGTAAAACAGCTTGAACAAGCGTAGTCACATTTTAAAAATGCGGTACATAAGTGCTAAGTCAACACCAAGACATAACTGTTATAGTTACCATTAAGGCCAGTTTCGTGCCTGAAATTGCCAAGTAACGTCTTTCTAACTCAGTGAATGAGGTAGAATGATTCTACATCATTATTGCCTTGTGGAGATTTTATTGTTTTTGTGCAGCACTGGCGTTAAATTTTTTTTAATGGGGAGTGGGGGAGGATGTTTTTCTTCGGCTGGCAGCTTCCACCTCTAGCTGCTCGCTCTCTACCTTCCCCGTAACATTGTAATTATAGTCTGGCATTTTGCTACTGAGTCAGTAGCTGGTTTACAGGAAGCGAAAAATACATTTTCTTACAACCCAACGTCTCTTACTTTTCGAATACCCTCCGTACTTTCTGAAGGAGGTGAGTCATGCTGTGCACATTTCCAGATGACTATACAACAAGGTTGTAGGTGTCATCCGAATACATTTTAAAATCTGCGGGTAGAATCTACGTGTGGTGTGTGTTTGTGGGTTAGAGGCGCTCAACGACGAGGTTATCAGCGGCCATACGAAATCAGTTGAAACGAGTACGATTAAAATGGGGAAAATGCGAGAAAAGAGATAAAAATCAATCTACATAAAATCCCACTCACTCTCACCCAATCAACCCATAATCATCCGCACAATCACACTAACTCACATCATGGAAAGTAGAGTTAAAATTGTTCAAATGTTCTAAAACTTCTAAAAAAACATAATACAAGACGAAACTAAAATAGATCCCACAATAATATGTAGCTGGCTGATCATTTACTGTAAACAGGATGAGCCAGCCACCCTGATAACATACTAAAATAACATCGCCCTAAAATTTTAGGGAACAAGTCGGACAATTCACAAAACCTTAAAAGTCGTACCACATTCGTTTCATTGTCAATTAAAATAGAGGGCAGGTCTGTCGGCAAATGAGCTACTGCCCTTTGATCCGAAAATAAAACTCACTCATTGGTCCGTGGCCCATGCAAAGACGAGTAAGGAAGACCTCATCCTGCCTGTGTGACTGGAAGTAGGTACTCCACAGCCGCGTCGTGGGCTTTACTAGGTGCATCTTATTGTCTGTCACTTTCTGCCACTCTTCTTCCCATACCGCTTGGCTGTGTACTTCAACAGCAAGGCCACAGCATGTGAGGTGATGGCAACCTTAAGTATCTGAGGATCACGGCACGCCTCCTTGGCTGCTACATCCGTCCTTTCGTGACCTGCAATACCGACGTGCGCTGGTACCCTGCAGAAAGACGCCTCCCTCCCAACCTTCGTAGGTAGAGGAGGGTGTCCTGTATTTTCGGGACCACTTTATCTTCTGGATGCAAGCGCGAAGTGCACTCAGCCAATAGGAACAGGGAAGGAATTTAGCACTCGAAACACATCTCATCTGGTCCAGCGCCTGCAAGATCGCCATTAATACGACGTCAAAGACAGTAAAGTCTTGAGGCAATCGGACCTTGAGAACACGATCATGGAGCTGGAAGAATCATTTTGATACATACGTGTTCTTATCCTTCTCCTATCGAGATTTCCTTTAATACTATAATGTCTTCCGAATTTCAACTCTACATGATACCTGAATCGTGATACGTTTTGTTTTGCATTTATTCTAATTTTTTTTCGCAGGTGTCTGCTTACATAGTGATTTGGATAAATGCCCGAGGACCAAAGGTCGACACGTAGTGACGTACACATGTAAAGAGCTCATAATGTGTTTCGCCAAGGTGTTAGCCACCTTTGACTCTCACAGGATTCAATAGTGTCATCAATCTTCTTATACGTGAAACTGTCGGCTGTTGTGATGAAAGGCAGAAGGTAATACCTGTCAGGTAACACTTGTGCTGATGTCATCATCATAACGTGCGTTTACGACTTTCACTCTGATATTATTACCAAGTATGAATACCATAGTCAGTATTTGGAATTGCTTCATCAATTTATTCGAGATTTTTATTTACAGTTACTGGAAATTACTTGCTAACGCTTATGACTCCTTCCATTAACATGCAAACTAAATGCGGCAACGGTTCGTGATAGAAAGATCAAGACAGAGAACCTCTTCTCGATTCTGAAACAACACTTAAGATTCTGTATTTTAGTATTTCAATGGAAACAGTAAATTGCTCTTACAAATTAAGAGTAAAATACGAAATGCCTCTCAAAGGTTAGGTCAGTACAGAAAAGACGAGGAAAGGAACATGATTAAAAATTCGTCATAAAACCACTGACATACTGTCCCGACTCGTATTTCTTCACAGCTACCGTTATTCTCAAACAGTAAGATGGTAATGTAGCTCAATATTTTATGGTCGGTGCCATATTTTCTCGTAAAATGATGATGAAACAAGGAATTCAAATTGTCTACATGCCAGACCTCTTAACACACGTAAGTTTAAGAACAAGTAATTGATGCACTAAACAGGCAGTATCATACGAATATGCAAAATCATATGCCACTTCTATTGTACAGTGCGTAATAAAATGATATGCAAACTTTAAGGAGGTGGACTAGACGCGTTGATGAGCAACGCGTCAATGTTATTGGGATCATCACCTAATGCTATGCCACCCCTTCGTCTGCAATCGTGAGTGTATACGATTCGGTGCCGCAAGAGGAATTTCTCTCAAATTGTCATATATGGACTTCATTCATTGTGTAGATGTACAAAGTGTATTAATATATTACTGTAACTTCTAATGCCTATGCTGTATATATGATATTTTACACCAGATCTGTAGCTACTCACTTCTCTGGTTAAATGATTACAGCCAAATACCAATAAATAAAAAATTTTAAAAAAAGCTTATCTCAAATGTCCTCCCTACATTCAGGACGTTAGATGGCGTCGACTGCGTTCTCGGAACGCCTTGCTTTAGACATTTACTGCATTATAATGATTAAAGGATCTATGCAGATGTAACCAAGTTATTGCAACTCTTATAAAAAGCAGAATGTAAATACAAATAACTGCGACCGTTCAGTTATGAAATACTAGCTGAGTACCTGACATTGCCCAGATATGTATTTATTCCAACTCTATTAGTCCATCTCCTCTTACCCCCTCTCTCCGTCCATCTCCTCCACCTTCCACTCTCAGCCATCTCCTCCTGCTACTCTATCTGTCCTTTTGCTACTCCTCTCTCTCCCTGTCCATCTGCTCCTCCTCACTACACTTTGCCTATCTGCTTCTCCTCCCTGTGTCCATCTGCTCCTTCCTCCTCCGTCCATCTCCTCCTCCCCCAGTCTAGATGCATCACCGTCTGTCCCCTCAATCTCTTCTTCACACCCTTCTAATACCTCATCGCCCTGTTTCTCTTCATCTCATCCTTTTCTCTACCGATTTCTCATCCTCGTCTCTCAGTCCATCTCCTAGTCCCCCTCTATACCTCCATCTCTTCCCCTTTCTCTCTTGGTCCATCAACTCATCCCCCACCACATCTGTGTCCACCACCTTCACCCTCCTTTCTGCCTGCCCATCCGCCTCCCGCCCCTCCCATCCCCCAATATTCGCTCTCCACGTAATCACGTCCATTCTAATGAGAGATTATTGGTCTTTATCCCCACTAAACTCGTACTTCTTTCCGGATAGTAGGTAATGTGTGTATCACGTTTGGTTGAACTTGATCCAGGAGTTTACGTGTAGCTTTCTTTTATCGGCGCCTTTGCCCACGTATCTACATGTCTCAGTATTTCACATATATTTAACACATTCCACACAGAAATATGTTCGAATAAGACTACTACCAGAAGAATAAAATATTTCAGAAAATAAAAGAGTGAAAGCGGCTACGTTTACCAGATCCTTATGTGTATTACAATAAGGTTTCTTTGACAAGCTGCATTGTTGTCAGATTTCCATCGTCCCCTTCTCGCACTTCTCTTTGTAGCGTTGCTAGATTTATTTCTGGTAGTGAAAGTCAAACAAGAGTGAATTGGCTCTCTCCTGCTAATATAAATACTCAAAAATGTGTAAGGTGGTTAAAAATAGTGCCCTTGTCCTATGTAAAATTTTTTAAAAAGTTTTCATCAATTGCATCCAATTAAGCAGTAAGTTAAACTTTCAAGAAGACGTAAATAACTCACTTGCCTTAAGCTAAAGTGGAGGGAAAGTACCGCCAGAATCTTTCTCACTCCATCCCAGTCCCCTTGGAGCATCAGGCTCCCATGTCCGAATTCTGTCAAACAGGGTGCGTTTTCCAGCCGCACGGATAAATAATATTTTAGAAGCTTTCGGAAATTTACCATTTATTCGCAATTTTTGAAAATTACAAGTGCTACAAAACTATTCACGCCACATTTGCGTATCACGTTTCCTTTGCAGATACAGCGGTTTTCAATAAAAAAGCGGAAACGTCAGAAGACTGTAACGAGCTGCAGATAGACTTAGAGACTATTGATGAATAGAGCAGAGACTGATACTTGGTCCTGATCGTAAACAAAATACAAAAAAATGGTTCAAATGGCTATGAGCACTATGGGACTTAACTTCTAAGGTCATCAGTCCCCTAGAACTTAGAACTACTTAAACCTAAGGACATCACACACATCCATGCCCGAGGCAGGATTCGAACCTACGACCGTAGCGGTCGCGCGGTTCCAGACTGTAGCGCCTAGAACCACTCGGCCACCCCGGCCGGCAACAAAATACACTACTGTACCATTACACTATTGGTGACCAGTCTCTGGGAACAGTAATTACCGCAAAATACCTAGGAGTAACCATGGGGAACAACCCCTAAGATACAATGATCACATAAAACGAATAGTGGAAAAAGCAGGAACCATGCTGGCATTCTTAGGAAACATCCATAGCTGGACAGAAGACCGTTAATGTATTAATCGTTAATTAACGAAGTCAACTTTTCGAGTAACGCATTAACATCCACGAGACACTGGCAGAAGTAAAGCTGTGAGTACCGGGCGTGAGTCGTGCTTCGGTAGCTCCGATGGTAGAGCACTTGCCCGCGAAAGGCAAAGTTCCCGAGTTCGAGTCTCGGTCGGGCACACAGTTTTAATCTGCCAGGAAAGCTTCACATCAGCGCACACTCCGCTGCAGAGTGAATGTCTCATTCTGGATCCAAGTTAATTTTTAAAAAAACGTTAACGCACTCTTTTACTGCCGTTAACTTTCTGTGGGTCCGTTGATAGTTCATTAGGTACCTAGTATTTTCGACAAAAATTACGCCGCGCCGAACGCGGAAATCATATTCTGACAAATTCGGGTCACGTAGGTGCGGAAGTTACGCCGGGCTCCGCGAGACTGTTCTAAAACAATTGTGTGCGAGCGAGAATAAGACGGTGTTGGCTGTTTACTGTTTTTATTTACAGAGTTCGCGTTAAGTACTGCTTTTTGTTAGTGTATTGACTGTGGAAACTAAATCATGCAATCGAATTGTAGGCTCTACAACTGATGAAAATCCGTGGCCACGTTTAACAGATTACGTTAGTTTTGTGTCCAGATCAGGAGAATAACTAGTTCTCGATCGTAAACTGCGCTTGTCTAAAAACTTAATCACCAGTTAGAGCTCACACTTTGAGTCTTAACAATTCGAAACAACGCTTAAGATGAGCACATGAATCGCGGTATGTACAGTTCGAAGGAACAGTGACGACAGAGTAGACAAAAGCCAAAACAAAAAAATAATCTTGGTCATTCAGGTATCGACATCGGAGGCAGTAGCAATAATCGGGTTTAAAGTATACAACAGAGAAGCATTGGAGAGTCTTTCAGCATTGCAGCAATTGGCAGCGATGTGTGGAGCAACGCACTGTAAAACATTTGTTATAAACGTGGTTCCTTTACATTCGTTTAATCGAAGTCATTTGAGGAGATAATAATACCAGCAAAGTTCAACTTTGAGGAGAACACTGAGCAGACGCATCGCTGATGAACATATTCGATTAAAGTAACATTTTCTAAAGTAAGCAGCTACTTTTTCATTGAAATTCAAACTAGCCTACGAGTATTGGACGAATACGAGGTACGAGCCATTAATTTAAAAAATTTAATTTTGACAACAAAGATAATCGTAACTTTTATTTTTGTGAACGGCGATGTAGTCTTTCTTTTACAGGCCCTTTGAAACCTAATGTACAGACACCCATCATTTGAACAGTATAGATATTATGATCATTACATGACTACATTGAAGGCGATAAATTACATAATGTTAAGAGTTTGTTACGACAGTTGCGCGGGTTATATGTGTGATATTTGATTTACCACCACGTCTCGAGTCCTTTACAGCTCTCATGACCACGAAGTGGTTTAACAAATCTTAAATTATTTCGGTTTACGTGGTAAAATCGATTAGCTGGCAACTACGGCAGACTGCAGGTCAGCTCACAACAAAAGATGTTTGGGCATAATTATTCATTGATTAGATACTGACACAAGAGTAAAATGCAAGGTCGCTAGTCGTATGATGTACCGGCACAGGCAATGACTAATAGCGACTATGAGTTTAATATAGACAACAACAAAAAACAGATTAGTTATGAAGATAAATAATTCCATTTATTTGATTCTGTTAAACAATCTAAAACAATAGAAAACTGATACAGTACTACATATAAAAATTAAGCCATTTGTATTCTCCTGTTTTACAAAAACATACGTGAAGTTCATTTGTTTAGACTTTTGTAAACAAACATGGCTGATGTTCGTAAGAAAATAACATATTTTGCTATTACTTTACTAAAATTCATTATAGAAGACAATTACTTTCTTCTTTTATAATGCACACCAAGTGAATGCTATGTTAATATTGCATTGCATATGTGCATTTTCATTTTTTTGGTATGCTTACGCCGTCGAAAAATTCTAAAAAAAAAAAAAGGACTTTATTGATTACCTCTCAGTTGAACCTTTTTTACATATACAATTACCACCAACAATGGTAGTAACTTTGTGAAGGCATTTGTGGTATTTGGTAAGGAGACAGACAGACTACCAGGTCTGGTGTCACATGATATGGACTCAGAACCTGATGATGCTGTTGCCACGCGTTTAAATCAGTCCTCTGAAGGTGGTGAGTTAGAAATTATTTCAGTAGAATATCTGCTTCCCATGCCTGACAGCTGCCACATCATGCAGGCTATGACAGTAAATGGAAGACTTCAATACTTTACAAGTTCACCTGAGGTGCGCTGCCCGTACGTTTAAGTTGATCGCAAGCAAAGATGCAGACGCCGCTCTACAAATAACTAGTTTTAAAATTCCGTACAGAAATGTTATAACCAAAACACGTCCTCTGTGAAAACAACAATCACGAAGCTCGGTGGCAGTGGATAGATTTCATTCTGAATTAAGCAGGAGACTGATACTTCCAACAATAACTAGGTGGACCTCTACTTACGACGCCATTGTTGTTCTTCACGCATTATTACAAACACAGAGACTTACTCTTCGTAGCGTTATGTCTCAGCTAAAGGTTCAAACTTTCAATGGTCAGGAATATGTGAAAGTACATTTGATGAAATAAATGTCTGACTTCTTTCTATCTATGAATTCTATGTAATGATATTATTACTGTACTTGTTAGCGGGTTTTGTCGCCTGTCACTGGCGCCCTTGATCGAATTCAAGGAAAAAGCTCAAGCATATTTCGGATCACTCCTGCCGACTATTGCGACAAATGCATTTAAATTGAAGAATATAAAGGCTAGGGGTTCTTTTGAACTGCACGACTTTACCAATGTGTTATTGTCACAAATAAAAGGTTTGGACCTCTACTAGACGATGAACAATGCCAACTCACTGCAGCTATTCATCTAAAGTTCTGGTTGATATGGCTGGAAATTTATAACAAGAGTTGAGCGGAAGTAGTAAGAAAATGAATGTAAAAAGTTGTATAAAAGACTGTGGCACGAAACCACCGAAAGTTCAAAGAGGACAGGGATACTTCAAACAGCGGTGGCGGAGGCAGCTACAAAGAAGACGAACAAGAAGATCTTTTTTTATGTCTGTTGCTCAATCTAAAAATAAGCCTCGAAGTAACACATTATTAAAAGTAAAGCCCAGAATATATTCAAATGTTTCTGGGCATGAAATCAAAAGACTCATTCATTTATGTTATATATCTTGGGAACAAAGTTTATTAAATTCATTTATTAAATGTAATACCCCTATACCATCGAGCGCTGCAGTCGAGCGACTATCTTCGGTGAGCAAACACGCCTCCTATTCCTGTGCCAAACGAGCCTCGCTCTCAGATGAAAACATTAACATGTTGATGTTCACGTAGGGAAAATGCACCTTGATCAGATACTGTCTGAGTAAGGTGGTACCGTGGTTTAATTAACATTGATAACTAAATAATTATAAAACCAACTGATTAAACGGATTTTCCCCTATATCTTTGATGTCCTACCTAAACTTCCTCAAACAAAACATTTTTATTTAAGAATGGTAAAGCGTTTGATTTTCTTGTTTATTTCACTACACCCACAACATAAAGTTTACTATTACAAATTAACGATTAACTTAAACCTCCGATAAATCTCCTGTAAAGTAACGCTTTACCGTTTAACTAACCTCCGATAAATCTCCTGTAGAGTAACGCTTTACCGATTAACTAAGTTAGCTTTTTTAGTAACGGGATAACGATTAGCGAAGCTAACTTTTTATTACCGTTGTCCAGCTATGGAAGCTTCGTAAGGAAATGTAATTTATCCACATGAGAAGCGACTTACAAAACACTTGTTCGACTGATTCTTGAGTAACAGTGCTTACAATTCTAGGATCTTTGCAAGCTTGAATTAACAGAAGAGAGAGACAATATTCAACGAAGAGCGGCGTGTTTCGTCAGGGGATCTTTTGACGCCGCGAGAGATCACGGAGATGTGGCAGACACTACAAGAGAGGCGTTGTGAATCACGGACAAGTTTACCATTGAAATTGCGTGAGAGTTCGTTCCGGGCATAGTTGGGCAACATATTACTTCTTCCAAAAAGAAAACAATGAGAAAGTTCCAGAAATTGAAACTAATACGGAGGTTACCGTTAATCATTCTTCCACGCACCATTCGCGAATGGAACAGGGAAGAGAGGATCGAATAGTGGTACCACAGGTTCAGTCATACACTGTAAGGTGACTTTCGAAGAATACCCCTAGATTTAGATGTAGACATAACTCCCACCTAGCGGCAATTTCGTCGTTTTATATCATTTTCACATTATACAGATACATGGTGTTCCAATACGACGCAAGCGCCTTCCGCAGCGTTGCGCGGAAACCAGTACTCCAACTGGACGATACGGCTCAATGCTCAGCCTGAGCGACAGGTGGTGCATCGCTAAATAGTTTGTGTTGTCCCTTATTTACTGTGCTATCGAGTTTATTTTTTTTGTCTTCAGTTGTTTTGTGTATTATCGTTCACTATGGTATACACGAAGTATCGAAGATTGTTCGTTGTGCTGAACTGTGTAAACACAGAGTCGTATTTTAAATGCCGTCTTACTTCGGACAAAAATTTGCCACGGTCCGCATTCCCGCAGATTCCACGAGACACTGATTATTAAGGAAATTTCAAAGCTGGACTCTCGTTAGATGTAGTAAGGTCTAGGGAACGCTGAGTTTTAACAGAGAATGATCTATAGGAGTAAGGGGCGGCTTTGGAATGAAGTCGGAGAAACTCGTTGCGACAATAAGTACTTCAGATCTGCATGTAGGTGGCATCTGTTCACAGATATTATCATAATCTCAGACAGAAATCTTACAAAGTAACTATGGTACATCGATTGGCCGATTAGATACTGCTGCTCGACATCGTTACAACAATCAGCTGTTGCTGTGTGTGTATCATGAAGAGGTTTAGCCTGAAATGCTCTTTTTTCTCATGACGCCTGGCTGCACTAATCGTGAACTCGTAGAACAGTCGTCGTCGGAGTTCCGAAAATCCGCATCGTTTGTATTAAGAGTAGGGTTATCATATCAGTCTGGGACCTTTTCGGGACACTCTGAGATGAAACTGTAGAAATGAAGAAAAAAATTTCTCTAATGTAAGTACTTTTTATTTACAACACAATTACATGGAATTTCTTGCGGCAGAAGTAGTTAGTACACCACATTTTTCGAAAGATTTCATCTTATACAGCAAGTATTTTTTCCGTTTTACACATTTAGAAAACTCCATGCAAGTCAGCTTCGCACTGTCAGATTGATTACACCCTTCCTGGCAGCACTCGATTTCTTTCATCAGTCCACTGAGCTGACATCACCGAAAACACTCATTCCATAGCGGCACTGTGTGCAGGAACAAAGAACAGATACTCGTATAATTTTAGAAGTTGGCATCTGCGTTCAGGATTTTCGGTTTCCTTAAGAAAGTAAATCCGTCTTCTACCACGGAGTGTTTAGACTTCCATTCTTCCGATTCACGCCCCGTTTTTAAAAAAAATGTCTTCTGATACACATATTCCTGAAAACATCTGTCGCTTGAAATCTTCACACCACTTTCAGTCAGGTATATAATAGTATGTTCAATCATCACCGAATCTGGAGTTTGAGATGCGTCACCAAACAAATAATTGATATTTATTTAAAAAAATAGCCCATTACTCAACTAAGTGCAATGGTATAGATAGCCATTGTCTCTTCCTCAAATTTCGAATTCAAATTCATTATTTCTTTGTTAGGATTCTCATTCTTCATTTTGTTCAAATTCATCTTGGTTTGCATGCCAATAAAACTGGCAGCCTTCGTCTCATTCTTTGAGTGTCGTATTTCAGTTATCAAGATTTTGCTCTTCTCCACGCTTTATATATATATATATATATATATATATATATATATATATATATATATATATATCTTTTGTTTCAAACAGAGCCAAATTCGACTGCAGAAATGTGAAATAAATTTTAAGGATCGAATCACTGAAAAAATTAGAAATTATTTTAGGTGGCCTGTCTTCGGCGTCAAAAAGCTTAAGAATTCTCTCAACTGGGGGCATTAACGACAGCCGTCTTTTTCTTTGAGTGAGACAGAAGAGTCTGATGACTGACATAAACGTATAAGCAGAACTCTTTTAGTTTCTCTGTCCCTATTGTGTACACTGAAAAATAATTAAATATTATCATGACGGTTATTTCAATGTTGACAGTTATGATTCCAGCAGCGCATGAAACAGAATTGTGGAGAATATGGGCAGAGCATCCAGCTCCTTCCACATTTAAAAAAAAAAAAAATTCTTCTTCAGTTTGGTGGAACACAGTCACGTCGATGAAGCCCTCCGAAGTTGATATTGGTACTGTCTGCACAGAAAGCGATTAATGTATCTATTGGAATTTGCAGTTGTCTTAAAGCGTCTGTACAAAACTTTGCTATTGTCATGTTTCGTTATTCAGCGAATCAAACTTCTGCAGCTTCTGTTGGATTCCGTCAATTTCAGCGAAATATTGAAGAACTTCAGGAAACATCTTTTCAGTCTTGTTGTTCGATGCGTCGGTGCTTATGGCACAAAATGAAACTTGTTGGAATTGTTTTACTGAGATGAAACGGCTACAAATCTCAAACGATTCCTGATCCGTATGTCCTTTCTTGACGAAAGACCACTGTTTTGTATAATCATTCGAAGTGTGACACTTTCCCTTTTCATCCTTTGGTATTTTCGTGAGCTGTGATAAGATAAGTTTATTAGACGGTAAACGGTCGACAATAACACTTTAATCATCGAAGTACGCTTCACTATACACTTCACGCCCTATATACCAGCAGTAAACACTTCAGACATTGCTAACGTGCACTCGTTCGCATTACGTTTAGAAAGAATCGTCTTATCAGATCGCTATTCAAATGGGAACTGCTCGATTCTTCCGCGTGACGCTGCTTAGCCCCGTATAATGCTGTAGAAGTCTGTTGTTTTCTCGAATGATTGCTCTAGATCTAGAAGGTGCCTGCACCGTCGGTAAAGGACACGCAACATGCATCGTCATCTGTGAGACGACATTGTCAACATAAACTTGTTGACAAAAGTAAAACTAACTGAGGCTTTATTTACACGTTGTGCTAACGGATGGCGTTGCATTAGTACTTGAACCAAGCTCGAAACAGTATTTTGCAAAATCGGGACAAAATTGGGTTTCGTCGGGATCTCGGGACAAGGAGGTCCATGAGGTGACGTTACCGATATATCGGGGCGGATGGTAACCCTTGCCAAGAGGTTCTACATGATATGAAAGCAAGAGTGTGATGAGTGATTAGTGCAACTTGGGTAACTGGACCTATATTTTTCTACCAGACCGTAAATCCTGATAAATATATGGACAGTATCCTGTGGTAGTTCAATATAATGCAACATTTTTCCAAGGAACTAACATCTGTGTAAAACAACTACGGTTATTTCGTGCAAGATAATGCAACAGTACACACTGACATTGGGTCTATGCGGTATTACTAAGAGCTTGTGATGTTGTTATAGCTGACTGGTCTCCACGCTCCCAAGATCTAAATAAATGCCATTTTTATCTTTGGGGAATGTTAAAAGAAAATCAGTGTCGCAACAATCACCATACAGTCGAAGAAATACAAAATTCGGCTTATAATTTCAAGAACTTCGGCACCCGAAACTCGACAAATATTCAACAATGTGTTCAAAAGATATGGTTGCCGCAGAGGGACGTCATTTTGAGCCCCTACTGTAAATAAAGGAAGAGTCATCTCCTCGCATTGCGCCGTGGCTTATGCTCAGTTGAAGGAGACCCACCAAGCTGGCATGGGACAGCTGCCTAGGGAACCAGCCGGTGCACATCCTGTGCAAACTGCGGGCATGCGATTGGACCGTACTTGAAAGACCCTGCCTAACATAGTATAGTGCGTCGTCTTGCAAATTGTTGTTGATTACTACCCATCAAGTATGACCGACCCCGACCAGTTTTGTATAATACATTTGCTCATTAATTTGGCACAATTTTAGCTAAATTGACGCTATTTCTTACACATAAATTTCTTAAAGCTTACATTTACACGATCTTAGCAGTCCTGCGTAACGCTGCGCAGGATCGCAGTTAAAAGTGCGCAGTCTTTAACAATGATCACAAATGTAAGGCCCTGAGCCTGCTTAATGAGAACATGCCTCTTGCCGGCTGTTGTGGCCGAGCGGTTCTAGGTGCTCCAGTCTGTATCCGCGCGACCGCTGCGGTCGCAGGTTCGAATCCTGCCTCGGGCATCGATGTGTGTGATGTCTTTAGGTTAGTCAGGTTTAAGTAGTTCTAAGTTCTAGGGAACTGATGACCTCAGAAGTTAAGTCCTATAGTGCTAAGAGCCATTTGAACCATTAGAGCCTCTTGCCACCTGTGTTAACACTACCCATAATCCACTCAATAATCTTCAAAGCTCTTTCCTTTGTCTCTTCATGTCGAAGTTGGCGTTTAGTGTTGATTTGATAGATTTTGAACTCTTTTTGTCCTCTTTGGTTTCAAGCTTTCTTTTCACAAATTTTCCTTTATGCTTCTTATCTCTTTCTTTTCTCTTGTCTTCCTTTTCTGGAAGCTTACTTCCCTCCACAAGCCCAATATTGTAGTATATATATTACACTATGCAGCAGCTTCATACCTGCTCTTCGTAGTGGTAATATTAGAAATTATACTGATCCAATGTGATTGTTATATACTGCTACCAAGACGACTGAAAATATTATAATGAATTACTAAAAAATATTTATCTGCTAAACGTAGACGTGTGAGTGGAGTGAGCTCACGTGTGAGACGCGTCAGGACGATGCGACTGGCCGGCTGGTAGCGTCAGGTGGCTGATAAGGTTACTCTACTTAAAAATACAGCGACTTGCACTCTTACCCGACATTACCCTGCTACCCTCATACGTAATGACAGATAAGGGCCGGCCGTTGTGGCCGAGCGGTTCTAGGTGCTCCAGTCTGGATCCGCGCGACCGCTATGGTCGCAGGTTCGAATCCTGCCTCGGGCATGGGTGTGTGTGATGTCTTTAGGTTAGTCAGGTTTAAGTAGTTCTAAGTTCTAGGGGACTCCGTGAATTTCTAATGCCCAACAGAAGAAACTTAGTAACGCAATCTTACTCGAAAATAAGTAGAAAATGGTTACATAACACACACTTTGATAAATTAAGTGCAACGAATTGTGACCTGCACGTCTACCATGGGTTAACAGCACATAAATGAATAGCTTCGTAAATGCATTGGATTGCTTTGAACATGTGCTAGCTTTTCGCTTACAGAAATTAGGTGTACAGTGGCGCTGTTTTCCCTTACATGCACTCATCAACTCAGAATGGAAAAGACCGTTCCTTATCAGAGTGATCAGTTATTGCACTCCTATTTCCCTTCGTTCATAACAGTGTACTAGATAAACCTAAATAGCATGCAAGGAACTCGACTTACTATGATTCATAATTCTCAGTAGTCGAGAGGCTGTTCCTCACAGTGACTGTGACTAGCGTCGTTACCGTTTGTAGGACAATCAGGTGGAGGCTTGCCGGCGTGGCGGTTTCACGCAGAACAAATACAAAGAGTGATATGGGTTTTGGTAAAAAGGGTTCATAAGACTTAAGTTTAACAAGCAATATATAGAATTTAAAGACAAGAGATAAACTTAATAGCCCCATATAGTTATTCCAAACTACAATTCCATGATTCAACTTTACAAACCAAAGTAACATCGTCTGAAATAGATTACTCTGATTCCTTGAAAAATTAATCCTTACGCTTTAACATCTCCGAATTCATAATAGCACTGAATGAAATACGGCAATAAGTGATGCAATAACCAGCTTCCGGACAGGTCGAGATAGCAATCTTTGAATACCTATTTATGTTGTGCAGAAACGTGTGGGCTGGTATTGCTACGCGGAGTAATGTAAGCAAACAACTAACCTCGCCACGTGGAACTAACCTTCATCACGGTAAGGAAATTGATTTGGTCTCAACCGCTTCTTTATGCATTGCAATATCAGCTAAACAGCGTGGATCTCGGCCAGACAAAAGTAGTTTTCTCCTCAACATCAGAAACGCAGCACATAGTGTGTCTTCGACTCCACCATTCGAAGACCGAACAAGTGGTGACCAAGAGTAACGGCAAACTAATTTTGAACAAGCAGGACACATGTCCCACACCAGCGAAGCAGTACTATAGATCGAAAGCAACCGAATCGCTCAATACTTTGTTTCCATAGTGATCAAGCAAGAGGTTGCTAAAGAGCTTGTATCGATACATGGAATGTAGTTCGAGCAAAATTTCATAGACTGTAGCAAATATAAGCATCGCGATACACAAGATGGCGAAATATACTGTGAGGAAATGAAAGTGCTGAGTAACAGGCACTTTTCACCATGTCAAAATACTAGCCGCGTATGTTCTCGTAGCTGTGATTACCTTACTGTGACTCATTTGATAGAAATTTCCAAATGGAAATGCATGTTACTCATGTCATAAATTACAAGAATACTAAAAGACAAATCTAAAGACATACAAGAATTAGAAAAATCATGGAGAAAATGCCAATACCAGAAGACTGCATAATTCATAATTCCATACTATTTCGCGGCCTGACCAACCAACAATTTTATACGATCAAGTAATCGTGGTAATGATAGTTGCAGCGATTTTAGTAGTTGTAGATCTGTAAGAAAGGATGGCTCCATCATTTTTGTCGATCTCAGGCCAAGAGTCTCCAATACTGTTAACGGTGGTAAGAAAACGTCCACACTGAACCTAAGATCATCGCCATTGGACAGTCCGACAAATTTCACCAACCCCAGGAAGTACATCGGCCTTTCTTTCATATCTCAGCAGCGAACTGTAGAGTGATTTGCCACTGTGCTTACAGCCGCCACAAACTACTCGCATGCGGTGACCGTTGATTCGCTAGCTACAGGATGAGCCAAAACCCCATGACTACTTGCATTATGGTGTTGGGCCGCTTTTGGCATGAAATACAGCAACAGTTCTGCGTGGCAGGAAATCGTTGAAACAATGACAGGTTTCGGTATGTTTGTGACACCAGATATATGCGCACGGATCACCCTACTCCCATAAATTACAGCCCCGTGCTTTATAGACGTGTGGCTAGTGCCTGATACCATCCCTGGTGAGTTCGACTGGATTAAGATCAGCAGAATTTGGTGGTCAAGACATCAACGTAAATTCACTTTCACGCCCCTTAAACCACTGTAGCTTGTTTCTGCCCTTGTAAAACGAGCAGGTACCCTCCTGGAAGATGCTCATATCAAGCATGAACGGATGCAGGTGGTCCGCAATAATGTTCTTATAGTCCATAGCCCTCATGCATCTTTCGGTAATACCACTGGTCCCATGGAACCAAGGAACCTCAGATGAATGTTCCGCATACCATAATGCCGTTCCCAAGTGGTCTGGGTCCGTAGCGCGGTACCTGTTTCGAGCAGCCACTCGCCTGTATGATTGCGAATCCGGTCACGACCATCGGCCTGGTGTAGCAAGAAACGTCATTCATCCGACCAAGTGACACGATTCCACTGATACGCGCTACAATCTCGACGATCCTGTTCCTATTGTTGTCACAACTGACGACATTTTTATGTCAGCATGGGAACACACAGGGGCGTCGGTTGCGGCGGCCCATATTCAATAATGCATTGAACCATGTGCTCTGTAACACTTGTGCCTGCTCCATTATTGCGCCTTTAGCGCTTTACAGAGCGGGAATGCCTTCGACCTCGAAGTTTCGTGATGAGGTATGGACGTCCAGTTTCTTGACACCTACTCGTGGTTTCAACATTCTTCAACCAGTTTCCATATAGGCCCACGACAGAAGCTTATGAATAGCAGACAAGCTTCGCCCTTTACATTATGCTCGTCCGGCCACAACAATCTGCCCTTCGTCAGAGCCGCGCTTGTCAGTTGATTACCTCATCTGCGGTACATATCGCCGTTAGAATGATTCTCTACTCGTTTCTGCTCCACTTATACAGTGGCCTCAAACATTTTGGATCAAATTGAACGACGTGATAGTGGGTCCACAACCGATTGTATGCAGATACGCAAGCAATGGTCGAAAGCATTTATTTACTTTGTTATGGACACATAAAGCGTACACGGCACAATAACAACGTGGCTCACTGTAGTTGTTCAAAGTTACGACCGCCAGTCTCAGTGCATGTACAGCAACGGCGCAAGCAGTTCTGTCGCATTCTCGCAAAGATCCCGCGCATCTGTTGTCCACTGCAACACAGCGGGTGATAAACAGTCTACACTCCTGACCACCTAACATACATACTGTGCAGAAGTTACCTCACACCACGTGTGTCCTATGACGACAGTATGCATCGCACCGGCACATTAATCTACTCCGCATGTCCACCACTACCTCTGGTGTCCGTTATCTACTGCATCAGACAGCTTGTGATGTGCCCATGGTGAGGTCTGTTACTGTGTACAGTGCAAGGCGCATAATCAAAGATGGAAAGTTACTCATCACGAGAGCTGGCAGACATGCATTTAATTTACGGTGCGGCAGGATGTAGTGCTCGTCAAGCAGCACTAATGTACTAAGAACTCTTTCCCAACAGGTATCCTGGTGGCCGAGCGGTTCTAGGCTCGTCAGTTTGGAACTGCGCGACCGCTACGGTCGCAGGTACGAATCCTGCCTCGGGCATGGATGTGTGTGATGTCCTTAGGTTAGTTAGGTTTAAGTAGTTCTAAGTTCTAGTGGACTGATGACCTCAGATGTTAAGTCCCATAGTGCTCAGAGCCATTTGAACCATTGGAATCAACAGGCATCACCCTAGTTGGAGGAAGTTTACATTCGTGACTACCAACTTACGAGAGTCGAGGGCTACCAACAACGATTCTCTGTCAACATATGGGCGGGCATCGTCCAAGACCACCCAACAGCATCTTATTTGCTACCTCTCCATCTGACTGGTCCACGTTAATTTGTGTTCCTGCGACAAGTGCTGCCACAGTTCTTGGAGACTGTTCCTCTTTTCCGTTAAAGGATGTGGTTTCAACACGACGAAGCACCATTCACTTCGATGTTAACGTCCGCGAGCACCTGAACAACACGTACCCTCATCGTTCGATTGGAAGGGGGGTCCTGTCCCATCTGTCCCATGGCCAGCGCAATCGCCGGATCTCACACCTCTGCGGTTACGTCATGATCTTGGTGTATGAGACGCCGGTAGAAACAGATGAAGACCTGTTTACTAGGGTCCAGGCTGCCTGTCTACTGGTACAAAATGGCTCTGAGCACTATGCGACTTAACTTCTGAGGTCATCAGTCGCCTAGAACTTAGAACTAATTAAACCTAACTAACCTTAGGACATAACACACATCCATGTCCGAGGCAGGATTCGAACCTGCGACCGTAGCGGTCACGCGGTTCCAGACTGTAGCGCCTAGAACCGCAAGGCCACTCCGGGCGGCTTGTCTACTGGTACAACACACAGGGATCTTTGCGGTAGAACTTCATGCGTCGTTGTTACGCATGCATTGCGACTGGTGATCATCACTTTAAACAATTACTTCGAGCTACCGTTTTTGTTATGCTGTGTACGTCCATAACACAATAAATAAGCGTTTCCAACCATTGGTTCCAATCCCAATATAATCGGTTGTGGACTCACTGTCACCTGTTCCAATCTGACACAAAAAGTTTGAGACACCCTGCGAATTTTCTTCAGCCCGTCACCAGTCGCCAGGCTTCATTAAATCTCACGGTGGCAAGTTGTCATAATGATCTAGACCATTAGAGGAAACACGGATCGGTAGTTGGATCGGCAGTTTATATCTGAATACAGCACCCACCAATCTTTTATCGGCCTGTTCTTTGATTTGGAATTCTAATTGAGCGTATAGCTGTTTAAGAATATTCCAATTTTCTTTTACTGGTACTCATTTGAGTTCACGTACGCTTGCAGTGGTATCGCTCTCTACCTACGTCGATTTTGTTTCCCACAAATTACGAGCTTTGTGGTTATGACCTTGTAATGTTGATGCATTAAGTTGTTCTGAAAGCGGTGCTGATGTTCAAGACGATAAAAGCGGGTTAAAAGCTGTGAGCTATCTTGGGAAGTTAACCTTGCATTACTGAGCAACTGTTTCACCAGGTATCCAGTCTAGCTCACCAAATTCCCAACCAGACTAACATTAATTATAATTTTTTAGTAGTCATCTTACGATAACCGGTGATATATATATAAAAGGACAATTTAAATAAAAAGAAATAAATCAGTTTGTATTTGGACATTTATTTTAACACTGATCATTGTTCAGTTAAAATTGCGACATATTAAAGGTGATTCATAATTAAACTGGTGCCTTATTTATGATTGTGAAAATGTGAGTTTGTAATATTACGGAACACATCAAATATGGAGCCAAGATTGGTAGACTGCATACCACACCGCATTCATAAAATAACACACGAAGAACGTTGAAAAATATGCAAGAGGAAATTAACCACTACCAACCGATTCAATTTTCACCCAAAGAAGTTACGTTCGTAGCGCAATCCTGTCCGTCATGTAATTACCACACACTGGTATACTAAATTCGTACTAACTCTCTGTCAAATCTTCCCGGAAAGAATAGCTGAGGGCTACTTTGATGATTACACCTCATGCTTCACGTGGTCAACTTGGTTTACACAAAGAGTGTAACTCCACAATAATTTTGATAATTAAAATAAATTACATCGAAACACAAATTAGAAAAGAAAAACCTCGAACTGGTTACTATCGTCTTACTATTAACCTGATGGGTCAAACAATTGCATAAGTACGTAGTACTGGTCTCACAAAGTACACCCCACCTGGGTTGAACATAAAGAAAAGTTGCTATATTGAAAAATTTTGTCAAGACGAGACGTTATAATCTCACGCACATTCGCATTTAAGATTGATGATCTTAGTTAGAGTTACGCATCATTCACATGTGGTTCCACTTTACTCACAAAGTAGTGACAAAGCAACTACTGGAAGATATTCTGAACTTCACACTCGAATTACATTGCGTTGCAATTTAAATAACATTAGATATTTTAGATCTAAACCTGAAATAAAGGTGATTAAATTTTCAGTTAGGCTGAACTTAAGAAATCCATTGTCCTACGGACTTAGCAGAGACGCGCTTAGCCGGAGATCTTACCACTTTAGATGCTCGCCGCAGACAGACTGCCCTGGGCCCCTAACAAGGCTGCTTCCAGATACAAAAGGGAAGTGACCAGAGAGGCAGCTTCCTATACCAACATGACAAGGAACGGACAGGATCATACTAAGAATAGAAACCTCTTTGCTTTTAGAAAGCGTAGCTACCTGTTCCGACGCTGGTCCTACTTTTCTCTAGCAGACAGGCTTGTCTGCTACCATCAAGCATGCAACTAGAAATACATTTGCTCATTCATCCTTTCACACAGAAGGGAAGGGGGCTCTATGGTCATCAGTCCCCTAGAACTTAGAACTACTTAAACCTAACTAACCTAAGGACAGCACACAACACCCAGCCATCACGAGGGAGAGAAAATCCCTGACCGCGCCAGGAATCGAACCCGGGAACCCGGGCGCGGGAAGCGAGAACGCTACTGCACGACCACGAGCTGCGGATAAGGGAAGGGGGATGACAGTATCTTATCATATACAGTGTATAAAAGAAAGCGCATGTAGATTCCATAGGAGACTGTGTGACATGAATTACATATAAACTGTGTTTTAAAGTGTAGTAGTGTGACAGATCGTTCTTGATTATGTGTAAAAGTAACACGTTCCACTGCTCAGTCTCCTCCCAGATACTCAGAAACACCACAGTAAATTTATAAGTGGAATGTATGCCGTAAATGACAACAGTTTTAAAAAATTGACATGAAAGGAATCCAACAGAGACCTTTCAACCTGCCTAGTTTGTGTCAAGATAAGACTCAGAGCCCTGGCTCTGTCTGAAATGACCTCGCTTTTGACGGTGCGTTAAATCATCGTCTTCCTTCCTTTCTTTGTCTGACCAAAATGCTGTTTTTACCTAGGAGGTGTCTAACACAACTATGGACGTTAATTTTCAAAACTTTCACAATAATGTAAGCGTTTTATAATATTTCCATAAAATCTTGAAAAGTATATTGCTGAAGCTGCCCAACGCTAAAACTATATAAAAAGGTTAATTCGAAAGGAGAGGTTATTAAAATGTCTGATATTGCACAAAATACTCATCTAATAACATAACGTTAGATTTTTCTTAATATTTATATCGCCATCATTTCATATATCTATGTTCGGCTTAAACTAAAAAGTGCCACAAAAAAGGGGATTGTAAAACAATAATAAGGAAGTATGGCCATGTCAGTGTTCGATATGTCAATCCCTTTAGATGGTTTCAGACGTTATGGCATTATTCTTTTCAACAGTACGAGTAAATGTTTGTGCACAGGCTAGTTCGTTCCTTACGAAACACTGTCATACGGTAACCAGCAAGACACATTCACACCCTAAACATCACCTGGCATTTCTGTTGCGTCTTGATTACTCTCTCTGCGAAATACCTCGTAAAACGAAATTTACCGTCTAACTGTTACTGCACATAACGGTACACTATCGAATCCTCGGCGAAAGAACGACCTTTCACAAGTCGTTCGACATGGGAGAGACATTTCGATTTAATGCCAGTCACAAAATCGAACTATCATTCATCTGGCAGTTCGCATTTCAGAGATCCGTAGTAAAACAGTGAGAATAGCACGAGACTTTAGTTTTACCTCCCAGTGACGACGTATTGTTCTTTTTCCATTTTGTAGCTAACGAGACGTCTCTTTCTTTCTTCATATGAAGCTGATTTTGTATTGTAATGGGGATGTGAACAGCAAGTATGGCCGAACTTCATTTAGCGTATTAAATTAAGAGACGGAGCAGTACCCTGCCATTTATAACGGAAAAAGACATTCAGGCCTTTCGTATATCCGTTATGATAGGCAAGATGATGGAAACTTATTGGCAATGTAATGTTGTTTTTTTCCTAGCTAGTTTTTCTGAATGTCAATATCATTAAATTTTTCAGTCTTTTATGTTATGATGCTTTCATATATGGTGAAACCAATGATGGATTGCAATTAATGTTGTCGTGTGCGTGGGCTAAAATTTTGAGTGGACATAGAACGTAGATGACTGATAGCTCGAGCAAGGGCTTGTTATTATCTGAGAAAATACTTCAAAGGGCAAACCATCAACAACAACATCTGTAACAGCTCGAAATCAGTCAGAGCTCTTGAATTATTGGAAAAAAATGGTACACAGAACATTGAGCGAACGCGGAGCAGTTGAAAAGGGATTAATAACAAAACGTAATGTGTTACGTATTTTTATGCAAATACGAATTGGTTCACGGAGTAGTAATTATTTGATCCGGATTTCAGTAAGCAAAGTGATCTTACGTGCTTTATTTTTGATGTGGCAGGCCGTCGGAGAGACAGGGGTGAGCTTAAGCCGGACTGACCGAAGACGTACCGAACTGCCAAGAATTGCAATACTCCCTTTGTCGACAACATGAAGAGGATGTTGAAGCTTTTGTGTTAGCAGAAGAGCCAACACCGTGTTACGAGTGGAGGCCGAAATGCACGCGTTTTAGCTCACGCAGGCTGGCGTGAGGAGGTAAGAACTATACTGACGTGAGGTCTGGAACATGACAAGGAATGAGAATTCAGAAAGCGGACGTAATTAGTTTGATACTTAACTTTAATCCATTAATGATGAACGTCGCTCTACATTCTTGAAGATAGTAATTATAGTAACTGAATATGCCGCCTTGCTAAGTCGTAGCAATTGACGTAGCTGAAGGCTATGCTAAACTGTCGTCTCTGCAAATGAGAGCGTATGTAGACAGTGAACCATCGCAAGCAAAGTCGGCTGTACAACTGGGGCGGGTGCTAGGGAGTCTCTCTAGACTAGACCTGCCGTGTGGCGGCACTCGGTCTGCAATCACTGATAGTGGCGACACGCGGGTCCGACGTATACTAATGGACCGCGGCCGATTTAAAGGCTACCATATAGCAAATGTGGTGTCTGGCGATGACACCACAGAAGCAATTTCCCCAAATCCGATCACAGTGTGGCACTTGGGACAGTCTTCACTGCACAGAAAATTCAGAGGGCTTCTGAGACGTCACGAAAACTTAAATGGTTGTCAGTTTCCTACATTTGGTTGGGAGTATGGTTTTGCCTTTATCTGCAAATAGGACGCAATCAATGGAAATGCCCACAGACAGGAAATAAGCCAAGCATTGTGAAGCTACAACTCTGACTGGCTAAGAAAGCCTATGCTTTAATACATTTCGGAAGCTGCTTGAACTCGTGAAGTCGCTTGAGTCGGACATGAAACCTTGTGCATAGAGGAAGGCAGGCCCAGTGAGACACATCGACTTTTGTTGCCAGTACCGAGTACCGTAGGTGTGTGTGACTTCTCGGCGGTAGTTGTGATTTTAGAGGTAAAGCTAAATCATTGGTGCCGGAATACGCTATGCAAGTATGGATAGACCATGATGGGCCGCTTAAACGAATCATGTCAACAGACAGAAGAAATAAGAAGTGACAGCATAGCTCCAAACAGCGCTAAACGTCAAACCTATCCTTGACAGTCTGATAAAGAAGTCTTAGAAATATCGGGTAAATAGATTGATAAAGAATGAGGTAATAGCTAACGGAATCTCCATTAGAGATGTCTAGGTTCAAACACCCATATCATGTATTTTCAAAAATAGTAAATGACAAGTGCCTAGGAAAACATGAGCAAATCAGATAAATGGCCATCAGTACAACTAAAACCGAAACATCGTACAACTAGAATCGTAGCAGCAGTAGGAATGGAACAAAGTACAAAACACAGGAAGAAATAAATCAGGAAGTAATACACCCAAGAGCAAATCAGACAAATAGCCAACAACGCTAGCACACTAAAAATCATAGCAGTAACAGGAACAGAACAAAGTACAAAATCTAAGCAAAAAGAAATAAGCAAATAACAAACCCAGCACAAGCTGAGATTTTAGTGAAAGTTCCCCCAGCTGTTAGGCAAGTGCTGGGGTTTTGATCGTCTCACACCCAAAACGGTGAGCCAAACAAGCTACCCAGATGACCAAATAAGTTATGTCCAAATAACCTAAGTAAATGAATTTTATCCACAGTGGTGGTGGTGGTTAGTGTTTAACGTCCCGTCGACAACGAGGTCATTAGAGACGGAGCGCAAGCTCGGGTTAGGGAAGGATTGGGAAGGAAATCGGCCGTGCCCTTTCAAAGGAACCATCCCGGCATTTGCCTGAAACGATTTAGGGAAATCACGGAAAACCTAAATCAGGATGGCCGGAGACGGGATTGAACCGTCGTCCTCCCGAATGCGAGTCCAGTGTGCTAACCACTGCGCCACCTCGCTCGGTTTTATCCACAGTGGATGCTGTTGAACTCCGTGACTTCCATTATAGGGCGTAGAAAAATTTCCGTTACCAGTCACAATAAAAGGTTATTTATTAGTCAAACAACCGGTTTCGGGCTTGTGCCCATCCTCAGGTGTTTATACGTTCATGTACATGTTCTTACTGCTGAGATCACGGTCTAAATACAAAATAAATGGCCCAAGTGAACAGATCATTGACTGGAAATGTTTATGTCTGGCTACTTGGAGACCTTTTGCAGCTATTCATGAGCTTCATTTTCCAAAAGAACGATGGAATGTTTATGGACGACAATGTGCTATGTTACCGGGCCACAATCAAATGGCTCAAATGGCTCTAAACACTATGGGACTTAACATCTGAGGTCATCAGTCCCCTGGACTTAGAACTACTTAAACCTAACTAACCTAAGGACATCACACACATCCATGTCCGAGGCAGGATTCGAACCTGCAGCCACAATCGTTAGCGATTGATTTGAAGAACATTCTGGAGAATTCCAGCATGATAATTCAAATTATCACCCGACATGAATCCCGTCGAACATTTACGGAACATAATCGAGAGGTCAGTTCATGTACAAAATACTGTCCGGTAGCACATTCGCAATTATGGACGGCTACAGAGGCAGCATAGCTCAGTATTTCTGAAGGGAACTTAAACGACTTCTTGAGTCCACGCCGCATCGAGATGCTGCACTACGCCGGACAGACTGAGTTTCGGCACGATAATTGGAGGTATTCCATGACTTTTGTAACCTTAGTGTAAAGGGGAACTGTAATGGAATAACGAAACTGAGTCATGGTCTGTTCGACACGTACACTGCGAAGAGCAAAAGAACTGAGAAAACAATAAGTGTTCCGTCGAACGACAAATTACAGTAAACGTTTTAAGAAAATTTGTGAATTCTAAAGTTGTTGCATCTTCAATAGCGCGACAAAGTTAACAAACTTCATAACTCGAATATTCATCTGCATCCACAACTGCACTCCTCAGGCCGTTACACAGAATCGTTCCCGTGCAATCATACTGGATAAATTAACAGTTACGCAACCTGGTGGCAAGTTCCTATGGGACCAAACTGCTGAGGTCATCGGTCCAGAGGCTTACACACTACTTAATCTAACAAACTAACTTACGCTACGGTCAACATGCCCACCCATGCCCGAGGGAGGACTTGAACCTCCGACGGGGGGGAGCCGCGCGAACCGTGGCAAGGAACCTGAGAAAGCGCGGCATAGTTACGCAACAAGTTTGCTACCTTCCTCATATGTCTGGCTTAGGCGCCTTGAAAATAAAGAGATATTAGGACTCTTATGGAGGTAAACAATCTTTTTCTAGCTACCAAATAAATTACCCTTAAACATGTTATGATTGAAATAACACTGTTTGGCTACCACGTACTTCTGGGCACTGACTTGTCTTTCCTAGAAGCTTGCAGTTGTGTTGCCCTCCTGCATTCGTCCTTCACAAGCGACGTTTCTTGTGTCCAAGTGGACGATAGGGATTAACTGAAAGGATTTCAAACATACGCACACAGTACAGGACACATAACGTACATGCAAGCACACGCGTTAAAAAAAAATTGTAATTTTTCTCTGTCATTGTTCAACTATGTCCAAGACATAAATTACAACATTTCCAGTCCCCAATTTTCGATCAAGGTATTCAGGACGTTTTTCTCGATTATCCCTCCCACGTATTCCTAATTTGGACTTCTCTGCCCCACTTCCAGCCCACTGGAAGACTTGGCTGGAAACGGCCCAACCAGCTGTCATGAGTTGGGAAGGAAGAAAAAATAAATAAATAAAATACTGCCGCCATGGCCTAAATCGTGCAGTCATCACAGAACGGAATCGTGTCACTTGTAAACAGAATCACTTGCATATGAAATCACTTGATCCTACTTTTATCACAGCGTACACACGTTTCTATCCCGAGAATACAGAGTTGTTACATTATTGTGAATTTTAGGTTTCCTCGACGCAGTAAAAATTGCGTCACTCTTTTTTAATCAAGCCACAATCAGTTGCTGTGAACCGTATACGTTAATGTAGACATGGGCATAGGCGCACAAACCGGGTCACAGTTTCAAAAATTGTAATATAATAAAATAACGACTGTTGTTGCCCTGTCGATAATCATACGTGATACACGTAAGTTCTAAGAATTAAGAAAGATTGTTACACTACATATAACCACTAATCTTTTGCGCTGAAGCCGAATAGTGCTGCCGAAACTTCACAATTTATGACGGCACTTATTTCCAGGCGACGGCACTAATTGTCGAAGACCCCAGAACGTCAAAGGCATCATAATCACGAAACTTATAGCGAGCAATACAGTGTGCTGGTAGATGTAGATGCTATTATTATTACTTGGCTTTTGTTTACTGAAGCATACTGACAACAGCTTGATACAAATATAACATAATTTACACAGAAAAACACAAAATAAAAGGTTTGAAAATGGCTTAAAATTATTTTACGGTACTCACTTAGATGCAGTGTCCACCTCCATAGTTGGTCATCTTCACAGCTGACTGCCTTGCCGAGGACCCGGTTTCGATTCCCGGTACTGCCAGGTATCTTCCCTTGGCGGGAAGCTAGGAGAGGGGTGCACTCAGCCGCGTGATGCCAGTTGACGAGCTACTTGACCAAGAAGTACCGGGTCCACATCACGAAAACTGACAACGCCCGGGAGAGCGGTGTGCTGACCCCACGCCTCTCCATAGAAGATCCAATAACGCCATTGACAGACACGGCGTTCGGTCGGCAGCTATGCACTCGCCAGGGCCTATGGACGCAGTTTACGTTTATATAAGTGCAATACATGTAGCTAATGGAAAATGACATATTAACTACAGACAAAAGTTAATTTAAAAAAGGAGTCATCTGAAATTTGGAAGCATACACCTGAAGATTACACTCTTTATGCAACCACAGTTAGAACACCAACTTTCATACACATCTTTATCAGTCTCGTAGAAATCAAAAAAGGGCTGTGTAAATTGGAGGATCTTCATGACACAATATGAGCACGGAAAGATACATCTCCAGTTTCACATGGTTTTGCGGTAGGTAGTTTTGCTGTCCTTCGAAGAAACTGCACGAAAACAGCAAGTGGTTTACACTTTTTACTTCTTTCTTCTGACGGTTGCAGAGAGGTTATTCTTGATGCCTATCAGCTGTAAATGGGAAGCAGTTCGAAAATGGTTCGTACGCATTCGTACCAAGGTGGTTATGAGCTTCCTGTTCGCTTGGAATATTTGAAACCAAGGGGTGCTTCTAATTACTGGCTGGGTCGCAGAATAGTGTTGACCTTTATAGCAGACTGAAAGGCGTCAATCCTCCGGCCATTCTATCTCAGCCAGTGTTCTCACCCGTAACTTGAAATCGAAGAGTGGTGAAGTCACATTCTGCACAGGACTAAAAACGCTGGCCTCCTTCGCCAGCTGGGCTAGTTTGTCATTGCAGACCAAGCCTACGTGAGCTCATAGAAAGGGAATCCTCGTACCTCTTCAATCGCCTATAATTTCCGGTATTTGAATATTAATTTTACTATTTCAATTCGAGTTTTCAATATATTGTAATATTCTTTTTCATCCCGACGCTATCAGCGGGTTCTGGAGGACGGCACGACGGCGAAATTACAGAGTAATTCGAATCGCTGTCGCATCCGCAGTGCAAATTGTTCAGTATGGGGGCCGACAAAATTGCCTGGAATGTCTCATGATCGGGAGAAGGAATACACCACCCAATAACGAATACTGTAAGCACTAAAAATTGAACTGATTGCGCCAAAGAAATTTTTTATAAAACTGTATTAGGGAATATCGAGATTTTCCAACTGATACCGGAATGGAGTTCCAAATGAGACGATGTAGCTACCTCTTGGAAGATGTAGCTACCTCTTGGAACCCAGCGGTTAGAGGTACGCATTAACGCTGCCTGATGTATACTGGCAACAGTCCTTATTTCCGATGTAGACCTTATGAGTCGAAATTTGACTGTCACTTCTCGTAGGAGGGTCATTAATCTGCTGACTCTTGTGGCAAATAGATTTTCTTGAAAAGTGCTGACGTCGTATATGCAGCGGAGGTTAACAGGTGCTATACGGGGTAGTCATATGAAAATGAGATAGACGAGAAAAGGCAAGTACATTGTTTATTGTTTCACAAGTAATCGCCATAACTGTTAATAGATGTGTACCACTATGAGACAAGACAGTCTGAGACTTAATGAGAAAATGTTTTCGGTTGCCTAGGGAACCATGATTGTGCACCTCTTCGTCCGAAGCTTATCGACGTCCACGAATGTGAAAAAATGTGATAATCGCATAGAGAGAGATCACGACTGTAGGAAGGATGTGTAATGGCTTTACAGCGAAACTTCTGCGACGTAGTCCAAATAACCTTAGCAAGATATGGGCCCCCTCGAGGTATTGTCAGTTGTGGGGATTACTTTTGAATAAACCGTTTATTTGCTTTTGAATAAGTAGTTCATTTACTTTCTTTTCCATCTGTCTCGTTTTCATTTGACTGGCCCTTAGTCGAGTAAGTCAATCACATTGCTCCAATGCGTTTCTGCAGGCAGAAATAGGTTTTCGATTGGAAGAACTGCAGCCAGAAATCATCAATGTCCAACGAATTTTGGCACTGTCAAAATGGAACATGGGATCTGTTTTTTTACTCACAGTTGTCCTGATCGCATTGGATGAACTTTTCAGTTTGTCAGTTTCGATTCTGACGAGTCGTCATCGAATCAGTGTTCTGTTACAAAAGTAACATTTCGAACTTCAATCTGATGTTCATCTCTGCCGTTTGACATCAACTTAGCAGATAGCCAAAAAGAGCTTTTTTTGATACTGACGCTTATGTGAAATAATTGTGCACTCTCTTATATTAAAAACTGTCAAAATATAAACATATTTTACTACTACTACTACGTGATCAGGCCCAGTGGACCGCGCGCATCTGCAAGTTTCCTCCTCCACAGTATTCTATCCATTGCTGCTATCCGCCATCCGTCCACATCTATTGACACTTGGTTCAAATCTTCGTGGAATCCATCACTCCAACGCTTCTTCGGTCTCCCTGGCGATCTCTTTCCTGTAGGTGTGGAATCCAGGAGCTTCCGAGCCCATCTGTGATCCTCCATCCGGGCCAAATGGCCGACCCACTGCATTCGTTTGGCTTTGACATTTCCTGCTATGTTGGGCTGCTGGTATAGTTCCTCAAGCTCTTGGTTCTATCTAATCCTCCATTCCCCTGTATCTGCATCCAGAACCGGACCGAAGATCTTCCGAAGCACTTTTCTCTCAAAAACAAGGAGCTTATGGAAGTCCTGTTTCCGGATACTCCATGTCTCACAGCCATATAGAACAACAGGCTGATCAGGGTTTTGTACAGTAGAATCTTGAACTGTCTGGAGAGATATCTGGACCGAAGCAGTTGTGCTAGGCTGTGGTAAGATCGGTTTCCTGCTTGTATTCTGGCATTGATTTCTGCTTCACATGACGAGTTCTCAGTGAATAGAGCCCCTAGGTATTTGAATTCTTGCACTCTCTTGTAGGACGGGTCCCCAACGTGCAGTGATTGTAGATGATCAGCAGTCTGATGATGACCATGTGTCATAACAAGGTACTCTGTCTTGGCTTCGTTTATGTTTAGCCCAAATTTGCTGGTAGCCTCCTTTAGTGCTTTCGTCATTTGCTCCAACTTCTCTTCCGACCTAGAGAGTAAACAGATGTCTGCATAGGCTAAGTATGCCAGTCTCTTTCCTTCGATTTCAATCCCTTCGTTCTCTTGGAAGGTCTCGCTACGATCTTCTCGAGGGCAAAGTTGAACAGGATACGGGACAAACCATCTCCTTGCCTGAGTCCTGACACAATTTCAAACTCCTCAGTTACGCGATTTCCCATCTTCACCTTTGCACGTGTTTTGTTCAGACAGATCTTTATCAGATTGATGAGTTTCTCTGCAATGCCAAACTCCCTTAACCAGTCGAGCAGGCTCTTGCGATGTATGCAATCATAGGCCTTCTTAAAATCAACTAATAAAATATGCAAATCTTTACCATATTCACCCAGTTTCTCAGTGAGCTGCCGGAGACTGAAGATGTGATCTACTGTTAACCGTCCTGGCCGGAAACCTCCCTGGTACTCCCCAATCACCGATTCTGCCACTGGCTGAATTCTGTGTATGAGGCAATTGGACAAGATCTTATAGCAGACGTTAACCAGGGCGATTCCTAGATAGTTGTCACATTTCAGTTTGTCGCCATTCTTATGTATTGGACAAATCAGAGCTGTTTTCCATTCTCCTGGTAGTTCTTCTTTGGTCCATATTGCCTGTATCAGTCAGTGTATTTTTTCTGCAAGTTTCTCCCCTCCTGCCAGGATCATTTCATCCTGTATTCCATCTTCACCTGGACTCTTATTGTGTTTAAGGTGTCTGATTCTGGTTTTTATCTCATCTGGGGTAGGTGAGGGATAGTCTGCATCGGCTGTAATTGGGTACTGGAAATCAAACTGCAGTTCGGGTTCATCACAATTTAGCAGCTGTCGAAAGAACTCTTTCCATCTCTCAGCTCTGCCCCTATCGTTCGTCATGATCTTATCATGGGAATCTTTGACAAATTTCTGCTTGGCCTGGTGACCTTTGAGAGGTACTTCACCTTCAGAAACATTTCCCTAGTCTTTTTTCCTCTGAAGTCTGTTTCTGCTTCAATGATGATATCCCTTATGCATTTCCTCTTTGCTCTTCTCAGAATTGCTTCTGTATTCTTTCGGACCTCCTCAAATTGTGCTTTGCCCTGTGCCAGATTTGTCCCCTTCAGCCACTTGCTCCTGGCTTCCTTTCTCCTTTCCAGGGCATCTGCACATTCCTTTCCAAACCAGATCTTCTTGCCCACTGGGTTTCCCATGAGTGTTTCCTTTGCTGTATCTCTAACTGAGCTCTGGATGTTTTCCCACATTAGTTCAAGGTCCTGATTCGTGTCCATTTCACTGAGTGCTTCAAAGCGGTTACTAAGTTACAACTGGTATCCGGTTTTCGTTGCCTCATCTTTTAGTTTCTCCACATGGAACTTTCCACTCTTTTTAAGTTAGGCCCCGTTCTTCCTTTACACTGTATGTTTAAAAGGCCTCTGACCAGGAAATGATCACTCCCACCTTCGGCACCTCGCGCCGTCTTAACGTCTAACACCCATCTCTTGGCTCTGAGATCAATGACAACATGGTCTATTTAATTTACCGTTCTCCCATCTGGTGACACCCAGGCTCCTTTATGTATGTTTTGCCGCGAAGCTGATGAATCTAACCCCATTGTCATTGCTTAGTTTGTGTAGACTATGCCTTCCTGTTGTGTCTTGGAATATTTTTTTTTCCCAACCTCCCAAAATAAACATGTTTTGGTTAACAAAAATTAATTAGAGATTCATCTACCAATATATAAACTACTCTCGTTTACTTCCTTACGATTATGTTTCTGGCTTGTAGGTAGCGTATTTTTTTACTCCTTTCGAGTGTTGGGATCACTTTCTGATCTTCCTGCGAGAGTCTAATGCGAAGAGGACGCTGCAGGCCCAACACGAAAGCAAGCACCTCGCCCCGCACTCATTTCTATGACAAAGTGCCGAGTGTGTCGAAACATTAAGAACAGCGGGATTTGCGAGCAAGTACACCGCAGCGATGGTGGGCCGGCATTAACCCGACAAACAGGGCGAGCGGCGCCGCGCTACAAGTAAGACGTTTCCAGGCACAAGCCGTGGCTGCGGCTTCTCCCCTCCCGGTTAAAAGCGCAAAGCGTAAAAGGTTGCTTTGTTACCATTGAGTGACGAAACGGCGGACCAACTGGGACACAACGGCTGCCTCGTAGCCTCTGGGTCTTTGCATAATTACTTATCGAGGAGGGCGGCTTGGGACACACTACTACGGCCTGCAGATTTCAGGAATTCTGGATCTCTGTCTAATCAGTTTCTTCACATACGAGACTTTTTGTTCATCATACCCCAAATTATCACGGAATAAAGATTGGTTCTGACGTAAAATAATATTTTCGGGCTTAAAGTTACCTGTTTTCAAGCCGGCCATTTTCCTTATACTTATCTTATCAATTTCCATCGCCTGATTCAAGTGTTTGCCTTTGGCTTCCAGCATTATTAATTTATTGAAAGTCAAAAATTTCCTCTTTATTCGTACTGGAACAATAGATTTTGTAGAGGACAGCTTCTATGAAAGAATCCCTGTCACGAGAACGATGTTCAACTTAATTTTAAATACTTTCTTTAAAAACCATCCCAAGGCACTTGAACTACTATGATTTACGAAGTCAAAATGTTCGATGCAGGGTAATTTATTCCGTCTAAAAACGTTGCTTTAGTTACGATTAATTAATTGAAATGGTGATAAAAATGCATCGACAATAAGGAAATCCTTTGCCTTGGCAAATTCCTATTTATATTCCACTTATCAAAAGCAACCATTTGTTACACATGTGTTCAGTTTTTCTTTTGACATTTTTGTAGCGGTTTTTGGTTTTGTGTGTATTTGCGGTCTCTATCATCATGTCAGACCGGTTCAATCAATACACCATTGGCATGCTTTCATGCAAAGAGAACCGTCAGTCTGTGAGGTCCCCCGAAATCTAGTTTGATGCACTGATTCTTGCGTAACGTTTGACTTTACTGCAACTTAAAATTCTATAAAAGACAAATTCATAAGACATTGTGCAATTTTGACTTATGGCTTTGTAGCACCATCAGAATGACTCACAGGCTATCATTTTATACCGTCTCAACCGACGGTGGGAAGTTTCATACGGGTAGCTGTCTCAGCTGACGGTGGGAAGTCATACACAGTTAGTTTCTAGCAGAGTGGTGGGAGCAGCCGTTGGTGGTCGGTTTGGGAGCTACAGCTGTACATCTTTTCAGATAGTGCGGTGGCAACATTGATGGCAGCCATGTTGATGTACACTTCTTGTAAGATTTGATTTGTGATGGAGGTTAACAATAAACGAACGTTTCGTAATTTTTTGTCCTCGTTTTTCTAACACTGAAATCACTTCAGACATCACACGACGCCGTGTATCTAAGACACTGTATGAAAAGACAGAGACTGACATACGTATGTATATCCACGAGTATTGTGGATTACGATGCTACTCATTGGAGCTTCATTACATGTCAGAGAGGAAACCATCTCAATCCTAAGCGGCCAAAGTTCTACCCTTACAAGGGAAGTCTTCGAGTTCAAGGAGGAAGTCCGTGCTCCTGTTGCATTTAGAAGCTTAATGTATCACTGTGATGAGGCCGGTGGAAGCATTCGACTCTGTTACTCTTAGTTTGCCCACTATCGATCTTTAAAAACGTACGCGATGTTCCTCAACAAAACTCACGGAACAATATGCGGAGTCACAATTGGCACGTTCTGCGAAAGCAGCAGCTGGACAATCGTCAGAATCACTTTCTTCAGCTGCGAAATCAAATGCCACTTGAATCACGTTCTTGAATTCAGCAACATGTGCTGGAGTATTGTACCCAGTCGCTTGCCAGGAATATTGAAGCATGGGCTGATACACTGGAATAGACAGCTGGTTATGAATAATAGAACGCATTTTCATTATGAAAATTCTATTTCCTGATTTAGTGTCGAAGTCGCTGGAGAGAGTCCTTGTAGAGTCTGTTATCTTCCTTGCATATATTTTATACTTCCGGAAGAAATATACATCCAAAGGCTGTACGTATTTTGTTGTTTTGGCAGAAAGAACATGCAATCAATGTCATACACGCAAATGAATCATTTACTATTACTATACCCTTGTGAGCACTCCAAGAATCACAACGTAGTATACACTGCTGATTGTATGAGACACAGTCATTAACAACGTGCAAGAAAAAGGATTTCAAATGGTCTTTTGATGTTTTCTCACTCGCGCTAGCTTCCAAATGAATGTTTGATGGAAGACTGTCTTCAATAGCCTTTTTAACTTTTGTACCGAAAGTTTTTTCCTGAAAACAAACCTATAGTATTTTTTGTTAGGCATCCACTCATACCTACAATCGGTATTGTAATTGTAAACTGTTGAAGCTGCGTTGGTAAAGTACCGGAACTTCAAGCGCTGATAGAAAGCACCGAAGCCGAAATCGTTATAGGTACAGAAAGCTGGTTGAAGCCAGAGATAAATTCTGCCGAAATTTTTACAAAGGTACAGACGGTGTTTAGAAAGGATAGATTGCATGCAACCGGTGGTGGAGTGTTCGTCGCTGTTAGTAGTAGTTTATCCTGCAGCGAAGTAGAAGTGGATAGTTCCTGTGAATTATTATGGGTGGAGGTTACACTCAACAACCGAGCTAGGTTAATAGTTGGCTCTTTTTACCGACCTCCCGACTCAGCAGCACTAGTGGCAGAACAACTGAGAGAAAATTTGGAATACATTTCACATAAATTTTCTCAGCATGTTATAGTCCTAGGTGGAGATTTCAATTTACCAGATATAGACTGGGACACTCAAATGTTTAGGACGGGTGGTAGGGACAGAGCATCGAGTGACATTATACTGAGTGCACTATCCGAAAATTACCTCGAGCAATTAAACAGAGAACCGACTCGTGGAGATAACATCTTGGACCTACTGATAACAAACAGATCCGAACTTTTCGACTCTGTATGTACAGAACAGGGAATCAGTGATCATAAGGCCGTTGCAGCATCCCTGAATATGGAAGTTAGTAGGAATATAAAAAAAGGGAGGAAGGTTTATCTGTTTAGCAAGAGTAATAGAAGGCAGATTTCAGACTACCTAAAAGATCAAAATGAAAATTTCTGTTCCGACACTGACAATGTTGAGTGTTTATGGAAAAAGTTCAAGGCAATCGTGAAATGCGTTTTAGACAGGTACGTGCCGAGTAAAACTGTGAGGGACGGGAAAAACCCACCGTGGTACAACAACAAAGTTAGGAAACTACTGCGAAAGCAAAGAGACCTCCACTCCAAGTTTAAACGCAGCCAAAACCTCTCAGACAAACAGAAGCTAAACGATGTCAAAGTTAGCGTAAGGAGGGCTGTGCGTGAAGCGTACAGTGAATTCGAAAGTAAAATTCTATGTACCGACTTGACAGAAAATCCTAGGAAGTTCTGGTCTTATGTTAAATCAGTAAGTGGCTCGAAACAGCATATCCAGACACTCCGGGATGATGATGGCATTGAAACAGAGGATGACACGCGTAAAGCTGAAATACTAAACACCTTTTTCCAAAGCTGTTTCACAGAGGAAGACCGCACTGCAGTTCCTTCTCTAAATCCTCGCACAAACGAAAAAATGGCTGACATCGAAATAAGTGTCCAGGGAATAGAAAAGCAACTGGAATCACTCAACAGAGGAAAGTCCACTGGACCTGACGGGATACCAATTCGATTCAACACAGAGTACGCGAAAGAACTTGCCCCCCTTCTAACAGCCGTGTACCGCAAGTCTCTAGAGGAACGGAAGGTTCCAAATGATTGGAAAAGAGCACAGGTAGTCCCAGTCTTCAAGAAGGGTCGTCGAGCAGATGCGCAAAACTATAGACCTATATCTCTGACGTCGATCTGTCGTAGAACTTTAGGACATGTTTTTTGCTCGAGTATCATGTCGTTTTTGGAAACCCAGAATCTACTATGTAGGAATCAACATGGATTCCGGAAACAGCGATCGTGTGAGACCCAACTCGCTTTATTTGTTCATGAGACCCAGAAAATATTAGATACAGGCTCCCAGGTAGATGCTATTTTTCTTGACTTCCGGAAGGCGTTCGATACAGTTCCGCACTGTCACCTGATAAACAAAGTAAGAGCCTACGGAATATCAGACCAGCTGTGTGGCTGGATTGAAGAGTTTTTAGCAAACAGAACACAGCATGTTGTTATCAATGGAGAGACGTCTACAGACGTTAAAGTAACCTCTGGCGTGCCACAGGGGAGTGTTATGGGACCATTGCTTTTCACAATATATATAAATGATCTAGTAGATAGTGTCGGAAGTCCCATGCGGCTTTTCGCGGATGATGCTGTAGTATACAGAGAAGTTGCAGCATTAGAAAATTGTAGCGAAATGCAGGAAGATCTGCAGCGGATACGCAATTGGTGCAGGGAGTGGCAACTGACCCTTAACATAGACAAATGTAATGTATTGCGAATACATAGAAAGAAGGATCCTTTATTGTATGATTATATGATAGCGGAACAAACGCTGGTAGCAGTTACTTCTGTAAAATATCTGGGAGTATGCGTGCGGAACGATTTGAAGTGGAACGATCATATAAAATTAATTGTTGGTAAGGCGGGTACCAGGTTGAAATTCATTGGGAGAGTCCTTAGAAAATGTAGTCCATCAACAAAGGAGGTGGCTTACAAAACACTCGTTCGACCTATACTTGAGTATTGCTCATCAGTGTGGGATCCGTACCAGATCGGGTTGACGGAGGAGATAGAGAAGATCCAAAGAAGAGCGGCGCGTTTCGTCACAGGGTTATTTGGTAACCGTGATAGCGTTACGGAGATGTTTAACAAACTCAAGTGGCTGACTCTGCAAGAGAGGCGCTCTGCATCGCGGTGTAGCTTGCTCGCCAGGTTTCGAGAGGGTGCGTTTCTGGATGAGGTATCGAATATATTGCTTCCCCCTACTTATACCTCCCGAGGAGATCACGAATGTAAAATTAGCGAGATTAGAGCGCGCAAGGAGGCTTTCAGACAGTCGTTCTTCCCGCGAACCATACGCGACTGGAACAGGAAAGGGAGGTAATGACAGTGGCACGTAAAGTGTCCTCCGCCACACACCGTTGGGTGGCTTGCGGAGTATAAATGTAGGTGTAGATGTAGATGAAAGTCCAACATCTATTGTATAACTAGATTACATTACGTGCAGACTGGACCAAGGCAGTTGTTGATCTTTCCTCTTTTTAGATAGTGTCGCACTAGAAATTAGTTAGTAATTAAATTCACTTTGATCAGTGTTCTAAATGCAGTGTGGCTGTATATGGAAACTTCCTATTTTCTGGTTTACTTTTTCGACGAAACGGGCTCTACACTGGTGAATATCTTGGTCTTCCTGTACATCTCTGGCTGTCATGAAAGCAATATGTTTCTAAGGCACAGTCTTTATTCTTTCCTGAGACATCCTAAGAAAACTGCAGAACATTTAAATTTTATGTGTCAAATTTCTCTTGCCTTTTGCATTGCTCAAAATTTCAGGTGCCAGTAATGGACATATTTTCCTTCATTCCTTGCTATGTCACATTGGGATAGAATGTGTTGTTTTATCTCCATTTCTTTGATTGCCTTGTTTCCTCGAAATGGACGTTCATTACTTTTTTTAAAGTATGAAACCAAGACAGCACTATCGTACACTGTTGCTGAAGTGCTTGGAAATGTCATATGGGTCTGTGTACAAATATTTAAATACAAATTCCAGTTCGAGCCGAAGACGTCCATTGATAGAGGAACAGCCTGGACTCAGCAGACACCAGTCGTGTCAAACATAGACGTTCGCTGTCACGCACCGTATTTTAGAAATATTTGATACTGGTGAACAGGTAGATTCTGTCCTCGTAGATTTCTGCACCACGTCGTTGATTAAAAACCCCGATAGAATCGTACGAAGAACACTACAGTCACAAAGATGTAATTGGTTAGTTAATTTTGATCAATAAAATTCAGTACTAAACTGGAATGTGCTGGATGGCTGTGTGCACAGCAACGGTTGAATATTCAAATTTAAAGAAGGACAGCGATCATTGGCAAAAATCCGTTATTTAATGCAGATCTAGATTTCGACTATAACATAGCTGTCATCGGTGCATTACCGGAAGTGTAATACAGCTACCAACACGTCAGAGTACATACTTGTGACAAATGACACTAGTTTTTTCATGGCAGAAATACGTAAAGGGTAATGTCAATGGTAACAAGTATGTGCTCGCAAGTGCTGGTATCTATTTTACTCTTCTGAGGACATGTCATAGTCGAAATCTATATCTGCAATAAACTACGGATTTTTTCGTCTGACTGGATGTACTTCCTTAAATTTGAACAATCTCGTACGTTACAGGAGACCGCGAATGTCGAGTGTTCCTCAAGGAAGCAGAATACTACCTTTGATGACAATATACGTAACCCATTTATCACATAATCAGCAGCACTGCTACAATGTTCGCTGTAAACAGCAAAGTACCGTCGCTGAATGATCGTAAGGTAATACAGAAAGAAGTGGTCGAAATTTCCATTTTGGTGTAATGAATGGGAGCTCTCTTTAAATGTGGACAAACGGAAGATGATGCCCATGAAAACGGTAACAACCCTATATTATCAAATTACAAGATCAATGGAGGCATTGCAGAAATACTGAAGAGCAGTATTTAGCAGTGATAAGAAATAAAACGAACATGAAAAAACTGTAGATTTCTTGGAAGAGCTATGGGGAATAGTAAAGCAAACCGCAAATTAAATGACAGTGGCGCCTCTTCTAGAGTACTGCTCTAGCATTTGGAGTCAGTGCATAAATCTGGAGAGTGTATCAAAGCTGTACAGTGGAAGCTTTAGAAGACAAAACACAAAGCTCTCACGAAACCCTGATAGACAAATTTAAAGAATTAGTGTTTTGCTGCAAACGTTCGAAGGGGCCATGAGAGTAATATATGAGACTGGGGGGGGGGGGGGGGGGGGTGTACCAAGGCGATCGTGATGTTTTACACCAGTTACTTCCAAAACTGTCTATGTCTTCTCAACCTGGGCATGATCACAGCTCAGTATTCGAACCCGACGATAATTATGGGGCTCTTTTCCTTGATCAACATTTCCTTGATCAGTAATTGGGAGTATTTTAATGCGACAATCATCATCAATTACAATAAAGATGTACTATGCGATAATAGTTCAGCAAGAAAAATCTAATTACTTATGCATCACATACAAACCTAAAGATGACGAAACTGACATTTTCGTCGACTTTCACGTTATCGATATTTAAGATGCAAAGTGTATAGAACGATATGTAGATCAAATTAATTTGATTTGAAATAAGGTATTCCTTTATTTTTACTAAAAATATACTATAGTGACTGATGGCACACGAAGTATTTGTAGGCGTTTTTTTTTTCCCTGAAAAGTACGTTTAGCTGAGCTGGCAGTTTCACTGACAGAGAGCAGATCGAAGTGGGCCGAAGGGCACCATTAACTTAACGCATACTGTAAAAGGTGTCGCCGATGCCAGGTAGGACAGCGTTCGCGGGAGGCGGTTTTATGTACTGGACAGGACCAGAGAACGCCCACCACAAGGTGACATAATGCAGACAGCAGGTGATTTCGCAGACATACGGAGAGCCGCAAAGGAGTCTTTAGAATCCCGCACGAGATGACCGCCACTCCCCCGTTTCTCACGCCTTTTTCTGCAGTGAGTGCACTGTAAAGTACAGTAACAGCTCCGGAAGGCGGGAAACAATGAGCCTTGGGTGGAGAATGCAGAAAAGAAGGCACTGGTGTGCCGACAAGAGAGCTCTCGATAGAACACAGCAGGCGAGGTGTGAGGATTCTGTAGGTGTGAGACTGTAACTTTCCCATCTCAAAAGTACCTATAGCTGGCCGCTCATACATACAAAGCAGACAGGAATATTTGGAGGATTGTAGGAAACAACATGCTGTAACACAACAGTTTGCTCTCTGAGGCACCAACACAGCAGAGCCATAACAAATTCCTTTCTTTAGATGTAAGCCTCTGAGCGTGAAAATGTGCGGTTTCATTGGTCAGCCTGGCCTGACGAAGTGGTTTTGGAAAATTATTCAGAAGTGGGAAAAAGTTCCAGGAGAATGGACGCTTATCATTGGATGACTGCTCATGAGAGGCTGGGACTAACTCTTGAAGAAGGGGCGTATGTTACAACGGAAGACTGGAAGAACACTTGGTTTAAGAGTTATCAAAGAAGGTTGTATACGCGGAATAGGTTTCAGATCGATTATATAATGGTAAGACAGAGATTTAGGAACAAGGTTTTAAACTGTAAGACATTTCCAGGGGCAGAATGACTCTGGCCACAATTTATTATGAACTGTAGCCTAAAACTGAAGAAACTGCAAAAAGATAGGAATTTAAGGAGATGGGACCTGGGAAACTGAAAGAACCTGAGGTTGTATAGAGTTTCAGACAGAGCATTAGGGAACGATTGACAAGAAATACAGTAGAAGAAGAATGATTAGCTTTGAGAGATGAAATAGAAGAGATCTTGAATTTCAACGTCTCAAAAATGAGATCGACAGGAAGTGCAAAATGGCTAAGGAGGGATGCCTAGAGCACAAATGCAAGAATTTAGTGGTATATATCACTAGGGGTGAGATAGATACTGTCTACAGGAAAGCTAACGAGACCTTTGGAGAAAAGAGAACCACTTGTATGAATATCAAGAGCTCAGATGGCAAACCAGCTCTAAGCAAAGAAGTGAAAGCAGAAACGTGGAAGGAGTACATAGAGGGTCTATACAAGGGCAATGTACTAGAGGGTAATATTATGGAAATGGAACAGGATGAAGATGAAATGGGAGATATGATACTGCGTGATGAGTTTCACAGAGCACTAAAAGACCTGAGTCGAAACAAGGCCCCGGGCGTAGACAACATTCCATTAATGACAGCTTTGGGAGAACCATATGGTGGGCAAGATGTATGAGACCGGCGAAATACCCTCAGACTTCAAGAAGAATATAATAATTCTAATCCCAAAGAAAGTTGGTGTTCACATGTGTTAAAATTAACGAACTATCAGTTTAATAAGTCACGGCTGCAAAATACACTACTGACCATTAAAATTGTTACACCACGAATATTACGTGCTACCGACGAGAAATTTAACCGACAGCAAGAGGATGCTGTGGTATGATTAGCTTTTCAGAGCATTCACACAAGGTTGGCTCCGGTGTCGACACCTACAACGTGCTGATGTGAGGAAAGTTTCCAACCGATTGCTTACACAAAAACAGCAGTTGACCGGCGTTGCCTGGTGAAACGTTGTTGTGATGCCTCGTGTAAGGAGCAGAAATGCGCACCATCACGTTTCCGACTTTGATAAAGGTCGGATTGTAGCCTATCGCGATTGCGATTTATCGTATCGTGGCATTGCTGCTCGCGTTGGTCGAGATCCAATGACTGTTAGCAGAATGTGAAATCTGTGGGTTCAGGAGGGTAATACGGAACGTCGTGCTGGATCCCAACGACCTCGTACCACTAGCAGTCGAGATGACAGGCATCTTATCCGCATGGCTGAAACGGATCGTGCAGCCACGTCTCGATCCCTGAGTCAACAGATGAGGACGTTTGCAAGACAACAACCATCTGCACGAACAGTTCGACGACGATTGAAGCGGCAGAGACTATCAGCTCGGAGACCATCGCTGCGGTTACCCTTGACGCTGCATCACAGACAGGAGCGCCTGCGCTGGTGTACTCAACGACGAACCTGGGTACATGAATGACAAAACGTCATTTATTCGGATGAATCCACGTTCTGTTTACAGCATCATGATGGTCGCATCCGTGTTTGGCGACATCATGGTGAACGCACATTGGAAGCGTGTTTCGTCATCGCCATACTGGCGTATCACCCGGCGTGATGGTACGGGGTGCCATAGGTTACACGTCTCGGTCACCTCTTGTTCGCATTGACGGCTCTTTGAACAGTGGACGTTACATTTCAGATGTGTTACGACCCGTGGCTCTACCCTTCATTCGATCCCTGCGAAACGCTACATTTCAGCAGGATAATGCACGACCGCATGTTGCAGCTCCTGTACGGGCCTTTCTGGTTACAGAAAATGTTCGACTGATGCCCTGGCCAATACATTCTCCAGATCTCTCACCAACTGAAAACGTCTCGTCAATGGCGGCCGAGCAACTGGCTCGTCACAATACGCCAGTTACTACTCTTGATGATCTGTGGTATCGTGTTGAAACTGCATGGGCACCTGTACCTGTACACGCCATCCAAGCTCTGTTTGACTCAATGCCCAGGCGTATCAAGGCCGTTATTACGGCCAGAGGTGGTTGTTCTGGGTACTGATCTCTCAGGATCTATGCACCCAAATTGGGTGAAAATGTAATCATATGTCAGTTCTAGTATAATATATTTGTCCAATGAATACCTGTTTATCATCTGCATTTCTTCTTAGTGTAGCAATTTTAATGGCCAGTAGTGTACTAACACGAATACTAACGCGATGGAGAATCTTGTAAACCTAAATTTATCTGTTTAACAACAAGAATGCTCAGCTGATATAAAATTCTGGAAAGCCAAAGTAAAAAAAAAAATGGAAATTTTGGCTATCTACGAAGTTTCATTGCTTAGCGTTCAGAGCAGAGAAGGTGTAAAGGGCAGAAAAATAAAGCTTTTTACATTTAATAAATCCCTATGTATTTTGAAATTCTCTGCCTTGTGCATGACAGTGTAGTCAGTATAAGCGAATACCCACCCGCAATGGTTAAGTATTGCTTTGCAGGGAGAATCGCCGTGCAAACTGATACTTCCTCGCTCAAGTTACTGGTTTTTTTTGAATTCTGTAGAATGATGGAGACAAATCTAATCGCGGTTTTTTAAATTATAGAATTTGGCCAATAACAGACAACATAGAATCTTATTATCTTTCCAGAACTTCTTCATGCGTTGGCTGATGGCCTACCTCTGTTCATTTGACATTACCCTGTTAGGTCGTGAATTTCGTTGCTGGACAGCACAGTTTGCAGTATTGATCAGTAACCTGAAACTTTCACTGTTCTGTATGGTGATTTCTAAGACGTTAAGTTTTCTGAAGTCCTTTCTTGTCTCTTCCAGTCATCCCGTGGTGTTGTTTCTCTAATTTGGAAATGAACTGAAAAATTTTCTTCGCTAGCCTATTGTCAATCGTTTCCTACGTACACTGAAGAGCCAAAGAAACAGGTACCCCTGCTTAATGCCGTGTAAGGCCCCCACGGGTACGCAGAAGTGCTGCAGCACTACGTGGCATGGGCTCGACTAATGTCTAAATTAGTGCTGGAGGCAATTGGCACCATGAATCCTGCAGGGCTGTCCACAAATCCGTAAGAGTACGAGGGGGTGAAGATCTCTTCTGAAGAGCACATTGCAAGGCATCCCAGATATGCTCAATAATGTTAAAGCCTGGGGAGTTTAAAGGCCAGTGGACGTGTTTAAACTGAGAAGAGCGTTCCTGGAACTACCCTGTAGCAATCTCGACGTGTGGTGTGTCGCACTGTTATGCTGGAATTGCCCAAGTCCGTCGTGATGCACAAACTCGATGCTTACGTACGTGTCGCCTGTCACAGTCGTATCTAAATGTACGAGGGCAGTTCAATAAGTAATGCAACACATTTTGTTTCTCGGCCAATTTTGGTTGAAAAAACCGGAAGTTTCTTGTGGAATATTTTCAAACATTCCCGCTTCGTCTCGTATAGTTTCATTGACTTCCGACAGGTGGCAGCGCTGTACGGAGCTGTTAAAATGGCGTCTGTAACGGATGTGCGTTGCAAACAACGGGCAGTGATCGAGTTTCTTTTGGCGGAAAACCAGGGCATCTCAGATATTCATAGGCGCTTGCAGAATGTCTACGGTGATCTGGCAGTGGACAAACGCACGGTGAGTCGTTGGGCAAAGCGTGTGTCATCATCGCCGCAAGGTCAAGCAAGACTGTCTGATCTCCCGCGTGCGGGCCGGCCGTGCACAGCTGTGACTCCTTCAATGGCGGAGCGTGCGAACACACTCGTTCGAGATGATCGACGGATCACCATCAAACAACTCAGTACTCAACTTGACATCTCTGTTGGTAGTGCTGTCACAATTGTTCACCAGTTGGGATATTCAAAGGTTTGTTCCCGCTGGGTCCCTCGTTGTGTAACCGAACACCATAAAGAGCTAAGGAGAACCATCTGTGCGGAATTGCTTGCTCGTCATGTGGCTGAGGGTGACAATTTCTTGTCAAAGATTGTTACAGGCGATGAAACATGGGTTCATCACTTCGAACCTGAAACAAAACGGCAATCAATGGAGTTGCGCCACACCCACTCCCCTACCAAGAAAAAGTTTAAAGCCATACCCTCAGCCGGTAAAGTCATGGTTACAGTCTTCTGGGACGCTGAAGGGGTTATTCTGTTCGATGTCCTTCCCCATGGTCAAACGATCAACTCTGCAGTGTATTGTGCTACTCTTCAGAAATTGAAGAAACGACTTCAGCGTGTTCGTAGGCACAAAAATCTGAACGAACTTCTCCTTCTTCATGACAACTCAAGACCTCACACAAGTCTTCGCACCCGAGAGGAGCTCACAAAACTTCAGTGGACTGTTCTTCCTCATGCACCCTACAGCCCCGATCTCGCACCGTCGGATTTCCACATGTTTGGCCCAATGAAGGACGCAATCCGTGGGAGGCACTACGCGGATGATGAAGAAGTTATTGATGCAGTACGACGTTGGCTCCGACATCGACCAGTGGAATGGTACCGTGCAGGCATACAGACCCTCATTTCAAGGTGGCGTAAGGCCGTAGCATTGAATGGAGATTACGTTGAAAAATAGTGTTGTGTAGCTAAAAGATTGGGGAATAACCTGGTGTATTTCAATGCTGAATAAAACAACCCCTGTTTCAGGAAAAACAACTGTTGCATTACTTATTGACCTGCCCTCGTATCAGAGGCCCGTATCACTCCAACTGCACACACCACACGTCATTACAGAGCCTCCACCAGCTTGACGGTCCCCTGCTCACATGCAAGGTCCGTGGATTCATGATGTTGTCTCCATACCCGTACACGTCCATTCACTCGATACAATTCGAAACGAGACTCGTCCGACCAGGCAATATGTTCCCAGTCATCAACAGTCCAATGTCGATGTTGACGGGTGCAGGCGAGGCGTAAAGCTTTGTGTCGTGCAGTCATCAAGGGAACAAGAGGGAGCCTTCGGCTCCGAAAGCCGATATCGATGATGTTTCGCTGACCTGTTCGCATGCTGGCACTTGTTGATGTCCCAGCACTGAAATCTGCAGCAGATTGTGGCAGGGTTGCACTTCCGTCACGTTAAACAATTCTCTTCAGTCGTCGTTGGTCCCGTTCTTGCAGGATATTTTCTGGCCCCAGGAATGTCGTAGATTTGATATTTTACCGGATTCCTGATATTCACGGTACACTCGTGAAATAGTTGTACGGGAAAACCCCCACTTCATCGATATCTCGGAGATGCCGAGTCCATCGCTCGTGCACCGACTATAACACCACGTTCAAACTCACATAAATCTTGATAACCTACCATTGTAGCAGCAGTAACCGAACAACTGCGCCAGACACTTGCCTTACACTGGCGTTGCCGACCGCAGCGCCGTATTCTGCCTGTTTATATATCTCTGTATTTGAATACGCATGCCTGTACCAGTTTCTTTGGAACTTCAGTGTATGACCATAAAACTTTAATCTCCTCTTTCTTCTTGTGTCTGTGATTGTTTCTATGTGTCTGTATAGATCTTCATTTCTTCTCTTCGTTCAGTTTCATCTTTGTTCTTTTGTGGTCCTAAAATTTTTCCGAGTATTTTCCTTTCTTTCGTTTCGAGCTCTTCTTGTTCACCTCTTTTATTCAGTGTTAGGTATTCAGATCTATAAAGTACTTCTGGTTTAATTACTGTTGCGTAGTGCTTAATTTTTTCCTGGAATGGTACTCATCTTTTATTATATCGGTTTTGGGTATGTTTGTAAGCTAATTCCATTTTCTTCGGTTTTCCTTTATTTGCAGTGTTATCTAACCCATTAACTTACCAACGCTTGATGTTTCCGTGTCGTATTTGTACATATGAATCCCGTTTTAGCTGAAGATTCGGGAAATGTTTCCATCATTATCTTTGCATCTATTTTGTCCTTATAAATCTCTGCAACATCGTCACCAAAAGCGAGACGTTTCACCTCAGGTCTACTTCCTCCCTGCCCTTCTTGTAGTGCTGTATCCCACTCTGCCACGCGGGGTAGCCGCGACTTGCCACGGTTCGCGCGGCTCCCCTCGTGGGAGGTTCGGGTCCTTCCGCGGGCACGGGCGTGTGTGTTGTCCTTAGAGTAAGTTAGTCTACGTTAGATTAAGTAGTGTGTAAGCCTAGGGACCGATGACCTCAGCAGTTTGGTCCCACAGGAACTTACCACAAATTTCCAATTTCTTATGCCACTCTCTATTGACCTTGTCTAAAACCAGACTGAAGACAGTCGGTGAAAGCGCATCGCCCTGTCGAGCATCTGTTTTAGTTCTGAAGTATTCAGAAACTGCTCTTAGAAATTTACCTTTTGTAGTGGTGTCTATGAGTGTCTGTTCTACTAACTGTCTCATGGTTTTATCGATACTTGCTTCTTCCACTGTTAGACATACTGTCTGTCTGCAGAATCATACGTTTTTTTAAAGTCAATCAATGTAATGACTTTTTTAGAGTTCCATATTGTTCTGATCCTGAGGATAGTTTTCAAGTTAAAAATCTGCTCTGAGCACGACCTATTTTTTCTGAAATCTGCTTCGTAATCGCCAGTTGTGTGTTCCGCTTTATCTTCTATCTTATAAACACAGTAGAGCTTTTGTAGGTGACCGGAAGCAGAGATACGCCTCGGTTTATACGACGTTCCCACGTATACACACGCAGTACCTCTCAGTCCCCGACACTATCACCATCGCAGCAGATATCGATGTTTCGCGTCTATCACGTCAGTTAGACGTAGATATGCCTTGGTATTTTCCCGTTTAGTTCACAAGTGTTCTGTTTCTTATGATCTACATTGCAGGTGAGAATTAAAACACTAATTTATAGAGGAAAACAGTAGTTGTGTCAGATTCCGTTATTTTTTCTGTTTCAAAGCAAGGACGAAAAGTGGAAAGATCTGTGGCTTCCTATATGCTTATGTATGTGCCCTAAATGCAGTTGTTACCCATTACGACAACTGTACGCCAGCGTGATGTTTGTCAGCACAGACATTGTAAACAAGTCCGTGGGATATCGTTAGTAGTTTCCTGCTGCAATAACGGCGGCTTCCTGCGATTCTTCCACAGAATAAAACTAGCGACAGTAAAAACATCATCAGCTTTAGTATTTCGACCTGACATCAGCGGTAACGTATTCAGTGGACACATTTTCCTAATTTCTCTATTATTTTCGTGTACATCCTCGCACTATACTATGATGACGAGGAGTATCAGAGAATGGAATTTGTGTACACTGCCAAAATCGTTTCGTGTGCGCAGAAGTAAGTGATACCTTCAGTCGACTATTTCTATGTATTTGCATAACGCATAGAAATGAAAATGGACAACAGTTAATCGTTTCGTTCCGACATTGTCAAACGAGGTGATGCAGTGATTAGAAGACTGCGAAGTGTTGCTGCCTTCAACGTGGCCGAAGAAATGTTTGTTTTTCACTGATCTTTTCAGCCGTATCCTAGCGATCTGTCGTGAGACATGTGAACGGAGACGGGGAAGCACGTGGGCGACGGGGATCTTTCTCATTTACAAATATTTAAGAAGATTTGCATTACAACTGAGGGTAACAGCCTTACAGATTAGTTCGAAACTGGAGAATTGGAAATATGCTAGTTTGTTGATATGAGAACACTGCCCCATTCAAAACAACGTTATTGTGTGTGTGTGTGTGTGTGTGTGTGTGTGTGTGTGTGTGTGTGTGTGTGTGTGCAGCTTTTCGTGTGAATCAAAGTGTGAAGGCGACGACTTGCTCGAGGCGCACTGTGCCAAAAATCTCCTCGAACCGCGCGACCGCTACGGTCGCAGGTTAGAATCCTGTCTCGGGCATGGATGTCTGTGATGTCCTTAGGTTAGTTAGGTTTAAGTAGTTCTAAGTTCTAGGGGACTGATGACCTCAGAAGTTAAGTCCCATAGTGCTCGGAGCCATTTGAACCATTTTGAACCAAAAATCTCAAATCTACCCTCTCCAGTGACCACCCATATCCGCTGGTCATGGAATCGGTGATTTTGGCATAACGCTCTGCCACCTGCTTTTTTTACTCCTCTCATGCCTCCATTGTTACTTCGGTCACGTACTTCGTGATGCTGGTTCACAGCGACACTCTCCCTGCCATGGAAGAGAAAGGTGTTGATTCGCGCCCTGCATTGTAACATAGACTTGTTTCTAGTTCCCTTTTCCAGTAAGAAAATAGTAAAATTAAAGCCAACGCCATTCATTTCCCAATCAAAAAAGGTAAAATGCTATGTTGGTGCTGAAATGAAAATCAGTGAATGCAACAACTCCATGTAGTGTATCAGTTCAAACTGAACGCAACATCACAATCTTCCTAACGTTAGTGCTAAAATCCGCATACTTTTTACAACCGCCAAAGTAACTTGACCAGATTCTGGTTTCAGAAATGAGTACGTCAAAAACACGACCAAAGTGCGAAAGATTAAGACGACGCCCTACATGTGCTATACTTTTACCAATTCTGGTCACCATCTACCAGGCTACAGATTCCGGCAAATGTTTTCTTTCTACTACCGAGTAACAAATCTAGTCAACTATCTTCTTAATCTCCTTAAATTCCATCAACGGTATTGTCATCCAACTTATTCATTTGGAGAGGAGAGAATATTCGCAATCAGTTAAATTTTGACTTCGATTGTACCTAATTTGATCTGTTTTGCTCGCTAAAGAGAAGCCGGAAATCTCAGGCGTCACTCTATGACGCCTGACCTAGGGGTGACCTGTTGCTACCCTTGGTTTCCAACGCCGCCCTTTCAATGCTGACCCCGGCGGATATAGACTGAGAAGTTCCATAGCTTTCTACGTTTCCTACGGAAATATACAATGTCCAAGAAAGTGTCCTGCAAAGATAACACTGGTCATACCTAGAAGAAAGCTGTCTGAACATCGAGAAACAAGTACGTTTTGACACATGGTCCATCCTACTTATGACGGCATCTATCTGTTGGCACTACAGAAGGGGCTCAATGTGGTGACCGCTCAATCTGACACAGCCTTCACCTCTCCTTCTCAAAAAATAACGTTCACGTGCAGATACCACTTGCTGCTCTCGGATCTGTTAATATGCACGTACTCTTTTCCAATGGGTGTGGTATACACCAATGTTTTTAACTAACCTCTTAGCCAGAAATCGAACGGATTACGGTCAGGTGAACGGAATAACCATGCTACTGGAACTTCTAGATCGACCACTAAACGTACGAGGCGTACAAAGTTGGTGATAAACAGCACCTATTAAATGTTATGTCCCCATAAAATGTAGACTGGCAGTGGAAAGAAAAGCTTTTTTGAAGAAGAGAAATTTGTTAACATCTAATATGGATTACAGTGACAGCAAGTATTTTCTAAAGGTACAGTATTTGTTTTGAAGGTAGCCACCTATGGAAGTGAAACATGGACGGTAACAGGTCAGACAAGAAGAGAATACCAGCTTTTGAAATGTGGTGCGTGCGGAAGATTAGATTGGTAGAACAAGTTCCTAATGAAGAGGTACTTAATAGAATTGGGGAGATAAGAAATTTGTGGTATAACTTGTCTAAAAGAAGGACTCGGTTGATACGACACTGTCTGAAACATCAAGGGATGACGAATTTACTTTTTGAGGGAAATGTGTGGGGTAAGAAATACAGAACGAGACCAACAGACGAATACTTTACGCAGGCTCTAAAGGATGTAAATTGCAGTAGTCATTCGTATGTGAAGAGTCTCGGACAAGGCCGACTAGCGTAGAGAGGTGCATCAAACCACTCTTCGGGCTAAAGACCACAAGAACAACACAACACTGTTACTAAAGCGAAACAGAAACATTACTTCCAGGGCCGTAACTTCACTCGTGGTTATTGTTGTAATTTATTATCCAGTCTGAGCGAATCCCGATTCATCCGTAGACAAAAGTAAGTTGCTGACTGCAGATATTCAACATTCCGCCTTAGAATCTACTCGCAGAAATGTAACCTGGCATGGTACGCTTGTGAGTTGAAACGCTATGCATACTGTAAGTCATACGAGAATGTAACGGAACTAAACACGCTAGAACGTGCTCTATGCCTTCAGTAGCTCCATTTTATCGCAGATTTATTTCAGGATTAGCTTCTAATCATGACATCGTCTCCTCCATAGCCGCGGTGCGACCTCTGGGAATTCTACCTTAGCATTTTGTTCTTGTTCCGAAAGATGCGTGTCTGAAACTCGCTGGAATAGCGAACTGAACATTTTTGTCACATGGAATGGCGCGTACATGGCACATGCCCGTCAATTAACGGCCTTAGCTAAACATTAGCGGAATATCATGTCTCGCAGTTCCTGCGTGGAACAATAGAGCATAATTTCACTTTTTGCGTAGCTTACTATCCGCGGAATCACTAATTTTGTTCTGATGACAGCACAAGTTCAATGCAATGCGTACGAAATGGCTAATGTGGGAGAGAGTTGCAAGTGTTATGTCTGCCAACCGCAGCACAGTCACTTTTTAAACACCTTGAGTAACATTTGGTCTGTTCTATCTTCTGTAAGATGACAGCACACTTTTTCTAAACATCTTGTGTAACTTACCGAGTTGTGAGATTGAGAAGCTCTTCTTATTCTGGGCACTGTTCAAATGTCTCGCAAAAGTGTATGGGTCCTGCCTGGATAGAGTATCATGAGTAGAACTGTTCGACACCCCATTTACACATGCGACTTCGCGTCCACATGAAAGAGAAGTCGAAAGTGGAATGAGGAAGCGCAGGCAATAAAGTCATGTCTTGAAGCATGCCCAGCAACTTTTGAATTGAACCTTTCTACACGAAATTTATCTATATAGGCAACAACATGGAGCTTAAAAAATCATACGGCTTCTAGTATTTTTTTTTCTTTAGCGACAATAAATTGCAGAACTGTAGACTCCGAAGGAAGAGTAGTGGAGATTGAAGAAGAGACGAATGAGATCAAATGGGAAAGATTATGGTTATCAGAAATGTCGCAAAAAAAAGAAAAATATTTAAAATCAGTCCACGTTTTTTACAAGAAAGGAACAGAGTAGGCAGAAAATTTTCAGATGAATGCCTTATTGAAAAAAATAAAACTGCTTTTGTCAGCCTGCGTTTTGCATACTATCTATCATAAGTAATTTTACTGCACAAATAGCAGTACTCATCAATTTCTTTTAGAGTCTCCTCACCATCTTCTGATATAAATCGACAACATTCCGTTACCCCTGTTTTACTGTTCTTCTTATAATCTCCTTTCAAGACACTGATCATTCCATTCAACCGTTCGTCCAAGTCCTTCGTCGTCTCTGACAGAAGCACAATGTCATCAATAAACCTCAAGATTTTCATTTCTTCCCTCAGAAATTCAATTATATTTCCAAATTTCTTCGCGCTTTCCTGTACTGATTGCACAATGTACAGATTGAATATGCATCTGTAATGTCTCATTGCACAACCAAGTTGCTTTTACTCAAGTCGCCCTCTAAAATTTGGGGAAAATAGATAAAACAATATAATAATTTTTAGCTGGACCTGAGTATTTTAGCAGCAGGATATTGTCATGTGAGGCATCTGACAACATACTTTGAATATGTAAATAATTTGTTGCCACACACACCTAAAAACTAAACTGCGCAGACTGTAGTAATAGTGAATTCTCGAGTAACGAAAGAAATTCTTCGCTCCCACTCCATGCCACACTTATTTTTCTCTACTGAAGTTTTGACACGAGACGTAATGTCCTTGTTTCCGTACTGTACAAGAAAATACACCCCCGATCCCAATGAACATTTCATCGTAGACACCAGATTCACATGTTGGACACAAGCTCTATATCACAGAGCTTCCATTTCCTTTCTATGCCCTGGCTAGTACTATGGCTCCAGCATTTGCATAGTATAATTCATTCTCAGACGGGAGCGCTAGTTCTCATAGAGCGGCGCTGGCAGAACGCCACACTGTCGCTGAACGTGTCGCAATACTCCTGGTAATATGCACCACAATATTAAGTAACGGGGTTATTTGACTAGCGGCCTTTTGCTCTCTGCTGAGGGTTAAGCAATCCGACTCCTCACAAGGCTGCTTCGAAAGGCAAAGCGGCCTCGATACAATTACCAAATGTCGCGGGCGCTGCAATTTCACGCCCCAGGTCAGTGTGCTCGCTAGCAGGAGGAACCTTGAAAACCGAGGTGCACTCGCAAACAAATATGAGTCAGTGAAAATAATGACAAAAACGGTGGACATTCTGCAGGTGTGTGTTATTATAGGATCTTCTCTGTAATGCATACAAAGACAATGAGCTCCGCAGTATATTTCCTAGTAAATGAAAATGTTTTTAGTTTCATTCAACGTATTATACCCATATTTTGGATTTTGCTTCGTGTTCGAGGATGTATTTTGTCTTCTGGTACCGGTACATTAAATTATACTCATGAGTTGGAAGAGGAAATTTGGGTTTAACGTCTCATCCACGACAAAATCGGTAGACATCTTAGCTTTTCCCACAGCTATGTGCCATCTATGATCACGCAGTGCCATTCGGAATATCCCGCTATTCATAGAAACTGAGAACCATTACCTCGTAACTGTTTAGTAAAGAAAAGAGAGATAGAATAGAGTTATGTTCTAATTACTGACGCGATGGATACAGAAAAGTTACCGTTGTTACGTATAAAAATCCAAAACATGCATGTCAATTCTGTAAGCCGAAATGGCATATAAACAAAAACGCAGATATACAGTAACGACGGGTCACAGAGAACGTACAATCTATGAATACAAGGTTATGCAGGATTCATCAGAAATACCATGACAAACTTTGGATGCTTTGGCCTAGATTAAAAACAAAGAAAAATTAATAAAATGTATGACCGACAATAGTTTTGAATAGTTATGGGTAAATATTTTACTAATGTTTCAGGTCAAAACATATAACAAATATTCAAAATTTCTTGGATTTGCTTCTAAAAAAGCATGCTCTCGCCATATTATGGACTATCGCCTGCTTTGTAACACTTCTGGTTGCTTTCGAAAGGTTTCTCATCGTGCTATAACATATCGTTGCTTCCCTGCGTTTGGAATGTCTGATCTGTTGTTTTACCTGATCCCAGGGACAATAATCAAAAGGACGGAGGTCGGAGAAAGCGCAGGCCATGACAGATCCATCCTCATCCACTTGTCTTGCTAGATATGTCCAATGCATCTTTAGCGACGTTTCTGAAATACCCACCCTACAGGAACCAAATAGTTCCTCTTGTTAGTGAGAGAATATAATGTAGCAATTCTGAAAGAGAATTATCAATAAAATCTTTGCAGACATTCTGAATGAATTCAGTTACAATAAGTCTAGCTCACAAATTAATTTTAGACTATTGATGATGTCTATCCTGTATAATACTGTCGAGGATTTTCATCCACTCACAAATTAGTGACTCTAAAATTTACTAATCCATCTCTTCCAAATGTTGCTTTATCTGCATTCAGCACTGAAAAAACAAACAACTGATTTTCACTTTGCTCAACGCACCAGTGGTAAAAGTTCTCCCAAGATGACAAATGGAGGACTCAGATACGGATACACTAGCTGCCATTGAAATGTACTACGTGCAGTGTTGTCTGATACATCAATGCTGCTCTTACTGCCCGTCAGGAAACAGAAGAAAGTGCTGCAATGACGTCTCGTCAACCTAAACTGGCGCTCTCGTCTTGTACATCAGATGTATCGTGCAGACAAGACTGGTCTTATATCAAAGGACTACGCCCAGGGAGCTTACACTGGTCGTATCGAGCAACTAAATCAAACCTGGCTATTTTTTTTTTTAATGCGTTTCATTTCCTTCCCCGAAGCGTAAAGTGGATTATTTGAAATTTGGCTACTTTCCGAAAATCTTGATTTTTTGTTTTGTTTCTAAAACAATATGTCCCAGACGAAAGTATGAACGCCTAGTGTGTGCAAGGTAGTACCGTCGATTCTTTGTTCGACACGTGCAGGGAAAGTGTCGCCAACACAGAAAGTTATTCAGTGAAATATCTGTATTTCATTTTCTACATCTAAAGGTGCCAGGGTCCCTTCAGCCTAGAACCAGATAAGCTGGCAATGTTTTAGAGGGAGTTCCGAATGGGAAGATCTCCAAGTATTTCGGAGACAAGTCCTTGGCTGAAAAACTTCGACAATCACCTATTAGGGAACGACAGAGCCCCAGAATCTTTACTATATTCCATTTTCTAAAGCATAAAAATATAAACGTATACAACCTTTCTTGCAAACCGGTTAATATTAAAGCATCATACGCAACATAAATAAAATAAATACGATAAATCCTCTTCGACAAGTAGAAAAAAATGTTCTTCCTGGTCAGTTCCTCGTTCCGTCGTTCCTGACGCTAAAGATCCCAACACAGCAACTCTATATTCCGTGCAGCCTGACATCGATTACTATCCACGTAACTGTACATAAAAATCATTTCTGCCTTCTCATGATATTAATATTTGCCTTGGTTAAATACAACATATGTCACAACCTATACACTGGTGAACCATCCGCAAACGTCTGTAAATTTTAAATGCAAACATGTCTCTATAGCAACAGATAAACATCGAGCGCACAGTGAATGCATATGCAGGTTAGTTTGTATCGATATCATCATCAGAACATAAGTTCCAGTTATTTAAATTTATTAAGTTACACTTCATTTGTTGGATATAAATAAAAGTAACTGCAAAAAGTCAGCTTTTGAAATTTTGTTTATTCCCATCCACTGGTTATCGAGCCTCTTCAGGCTCAGCTTCAGATGGGGCGCGGAGAAGTAATAACATTGCTTCCATGCCGTGATTCTCGTCACTGGCTCTGTGATAGGACAATATATAAAAAGACATTAACTTGTGTCCATGACTATATCAACCATGACAGGTGCCGACAAACTTTATACTTATTGCGACAATATGGGCGTCATTGTAATTAGCATCCACCTGGTAACTTCTATTTTAATTGTCTATTGGCCACAGATTAATCACTTTACACAAGGAGTATTAATACTGATTGACACAATAAATCAACGCGTATCCTTGCTTAGAAAATATTATTTCGTTTTTGTGCATGTGACACAATCGAAGTGTGGGCTGATAGATTGTTCTAAACTGGTGTTAACGTTTTCTTACAGTAATTACGGGTTCACAAAATTGCAGTTGTTTATATACACAAGCTGTGCCATTTATATTAACCAGCCCAAATTTTTTTTGGGCACAAGTAAAACGAAAATTGTATCAAGAAAATGCAGTTTATCTACCATTGGGGAATTAAACAGCATGACTGCCTTTCTTGTAGCTAATTACGAAGATACTAACAGAAGTACAGCTTTTTTAAAAACTTTTTTAATTCAGGAATCCACTTTTTGAAGACCTGTTCAAAAACTTATCACAGTATACCATTCGCGTAATCGTGACGTTATTACAAATGTAACACAAAACTGACTGTCTTTCCCGAATTAACACGCAGTGCAGGTACCTGGTCAAACGAACCGCTATACTTCACTAAGGTTAGCGATGTAATTCTTTTTCGGAATGCAAGGTTTACTCTTACGTTAGAATTAATACCTCTTTTTAGTTTCGCACATTGTTTTTAAAAAGTGAACTATGCAGAGTCCGCTTCTTCCTTTTTCTTGCTCGGACAGCCGTACGAGAAATTATACATAGGATTGTAGTGCAATTTAAGATGAAATAATAATCGATTTCAACTTAAAAAGTTCTTATTTCATAGTATTTTGTCTAATCAGATGCACTAATAATGTTCAAAACGTCTATACCGTTCAACCTGTTAAATACACTCCTGGAAATGGAAAAAAGAACACATTGACACCGGTGTGTCAGACCCACCATACTTGCTCCGGACACTGCGAGAGGGCTGTACAAGCAATGATCACACGCACGGCACAGCGGACACACCAGGAACCGCGGTGTTGGCCGTCGAGTGGCGCTAGCTGCGCAGCATTTGTGCACCGCCGCCGTCAGTGTCAGCCAGTTTGCCGTGGCATACGGAGCTCCATCACAGTCTTTAACACTGGTAGCATGCCGCGACAGCGTGGACGTGAACCGTATGTGCAGTTGACGGACTTTGAGCGAGGGCGTATAGTGGGCATGCGGGAGGCCGGGTGGACGTACCGCCGAATTGCTCAACACGTGGGGCGTGAGGTCTCCACAGTACATCGATGTTGTCGCCAGTGGTCGGCGGAAGGTGCACGTGCCCGTCGACCTGGGACCGGACCGCAGCGACGCACGGATGCACGCCAAGACCGTAGGATCCTACGCAGTGCCGTAGGGGACCGCACCGCCACTTCCCAGCAAATTAGGGACACTGTTGCTCCTGGGGTATCGGCAAGGACCATTCGCAACCGTCTCCATGAACCTGGGCTACGGTCCCGCACACCGTTAGGCCGTCTTCCGCTCACGCCCCAACATCGTGCAGCCCGCCTCCAGTGGTGTCGCGACAGGCGTGAATGGAGGGACGAATGGAGACGTGTCGTCTTCAGCGATGAGAGTCGCTTCTGCCTTGGTGCCAATGATGGTCGTATGCGTGTTTGGCGCCGTGCAGGTGAGCGCCACAATCAGGACTGCATACGACCGAGGCACACAGGGCCAACACCCGGCATCATGGTGTGGGGAGCGATCTCCTACACTGGCCGTACACCACTGGTGATCGTCGAGGGGACACTGAATAGTGCACGGTACATCCAAACCGTCATCGAACCCATCGTTCTACCATTCCTAGACCGGCAAGGGAACTTGCTGTTCCAACAGGACAATGCACGTCCGCATGTATCCCGTGCCACCCAACGTGCTCTAGAAGGTGTAAGTCAACTACCCTGGCCAGCAAGATCTCCGGATCTGTCCCCCATTGAGCATGTCTGGGACTGGATGAAGCGTCGTCTCACGCGGTCTGCACGTCCAGCACGAACGCTGGTCCAACTGAGGCGCCAGGTGGAAATGGCATGGCAAGCCGTTCCACAGGACTACATCCAGCATCTCTACGATCGTCTCCATGGGAGAATAGCAGCCTGTATTGCTGCGAAAGGTGGATATACACTGTACTAGTGCCGACATTGTGCATGCTCTGTTGCCTGTGTCTATGTGCCTGTGGTTCTGTCAGTGTGGTCATGTGATGTATCTGACCCCAGGAATGTGTCAATAAAGTTTCCCCTTCCTGGGACAATGAATTCTCGGTGTTCTTATTTCAATTTCCAGGAGTGTATGTTGGAAATGCTCGGTTTGGTGACGCAACGGTCAGCACCATCAGCGCGCTATCTTTTATAATTAATTAATTTATTTACTTAACCTGATGTCTTACATCGGGTCAGCGTTCATACATGCAGTATCTTTTTTACTCACAGTTATCTAAGAAAAAACAATTTCAGTATGACAAATATTACAGTATTAAAATGATTTGAGTGTATATAGCGACAGTATGAGTAAGTGATACCGACTATGAACTAATAAATTTAAGACTGTCAATATTTGTACTACTGCTGCTGCTGTGCTCACAAATAGTGATGGTAGTAATACTAATGCCAATAATAACAATCACGATAGTGTAAAATATAAAAAGTATTTATAGGCGTACTAGATGTTTTCTGATATAGCGAGTTGTGTGGGAAAGAAATTTAAGGAGACTGCACTAGCTAAGGATACTGAGAAGTAAGGAAAATCCAGTTGGAAAGGGCAGTGTACAACGGTAACAAGTGCGTACAGGGAGAATGCTAATTATTACAGTTGCTGTAGTCTATATGTCATTAACTGTATCTTGAAGCTGGAGACGTTGTTCAGTTCCCTACTATAATGCGGGAGGTTATTCCATAGTCGGGTTCCAGTTACTATAAGGACTTCAAGAAGTGGCTGAACGACGGAAAGGATTCTGCTTTGATGGAAACAGGTATTTTGCCATGTTGCTCAGACAAAAGCGTTAAGACGCACAGTTTAGTTTGGTAAGACAGTAGAGAAGACAGAGGGTATGGTACTCTCTGCGCCTGTCTGCATGCATTCATCATGATGGTTAAATATGAACAAAGAGTCAAAGATCACAGGTATAGCTAACACCGATGTTCACAACCAGCACCGGGTGTCATGAGCCTTCCTGATAAAGGTCTTGCAGCATAACATCGCTGTGATCAATAATTGGAAATGTAAGTTTATTTTCCAGGTCGAGAAGGAAGAGATTCTTAAAACCATTTTTGTAGGGTATGGAGAGATGCTGGCGCCTTCTTGCACACTGCAGTTACGTGCTCAGCCCAGTTTTGGTTTTCATCTTTTATTACTCAAGACTCTTTGCGAAAATAGAGAAGTTGATATTTGTCCCATTTAAGGTTAAAAAGATTGCAGGTAATTTGGGTTAATGATCCTAGAATCACCAACCAATACCGCTTGGGTTTGTATGCGTTGAGCTTTAACACTGTATCGTGTGCCCATTTTGAAAGTACACGCTGGCCGGTATTAAGATTCTTCAGGTTTATTGATTTTGCACTCAGACACAACTGGAGGTAACAAGCGTACATGTGGTATTTGCAGTAGGACAAAACTGATGACACATCACTGACATACAATGAAAAGAGTATAGGGCCTAATACCAATCCAGGAGGAAGACTGACACTAACTGCCTCCATTGTGACTTCACGGTGCTGGACTCGACGCATTGCTGGCGAGACGTCAGGTACTACCAAAACTATTGTACTGCACTTGGTGAGAAATTTAGGCTGCTAAATTTGGCAACTAAAATGAAGTCGACGGTATCAAAACTTTGTCAAAGTCCAGAAAGCACATGATAGTCGCCTCTTCCGCATTTGCGGTAAGCTTCAGCTCATCTGTTACCTTTACAAAGGCAGAATTTCTGCTGTGATGTTTACGGAAACCTGACTGGTATTCGTCTAGTAGGTTGTTAACGCATTTTAACATTTGCAGGTCCATTCTGCAATCTCTGTCTTTAACGAAGCCCGATTATTATCATCATGCAAATCATTTCATTGCATTAAAACTCAACAGTAACACAGTTATGTGTCGCCAAGTTCCCTGCTTACCAACGACTCCTTGCATAGAACTACACATCAGCATGGAGAGAAAAGTGTTCCATGTACTAAAATCAGGAAGGCTGTAGAGGATAAATTTCATTTAAAGATACCATGAATTATATCTGTACTGCACCGCAAACTGCGGTTGTTTGCTGACGATACCGCGGTGTACGATGTGAAGTAGAATCGGAGCTGTAAAAGCGATATTTTTTTCAATTTTACAATGTCATCGAAAGTGTGAGTGACCTGAAAAATAGAATTGATAATTCCAAAACTCTTAGCGACTGTGAAGCAGTCACGAAGGAAATGTTAACTCGGATTTAAAGCAAACTTTGCAGAAGCACGATTGCTTGTAGAAAAAAGCTGTTACGAAATTGAGTCTCAGTTACAAGAAAAAAGAATAGCATAGAAAAAATGAATGTTCGGTTATGAACAAATTGATGACCCTATGCAGTCTGCTGAAATGCAGTACAGAGTTAGCTTTTTTAACACAATGATAGACACTGTAATAATCGACACTGAATATCGATTCAAAGCACTCAACGAATATTTTGAACCATTTGGTTTTATTTTTATTTACGATATGAATTATTTGAAATCGTTTTCCAAGGACGGCCTTCACAAACACTGTAATGATTTAGGTCCATACTTCGAGAAGTCGAAAATAGTGACATACAGTCCTTCAAACTTTTAAAATACAACCTACAGGACTCAATCAAAGACGCAAAACAACTTATTCACAACATAAAAGAAAATAATTTGGAAGAAGTATATCCAAATCTTTACATAATAATCAGAATAATGCTCACAGTTCCGATCAGTATAGTTTCTGCCGAGAGACGTTTCTCAAAGTTAACAATGATTAAGACATACTTAAGAAACACGGCGTGCCAAGAAACACTATCTGCGTCGTCAGTCCTATCCGGTTAGAGGCGCCATGTCACTGACTGTGCAGCCCCTCCCGCCGGAGGCTCGAGTCCTCCCTCGGGCATGGGTGTGCGTGTTGTTCTTACCGTTAGCATAAGTTAGTTTAAGCTAGTTTAAGTAGCGTGTAAGTCTGGGGACCAATGACCTAAGCAGTTTGGTCCCTCATAAATTCACACACACACACACACACACACACACACACACACACACACACACACACATACACACACACGCAGTACAATCAATTGAAGCGGAAAGAGCGGCTGGTATTAACTACGACGAAATCTCAAAAAATTTCAGTGGGGCGAAAAGCCGGAAGTTTCGTTTATGTGTGTTTTTTTGATGTAATTTTTGTCATTGGAATAATCCTTGTACATTATAATAATAAAATTTGTATCTAATCATTATTATTACATAATTCAGCTCGTTTAATTTAACATTTTCTTTCTGACTTGAAAATGAAAGGGGCCTCTCAAAGCTGATTCGTCGCCGACGTTCAGTTTTCGCCTAGCGCCCCCAGTGGCAGGTCAGATACCGCATAGACGTCTCAGAGAAACGAAAACAACAAATAAACCTGTGTGAACTATGTTACAAGAGTCAAGACATCCAAAACGTAACGCAGCCTCAAAAAGTTAAAAACATATGTTTTGAAAAAGCACAGAGAAACTGTGTGACTTTGAAACTGTTGCGTTCATTTGTTGCAGCTTATGTGACAAATCATCATTTCCTTGGGAGTGATCCCATTAACATTCATACGAACACCTATATCAGGCAAGAAGGCATATCTCACTGACTTACCAGCCGCACAAATTAGGTGCGTTGATAGGAGCTTTCCATCATAGACACACGTACTATCACTAATGCCACGTATGACACACCAGACGCGTTTTCCAGTGGAGGTTTAGGTTGACTTGTCGCCTTTCATCAAACGTTTGCGGTTCCCATTCGAAGGCCACTTCCTTTCGGCTGCTAATGGAGCAGTTGTGCAGCATCGTCTGTCCTTATATGTCCCTACCTTGCACTTACACTTCGCCGTTGCAGCTGGACGTTACACCACGACACAGACACAAATTTGAATACAACGGAAAAAGAGGCACGAGGGAGATTTTAACACGCTTCGCCCGCTAGGCAATCCTACACCGTAATGACGTAACTACGCCGCCATTTGTTTTCCTGCCTGCTGTATACTGCACTTCCTTTTCTTCTACCGTTCACTGTTTTTCTGTTGCCTTTTTTTCACAGTTCAATGCACTTTATTTCTGTTTTCAAGCTGGATCTGTGTTCAGTTTTTGACGGATTGTCCACTGGGCCCTCTTACCATTAAATATGAGGGGGTTTTCCTTGTAAGAAGCAGATTACACAATGCGGCCGAAGCAAGTAGGTATATTGGAAGCAGTTCAACACGGACAACAAGTTTTCCTCAACAAGTGTACTCAATTCTGTATTATACTGAAGCGAACTCTGAGGAAGAAATTTCTAAGATAATACGTCTGGGGCATAGGTCTGCACGGAAATAAAACGTGACTGCCGAGGAATCTGAAGACGAAAAAACCGAAAGCTTCCGATTTGTAACGAAACAGAAGGACGTTGAAAGGAAGAAATTGTGAGGTAATAGAAACTATGGCTACAGGAAGAAATCGACGCAATCATGCTTGCTAGAAGCAGAAGTACGTAGTGAAAAAACGTGATAACTTCTGTAGGAACAGTTAGCCTACGACTGGAAGAAGATCCAGGGAAAAGTTTTATATGAGAGAATGATTATAAAATTGAAACCATACTATCCAGTACATTGTGTGTAAGTGATCAGCAGAGATGAAAATCATGTTAACGGACTCTTCCGTCACTTCTTGGTAGAACAACTTCATAATTATAAAAGAAAAGAGGAGCACTTTGAATTTTCTACAGTGCTGTCAGTTAAAGTCTGATGCTGGACTTGTAAGCCGAAAATCTGATAATGAAATAAGATAACACTGTGGAACATGTACAATTTTGTGCTTTTCAGCTATAAGATATAAAAACATTAGTAAAGAAGTTCAGTTTAGCACGGAGAGCTGCATCAAACCAGTCTCAGGACTGAAGACCTCAACAACAACAACAGTAAAGAAGAGAAGCCGGCCTCTGTGGCCGAGCGGTTCTAGGCTCTTCAGTCTGGCACCGTGCTGCTGCTGCGGTCGGAGGTTCAAATCCTGCCTCGGGCATTGATGTGCGTGATGTCCTTAGGTTAGTTAGGTGTAAATAGTTCTAAGTCTAGGGGACTGATGACCTCATATGTTAAGCCCCATAGTGCTTAGAGCCATTTGAACCATTTTTGAAAGAAGAGAAATGACAGAAGGTAGAATAAAAACGGAGTCGAAAACTGATCATTCAAAAAAATTAATAAATACTATCGTTCATTTATCATACAGATGTCATCTTGCATGAAAGAATTTAGGAAAAAAAACTGGCTAGCTTTCTATGTCTGTGGTTGTGTTGCTTCTTCAATCAAACATAATTTTCATCTCTGGCAGTAGTACGCGCAATCAGAATGGCTCTGAGCTCTCAGCTCTCAGCTCCATCTGAGGTGATCAGGCCCCTATAGCTTAGAACTACTTAAACCTAACTAACCTAAGGACAACACACACATCCATGCCCGAGGTAGGATTCGAACCTGCGACTGTAGCGGTCGCGCGGTTCCGGACTGAAGCGCGCAATCAGAAAAATTTTAAAAAAATAGTTGGAGTCTGACACGGTACTGTTCGTGGTGCGTTTAATATTAGTTGAGACTTTTGACCGTCTGGTACAGACCGAGTGGAGGGAAGCGTAGCAGCCAGCGTGTGCTGAGTGCGTGAGGAGGCAACGATAGTGCCAGGCCTACTCCGCGCGGAACCTGGCAGGCTCGATTGAATGCTTGAACAGCTAGCTGGCCGATCTGCAATCTTTCTCAAACGATTTTAAAGAAACTATTCGATAATAAACTCCGAGTCCCGCACATATTATAACTTCATTTCTCATTCCAGCTCATCTTATAGCTCCATGCGTCAGCTTCTTGATGAATTGCCTATTATTTCGTTAATGGTCATAGCTATTGTGATATTTCGATATTAGGTAAACTACTGCAAAAAAATTTTAAAGTTTGCAGTGAAAAAGAGGGGTCACTATGAATTTGCGTTCGGTGCATGTTAGGTCATACATCGCTGCGTATGAAGTTCAGATATCACATGAATTATTCTTCAAAGTTTGAAGGATATCGCTATCTGTCCCCAATGTCGATAAAATTGAATGTATGTACATGGCTCTGTCACGAAGGCACGTCCCATTGAGAAAGCCAGAATGAAATATTTATAGATGCCCTGTATCTCAAAACGGTCTGATATGTCGAAACAAGCTTTTGGCAAATGGTAGCATGCAAATAAAAAAGTATTTTTCCATATGAGTAATATGCGAAACTTCCATATCAACAACGATATTCAAGCAATTACCATTTTTTTAACGAAATAATCTTACTTTTAAGGATCACCATTAGCTGGTGAAACGAGAGTTGCCGTGGGTCTTGCAGCAATATAAGTGAAAAAGTTACACGTTTATATTTATACTGAGAATGGGCTTTCTCATAACTACTGAGCTGTCTTTACCTCAGCTGCTAGTTTAATAATGCACTTTTACGATTCTGTCGCAATTTCAACCGCATTAGAATGTTAGTGAGATGAACATTTGTGAACACTGCTGTATTAGGCAGAAGAATTAGAGTTTAATAAGGCAATAAAAGAAGTTACGTATTACTCACAACTCGTCACAGTCTTTCAGGAATCCACGTGTCCTCAACTGCCTTCTTGGTAAGCTGACAACCCGAGACCAATCCTATGGTGCAACGCTTGCAGTGGCTTCTCTTGTCAGCATTTCAACCTCAATGAGCGTAAATTTCTTGTTGTTTTTCTGCCACATTACTTTCCACCTATACCCACACATTCTCAGTCGAATTTAAATGAGCATTATACGGAGGAAGCATGATTCAACTATGCCTTTTGCGCTAGCCAATTTGTCGACCTGCTAGCATGGAGTTTTTGTCTTGTAAAGCACTAAGTTCCGTAACTCCGCCTTACATAAGCAAGGTTCAGATTTATCCAGTGAAACATTTCTTTGTACCCACAGCAAAATAATCGCCTTCCTCCACTGCATTGTTGGAGCCAGTCTCTCCAGATTGGGAAAAAAAATTATTGTGTGGAACGTTTGGGGAAACGAAAGCTTTGGAAAAATTTTTTGGGGAAAAAATTTCAGTATTGTGGAAATTGTGGAAGTTTTTTTTGCATAACCATACTACTAACGCCATCTCTGATATTTTAGTGCAAATAACACATATTTAGTTCTATAGATAGGCTCTCTGTCTCGCTCTGTCATGTCTCCAAATCAGTTGATACATCTCTCCTTTTTTGATCTTTGGTGTTTGCTGTCAGTTTCATGTCGATGGCCGCTGGATATATATGCAAGTGTAACACATGTCTATGTCATGGCGTGTTCAAACATTGCTAGCTGAAGCCACCAGCCCATGCAGTACCTGACATGAGTTTTTCTTTCTGCCGTAAGGGACTAAACAGACATTTATGATTATGGTCTATAGTTTTGTAGGTGTGAAAGATAGTAAGCAATGATTTCGATCGACATTTGACAAGTGGTTGCCATTTCTCCATACTAAGTACAACAATGCAGAGTCTTCATTGCAACACATAGCGTCTGTCTCTGGCTACTTCTTAGTGGTTTTTGGGTGTTTTGTTTGTTGTTGTGTTCGCTGATGTGATTTTTTTGGTATATAAACTGAAAGAAGGGAAGTAGCTATCTATTACCTAAACTATTTACCATGCAAAGATATCTGCGTGCATGGGGAGCCAAGCCACAATTTTCTGTTAATTTTATGAATTTCTACGATTCTGCAAAACACGTTGTACGATGTCACATCATTCCGATACAGCTTATTGAGTGAGATCAGTGTGTACTTAGTGGAGTGCTGAAATATGGAAGGTTGGATTTTTCTTTATTTGTTTGTTTATACTGAGTTGGTTCTGTGGGTTTTCGTGACGTTTTGTACGCCATTAAAATAAGAAGTAACCATGTATTTATTAATGGTAACTAGTTTTCTGGCGTTATGGGTTTATTTCCGTGTTGATGGACTAATCTGATTCGCTCCCTAATGCGCCTGCAGACGATAAGACCAGCTGATGCCGACCAGCGGATCAAACCACACACCATGGACAGACCAAAAGTGCACATAAATCTCTTTCCTGGTTTAGTCTGTGGTCCAGACTTCGGTGTTGTCGTTTGAGAGCCTTTTTACTTGCTTGGCTTTGCCATTAGGGTGTCTCAAGACATAAGCGGCATTTTTTCACGAAATTAAACACACACGCCCTCTAATTGTTTGCTGTTTCATCTTAATAAATCACATAATAAAGATTACTGCGATATTATGATGGTACGAGCTGACTCGATCCCAAACATGAGACATGAAAATTAGTACTAACTTTAGAAGGATTCTGAAATTTAATGTTTATTTGATAAGTGAAACACTAACATCCCCTTTTTTTACTGTTTTGCTTTTTAACATGTAATAAACATTATTTTTTACAGTTTCTTTTCATACTTGACTTTCTGCGGTCAGGACAAATATTCTGATGGTATTGTACTGCTTTTGTTTCTCCCAAAAATGATTAAACGGTGAAAATTTTGCACAGGGCCTAGTTTCGGACAGCACATCCCTCAGAATTTATTTTGAAGGCGATCGAACAAGTTCACTCCGTAAATTTAAAATAGTACACGTGTATTAAATCGCAATGTAACTATAATTTGTCACTGCGCCGGCACCAGTGACTGTGACAATGGGCGACGAACGTGATATGATGAAATATCTTCACTATGATACATCAATAAATGTTTTATTAATTAAAACTGGACACACGTTCACCGAGTAGCTACAAAGCAACTGATTGAACGTTGCGGCTGGCAGCAGCTGAAAATATGATCTCGTAGTCACGAAGACTACCGACTTGGGCCGATATATCCAGCAGAAGTAGGGAGCAAAGTGGGACTGCTATGGGGATTATGCTAAATCTTGTGTTTTAAAACCTGGAATTCTGAACAGTCTTCAATAAAAAACGATTTCTCATTGTAAGTATTTTTCAAAAGTTTTCAAACATCGAAACATGTGATTTTTATGTCTGGGCGGGAGAGAGCGGGTATGGTGGGGGGAGAGGGTTGTATGGTTGAAAAGGTACGTTCGGCGCTTCCGGCACCGGAAATTTTAGAGGAGGAGGAGGAGGAGGAGGATATTAGTGTTTAACGTCCCGTCGGCAGCGAGGTCATTAGAGACGGAGCGCAAGCTCGGGTGAGGGAAGGATGGGGAAGGAAATCGGCCGTGCCCTTTCAAAGGAACCATCCTGGCATTTGCCTGAAGCGATTTAGGGAAATCACGGAAAACCTAAATCAGGATGGCCGGAGACGGGATTGAACCGTCGTCCTCCCGAATGCGAGTCCAGTGTGGAAATTTTAGAATTAAGCACTGGTGTTGCTTCAGCTTTCCTCTTTAGCTGCATCGTTCACTGCCCACAGCGATGAAACCTTCCCTTGGCTTCTTGAAAAAAAACCTTATTTGGTCGCATAGCAAAGCGTCAGTGGAGAAAAACTGTCATCAATTTTCAGACGATCGAACAATGACTTGTTTCCAACTGGAATGAATTTGTAGAAGTTTCTTTCTAAAATAAAAAAAAGAGGAAGTCATTTGACAAAATGGTGATCTACATAGAAAACTGAAGAGGCATCTTCTGTATTTACTTATTTAACTTATAGTAGAATGGAACTCAGAGTTTTTCCCTCGATGGGATGCAATGTTTACCATGGCCTGATAAATTATCTTTCGTTAATTTTGAATCCTTTTTATTTAATTGTTGATTTACATATCGTCAAACAATGTCAAGACAGAAACTTTAATAGTCAAATACCACAGTACTGGCTTTTCTTCTGTAAAACCGCTTTTGAGACGCTTTTATCGATTTTTATGTAAGCCAACCATCGACTTCAAAAAGCACAAGTCTTGGTGAGTTGCTTTCACTGCCGGAATAAATTGAATCCATGATTTGATATAGGGTGTCACGATGAACAGGCAAACGTCTAACAGCGCTGCTGCCTTATCCTTGCTAGTAATTTCGTACTGAACACAAACTAATAATATTTCTACAGTGTAAATAGCGTCGTCTTCCGTCGCGCTCGGTTTATTGCACCTGGAGGTCGAATCTTAAATTTTCTGTGTAACTCTGCATAAAAATATCACAGAAATTTCTGTCAACTCTCGATAATCATCTTTGAATAATTCTTTAGTCAGTTAAGTAAAACTCAAGGAGATCGTCAATTTCGGACACCGTCAGGTTGTCTCCGAGTTTTTTTTTTTTTATAAGATTATATTTTATCTTGGTCTGTACTTTTCCAGTAATCTCGGAACTTTTTGAAGATTGGAATATCAGGATTTGTTGTCACTTGACCGATTTTGACTTCGAGCAAGCTTTTTAACACCAACACATAGGCCGGCCGGTGTGGCCCAGCGGTTCTTGGCGCTACAGTCGCAGGTTCGAATCCTGCCTCGGGCATGGATGTGTGTGATGTCCTTGGGTTATTAGGTTTAAGTAGTCCTAAGTTCTAGGGGACTGATGACCTCAGAAGTTAAGTCCCATAGTGCTCAGAACCATTTGAATAAATTCATACACTTGAAGGCGACAAGCAAAAATAACGTCTCTGTCAAATTTTTGTCCAAGAAGCACACACGTACAACTGATTAATCGGTTTGACCAATGTTTGAAGCTTTAGTATCACAACAAAGAATTTGCACTTTACCTTCGAGATGTCAGTCTACAACCGCGTTACAAACAGCTTGCTCCTGTTGGCATTGTGAAGAGCTTTCGAGCCTTGGCACAGCCATAAGTTTTCTTTATTCAAATATGAAGTAACTATTGGAAGATATTCTTCTTTTGATTTTCGATCATGTAAAGCAGGCAACAGTTTTCCATCCCAGTGAACAGTTACATCTAGTAACATGTTTTGAAAGTTAGCAAACGCTTCCGCACCCTCTTTCTGTTATTTTGTACGACTTCTTTGAATCGAGAACTTACTTGTGGAAAATTCATCAGTATCGTATCCAAGTGCCTAAATGTAGCTTGAAGTATAAACACGCAATCCTTCATACTTAACTAGCACCTATCTACTGCTACTAATCTTGCACTAACGATTTTTTCTCGCATAGTTGTTTTACAGGTGCCGAGATGTATGTTCTCGAACAGAGTTGGAAAATCTTCTTGTAGATACATGTCATTTTCGTTGGAACCAGAAGATGAGTCTTTTGTACGTTTTCATAAGATGATGTCGAAGGAATTCGCTTGGAAAACTACTTAACGCGTCATTTTACTTAATAGTTCTGAGCAAGCCCTTTCTTCTTTATTAGCCTGTTTTTCGTCCACTCCAACTAAGTGATCAGGCCGACCTGTCTTCGTTAAGCGGCATCGGCTTATGCAGTGTCAAATAAATTGACTAAGTTGTTGACAAACTCTTGTCCGTGCTGCTTAAATGCGTTTTGGGTTTTTTGTGCATTTTTTTTGTAATGCCCTACAAGCTTCACACAATTAGGCAAGGATTTGATTGGCATACTGTGAGATTTGCAGTTTCATTGATAGTTAAAGTCGCTTCACTGATATCATAAAACAAAACTGCCAAAACTTGTCTAAAGAGGCCAAGAGATGGAAAAGAGCCACTGTGGTACAACAACCGAGTTAGAAAACTGCTGCGGAAGCAAAGCGAACTTCACAGCAAACATAAACATAGCCAAAGCCTTGCAGACAAACAAAAATTACGCGAAGCGAAATGTAGTGTGAGGAGGGCTATGCGAGAGGCGTTCAATGAATTCGAAAGTAAAGTTCTATGTACTGACTTGGCAGAAAATCCTAGGAAATTTTGGTCTTATGGCAAAGCGGTAGATAGATCAAAACAAAATGTCCAGATACTCTGTGACCAAAATGGTAATGAAACAGAGGATGATAGACTAAAGGCCGAAATACTAAATGTCTTTTTCCAAAGCTGTTTCACAGAGGAAGATTGCACTGTAGTTCCTTCTCTAGATTGTCGCACAGATGAAAAAAATGGTAGATATCGAAATAGACGACAGAGGGATAGAGAAACAATTAAAATCGCTCAAAAGACGAAAGGCCGCCGGACCTGATGGGATACCAGTTCGATTTTACACAGAGTACGCGAAGGAACTTGCCCCCCTTCTTGCAGCGGTGTACTGTAGGTCTCTAGAAGAGCGTAGCGTTCCAAAGGATTGGAAATGGGCACAGGACATCCCCGTTTTCCAGAAGGGACGTCGAACAGATGTGCAGAACTATAGACCTATATCTCTAACGTCGATCAGTTGTAGAATTTTGGAACATGTATTATGTTCGAGTATAATGACTTTTCTGGAGACTAGAAATCTACTCTGTAGGAATCAGCATGGGTTTCGAAAAAGACGGTCGTGTGAAACCCAGCTCGCGCTATTCGTCCACGAGACTCATAGGGCCATAGACACGGGTTCACAGGTAGATGCTGTGTTTCTTGACTTCCGCAAGACGTTCGATACAGTTCCCCACAGTTGTTTAATGAACAAAGTAAGAGCATATGGACCATCAGACAAATTATGTGATTGGATTGAAGAGTTCCTAGATAACAGAACGCAGCATGTCATTCTCAATGGAGAGAAGTCTTCCGAAGTAAGAGCGTTTTCAAGTGTGCCGCAGGGGAGTGTCGTACGGCCGTTGCTATTCACAAGATACGTAAATGACCTTGTGGATAACATCGGAAGTTCCCTGAGGCTTTTTGCGGATGATGCTGTAGTATATCGAGCGGTTGTAACAATGGAAAATTGTACTGAAACGCAGGAGGAATTGCAACGAATTGACGCATGGTGCAGGGAATGGCAATTGAATCTCAATGTAGACAAGTGTAATGTGCTGCGAATACATAGAAAGTAAGATCCTTTATCATTTAGCTACAATATAGCAGGTCAGCAACTGGAAGCAATTAATTCCATAAATTATCTGGGAGTAGGCATTAGGAGTGATTTAAAATGGAATGATCAAATAAAGTTGATCGTCGGTAAAGCAGGTGCCTGACTGAGATTCATTGGAAGAATCCTAAGGAAATGCAATCCGAAAACAAAGGAAGTAGGTTATAGTACACTTGTTCGCCCACTGCTTGAATACTGCTCAGCAGTGTGGGATCCGTACCAGATAGGGTTGATAGAAGAGATAGAGAAGATCCAACGGAGAGCAGCGCGCTTCGTTACAGGATCATTTAGTAATCGCGAAAGCGTTACGGAGATGATAGATAAACTCCAGTGGAAGACTCTGCAAGAGAGATGCTCAGTAGCTCGGTACGGGCTTTTGTTGAAGTTTCGAGAAGATACCTTCACCGAGGAGTCAAGCAGTATATTGCTGCCCCCTACGTATATCTCGCGAAGAGACCATGAGGATAAAATCAGAGAGATTAGAGCCCACACAGAGGCATACCGACAATCTTTCTTTACACGAACAATACAAGACTGGAATAGAAGGGAGAACCGATAGAGGTACTCAAAGTACAATCCACCACACACCGTCAGGTGGCTTGTGGAGTATGGATGTAGATGTAGATAGATATTGAGCCTTTTATGTGATGTTCTACGCCTCCTATTTAAAACATACCCTTTTTAGAACTATTACAACAGCGTGTTAAATTTTAAATGGCAGACTACTCCCTAGTCTTGAATCGGCAGAAGTTGGTAAAAGTCGAACGGCTTTGGCGGATAGTGATTCGTTTTTGGCTGCAGCCAACGTTAGCTATACTCTGTCCATCAAAAGAATAAACCTGATGCAAACATTACTCCATGTATTCTTCCGCGTTTGCTTTCATGTTATTGGATTTCGCTTCACATGGTGTGGAAGCCAAGCTGTGTCCAGTGCAGTTAAGTGTGATCATAAGGATACGTTTTATGCTGTGTTATACGCACATAGGCTGAGCGATAATACGGGACTACAATTTTATTGGCGCATTAAACATGTACAGCATGGCCAGCCAGCTGATCACCTGCAATGAGGTCAGCAGTTGCAGTTCACACGTAAAAGAGACGAGCAAAGGAACAATATAGCTTCGGGTGTCATTTAATTTTTAATGACAATGAAATGATATTCGGCAAAACCGTACTCCTAGGCGACGAGACGGAAAACATAAAATACCCTCTTACTCATCTAACATAGTACCCTAACTACAAACAAGAGTGATGAAAATTATTAAAGTAAGCACAGGGTAATTTTTGTGAGCGAGCTATGTGTGATGCAAAAGCATACTGCACGGATTTCATAGTACTGTTGAATACTGAAGTCACTGCAGGTATTAATTACAGTCATTCGTCTGGTAATTTCTTATCTCCTTCCTTATCCGAGAAATACATTTCAGTTCAGGATTTGTGATCTGCCACATTTATAACTAGTCGATCGACAACAGAATCCACGAAGCCTCCTAAGCGCCGCATTTTCTCCTCTTCTTTTATGACGTGCCTTTCTACACTCCTGGAAATGGAAAAAAGAACACATTGACACCGGTGTGTCAGACCCACCATACTTGCTCCGGACACTGCGAGAGGGCTGTACAAGCAATGATCACACGCACGGCACAGCGGACACACCAGGAACCGCGGTGTTGGCCGTCGAGTGGCGCTAGCTGCACAGCATTTGTGCACCGCCGCCGGCAGTGTCAGCCAGTTTGCCGTGGCATACGGAGCTCCATCGCAGTCTTTAACACTGGTAGCATGCCGCGACAGCGTGGACGTGAACCGTATGTGCAGTTGACGGACTTTGAGCGAGGGCGTATAGTGGGCATGCGGGAGGCCGGGTGGACGTACCGCCGAATTGCTCAACACGTGGGGCGTGAGGTCTCCACAGTACATCGATGTTGTCGCCAGTTGTCGGCGGAAGGTGCACGTGCCCGTCGACCTGGGACCGGACCGCAGCGACGCACGGATGCACGCCAAGACCGTAGGATCCTACGCAGTGCCGTAGGGGACCGCACCGCCACTTCCCAGCAAATTAGGGACACTGTTGCTCCTGGGGTATCGGCGAGGACCATTCGCAACCGTCTCCATGAAGCTGGGCTACGGTCCCGCACACCGTTAGGCCGTCTTCCGCTCACGCCCCAACATCGTGCAGCCCGCCTCCAGTGGTGTCGTGACAGGCGTGAATGGAGGGACGAATGGAGACGTGTCGTCTTCAGCGATGAGAGTCGCTTCTGCCTTGGTGCCAATGATGGTCGTATGCGTGTTTGGCGCCGTGCAGGTGAGAGCCACAATCAGGACTGCATACGACCGAGGCACACAGGGCCAACACCCGGCATCATGGTGTGGGGAGCGATCTCCTACACTGGCCGTACACCACTGGTGATCGTCGAGGGGACACTGAATAGTGCACGGTACATCCAAACCGTCATCGAACCCATCGTTCTACCATTCCTAGACCGGCAAGGGAACTTGCTGTTCCAACAGGACAATGCACGTCCGCATGTATCCCGTGCCACCCAACGTGCTCTAGAAGGTGTAAGTCAACTACCCTGGCCAGCAAGATCTCCGGATCTGTCCCCCATTGAGCATGTTGGGACTGGATGAAGCGTCGTCTCACGCGGTCTGCACGTCCAGCACGAACGCTGGTCCAACTGAGGCGCCAGGTGGAAATGGCATGGCAAGCCGTTCCACAGGACTACATCCAGCATCTCTACGATCGCCTCCATGGGAGAATAGCAGCCTGCATTGCTGCGAAAGGTGGATATACACTGTACTAGTGCCGACATTGTGCATGCTCTGTTGCCTGTGCCTATGTGCCTGTGGTTCTGTCAGTGTAATCATGTGATGTATCTGACCCCAGGAATGTGTCAATAAAGTTTCCCCTTCCTGGGACAATGAATTCACGGTGTTCTTATTACAATTTCCAGGAGTGTATATCGCGCCAGCGTTCGGCATTGACGTGTGAAGGAGCTGCGGGCTTAAGTCGCTGTACGTCTTGGAGCGTAACAGTCTTGTAACTTCTCGGATCAAATTCCTTAACTTGGCTTCAGATCAGTGTTTGGGTTCATATTGTAACGGTACAGTGGCAAATGTAAAAATGCTGCATTTGTATGGTGTGCTCGATGCTGTGAAAATGATTGTTTTTCGTGTTTCCACGGCACTTATGGCTCTGATTCGTGTGAGACTACATCCGTGGTATAAAACAATGGACATAGTCCAAATAAAGAGTGTTTGGGTTTTTCATTTTTGCCCTAAAAATTAAACTGTTATGCTTTCTTAATTTAAGCAATCTTTCATAAAATATCGATAATTAAGAATTTATATTTGAAATGAAAAGAGGAATTTCGAGTACAATATGTAATTACAAATACGAAAACGTGCGTTATTCATAAAAAGTGATGATGAATTGTAGGTATTAAAAAAAAAAAATTAAGGCGACATTTGAACCAAAGATCCATGTACTACACTAGGTTATCAATCCAATACGCAACCGGTTCTGCTTTACACGCAACTTGCTTTTGTTATCTCACCTGTATCAAATACAGTCTCTTGGAAAACTTCAAAGCCGAATTTTTCTGTAAATTTATGAGAAATATTAAGAACAACCTATTTTTCGGCAATTTTTAAGTGTTCCCCTACGGGAACCAGCCTCAACCATTTTCATATAGCGTATTAAGAGCGCGACAATCGCAGCACAACAGTACAGAGACTGTAACTGTACACGATTTTTGAAATAAAAACTACATAGATTAAGTGTGATTAAGAGCCGGCCGGGGTGGCCGAGCGGTTCTAGGCGCTTCAGTCTGGAACCGCGCGACCGCTACGGTCGCAGGTTCGCATCCTGCCTCGGGCATGGATGTGTGTGATGACCTTAGGTTAGTTAGGTTTAAGTAGTTCTAAGTTCTAGGGGACTGATGACCTCAGACGTTAAGTCCCATAGTGCTCAGAACCATCTGAACCATTTTTTTTTTTTTGTGATTAAGAAAAGCGGTGATGGCCGTTAATACAGTACATTAGAATGTCTTCAAGTTTCATTTACCTTAACTTCATAATAATACATCTAATACAGAAGTAAGACCTACTTCCAAGCGCGTAACGCCACCAGTGTACGTGAGCTGCGCCTTCTGACCAATCAACGCTTTTGTGTTCGTTCACATCATGTTTATTCTTATGATGAACCGAGTATAGCTGACAGTACTGTGTGAGGTATCCATTATTGCCTGCTGTGTTACTTTGTTGCAGTTCAGTGTATTTAGTGTTGTTTCCTTTCTTTGCAATAAGTGCACTAATTGCTGTAGCTGGAATCTGTATTTAACATGTCAATACATACGATGATTTCATTTCCGTTTACGAACAGGAATTCAGCGATATTTTACTTCCATGCATAACTTCTGCTTTCACAGAAGCATGTAGTGTAGTTTACGGTGACAGCACTGCAGGGGTAACTTACAGTTAACGCACCGCCATTCCACTGACATGTTTAGTGATTAATAACAATCCGTTTACTAACAATGTTAAAAATGTTTACAACCACGTCAACGTAATACTGTGCGTTCTCCTTACTTACCAAGTACTGAGGTCTTGCAGTACGTCGGCACGAGTTCCGAGGTCCTAGGTTTACGAATTTTATTTACAATTGTTTTTCAAATCGTATCAATGAATTATGAGGATATGCTTTCAACAAAAACGACTTCGACTTTTTTGGAACACCCTAGTTGGCATTAAATATAAATTGCCCTTTCTGGGTAATTACTATTATGTCAATTTGAATATTTGTTTCAGGCTAGTTCACATGTTCAAAAGGCGATGGAACCAAAGAGTTTTGCAAACTGTGGAAATGCACATACAAGCACATAAAAAAGATTTGTCTAACCATGAAAATCGCAAGACGCATTTACAGGCCCTCAAATTTTCGCAAGTCGTTTGCAGCAACTCAAATTTAACAACATTTTATGGTGCCAATACATCTAGAAAAAGAAAAATTGCAGAGCTGGAAGTGGTGGTATTCATTGCAGAGCATTGTTTAGCATCAGCAGTAGACCATCTAGGAGATAGTTTCCAGCTTTTGACAAGTCATCTATTGTTCTCAGTGGAATGAAGTTGCATCACAAAAATGTACAGGGCTGATTACTAATGTGATTTCACCATGTTTGCTTGACGATCTCCTGGAAGACACTGGCGATAGTCCTTATTCGATGGTAGCATAGTATGTCCACTGACACCAAGAAAATGTTGTCCATCATCGTGCATTATTTAAGTCAAAACACGAGAAAGATAATAACAAAGTTTTATAGACTGTTGGAAATATAAGGTGGTGATACTGACTCTTTAGCTAATGTGTTCAAAAACACGCAAGCGACAGATGGCCTTGATTTAAATAAGTTAATACGTATAGGTGTGGACGGAGCTAATGTATTGGCAGAGAGCACTATTCAATCTCTTCAATTTTGAAGGAATGTTTGCCTCTTCTCACTACTGTCAAATGTGTGTCACACTCATTGCATCTTGCCGCAGAAAAAAGCTTGCAAAGTATTACCTTCGCATTAGAACACAGTTACAAAAGTTCAGAACTGGTTTCCGTGCAGTACGAAGCGGCAAACAATATACTCTGCTGCATGCAACACTGGCTCAAAATAGACAAGTTGTCAGGATCGCGCTGGCTGGCTCGCATAGGAGCCTTTACTAAAATTTTAGATCAGTGAGATGCTATAGAGCTTCACTTTAAATTGGCCAAGGGTAAAGAGAGACGCTATCCTGCTGGTCAGTTGCATCTTATGTTATTATCAAAACCCAATAAATTACATCTTATATTTTTGAAACACTTACCATAATCAATCACTGATAATGTTGGTCATCTTACTAAATTATATCTTATATTTTTGAAACACTTACCATAATCAATCACCGATTGTAATCGCATGTTTTAGGCTGATAATGTTGGTCATCTTACGCTGTTATCAGAATTACATACTTTGCTGCTGAACTATCTGTCAATTTTAGTTCTCCTCAATTTAGGATTTAGTTACAATGAAGCGACTGGTGGTATTGACCAAAAAGATTTAAGAGTTATGAACAAGCTGTGTGCATCATTTTTTTTTCAATTATGCCAAGAAATTCAGAGGAGAATTCCAAAAACATCTAAGGCTTACGGGAAAAATTGCCTGTTTCACACCTGACTCCGCTACGAGCCAAGTCCTACTTGATGTGTGGGATCTAATGGTCAGTTTTAAAGAATTGCTTGGAGATGACATGTTGACAGCGCTTTGGATTAATGGTGAGTTCTCCCTTTCCAGCAATGGAACGATGTTAATTTCACAGCAGAGCCTTTTGGGCGAAGTGTCAGTCTTTGAAGATGCCGCTGGTGAGCAGAAATTCCCGACTATCTGCAAGCTGGTGGCAGGAGTTTTGATTCTGCCGTTCTCTATTGCTAGTGTGGAGAGAGGATTCTCCATAATGAATGTGGTAAAAGACATATTGAAAAACAAAATGCATACAGGCACAGCAGATCACATAATTAATGTGTGGTACACACTAAGCGAGTAATAAATTCGAACCAAACACTAAAATGCTTACCATATTTAAGTCAGAATATGTATATAATAGTCACTTCTGACATAAAAATATGGTCCTACTGGTTTTATTGTTGTTGTACTCCAATGCAAATGATAATAAGCAGTGTTTGCACTAGTACAATAATTATAGTAGGCAAACTGCCTATTGGCTTCTGTCTCGGGTTCTTCGGCCGACGTTCATCTAATGATTTTTCTGACGTTTCGCCAGCACGAGTGGCTGGCATTGTCAAAGCTTCACCCTCCATTGCCGGTGGTGAACTGGAGCCGAGCTCGCGGCCGCAGACTATATGTACCTGGCGCGCCAACGTCCGACGGCTTCTCCGCGGTCATTTCCGGTGCGGTTCTCCTCTTGCTACCTGCGACGGTCGTTCGCTGCAGTACGGGAAGCCAGGATCCGTTTACCTTAAGGCTTTCCTCTTTCTTGTTCAAACTGTTCGCGTGTTTTTGTATTTCTACAGCTTCTCTGAACAAGCGCGTGTGATAGTGCTTCTCTACAGCCAGAACTTCCGTGTCGGCGAATTTTATTACGTGGTCGGTCTCATTGAGTGCGTGCTCTGCCACGGCCGATTTCTCCACCTGCCCCAACCTACAATGTCGCTTATGCTCGTTGATCCTGGTGTTGATGGATCGTCCAGTCATTCCGACATAAACTTTTCCGCATGTGCGTGGTATACGGTATATTCCCAACATTGCAAGTGGGTCTCTTTTCTCCTTCGCCGATCTAAGACGCTCTTTGATCTTCCTTGTCGGTTTGAAAATCGTCTTTACGCCATGTTTACGCAATATACGGCCGATTCTGTCCGTCACTCTGGGAATGTATGGCAGAAAGGCCGTACCCGACATTTCTTTTTCTGGTTCCTTACTTCGCCGAGTGTTTGGCTCTGTTACACTTCTAATATAATTTTTGGAGTACCCATTGCTCCTCAGGACAGTTTCCAGGTGTTGCATTTCTCGTTTGAGGTGTTGCGGCTCACATATTCGTCCTGCTCTCGTTACGAGCGCACTAATCATGCCTCTTTTCTGGCTCGGGTGGTGGTTTGACAGTTTGTGCAGGTATCGGTCCGTGTGTGTCGGTTTTCGATACACGCTGTGCCCCAGATTTTCGCCGTCCCTTGTGACCAGCACATCTAGAAATGGCAGTTTCTCGTCCTTTTCTACTTCCATGGTAAATGTTATGTTGGCATGGAGGCTGTTCAAGTGTCTTAGGAAGTCACAGAGCTGTTCTTCACCATGGCTCCACACCACGAAAGTATCATCGACGCATCTGTACCACATCTTAGGTTTGCAAGTCGCCGAGTCCAGTGCCTGTGCTTCGAATTGTTCCATGAAGAAGTTGGCCACCACTGGACTGAGAGGACTACCCATGGCGACGCCTTCCAGCTGTTCGTAGAAATCACCATTCCACGTGAAATAGCTCGTGGTGAGACATGCATGGAAGAGCTTTCTGATGTCCTGCGGGAAAATGGAACCGATGTGCTCCAGAGCGTCACTGAGTGGCACTTTCGTAAATAACGAAACAACATCAAAGCTGACCAAGATGTCGTTTGGTGCAAGTTTCAGTTTCTTCAGCTTCTCAATGAAATATCCTGAGTCCTTAATGTATGTGTCGGTCTTCCCACGTGTGGCTGGAGCAGAGAGGCCAAGTGTTTTGCCAGTTTATATGTCGGTGATCCAGGAGCGCTAACGATCGGTCTCAGTGGAACGTTGTTCTTATGGATCTTAGGTAATTCATACAGCCGAGGTGGTAGGGCTTCTGTGTTGCGCAGGTTTCTCTGTATGTCGGCCGTGGCAGAGCACGCACTCAATGAGACCGACCACGTAATAAAATTCGCCGACACGGAAGTTCTGGCTGTAGAGAGTCACTATCACACGTGCTTGTTCAGAGAAGCTGTAGAAATACAAAAACACGCGAACAGTTTGAACAAGAAAGAGGAAAGCCTTAAGGTAAACGGATCCTGGCTTCCCGTACTGCAGCGAACGACCGTCGCAGGTAGCAAGAGGAGAACCGCACCGGAAATGACCGCGGCAATGGAGGGTGAAGCTTTGACAATGCCAGCCACTCGTGCTGGCGAAACGTCAGAAAAATCATTAGATGAACGTCGGCCGAAGAACCCGAGACAGAAGCCAATAGGCAGTTTGTCAACAAGTGGCCACGAAAGCCTTAACAATTTTGAATTATAGTAGGACCACATGTCACATAATTTCATTCATTACACCACGTAACATGATATCTTTTTGATAGTACATCAAGTACTATAATTTTCAGGCCAATGAAAATTTGTATTTCGATTGGTAAATGTTTAAGAGATTAAAAAATTTTAAATTATGCTGCCGTAATTGTATTTTTGCCACTCACTAAGCCACAGAATAGCTCTTTTATCTATTCCTAAAGTTTCTGTAACTTCTAATGGTAAGCCAATAGCAAAATCAAAAAACATGAAGAAAGCAAATGTGGCGCACATAAGCCATGCTTTATATTTTTTTGGTCAGGCTATCTGTTTTTATTTACAAATTAAAAATTTTAGTTTATGAAGTACTTTTTTTTATATGTGCGATAATTTTACAGTCCTTGACACAATTCTGTCTCTTCATGCTGCCAATACTGATGATAAACATACCTATTCCTTTTAACTATTATTTACGATATTTGGGGAAAAAATGCCAAAATGGCATCATTTTGGGGATTTTTTTGCCTGCTGTGGGGAAATTTAGAAAACTCAATCTGCAAACGCTGGTTGGAGCTTTATCCGTCACAGTGGAGTGGTATGGAGCCATATCCATTACTACTGTCGAATGCGGAGGTATATTTTGCAGCAGAACATTATCTTCACAATCGGTGACTGCTGCAGAACACTTCAACGACGAAAAGTATCACTTTACAACGAGAGATAATGAGCGTAGTTGCATCTAGTGCGCGACACTTCGTGCTACTGTTTATCCAGGAGTGGCAACAGGGCGCTCCGAACTGCTGGCGGCGTGGTAGGGAAAGCTGGCTCGCCATTGGTGTTACCTGGGCAACGGCGTCATGTCCCTTGCAGTGAGCCAAACGTCAAAACTCGAAACTAATTTTAAACACACTGCAAGACCCTCTTCCGTCTACCTGACATGTCTCCGAAGGTCTCAGTTGCATACTGCAACAGTTCCGATAACCATGCCGTGGCTGTTTATTTCCCCGATCCTTGTCAAGTGCGACGCAGTTCTTCACTTCTACAGATCTCAATATCGACGGTATGTGAAGCTCTAAATTTCCTCCCCCTCTTCCTTCATAAAATAAAATTAAAAAATGGATAATTCCTACGCGAAGTTCAGCTGTATTCTTACATATCACCGAAGAATCATACAATCAATGTAACATGCCGCACCATCGTGAAAGTAGTGTAGTATCTCAAATAAACATTAAAAAAAAAGATTCATAACCTTGAGGAAAGCAGATCTCCAATCAAATGTCCCGACATGAACACGTGTATTCATGACCAATGTGTTAATTACGTTACGCATTCGGTAATACATGCCTAAATTTCCGACTTTTTTTATTTTGCTGTCTACCTATTACCTAAAGACCGACGATTAACATTGTTTCAACGTACTACTTAAGAATACAAACCATTCATTACTGTTGAAACAGGTTACGATTAACGGCACAAATGACTGACATAACGTTTTCTTTTGTAAGGAAGCTCAGAACTAGATCTCCAGTCGCCACTGTGGCAAGATGTGAAGTAGGTAGACAGCATATTACAGCACACTCTATAGTTACAGTAAATTCTGCAGTAAGCATAGAGAGAATTGCAATATTACGCTGTACATTTAATTTCCTTGCGAATACCAGATCTTTTTATTTGAAAATCTCGAAATCTTCTTTCAAATACAAGAATCGTAAAATTGAAATCAATTTTGTTTCTCCCTGGAAACTCCACTCACGAATAAATTCATTGCTATAAATGATTATTAGTCTAGGACACTGAACTTATTAATGGCGCACAACTGGTATTTAGTTACAATATTTATTTTTCCCCACAGTGTGTACGTATTGCCAACCACTCTACTTCTACGTCTACCTCTACTTCTTCTTCTTTCTTCTTCGAGCTTGTGCCGTGCTTACGTCGTTCCCATTTCTGTCCATGATTTGGAACGTCTTTTTCTTTTTCTCTCGCATCATGTGCTCGATAACCCTCATTATCGACACAGTCGTCAGTTAAATTAAGGAAGGAAAGTTACGTGCGTCTCGTATCTATGAATCGTGTAAACTTCATTCTATGTGTTATCACGTTTTACCTATTTGTGTTCTGTGTTTTCTGAGGCGAAGATCAGGGACTAGCCCAGCATTTGTCTAACGAACGTGGGAAGCTGCCTAACTGTCTAAAAACAACATTCCGACGGGCCAGTGAAACAGGTCAAAGGTCATTAATCCAGCGCGCGTATTCTTTTCGGGTCTAATTCAACTATCAGTATCGCAAGTTAACACAACAGGGCGTTCAGCTTACGAGCAGATATTTATTGCCAAGAAATTCGTAGGTGCCTGTACTTCTGGGTGTGTATGTTAGGTCAGGGAATTACAAGAGCACACCACCTCAAGTAAGGGCATAAAAAATGTTATGTTAAGGCCTCTGCATTAGAGCATCTTTAGTTATGATGTTGTGAGATTAACGTATGGAATGTAAATTAGCGAATTCGTTGTGCATAAAATTCACTGCACTACGTTCCGAATAGGAAAAATGAAATCGAGCTGAAACTATCGTTACTTTCATCACTGCATTTTGGTCTCATCCTGAGAATGTGGGTACTTTATTACTGCGTGAGAAATAGAGGGAATAGAGGAAAGAAACTCAGCCACCATAGCTACAGACAAGAAGCTACTCAAGTTATCTGTTTGACCATATCATTTTAGCAGTCGCGGATAACAAGTACTGATAGAGTGTAATGAGCTGCTGACGATTACTTCATTTGGCACAGACTGCTGCCTGAATGGTAAGTGAATAGAGTACCGAATCGACACTGCCCCACATTGATGCTGACAGAGATACAAACTACAGAGTCCGCCAGAAAAATGTATACACTCTTTGTCAGGCTCTATCGAGATATCGATATTGTCGTTCGATTTGAGTTAAGAGTGTATTATAGTATGGTCTTTGGCTCAACAGATGTACTTTCGTCTCGGTATTGAGAAAACATGATGACTGGAGCACGCTTGACATTCGAGCAACAAAGATGTATTGTGAAGTGGTTTTTCAAGTTTGATAATGCCGTTGAAGTGCATCGTCAGTGGAGGTAGGAGTTTGAAACAGAACTGCCAACCCGCCTAACAATTAACTGCACAATTGACAAGTTTAAACTGCATGGAACGATTTGTGATATTTACAAAGGAATATCAGGAAGACAGCGTACAGCTACAAGTCCTGCTCCGTCGGCTCTCGTCTTGGAAACATTTGTTAATTCTCCGCGGAAGTCTGCTGCGCATTGTGCACGTGAAATAGGGGTTAGCAGCACAACTGTACGAAGAATTCTGAGAGCTGCCAAGTCGAAAGTTTACATTCCACGATTATTGCACGCGATTAATGATGACGATCCTGATCGCCGAATGCAGTTTTGCGAATGGTATCATCAAATGGTAACTGATGACGAACAATTCTTGAGAAAGATAGTGTGGGGTGACGAGGCACAACTTAAACTTAATAGAGCAGTGAATCAGCATAACAGCGTGTATGGGGACCGGGAAATCCGCATGTTTATGTGGATAAAGCGGTCAATCTACCAAGGGTCCATATGTGGCCCGTTTTATTTGATGCTACTGTCACTGGAGAAGTGTACCTGGAAATGTTACGCACATCAATTTTGCCAGGTATACGTGCGCTATGTGGAGCTGCTGAAGAGGTCATCTACCAACAGGACGGGGCTCCACCACACTACCACCTGTGGCCGAGTGCACCAAACCCAGTCAAAAAGCATGATAACCAAGGTCCCGCGATCATGGTTAAAAGTAAATCGCGTTTAAAATGTTTCTGCAGTGCACCAACGATAATCGCTGGTCAGCAAACCGTCGTCAGCCAACTGCGCATTTGACCGCGGTAAACTCTCTATATTGCAATGGAACGTGCCCTGGCGACGCAAAGATGTTAGTAAACATGAAATTGCACAGATAATCGCTGGTACCAAGTTCTGTCTTTGCTGTTTTTTCCGTCGACAAGCAGAAGTGTGTGTACGTACCTCGGTACCTATGTCTGATCTGTTGGTTTCTTTTTTGGAGAATAATGGAGAATAAAAGAAGAACACCGAATTTCTCGAAGTACGAGATAGATGTACTTCTTGAACTGGTGGGTGCAAATGCATCCGTTCTTGAAAATAAGAAAACCGACGGCTGCAGCTTAAAAGAAAAACAGGCTATGTGGTCCCATGTGGAGGCGCAATTTAATTCTACTCCTGGTGAGTTTACTCATAAATGAATAACTTTTCTAGGTTCATCGTAAGCGTAGGATATGGCACACACTGGCTTTTAGTTTGAAATTTGAAACTGTTATTGGCGTACCACTGAAATACGTGATAGGACTATGTACATTTACGATTGTAATTGTTTTGTTAGTTTTAAATTTAAAATCCAATGCCGTGCTACTGTTAACTAAATATTATGTGACTAACGGAAGCTTTTATGTTGAAAATTGTGAACATACGTTTCTCACTTAGCCCTGTGCCGTATTCTTCATATATGCCTATACCACTTTCTTTTTAATGAACTGATATGTAAACAAAAGCCATATACAGATCTTAGATTTTTATTGCAGTTATAAGTTAAGAGCCTCAGAATGCAAAATGGACTTATGAATGTAAATAATATAAGAATTAATTTATGGTACTACAAACTATATTTATTTAATTTCAAGTGTGACAAAAAGATCCTGCGACAGGCTGAAAACCTGTTATGAAAACATGAAAAGAAGACTTCGAAAAGACCTTGCAGAAGAAAACGTGGAAGTGTATAAAACAGGTGGGGGGAAGCCTACCCAAAAAACCAAGATCCATGATCGGGCTAAACTATTAGAAATTGTTGGTTCCTCAATGAAACCGTTAACAAATGCATATGATTCCGATGCACAGTTTAGCATGATTCTGGATGTTGTCAGCATGGAGTGCAGTGCAGTGCAGTGCAGTGAGAACACGCCACCTGCTTCAGTTGTCGAGTTAGCAGAGTGCACACAACCTAGCACTTCCCACACACCTGTCGTAATACTAAGTAAAGAGACATCAAATAATGTTCTGGTGGATGTCACCCAGCTGCAGTCTGTTTCACAGTCTCCTGATCAACCCAATGAAAACATCTGCACGCTGAAAAATACATGGCATCGTCGCAGGATGCCTGCAAAACCAAGGCCATCAGGTTCGGGAACAGTGATTGAAAATGTGTGCAAGAAGGGAGTGGAACTACTGAAGGCCCAATTACTCATGATGAAGGCAGAGCACCAAAAGGAGCTGAGGATAAAAAATTTAGAGATTCTGGCCCTGAAAGAAAAACTAAAATACTGGAAGAAGAAAAATGCCGGTGACACGTGACTTTTTTTTCCTGTGACAGTGAAATTTTTGTGCTGTGTTGTATTCTGTCTAATGTATTAAAGTTGTCTCACAGTTCAAATTGTTTCTCTGTGTTTGTCCTGTTAGTGATACTGCTACTATCCTAGTTGTTGTCTGTCTAATATCTGCTTACAGCTTATTTGGTCTCGACTAAGTTTCATCCAATCACTTAAAATTAGAATTACTTCATATATAAAAACAGATTAGCAACACTGCAGTTTACACAAGTAAGCTACATGTCAGTTGCAGGCCTGCAGCCATAGCGTCGGGTGCCAATTTCTACTTAAATGACTTAACAATGAGGTAGACTGCTAATGAAACAAAATAATAGTAATAATGCATCCTTGTTACTCTAACTTTGAAATGAACATATGTGCTGTAACAGTTATATACATGAGGCCCAATGTTATCATGTTTTGCATTGTTTGTACCAGAATATCCTAACATTAAATTATGAGGGAAAGTGCTCCAAATCATAATTTTGTGTGTGCCATTTTCCGTGCAAAACTCTGCACCGGGTAATGTTTATAATGGGAACATATATCTTTTATGACAATACAATTTGAAGTCAGGCATGTTGAGAAATACATTGCTGTGGTGGGTTCTCTTTTCTGCAAAAGTAAGCATAGCATATGTGGCTTTCCTAGCCACACCACTTGGTAATGTGTGTGGTGGAAACCTGTAACATTTATCGTAACAGTATTTGTAGAGAGGCATTATTGAATAATACATTGCTAATATGGACAGTAGTGAGATTAGCATTGTGTGGCTTTTCTAGCAATACTCTGCACCTGTTAATGTTTACAATGTCAGCCCATAACTTTTATCACAACAAAATTTGTAGCAAGATATTTTCAGAAATGCATTCCTATGATGGGTCAATGTTTTCTGCTATAGTAATCATAGCATGTGTGGCTTTCTTAGCAATACTCTGCACCTGTTAATGTTTATGATGGCAACCTATAACTTCTGCCACAACTGTATTTGTAGTGAGGCATTTTTCTGTGGCACTATGCAATGACAAGGAATTCCCTTCTGTACAGGTGAGCATTAAATATGTGAAAAAACTGCATCAATATCAGTGACAGAGTGAGGGAGGGAGTTTCCCTCAGTAATAACTTAAAGTATGATACTTCGTACCGTCAACCCACGGCATTACGGTTCTGCTTTCATATCTTCCGAAGTAGCACACTCCTTAACTAATTATTGCTCTTGCTCTGATCCCCAAAGCATTAGACATTGCTGACAAAATTCCATTGCCTTTTGTAGCAATGATAACTTTATTTTGGTGGCAATTTCTAAACACAAATTTGTCTTCAATTTCATGTATTTTTTTTATACCATACAGTTGTACATAATATTGTGTAAAGTGCTGCTACACGCATGACTGACTAGAATTAACAACGTAATTCAATTCTTTGCACAACCTTACAGCCACACACACTTATGTTTAAGAAAATCATATTGTAAATAAAGAGTAGTGATTAATATGGAAACAATTTAACAAATAAACAATCCCAAGCTGACATTTTATGTTATTATACAAATGATTATTTATTTTGTGCCTATGTGTTTACTGCATATTCACAAGTTTAAGCTAATCTAGGTGATAAGACTGCATTAATACTGAGCAGAAGTGCAGTAAAAAATCTCTAAACTGAAAGGTTCTAATAATAAAGAATGTGCTCTTTTAATATTGCAAAACTGTTGGACATTGACATATTTGTTGTTACAGTAGAAAATTTAAGAGATGTTTAGGATCTATAAAGAACATAATACAGGAATATCCATTATATTTTATTCCACTCGCTTTTACTCTCACACTCTCTAAATGTAATGGAGTCATTTGTTGCCAAATTTAAGAACATACCCAGAAACTGAACATGTATATAAATAACAGAGTACTGCATTGCTTTCACAACCAATGAGTTGCAAGAAATATATCTTTAATAATGAATTATCAACAGTTCCACACTAAAAAAATATCTCAGAAAAGCAGCAGCTGGGTAATTGTCTGTAGGCAGCACATCCTGTCCCTGGCACAACAGAACCTCAAATTTCGCATCACACACCCAGTTCAGTGAGTACTTTTATGTTCGCTAGACAGCAGAAACAAAATAGATTACATGCTGAAATAATCTGAAAAATTGAAAATACGGCGAAATCCCATAACTATAATCATAATTTTTCATTACGAACAATGTCTGAATTTATGTTAGATTATCGGAAATGTTCATTAATTATAGCACGGTGAACTGCTCTTCCAGGTAATGTATCATCACGATACATCTGCTGTCCAGGTAGCACTGGTTCGTTGTCTTCAATGTTGGGGCCTCTCTCATCACGTAACTGATTTAAAAGTCGAGAAATTTCAGGATCTTCTGGTGGTTCTTCACTGCCTGTACTCCTCGCAATATTATGCAAGACAGCCGTACCCACACTGATTGACATTGCTTCCTGTGGATTACATCTTATTACAGATAATATGGGAAATCTTCTCTTCCACATACCGTATTTTCTCTCAACAGTGTTTCTAGTTTTAATATGAGACCTGTTATATCGATGCTCTGCTTCATTTTGCGGATTTAAAAGTGGAGTTAACAAGTAGGATTTACATGCATAGCCACTATCTCCCAATAAGTGACCTTTTGGTATTTCTCCGTTTTCAAATTGAGCTCTGCGAGCGCAGTTGAGAAATATGGTACTGTCGTGCACAGAGCCCGGCCATCGAGCGACAATATCTCTTATTAACAAATTGTGGTCACTAATGGTTTGACAGTTAAAGGAAAAATATGATTTCCTATTTCGGAAAAGTTCAGCATTATGTCCTCCAGGAGACTGAATTCTTATATGGGTACAATCCAAGGTACCAAGAATGCCAGGAAATCGGTCCAATTGACTAAAACCATACATCACAGAGCGCACTTCTTCTCTCGTAGGAAATTTTATAAAGCGAGGAGACAGTGATGCTATGATGTCTGATACATCACTGATGATTCGTTGTGCTGTTGTACGATGTATATTACTGTTGTCCCTAATAAGAATGTTGAATGCACCTGTTGCATATGCCCTTAAAGTAATCAAAAGTCTGTTTATCGGAGAAACAGGGTTATTCCGATCAGTAGGAAAGTCTAACCTATCATTAATTTGATTTAATAACCACCACACTGTTTCTTTTGACAGACGAAATCTCTCCTCAAACTTCCTGTCACCATAATCTTCAAAAGGGTTTCCCCATTCCACAATCAGTACAACACGATTTCGGTCACGATTTAAATGGTCAAGGTATAACAAATCTTCCTCAATGCCATCCATAACATCAAAACGCGCCGCCATCTTAATATCGTATGCTTCTAAAACCGTGGTTATGTCGAGAAAACCGGGAAAGAGCCCCGGTTAAATATAACCACGATCGATTCCTTCGCTTAACTTAGATCGATGATAGTGCACCAGAATACTGTGCTGAACAGGATTATATATCGACGTAACCGCGGTTAACTGTTAATCGAGATTGGTGCACTCGGCCACTAGCGCACGAGCTTTCCTGGATGACAGTTTTCTGAGGCATTGGAAAGGACGAAGAGAACCCATTGAGTTCCCTCCACGGTCGCCAGATCTAACACCTGTGGACTTTTACTTGTGGGGAACTGTGAAAGAAACGTCTGTCGACTTAAGCCACGCACGCTGGAGGAACTTCGCCAGGAGATTACAGCGACATGTGCAGCGGTCTCCACTGTAACGTTGACTAACGTAGTTGCGGCGGTATGTGTATAGCCGCCAACGGTGAACATTTTGAACATTTAAAGTAATCATGTGCTAAACTGAAGGTTGTACCACATGCGTGATCAATTAACACATAAGTAATACTTTTCGTTCCTTAAAGTGTGTATACATTTTTCTGGCAGACTCTGTACTTGCAGTACCATAGTGTAGAGAATTGTTCTGCTGACAATATGACGCCTGCAGCCACTGCTTTGATTAATTAAATGAAGACGCAGTAATAAAATTCACGTTGTCTCTACATAGCCGACAAATGCAGGGACGGATTCCTGGCTAGTAATAGACGATAAAGCGTTCTATGAACATGTGTCCGGAAATGGACGGTGTGCGTGCAACAAGAAATCGTCTTGGAACACACTACAGAGTTGCATCGTATCCACCTCAACACATTTGTTCAAAGTGGCCTCCATGGGATGCAATGCAAGCAGTAATCATACAGGACATACATAATCGTACTTCAGGTTACATCATGTTGGCAGGTCACTTGCCTGGAGCTTGTACTAGGGTTCGTCTCGATATCCTGTTGACTCCGGTCCTCCAAATCATATGTACGCACAGTCCGCCGCACCTCTGCTTGTTCCTTTGTCTGGAGGGACACATGATCACAAAACGCCCAAAAAGGGCTTGAAATGTTGTGTGATGTGGTTGGTGTCTGTAATGGTACTTGTTTTGGTATAGTCGTGCTGCCTCTCGACCATTCCCATCTACTGGGCCGTACACAAACACGTCTCGGCTTGTTCCCGACATGAATACCAGACCATTTTGCTGCTTACAGTACGCTGCGTGAAACACACAGCACCTGGTCAGAGGAGCTTTCGTTCGTCAGCGCCATCTACCGTGGCAACGATGCAACTCCGGACACATGTTTATAGGATCTTTCTTCTTCCATTATCAGTCAGGAATCCAACTTTGTAGTTTGTCGGTTTTATTAATGTTCACCCTGTATAAAAGCCTATGTCCCAACTGATTCATTCACCTGTGATGCCTGACTCTATCGCCCAGCCCAAATCACTTAGGATAGAAACTTGAAATTTGCAGAGGGTGTTGATCTTACACTGTGGGCGGTAAACTGTGGGCGCCGTTTAAGAAGACATTTTTCAATAGTCAACCCCTAAGGAGGTGAAATGAGGGATGAGAGGTTTTTTGAAAATATGTCGTTTTCAATGCAATTTTGAAGCTAGATCTACGATAATTGGTATTCGGTTTCTCGGTATGAAATAAAGATACATAAATGCAAAACAAACGCCATATGTTTTGAAGGTCCAACAATACCGACCGGCCGCCGTGTCATCATCAGGCCTGAGGCGTCGCCGCATGCAGATACGGAGGGGCATGTGGTCAGCACGACGCTCTCCCGGCCGTTGTCACTTTTCGGGACTGGTGCCAGCATTTCTCAATCAAGTATCTCCTCAACTGGCCTAACAGGGGTTGAGTGCAGCCCGTATGCCAACATCACTGGGCAGATCTAGACGGCCGGCCGGTGTCGCCGAGCGGTTCTAGGCGCTTCAGTCCGGAACCGCGCTGCTGCTACGGTCGCAGGTTCGAATCCTGCCTCGGGCATGGGTGTGCGTGATGTCCTTAGTTTAGTTAGGTTTAAGTAGTTCTAAGTTCTAGGGGACTTATGACCTCAGATGTTAAGTCCCATAGTGCTCAGAGCCATTTGTTTTTAGATCTAGACGGTTACTCATCCAAGTGTTAGCCAAGCCCGACAGCGCTTAACTTCGGTGTTCTGACGGGAACCGGTGTTACCACTGCGACAATATCGTTGGCAAGAAAGAAATATGTGCTTCAAATTGTTGGAAATTTAATCACAGTGAGGATGAAACTGTAGCTGACAGTTTTTTTGGAAATAAATCATTATTAAAGAACTACTGAAGTATTTTTAAAGCTACGTCTATGCAAACTGGTTTGTGTCTTTTTGGTTACAAGTAAAAAACGGACATGTTCCATTGTTTTTATAAGTTCAACACCTAAGCGGTCAAATTGGGGAAGAAAATTTTTAAGAAAATTTTTAGTTACATTGAAAAAAATTTAAAGCTAAATCTATATTTAGTGTTACACTTCTCGGTTAAATGTCAGGAAATATGCATTAGAGGAGTAAAGTTTCTATGGAAATATCACCACAAGAACAAAAAGGTATGATTAACAAAAACTCCAGACTGCAGCTAACAGAATCGCTTTTTCGTCAGATGTACATTTGTACAAGAGCTTTCTTCTACAAGATTATATAGCGTGAAAACTTCATAAGGTGCTGCAGTTTTTGAAGAACGTAAAAATTTGATCAAAGAAAACCAGAAAAAAATCTGTGCGAACCACAGAGTCTACGAGAACGAAGCTGCCCGCGCCAAACTAGTTTGGTATATAGAAAAAAGTTTCCTGCTTCGCACTAATATATTTATGATGATCTCTAAATTCAGATATCCGTGAGACACATTGGAAGTCTTGCACTGCGGGAAGCTACACTATGAAATCTGCTGCCTTCCAGAGGCTGCCGAAGATGAGCCAGCAACAGAATAGAAGGGAAAGAAGGAAGGTCAGAAATAGAAGACCCATCGATTAAGGGGGCTAGGACGTCAAACGGGTCGACTTGGAGCAGGAGAGGCATCACAGGACATTTTAATTTCCAGTGTCTATACTCTTACAAATAAATTCATAAAACTTTGTCAGCATCACCAGGAAGGATTCAGGATTCACACTCGTTGCAGTGGAAGTTCGAAAACATAACAAAATAATTTTTTTTACGTGTGAAATTTCATCATTTTTTCACTTACTAATGGCTGCATTTGTTGCTATAGATACACTTTTCTTCATAAGTTACAGAGATTCTTCGATCAATTTTGCACAGTATACATACCATACTTACAGGTGTATGAAACTCTAGAAATTATTTAATTTATGAAAAAACGAATGATCTGTTGTATTTTAAACTTCATGTTTAGAAAAAACACTAATTTTGTAGTTAATTACTTCAATTTTTACCACAGCTTTTAATAGATTTGGAAAATTCTAGAGTTTCATACACCTTTAAGTATGGTTTGTATGCTGTGCAAAATTCATCGAACCATCTCTCTTGCTTATGACGGAAAGTGTACCTATAGCAACAAATGCTGACATCAGTAAGTGAAAAAAAAATGATGAAATTTTACGTGTAAAAAAAATTACTTCGTTACGTTTTCGAACTTCCGCTGCTGTGAGTGTGAATTCTGAATCCTTCCTGGTCATGCTGACAAAAGGTTTAAGAATTTATTTGTAAAAGTATAGACAGTGGAGATTAAAATGTCCTGTGGGGCCTCTCCTGCTCCAAGTCGGCCCGTTTGACGTCCTACCTCCCTTAAGTCCATTAGAGAGGGAGGGTAAGCTCATGTTCGACAAGCGAAGTGAAATTATTTGTCCGTGGAGCCGTCATTGTGAAGTGATTTAGTGAAGCTACGCAAAACAAAACCTACATGAGGTTGGCTGGAACGAGATCTGAACCACGGTACTCCCAAAATTAGTCCCAATGTGAGAACCATTACGTCACTGCGGACTTATTTCATCACGTTTCCTTCGAGTCCTCAGCTTGTTGCTTCGCAGCAGAAGATTCGCCTACTGCCTGTTTACGTCGTACGTCCGCCTGGCGTCCTGACGCGTGACGGAAAAAGAAGTAAAAGGAAAAAAAAAGTCACATTTCCCCACAGCCTTTCAGTGTCGCAATATTCGCACCAAGGACACTTCCAATGAGGCAGTTATAATTTATACGGTCCGCATTACGTAACAGGCTTTTCCTCCGGTCTGGCGGCGGCGTGCAAGTAGATGTTTTCTGCACCGATGATATCACTCGTGTGCGCAGCTCTCCCCTTTTCGCCTTGGTATATTGTGAAAGTGGGCTCCCCTTCCCCTCCGGCGGGCGCCCCTCCCGCCGCTGCGGTCCCCCTCCCGCTGCCCCGGCTGAGCGCTCTCACGCTGCCTCAGGAGGGCCCCCACTCTCCCTCACTCAGTGTCTCCTTCCCCCCCGTCCCCTCGCCCCCCACGGGCCCCCCGCCCCCACCCCGTTTACCGGATCCATGTTAGTGAAAGCAAAGACCGAGCGGAGCAGGCCGTGCTGGACTGTTTGAAGTTTTGCTTCGGCCCCCATTAAGACAACATTTTAACACACACACAGACTCACGCGCGCCAAGTCCAGAACACACACGCACAACAACAGGGGGAGAAGCAGAAGCGGCAGTTCCGTCCAACATCCGGCGGGAAAGAAGAAGGAGGAGGAAGAGGAGGAACAGAAGAAGAAGAAATACGGGCGAAGAGGAAGAGGAGAGTCTGGAGCAGCAGGAAGAAGAACGGCGGCGGCAAGTGTGTGTCTGTGTGTGTGTGTGTGTGTGTGTGTGGTGTGGACGAAGAGGGGAACGACGACCGGCCAGCAGACAGACCACAGACGGACTGACGTTGCAGCACAGCGACGAGACCGAGGAGGCGGGTTGACAGCGAGTGCGGAAGCCGGTACGGGAGGGCGCGAGGAAGCGGCGAGCAGTCCAGCACAGCGGCGCGCCGGCACGGTCAGACGTACACGGGGAAGCGTGCGGGCCGCGCTGCAGTCGGCATGAAATGTCACCGGCGGAAGGAGGAAAACAGCCGAGGAAAGCACCAGGACAGCAGCAGCAGCAGCGGCGGCGCCACTAGCGGCCGCACCGCCCCTCAGACAGCAGACGACACACAGGTGGCCAGCCGGTGGTGATGCTCGGCTGCGGGGGTGACCGACCGACGACGCTAAGGACGTAAACATCGCGCCACGCCGAGGGAAATACACTCACGCGCCACAAGTGACTCGCGGAAAGAAGTGGATCAGTGAACGACAACCCTGTCTCCGAGACGGAACAGCTCTGCACCACCGACACAGCAACTTTCATTATTTTTTTCCTTTTTTTTCATTTTGACCAGACAGACTGTGCCTGTCTTTCTCGCTCGCAGTTCCAGTTAACGAGTCGCACCGGCACATAGCGCACCTCTGCCAAGAGTGAAAGTGTTTCCTCCAGAGTCGACCAAACTGCGATTTTGTCCGGCCAGTTCGCTTCTTCTCCCACCTGTTTGTGGAACGCAAAGACCCTTCAAATAAAGTAACCGAAACCAAAGAGCTATCTGTGAATGTGCGTGTTCGTGGATCGTGTGTGCCTCGCCTCGCCGCAAAGTAGGAACGAGAAGAAAACGAAAGCCTGCGCCTCATTTTGGTGACAAGCCTGGCAAGCGGCAGCGACGAGCGGCGGTTTGTCAGCAACGCGGCGAGCCGAGCAGCCAGCGCTCGCTGAAAGCGAAAGTGTTGATCTCGTTTTTCCGTTCTCTCTTCCCTCTCGCCCCGCGCTAAAGTGTGTTTCGCCGTCTGCGCCAGCCGGCAGTGCTGTGGTGTTAACCAAACTTGCTCTCACTCTCGCAAGGGAAGGTAAAAAGAAAAAAAATTGCGTACCGAAACGCAGTAAACCATATCTGAAGAATAGCACAATTGTGAAACTGTGTGCCTTTAAAAGAAACGAGTGTACCTGTCTCTGTGTTCCCGTAGACTGTTGTTTCCTTTTTTTTGTCTTACGCTTTTTTTTTTTTTTTTTTTTTTTGTTTAAGCCGGCTACCGACAGTCGGCAGTGTGCTCTCCTCGCCGTCAAAGTGAAAGTGAGAGGATTTGATAAGATTCCTGCAATGTGAAAACAGATTTTCGATCCAGCTGGATATTGGCCGTGTGTGTTTGTGTGTGTGTGTGCAAAAATATGCTATACATTGGGAAGTGAGAGTACCTTATTACAGGAAGCTTTTTTTTTCCACCCTTCTTTTCGAGACGACTCCCTGTACAGTGCGCCTTGGGTGCCAGTATGGCCACGAGGCGGGTTTTCGAAAGTGGCGTATACGCTAACGATGTTGTCCCGGATGAGTGCTCCGCCCACGCCAACAGCTGCCGCTGCTGCTGCGAAACCTCGCGAGGATTTTGAAACTCTGCCGTACCAGCCCGTGCTGCTTTCTGTAGGATATTTCGGAAGACTGCAGCTGCCCTGATTGCTTCACGTCGCTTCGGTGAGTAAAAAGGCTTTTCTTGGTTGTCGTAAAAGTGAGTACCAACGGCGTTGCCTCATCCGAGACGTATGTGACGGTCTCTGACCTTGTCAGACGCTACTGAAATGTTGACGTTCAGAGGTGCAGTTCTATTTGCGCATGTGTTCTGCATGACTTATAATGGCTTCTGTTGAGATAGAATCAGGCGACGAGTATGGGGTAATGAGACTTTTGGTTGCTGTGACAATTTTGTGGTGGTAGACGTAGATACTGTCTATGGTTGCATCGGGGCAATTGAGTTGGCCACGCAGCGTGAGCGAGCGTCAAACTCGGAATCCGAGCGACTCTGCGTGCAGGGGTGAGCCGCGGGTGGCTGCCTGGTAGGGGTCCGCGCGTTTTTCTTCCTATTGTGGCCCCCTCGCTCGGCGTGTTTTGTTGCGATGCTACCGAGGATCGGCGGGGAGGTCAAGCCGGGGCCTGTGGAGTAGGTTGTCCAGCTGCTGACCTTGAACAGGCTCAAGGCCCTGCCCCCTCCCCCCTCCCACCACCACGCCCCATCCCGTCCTATCGCGTCCCCGCCCATGCAGGACGCGCGAGCTCTGGGGCCTGCACTCACCCCAACGGCCCGGCTCCCCGGAGTGCAGACAGTGAAAGTGATGGAGGGGCGCGCTTCCCCTCTGCTGTCGGCCACCCCAACCGGCAAGCCACCCTGCTGCCCCGACCGTCTCTCCCCTAAATCGAAATCCCTCTGTAGTCCAGCTTAATAAGCGACTGCCTTTCAGAAAAAAAAAGGTCTGAGCCAGCAGCGAGAATGTGCTTCCCTCCGTACTGCGTGCTATATCAGCGGCCTTTGACCACTGGTCGTGGCACAAAGAAAGAACAAAAAAAACAGGGGGAGTTGCCAGTGCTTACGACACTCGAAATGTTTGTTCCAGTGGCCTAGTGACCCAGTGATTTCCTGAAGGGAACGTCTCGTCTCTTATCTCGCCGCGATAAGGCATTGTTGTCACACATTCCCAAGGATCACTCAGAGATGTAAACTAGCAACGTCAGTCAGCAGCCAAGGATCATGTTCTTCGGGCGGAACTATACTGTTATCTGCAACAGCGGTATTAACTGAACTTATTACTAGCAGGCTAAAGATAAACAAATCTGTCAGTTCGCATTTTATGCCACTACAACGGCATATTTTGTTATGATCTTGGACCTTCCCCTTTCTGTTTCCCACATTTTTATACACCGATACAACAGAATGCATTTAAACAGTAATTAGTTAATGACCAAAGTTTCTACTATCATCGATTTCTCACGATCCAAACTATAAATTGCATGACAGAAATTGTGCATGCAAGGTAGTGCCAGCTAATTTCTAGAGACAGATTCTCATCTATATACATATTCTATAAATCATTGTAGTGCGTGGCTAAGGGTGCTTTACACCATGTATTGAAGTTTATTCCCATCCATTTCCCAAACGAATCGTGGAAAGAACACTTGATTATAATCGATGTAATTATTTGCCATTATTAGGCTTCCTTTTCCTGCAGCCCCCGCACGAGGGATATGTTAAGAAGCTGAAAAAGAAGTTGAAAACCTCCTCTAAAAATTTTCGAGATGCCATAGATTTTACGAAAATAAACATCTTCTTCGAGAACTTTGAACATAGCTGCTAAGGTTCAGTGACCGTGTCGGAATTATATTAGAACAAATAAGTCCTCGGTCACAAATATTAAGTCAAAATTGACCATGTTTCGACGCTACTATGAGCGTCGTCTTCAGAATTAAATTAACTGTTCTAAAACATATTAGGTATATAATACATCAATAAAATTAAAGTTACTCTTGTTGCAACCCTTGTTCACTCAAGTACGAGCAGCCCCTAGCTGCTCGCCATCTTATTTGCAACTATTCATGACGTCGCCTTTCCGGCTTAGATTTTTTTTAAATGTGACTTGTAAGTACTGCATCTCTTCCCAGTCAGTACAAACTTTAATTTTATTAATGTATTATATACCTAATATGTTTTAGAACAGTTAATTTAATTCTGAAGACGACGCTCATAGTAGCGTCGAAACCTGATCAATTTTGACTTAATATTTGTGACCGAGGGCTTATTTGTTCTAATATATATCTTCTTCGAGCATTTATTTTACATTCTCCTGTAACTCAACCACACGTGGTCCATTATCGATACTTTTCATTGTATACACCCGGTGCCACCTGTTGCTCCAACCAGATGCGAATTCCACAAACGTTTGCAGTAATCCAGAAGGAGGTTGCAAAAGTGTACTCTAAGGCTAGAAGTGGATAGAATCTCTTCCGTAGATAATCTACTTACTGTACACGCAATTGAGTCTACACTTCACACCCCCAGTCCTCAAAATCTAAATGACACGTTCTGATCTAACCAAAATAGACAATGCACGATAATAGTGGTATACTGTGGCCTAAAATAATGACAAATCACTTCCTATAGATTTTCGAAACGGATTTCTAAATAGTTTTCAAAATGGACGTTCTTATTCGCAGAAATTAAACTACATATACCGAGACTGAACACTTGACAAATTTTTATGGTGGCGAAAGTTCCTATCGTCAAACTCCCCATTATATTTTAGATGTCGTAGCCGCGTTTACGGAAATACAAATGCAGTTGTTCCACCCTACTTACAGCTATTCTCGTCATGCTTTGTCTTTTTGAAACCTCCTTTCAGGTATTTTCGTATTCATAACTCATGGCTCGTAACGATTTCGTTAACTGCTCTCTTTGAGCCTCTCTTGAGTGCTCTTCGTCGGAAAATAAATAGCTAAGCTGTAATTTACATCGTGACAAACAAGAGTTATCATTTTCTCTATCAAATGTAAACGTCTAGCGTAGAGGTTTGGAAATGTAATACCTGTATACATGTAAAAATCGAAGTAAATAGTAATAAACTACAACATCCAGCCAAAAATAATTAATCTTTGGATTGCGACGCTATCTGAAGTGGCTATTAACCTGAAAATATTGAGGTTGGAAACATAATCAGTATGCGGAAATACTTATCTTGGTTGTCCCCACTTCTCTTAGTACATATGGCTAACGTACCGGTAGAGAAGAAATCTCTGTGGAAGAATTTTTTTCTGTGGCTTCATTTTTGCCTGCGTAAAGAGTCACAAAATACACTGAAGCAAAGTCAAACGTTCTATCTTTGCTTGCGTTTCGCATGAGATGTAAGTGCTGTGAAATGTTCACGAACATTATGATTCCTTTTCAAATCCCTTAAAAAGAGGACGTGTGTTGTACGGCATTAAGGAAGCTTGTTATAAAACAGTTAATGTGATAAACAACGTAGTATTAGACAACTGACTTCAAGGCAATTAATTAGCGTCCAGTACCTTCATCCCAAGATATCTACGACTTTTAAAAACATTTTTCTTTCTTGTCTGTGTTTGCGGAAATCAGTGAAATTTGTACAAAGAGACAGACTTACTACGTTCGTTGAAAACGGATTGCGAAACTCGAATGTGTTCAAATAGTCACACTAATAGACATGTAGTCAATAACAGGAGTGTTGCAATGGTTCCAAGAACAGTTATAGAAATACAAAAAAATAATTCCCATGAAACTAAATTACGTGCTCAAAAATCTATGTTCCCACTTCGCCGAATTTATAGCACGTTTCAGTGGTTAAGATGACCATAATGTATTCGAATGCTACCAGCCACCAAGAATAGTGCTATTAATGTAATTTACTTTGGGTCATGGAGTAAAAAGGTGGACGAGTATCTTCTGGAGAACTTCAGCATACGAATTTGCATTCAGCAACCTTGGATGCACACCTGAAGATAATTATTGGTCGAAACAAGTAATTCACAGTGCGAATAAAATTATTTCCCATTACTGAGACAGCTCTTCCGATACTATTAATACGCTCCAAGAAGCATGCCTTACAACAACACATATCAGTTTTCCTAATGTTTTCAGTTGGATCTGAGGCCTTGACCAATGCCCCGGAAACGACTATCGTTCGTGCAAAGGCTTGCCCACGCACTGAAACTAAAAGCTATTACGGAATTCCAGTCGCAGTATTTACTCTTGTCGCAAAATGCCTTCCAAAGAATATATGTAGAGAATGAAAACGTACAAAGCTTCGGAGAGTTAGTCGTCATAAATGAGGAAATCCTCGCGCTGACAGCTGAAAACCATTTAGAGACTCATTGTATGCGCGTAACATGCGTGAAATAATGGGAATTGCTTCCACTATTAAGTCATGGCAACCTGCAGACCGTAGACGACTACATGTGTGTGTGTGTGTGTGTGTGTGTGTGTGGTTTTTTTTTTTTTTTTTTTTTTTTTTTTTTTTTTTTTTTTTTTTTTTCCTGGCCGTCTTCTTAAGATTCCAGCGGCGTAGCACTCCGCATGCATATGTGATACAGTCAGTATAACTCCCGCACTATGTGCCAAAATGTGAAAAATATTTTTATCTCAATTCTGAACATGTGAATTTTAGTTCTGAATGACTGTGAAAGTACTACTTTACATTTCATTAAAAAATGAAAGGGTTTTAGTTGCCACCACAGTAAACTGAACGGTCAAACAGTCGTGCATGTTCTTGCTTGTGAACTGGAAAGCATTATCAGCCATTAATAAGTATTTCTAGGAGGAGTAATGCATTTTCTAGAATGTTGTCCTAAAGGGGGTTCTCAAAATTTGTAGCGTTTCCAGAGATTCATCACTTGTCATGCTGTTTTGCTACGGTTCTAAAAAAGAAACCAGAGCTGTAGGCAAGCTTCACACAACGAAGAAAACAAAGACGAGGGAGAATATGAAGAGATTAGTACCTAAATGAAACTTGGGCATCTGATTTTACCAAGACGTACCTGCATTCGCTGTTAGCGCGAAGCCAAGCAATCGCTCCCATCGTTTTTAAACCGAGCCCTCCTAGTATCTTCATGATACGTTATCGTCCTAAGTAATCACGAACAAGTTGCTCACGAATGTGCATTGTATTTTTCAGAAATATCAATATAAGTTATGCTGTAAATAGTCTGTTAGAATTTGTTCTGTCAGTAGACAGTGGAACATGCGTCATCTAGAACTGAGAATCTCTTTTAAGTCGAAGTACCGAAAGAAAACTGGAAAGAAATGTTTGAATCATAATGGTATAAATCTCGTAAAAGCAAAAATATTTATTTTTTCACAATAGCGAACAATTATTGACCCTTTTCAGTGTTTTTAAGGAATAGTTTAAAAGGTAAAAGTGCCGGTGAATCGGCTCTTCATTAATCGGCCTTGGAAATGGTGTACTGAGGGTTAAAAAGTCGGACAAACGGTCACAGGAATTAACCAAAAACAGAGCCGGAAGATTCGTAAATGGAATAAGGATGAATCTATGTATCTTACAAACTTGCTCGAGAAACTGGATAAAGCACTGTGCAAATTTTAGTTAAAATACTTTACAGTTGTTTTTGGCCTTGTTGCAGATCTTGTTATTTTGGTTCTGAATACCCAACGACATTATTCTTTTTATCAGTTTCTCCTTGAACACACTATGTCTCGACTGGCGTAATGCTGTCCTTGCTGTTTGGTGCTAATCCCTTCAACTCTTGATAATTTGTTTCACATATTTTAATTTTTCTTTGGCCCTACAATTTTTGCATCTACATCATTCCTTATATCGCTTACCATTCCTTATAAGTTAGTGTACCCCACTAAGGTCTTACATATTCTTTTCACGTCATTTCTCTCAGGTACTTTCGTTTTTTGTTTTACTAGTCTGGCTAATCATTAATGTAATACCCTGCTTTAGCACCATATTTGAAACGCTGTCAGTTCCTTGTTACTCCGTTCTAACATAGTTCGCTTTTCACTTCCTTAGAAATCCTGTGTTTCAGAATCAAAATTTCGGGAACGTTCCGTGTGAATATTTGATATCGAGAGACGTCTTTTATTACGGGAAACGGAAATTACTTGCTTCAAACTATGTACGATTTCTGCTCGCACTTCTCAGCTTAATTTCTGGCATCTTTACATATATACAGATACGTAAAATTAAAGTAAACCAAACTGCTGGCTTGAACGCCAGATTGCCGACAAGAAAAGTGTCAGATAAGAATTACCTATTACCTGACAGTTACAGCAAGCAGTCGATACTGTCAGTTTTAGAGTAGGCCTATCCATGCCTACATCAGAATCGACCAAAATTATGATTACGGAATGCCACATACCTATTACGGAATGTCATTCCCCTGCCGGAAAAAAATTGCGAAAAGCGTTCACGTAATGTATGATTCAAGGTGGACAAGGATAAGAGAGGACTCGGCCACGTATTTAGTCGGACACACACCTGAAGTGCTTAAGTTAAAACGTGGGAAGATTAAATCATGAATATGATTACTTTGATCTAAGCTCTGCAAAACCCAGTACCCCACTCTGTTTCCTTTAAACAGGAGGGAAACTTGGGAACTGGAACAGGAATGTCGCCCGATTACTGTGGTAAACCTCTTAAATTGTCTCGTATATCCGCTTTTATGCAAATGTTCGTGTTCTACACCCCGTCTTCGAATTATGTACTGTGCTCCTCAAACACAAGGTGATAGAGTCATCGATGTTTTCATTTTGTAATTGTATACCAGTTACTTGACAACACACGATGTCGATTACATTTCGGAAGTTACCTTGGACATGTACGTTATGATGTTAAATAAGTTATCATCTGTTGCTTGATGTTAAATAAGTTATCATCTGTTGCTTAATAACAAGAGACATGGTCGGCTAGGGCGTAGGGCTGTTTCGTTAGAAAATCCCTAATCGAGAGTTTGATGGGCCGCTGGTAGCGTAGATAACTCGCTCTTTGATCTCGGCTGGGGCGCTTATCTGTCCGCGAGCCGAGAATGAATAGGAGCGATGCGAGGCGCGGGGAAAGTGGGTCAGTGTGCCCACTCAGCCAACGAAGTCGCTATCAAAAGCCAGGCGCACGCAAAAATATACAGACCTTGACCCGATAAAAGTTTACCAAAGCGTCATCTCCTCCTTATCTGACAGCGTGTGCCGGCTCGTCTGTGCGTACATGATGCGTGTGTGTGTGTGTGTGTGTGTGTGTGTGTGTGTGTGTGGTGCTGACAGAGCGTAGCGCAGAGATAGACGAGCGAGCTCAAGGACGGCACAGATACTCTCCCAACAGCTTGTCCGGCGAAAGCGAAAGTGTGCAGCACAAAAACATAAACCAGCGTAGAACCGTCTACTCGTGCTGCTTCCCTCTCTCATCCAACGAATTCTAAACTGTACTACAAATTGGTGGGATGTAAACCAGTCGATTGACGGAAAATGTCTTACAAGGAAAAAGAAACCTGAAAGACCTGAAGCATTACAGATCAGATAGATATATTACTGATAACAAATAATTTTGAAATGTCACGAAATTGTCGAGATCGTATAGGAAAATTTCATGTACTCTATGTCATTCTAAAAGAAAAGGAACGTACGAATGTAAAAGTAACTTCGTGAGTATCCCAAAGGACTGTTATCGCACCACTACTGTTCGCAGTATATGTAAATGATCTATTGGTTAACTTCGGAAGTGCTGTGAGGCTTTTCGCCAGAGATATTGTTGTATACAAGGTATTCCAGGACACATTTTAAGTATTCAGGGATATGAAAGGATATTATTCGAAGCAAAATGGTCTAGTAAACATGGGCTGTAAAATGCGTAACTTAAGAGCTATGAGTTTGTTTTCATCTTCGCTACTGTGAAATATCTCTCTTCTACTAATCAAGTGCTCACAGCTCTTAATTAAGATATGCATTTTAGAGCCCGCGTTTACTTTTTTTTTTTTTTTTTTTTTTTTTTGTTGCTTCGAATGACCTTTCCTTTCACATCCCTGAATACTGGCCATTCCTCCTGGAACACACTGTATAAAAATGTCACAGCTCTAGATAACTGTAACGAAATGCAGAGAGACCTCCGGACGATCGACGTTTGGGGTGGAGTTATCAGCTAACTCTCTCAACACAAACAAATGTAACGTGGCGGAAAGACCCGTTATTCTGTGATGACACAATTGCCGAACACTTACTGAACGCAGTCACATTCATTAAATATCTAGAAATATATGTACAGAGAGATTTAAAGTGGAACAACTACAGGAAACTAATCGTAGCAAAGGCAAATGCCAGGCAGAGATTCATTGGAAGAATCCTCGGGAAGTGTTGTCCACCTACGAATGTAACCTACAAAGTCCTCCCTCGACCGATAACTTGAGTATTGCTAATCAGTTTGGGGACCCTTACTACATCAGATTTGCGGATGAAATGGAGAAAATCCGAAGAAAAGTAGCGCGTTTCATCACAAGTTAATTTAACAAGTGCGTAAGCGTATCGCGGAGATGGTTACCAAGTCCAATGGCAGACACAACAAGAGAGATGTCGAGCACAGCAATGTGGCTTTTTGTTAAAATTACTGGATGATACAGTTCAAGAAGACTCAGCCAATATACTCACGCTTCGAAAAGACTAAGACGGCAACATTAGAAGGATTCCAGCTCGCCCCACGCATCATTCATGACTCGAACAGGGAAGGGGGGTTGGGGTGGGGGTGAAGTGACAGTGGTGCGCAAACTATTCTCCGCCATACTTCATAAGGTGGCGTGCGCAGTATAAGTATAGATCTAAAATAAAGAGAACACAATGTGTAGCACTTGAAAACATAAGGTAGTAGGCAATACTTCCGTTTCGGATTCCTCCCATATAAATAAGTGGATAGGTGTGTATGTCAGTATCGAGCTGGAGGTGTTTAATTCCTTAGTTGTGGCTCAGTCAGCTATGTTTATTGTCGTACTAAGAACGAGAAATGAATGTTACCTTCGCATTAAATTGCTTGATGGTTGGAGGACCCCGCCAGGATTACGACAGGATTACCTCATGCTGAGTGACGCTACTGCACTGTTCGGTATATATGACCAAGTGCACATTAAATATGCGATCCTTCTTGGGGGCTACGATCATGCGACTTAATTCTGTTGTATTTATTTCTGTGGGTTCTGTCAATTGGGCATTTCACGCAATATCTGCCAGTGAACAAGCATCTATTCTCACTCAAGTTGTTGAATGATGAGAGACAACACAAATTATTTCATTTTTGTTTGATTGTGTTTACGACTGACTTCAGCAGAAATCCGAAGCCTTTGTTTAGCGGAAAGATGGGTGCCTAGTGTGAGACGTACTGAACAATCGGTACAGAAGCTAAACACTTTTGAACATTCGCTCAAATGTTCTTCACATCTTACTTTAACATGAGCAGTCCGATCTCTTACTATTGCCCACCATTTTCGAGTTGCTATGTATGGCCGGCCGCGGTGGCCGAGCGGTTCTAGGCGCTGCAGTCTGGAACCGCGCGATCGCTTCGGTCGTAGGTTCGAATCCTGCCTCGTGCATGGATGTGTGTGATGTCCTTAGGTTAGTTAGGTTTAAGTAGTTTTAAGTTCTAGGGGACTCATGACCTCAGCAGTTAAATCCCATAGTGCTCAGAGCCACTTTTTGCTATGTATGCGCAGAAAACCAATGTACAAGTTATGCTGGACGGGACTTCGTACCAGAATTCATTAGACATTTCTTTTCGTCTTCTATTCGTGAAAATAACGACTGAAAAATTAATGTCACTGCCTCATTATTCGCTAAAATCTCCCTTCTCTTGTTCTTATGATTAAATCGTTTCGAAGTCTATATCAGGTTTACAATCTCCCAAATCACCCACCGGGCTTTCGGGAGAATTAGTCCCTCTTTCTTCTAGCGATTCGACTTAAATTTTGCGAGAATCTTCGTAACACCTAAAGGCCGAATGAACCGATCGTAGCAGTAAACCTCTGATATTCTCCATATTCTTCCTTCACGACCACTTCCTGTGAGTCCCAGTCTCTTGAGCTGTGTCCAAGAATAGGAGCGCCAAAGTACGGCTTGCGGTCTCCTTTGTGGCTGGAGGTACGCTTAAGTAAAATTTCCCCAAAACTTGATTTCTTCCATTTGCTCACTTTACACCTTCTCTCATTCATATTTCTTGTAACATTGCGCATTGCTGTTTCTTCAGTGTAAGCCCAGTGCTTCTATTTTATGTGCATTGCATTGCGTTAATCACGTTTAACGCAAGCTTTTCGTGAATAAAACGCGCTACAAGTATCTCCAATAAACACATAACAAAATATTGTTGGAACACTTGTCTTATTTTCAATAAAGATTGCATTTTCAGTAATGAATGTGCTAGTAATATGTTATTTTCGTCTTCTTTACTCATAGCGTTATGCTTACCGCAAAGAACCTCGTTTGACTGCTGTAAGTGAATTTTAAAAATCAATCAAAAAAATACTGCCTATTGTTAAAAGTCAGTATGAATATGTTACGAAGTAAGTTCCCTTAAAATGTCGCATTACAACTTACTAACCAACTAACAACGTAAAATTATCAACATACTTTCCCCATTGCTGAAGATGTTTCCGTGTATTCACACAATGGACATGCTTATAACAGTAATAACGTTGCAAATACATTAACATACAGTATCTACAAAACTATACCTACGGGTTTTCCCACTTGACAGTTCGTCAAAATAGATTAATTGCTGACATATTAAAGATACAACTAAGTGACTTTTAGTCTCCGCCTTTCACATTTCATTTGTGAATTCGTAGAGAGAAAAATAACGATGTCCCTTAGCAGAAATACAGAATTAAAAAGTAGAATCAGTTTAAATTAAAATGGAATATAGGCAGTGTGCAGATTTCACACTCTCGCTCACAGCACTGGCTGATGTGGCTAGCAGTCTTTCGCGACAATAATGAAAATTATGTCGGTATTTGGAAAGTTAAGATTATATCATTTTATCCGTTACGGCTGAAATATTTCGTCATTATTTCGATGATCTAAACATTCTGAAAAGACACTTTGAATGACTACAGTGCCTCAATTTGAGTGTTTTATTGTGTTATTATGAGTTTGCGAATGATTGTGTCTCCTGAAAGTAGGAAAAATTCGTTGTAGAAATTACATTGCTTTAGTTACGACAGTATCTCGACTCAACTATGAACAAAGATAACTATTCAATACTTGCGTACAAGCACAAACCATATTCACCATAGGAATATGATACTCAGTCTCATAGGGAACGCGGTTGTCCAGATTAATAAGAAATACAGAGTGTATTGTGTGACCTGTGGTTTCAGGAAACAGTGCTTCGTGAGATAACACGTATCACACAACATGCTATGTTTCGTGTTAATTTAGAGAAAGCTCTCTCTCTCTCTCTCTCTCTCTCTCTGCGTGAGAATACTGTTGAAATTACGCATAAGTAACTTGCACAAGAAATGTATGCGTTCCACTGAAACAGGCAATATGGCTACAGTCTCACTGATTATCTTCATACAAACACTAACAATTCTTCGTATGTACAAGCTAAACAACAATTACCTAGCAAATAATAATAATTAATAAGATTTGAGCTTAACGGTGTCCAGAAATACCAAAAGCAGCCCTTCTGCTCATTAAAGTGGTTACAATTATCTAAATTTAGGGAATCTAATTAACATGTTGTTTCGAGTGTGTGCATAAGCAAAAAGTCCAATCATTGCAATGGGAAGATACGTTCGAAAAACGGAGAAGTGTTTTAAGTGTCCTAAAATCGCTTTGGAGCACCTAACGACGCAGCTCTTGAAGTGAAGAAGCAAATCAAGAGGGCGAAGAAGAGAGCTCGAGAAGAAGCTACCCAGTTATCCGAGATACCTGTATACGTGGGTGGAATGGTGAAGCTTCATAATAACGGTTATGATTTTGTTACGCTAATGCTACACTCAGAAAATATGAAGAGGACCTTGAGTTATCAGATGAGTCAAGCGCCGGGAAACCAATAGTTGCACAAGAACCGTTACGAAATTGATATTCATGGAGATATCTTAAAATTGATGATGGCAGTAGTTTTCTTCTAGAAGGTGATGGATTAGAGGAGAGGATAGTCGTTTTTAGTGAAAGCAAAGGAAAAGAAAGCTTAAACCCGTTTTCCCATTTTCTTATAGAGGAAATATTTCTGAATTGCACCAAGTAAGCAGTTTGCACAAATCCACACCATACATTTACGTTTAGGAGGCCCAAGTGACGAAACAGACATGCTTCATGTAGTATTTTCCCTGCTCCCTAACAAGACGAAACACACCCATGTTCGCCTCTTTCGTCTGATCAAACATGCAGTACTTCACTTGGATTCGAAAAAATTAAATGTTGATTTTGAAGCCACTGCGATATCGGCCCTTGGTGAAGTTTCTCCTCAAGTTAAATAAGTGGAAGTTATTTCTATATATTGAGCGGAAATCAATAACGAGCTAAGTGTCAAATTTTTTTGAGTGAGTCCCGCCAAATTAAGTGCCGTTGCCAAAACCTGAAAAGTGGGCTAAGCGCTACGATCACTTCTAGTAGTGCATATAAGGCCCGAAGGATAGCATGAGCAGTTTGTGCCGGCCCACTGGAGAGGATAAGGTGGGCAAGGTGCCACACAGCTTTAAAATTGTCTGCAGCTTGTGACACAGAGATTTTGTTCGGATTGAAAAACATAACAGACCTAAAGAACGTCAGAGTGCCAAGTACCTAAGGAACTTGTAAAACTTATTGGGAATGCGACACCTAACAAACATTTGAGGTTACTGTGATCCAGCTTGGGTATTTTTTGTTTTAAAAAAATAGCCGATACACAAATTATCACAACGAAAATAAATATTTCCCAATGTAGCTGGATCCAAGTGAAAATAATTGCACCTAGTGTTGTCAAGATGAGGACAATGTTTAGCGAACTTACCTAATTTCTGTCGACAACCGTATGGCATTTTGCACATTCAGCGTTTTTCAGAATAAAATATTTATTTTCATTGATAAAAGGAAGGTAACCTAAAAAAATTTTGCATAGTTGTGTGACTATTACTATAGACGACAAATAAAAAATATTGATGAGGTTTCTTCATAAAAATATTTTTGTAAAAATAACTTAATAAATCTGAATCGGTCTTTTATTATTTAGCCCGTTAATGATTTCTACTCTACATATGAAGAACAGTTCGCGATATCGGTCTAACTGAAGAGTACAGTCAGAACGAAGATTTGTGATTTCATCTCAGCATGCATGAAATGCTCCCAATTGTAAGTAATTGATATGGTGAGATTCTTGTGCAAGCTCCTGACAACAAATTTTTTTTTTAATTTTTATTTTACGTTATGGATATCTGGTTACAGGATGCTGATACCACCTCGCAATGTGGAATTGGTACGGAAAACTGCACCGAACAACGAATGCTGTTGATGGGTTTGCACAACAAAATAAATAATATTACGGAAAACTCTCACCCTGGATCAACGATTTATTGGAATGATCGAAGGACGAATCGGTACTCACAAACTGCATGTGCTTGATGCTGGAGATGAATCTTGAAAGGAAAAAGAGGGAAAAAAAGGTTGAACTTGAACGACAGGATAAAGAGAATAAAACGTTATGAAGACTCTGGCAACATTTCCCTCACTCAGAAATTGGACTAAGATCTATTCACAAGGGGCCGGCCGGAGTGGCCGTGCGGTTCTAGGCGCTACAGTCTGGAACCGAGCGACCGCTACGGTCACAGGTTCGAATCCTGCCTCGGGCATGGATGTGTGTGGTGTCCTTAGGTTAGTTAGGTTTAATTAGTTCTAAGTTCTAGGCGACTGATGAACTCAGAAGTTAAGTCGCATAGTGCTCAGGGCCATTTGAACCATTTTATTCACAAGTGTTATATTATAAAGCTATGAAAGCCACTTAGACCTCGCGATTATTTGGTTAAAATTATTAACTTTGTACAAGAAGCACTGTCACTGTTAATTTTAAGTAATTAATATATAAACTGCAATGCAGTTGTAGCATAAAGAATAAGAAGTCTAGAAAAGTATCGCCGATACCGATAATTTCCCAGGGCGCGTAAAGAGTTTTAAAAATAAATTATATACAATTTACAAAAACTGTGTTTGCTTCCTAATAATGTTAAATATATCCTTGAAGTGATGTACCTTTTACCGTGTTCTAAAGGTTTACTTTTCATATTTTCCAATGGCCAAAATAGTTTTTTATATGCGTAGTGCGTGCAGTTTGTTTACCTCGGCTTAACTTTAACGTATACGTATTGCTTATGGAAAGTGGTTTTTCTTGTGTTGCCCACTTATGTATCATGTTGGGTAAGCAGAAAGAATCATTTCCACCAAGAAATTGCTACCAAAAATGGCATTGTGATCTTTAACATGAAAACGCAAATTATTCAAACAACAGTCCATGTTTTATAGTCCATAAACAAGCAGAAAGTGTTGTCTGACCTCATAGTATGTCTGAAATAGCAGTATATGCTTCTATATATGTCTTCGTACTGCACATTTAAAACAAAACACGAACCTAATTCTCAGACAGAATTTTTTTAAAATATTATTCTAATCCTAAATTTTTTTTGAAGTATAAGTCTATGCAATAATAATTGTATTTAACACTTCTGTATGTGGTTAGCAAATCTGGGACATTGCTTTGATTTTTAATATTAAAACACTGTTTTAGCTCGTCGAATTGAATCACAGCAGTATTCCACGTTGCAGCTGTGGATAACTGCTTTCTCTTCCAACAGTACGAGTACATAATTTCATACGCTATCCGGTAGTCTGTAAAAAGCACGTCAGTCTCACGAAATTATCACAAACGATTAAGGTATCTGGATGGCTCAGATGGCTCTGAGCACTATGGGACTTAACTGCTGAGGTCATCAGTCCCCTAGAACTTAGAACTACTTAAACCTAACTAACCTAAGGACATCACACACATCCATGCCCGAGGCAGGATTCGAACCTGCGACCGTAGCGGTCGCGCTGCTCCAGACTGTAGCGCCTAGAACCACTCGGCCACTCTGGCCGGCAAGGTATCTGGGCGTTCAGCTGTAGCAATACTTCGTTTCGTGACGATGAAAATCTAAATCTGTGTATATTTTAGGCTTTCATCGCTGTATACAAAGCGCGGCAGAAACGAAGAACCGTTTTCAATTGTGCTCCATTGTTGACCGCGGTCACTACATGACACACATGGTGTCCGCAAATCTTCGGCAAGCCCTTCTGTCTGCATATCTCCTCTTCCGCATTTCTCAGGCCTTCATATTAACAAAAGAGAAGCTTTATGTAACCTCTGAATATCGAGAGATGTAATTATGTAGTCTGCAGCCATGCCAAAGGAATTACAATCTGTTTAGAACGCTTACTCATTCGAATTAGATTTACATTTTGTATCTTAGTAGGATTCTGGTTTTGAATGTTTTCTTTTACAATCTAGAAAATCTTGAAAGCTAGATCATTATAGGCAGAAACACAACTGTCTTTCGAAAACGGGGTCACTTGACAACCATTTCATTTGAGAAACCCGTTTGGAGTTTGTCTGTATTGACATTCTGGAACCGAAGAAAGTGGAAATCGGACTTTTTGAAGTTTGTTGACTTCTTTTTAAGCACGACTGAGCTTTATCGCCGTGATTACTAATACCAGTAATGGGAGACCCTGCGTTCTGAAGCTTTTTCATCAAGATGTTCAACGACAGTGACAGAATTTTATTTGATAAAAAATTTTATTTGATAAAAAAGCAGACAAAATCTATTTAAAGAATGTTGTTCATTAAATAAGGTGAATACGATGGTGTACCCTAATAACCTGTACTGCAATCATACGTCTATCATGACTAGTGGTTCTTTATCAGCAATGTGTGACGATTCGTATTATATCAAACTGTGCTCATAATGTATCTTGGATGGGAAATTATTGTGAAAATAATATTATCCTTACCGTATTTTACTGGAGAAACCCAAGCCTTCCTGTGTTTGATCAGACTTGCCTATGAGCTATTAGCTGGTAGATATTCCTACAGCAGACTCCCACAACACAATTCCTTCCGAGAGAAATGGGAAGATTGTATCTGGCAGTTTTTCATCAATCTTTCAGCAGCATTCTTCCCACTCGTGTTGAGCGCTTGTTCCGTTTTTCTCTTTAATTCGTGCATTCTCCATTCGCCCTTACCAAATACTTGGTGTGAAAACCGCCTAATCCCCTGTCTATGCAAACTGAAACGCGTTGTAACTGACGCGCTCTGTCGTGTAGGTAAGTAATATTCAGTTCTTAGCAACAGACGCGTCCCATGCCAAGTGATTCTAGTGTAATCGCCTTTCCTACGACGGATACGCAACACTTGGAGCTGAGTAATCCGTTTCACAGTACATACAGCTTCTGAACGTAAACCTTAAATTATAATCATCCCGTCTAAGGATACATAAACGCGCCTAGGGCGGCTACATAAATATTTATACGGAAAATCCTTGTATATTACCTACTGCTTCTTGGCTTGAATACCTTTAAAAAGCGACGTCTTGTCAGCTTAAATGAATTCGCAACCCTGATACATGATTTTCAACTGTCACTGCCAACAACTTCATTTCAGAGCTGATGCAGAGACTTTCTCTTTACATTAACGCATACTTTCTGGTGGTACATCATGTATTCAAAGAAAATGTTTGTTATAATTGACTTTTGCATACTTTTGCCAGTGAAGCTTGACAATTGTTATCAGATTACAAACCGATAAACTCTAAGAGCGCAAGTTTAAAAAAAGGACAAATATCTTTACACATCATGAAATTTATTTTTATTGATTGCAATTCACACTTACAACTTACCGTTTCTAGTTGCATATACTTAACCTGTAAATCTATGAATATTTCGAAGTGATCACTTACTTGTAATCTGAGAGAAATAGACGTGATAAAATAAATTATAAGCTTTAAGATACGAGCAATAAAGAAGGGAAAATTGGCGCAGATAGTGTGAGTGACGCGAGGTAGTTGTAAGGTTGAGAATAGGAAGTGGGAGTGGGCATGTTACGTTCCGTTTTGAGAGGACATTGCGAATTACTATTAGAACATTACGAGGTTAATACGTATCGCAAGCGCTGCCATGGAAGTAAAACACGAAATGTAACACAGTCCAGAAGTTATCATGTATACTAGCTATAAAGTAACCGGTATAACTGTTTTATACTACATTGCATAGTGTATATACCAGAACTGTATTTCAAATGATTACAGATAGAGTTCTCACTCTACAGCTGCATCTTTTTCATTGAATTTATTTATACATTTATTTCCTTATTTCCGTATTCATGTAGTTATGTGGAGAGAGAGAACCTGGAGGCGGATGAAAGAGAGAGAGGGAGAGGGGAGGGGGTGGGTGGAGGAGGGTTACTCTTCAAGAAGGGAGTGGAAATGTTTTCATATGGTTGTTGTTGATTCTGTGAAGCTGTTGGACTGAGAAACAGACGTTAATGGATGCTGAACTGAATTAGTTGCAGCCATTGTCTGCTCCTTCAGCATATCAGCTTTTTGCAAAATCCGGTACCTGTATATTTCGGGTGCCTCTGTTACGTTCAGCTTTTGCAACTCCACATTGCCTGTGAAAGGTTGAGAGTCTTCAGCAATGCCGGACAGGATGTGTTTTCTGCCCGCTGAGTATCTTTCAACATTCAGCTAACGCGTTTGTGGTAAGGTATGCCCCCTCACCCTCCCCCTCCCCCTGTGACGTATAAATTTTCGATGCCTACAGCGTCACGTCTTTAAGTGTCACACAAGTTTTTATTTTGAAAGGGGGTCACTTAAAACTATTTCCATGGGTTCGCCCCTCAAATTTCTCCCTCATATCACAAAATTGTCGTCTGATGTAGTACAACTGAAAAAATAAATTCCTTTTAAAGCACAGTTTCGTATGTAATTCATATTCAAAACCTTACACCTGTGTCACAGAACAAATCCTACATCGAGAATGCTTTACGCAAGTTTAAGGGAAGAAATGCTTCCGATAATTATTACAGTATTTAAAGAACATTAAAATATGAACAGGCTGAAATGAACAAACAGTACATGAGACTATGTTAATCAATTCAACTGTAAAAAGCTAAGGAGCATATTATTAGCAAAATGAGAAATATGCAAAAGTGAAATGCCAAAATGAGCACTTTTCAATTGGAAGTCAATCAAAACAATCAGAATGAATGAAAGAAAGCACAATAACATGAGCCATAAACGAATAAGAGCTAAGCAACTAAGCAAATAAGGGAATAGGCAAAAATTAGATGCCAACAAAATGAGAGATGGCCGAACTCCGTCGGCACTTATATACGGTTGCGCTCGTGGCGGCACCTCGCGGCCCGTACGTAACACGCGCTCACGCTATCGCAATGCACTCTTAGCGCTCGCGGCTCCGTCTAGCGGCTCGTACGCAAGTTTTGCGATTGCTGTAGCAGGTCGACCCTTAATCTATGATATTACACCCCCTCTCCACTTGTTAGGTAAAATTGCGTTTTCCGTGCCTGAAAACAACATTCACGGACAGCCCGTAACGACGTAACTTCTGTTTAAGAAAGCATTTTGTGCTTGCGCAGTATTACATTGTTTGACCGTATTCCAATATAAGGAGCATTAACATTCTAAACTATATAGTAGGATCAGCTTCTCCTGATATGACTGTTTAAATCACTGTTGTGTCTCCATCGATCTGACTGAGTCATCCGTCTTGCAGAGCGATAGGTTTGCCATAATGTTCTGTAAAGATTTCAATGACAGCTGGCGACCTAGTGAACACAAATTATTCTAATATAATTTACCACACTCGCCGAGTCATTGAAGATAAGACTGACTCTTTTTCTAAAATGTATGATGCAATACGTAGCTGTCCTACTTCTGTTCAAAAATGGTTCAAATGGTTCTGAGCACTACGGGACTTAACTGCTGAGGTCATCAGTCCCCTAGAACTTAGAACTACTTAAACCTAACTAACCTAAGGAAATCACACACATCCATGCCTGAGGCAGGATTCGAACCTGCGACCGTAGCGGTCGCGCGGTTCCAGACTGTAGCGCCTAGTTCTGTTCTATGAGAGCGTTTCATGCGTGATAATAAGCAAAGATAAATGGCAGATCCATGCAGCGGAAACGAGATTCCCACGTGCAGTTAAGGGCTGTTCCTTAGGAGACCACGTGAGAAAGGTGGATATCACAAACAACTGGACGCCTAGTTTGCAATAGCCAAAATTAATGTATATCAAAATGGTTGAAATGAAATGGTTGAAATGGCTCTGAGCACTATGGGACTTAACTTCTGAGGTCATCAGTCCCCTAGAACTTAGAACTACTTAAACCTAACTAACCTCAGGACATCACACACATCCATGCCCGAGGCAGGATTCGAACCTGCGACCGTTGCGGTCGCGCAGCTCCAGACTGTAGCGCCTAGAGCCGCTCGGCCACTCCGGCCGGCATCAAAATGGTTCAGTCACATGTTGAGAAGGGATGAAAGTAGCGTACCAAACGATACTGCAGATTACACCTCCTCAGGGCGATGGAGTGTGGGATGTCCCAGAATGACGGAAGAGAGCAGGTTTTCAAGCCCATGAAGGTGGTGATGATGGTGATAATGACCACATTCACCGTTAATGGGTTCCTTTATTCACTACTGCGGCACACCCGGGCACAAAACTGCAATTACCAATGCTGGTTGTAAGATAGACATGTAGATAGGTAGGTACATAGATAGCTCTATTTTTCATTGCATAGATTCATACTGAGCAGACCTTCAAGGATGTAGAACATGTCATACAAACGAAAATATATACGCCGATGTAACAAAAGTCATGGGATGTCTCCTAATATCGTGTCGGACCTCCTTTTGCCAGCGTACTGCAGCAACTCGACGTGGCATGGACTCAACAAGTCTTTGGAGGTCTCCTGCAGAAATACTGAACCAAGCTGCCTCTACAGCCGTCAGTAATTGCGAAAGTGTTGTCGGTGCAGGATTTTGTGCACGAACTGGTATTTCGATTATGTCCACTGAATTTTCTATGGGATTCATGTCGGACGATCAGGCGGCAAACCATTCGTTCGAATTGTCCAGATTGTTCTTCAAACCAGTCGCGAACAGTTGTGACCCAGTGACACGGCGCACTGTCGTCCATAAAAATTACATCGTTGTTTGGGAACATGAATTCCTTGACTGGCTACAGATGGTCTCCAGCTAGCCGAAAGTAACCATTTCCGGTCAATAATCGGTTTAGATGGACCAGAGACCCATTCCATTCCACGTAAACACAACGATCAACATTAGGGAGCCACGACTAGCGGGCACAGTGCCTTGTCGACATGGGTCAATGGCTTATTGGGGTCTGCGCCACAGTCGAAACATATCATCAGCCCTTACCAACTGGAATCGGAACTCGTTGACCGTGCCACCGTTTTCCAGTCGTCTTGATCTAAGTGGTACGGTCACAAGCACGTAGTGTTAGCAAAGGCACTCGCATCGATCGTCTGCTGCCACAACCCATTAACGCCTAATTTCGTCGCACTGTCCTAACGGATACGTTCGTCGTACGTCCCACATTGATTTCTGCGGTTATTTCACCTAGTGTTGAATCTCTGTTACCGCTGACAACTCAACGCAAACGCCGCCGCTCTCGGTTGTTAAGTGAAGGGCGTCGGCCACTGCGAATGCCTGAAATTTGGTATTCTCGGCACACTCTTGATACTGTTGCTCTCACTATATTGAATTCTCTAACTATTTCCGAGATGGAACGTCCCATGCGTGTAGCTCCAACTACCAGTCTGCATTCGGAATCTGTTACTTCCCGTCGTGCGGTCATAAAAACGTCAGAAACATTTTCACATGAGTCACCTAAATAAAAGTAACACTTCCGCCAAAGCAGTGTACTTTTATACCCTCTGTATGTGATACCAAGCCCATCTGTATAAGTGCATATCGCTATCCCGTAACTTCTGTCACCTGCGTGTAACGTGTATTTACGAAACACAAATATACTAATGTCCCTCCCACAAGTCGTAAATGAATCGGTGATACAGGTTTTGCAATAGGTACAAATCTAGACCATTTTTTTTAATTTAAAATGTATTACCAAACATATAGATGTGTACAGACTCTAGACTGAAGTGCTTAAACTAATTTTTAATCTACTGTAGCGACGTTCGTAAAGAATGTACAACTTACTTACACAGATCGTATTACTCCACTGAAAAGTCCAGAAGCCAGATTTTAGGGGACACTTACGTTCTTCGATATTATTAATAATATAACATTCATTAATTGGTTCCAGTAAGAAATTCATCATTGGATTAAGAGTTAATTACGAATCAACCTCTTTGTGCTTCGAGTATTTGAAGGTTTTATTGTTGTAGGTAAGTTACTTCATAAACGTATTTTTTAATAATTGACACATTTAGAGGCCAAAGCAGATGATTTTATTTCTGTATGTGGATTATTCTTATTTCTAGCACTAATTTAATAAACTAAGTTGATGATTCGAAAAAATTATAAGGTTTTTATAACAAACTTCATTAAGGTGTAAAGAAACTGGGAAGTAGTAGTTTTCAGTTTCTTTGATAGGTCTCTGCAAGATGTCCTTGAGCTCACATCAGAAAATAACGCCGCGTATTACATACGTATTTGGACTCGGAAGAACCTTAGCTGGCTGGACGGGATGTCCCAAGAAATGATGATATATGACATTGCGGAATGGAAGTCAACGAAGTATACCAGTTTCTTTTCAGTGTCTACATCACATATACATAAGAGCATACTCATTCATACACTGTTGAGCATTAAATTGCAGCACCACGAAGGCCCCCTGAAACAAACGTTAAGTGGCATGAAGTGTATTGCAAGCTTGGTTGTACAAATGATTAGCATTTCAGCCACATATTGTAGGTATAGTAGATCCATCCACTCTATGCATATGGAAGCTGTACCTTAATGTCGGTGGTTCGAAAGAAGGTCGTGTTGTCCTCAACGGAAGGGGAAGCGTCTACCAGCACTAGGTGGAATTCGACAGCGGCTGAGCCGTGGCCTCCTGCGGTTTGTCCTCCTGCGATACTGCTGCTCATGTTGGTCGGGATCCCATAACTGTCATACTAATATGGAATCGATGAGCGAGGGGGGGTGACACCCTACGGCATGAAGGTCCCCAACTGCCCCACGTGACTAGCAGCCGAAAGGACAGATATACTGACGGCTCGACCCAGCGGTGTTGTATAGCCACGTCATAGCGACATTACGGAAGCTCCAAGGCACGGATGAAGGGAGCGTTTCAATGTTTTGTTCCTACTATACTTTACACACACAAGAAGTAAAAGTGCGCTATTTGCTATGCTTCCTCGTGTTTCGGTTTAATGGTCAGCAGTGTTACATGGGCGGAGAACGCGGATTTGATGGCGATGACCATGTATTCATTGGACTCGAGGTGCCTGGCCAGAGAACGTCAGTCTCCGTTAGGGCTGGGCAAACAATAGGGCAGTTGGAGCGAGCTTGAGTATTGTCACTGTGGCGAGGAGGGTATACAGTGCCTGTTCGAACTACCAAGTGACATTTGACTCGCGCGGAGCGAATGTTAGCGAAACGCAAGAGACTACGAACTACCCACAAGAAACTGTTGCTCTGCTTAAAATATGCAGGTTTTGTGAAACATCTACATCTACATGAGTACTCGGCAGTTCACTTTTAAATGACTGCTCGAGTGTTACATGGCGGGAAATAGCTATAAATGTCACCAATGTATAAGTTCATCTTGTATTTCAACAAATTTCTAATTAAAGTTTTTTATACGGTATTTCAAAAAATGATTCAAATGGCTCTGAGCACTATGGGACTTAACATCTGCTGTCATCAGTCCCCTAAAACTTAGAACTACTTAAACCTAACTAACCTAAGGACATCACACACATCCATGCCCGAGGCAGGATTCGAACCTGCGAACTTAGCGGTCGCGCGGTTCCAGACTTTAGCGCCTAGAACCGCTCGGTCACACCGGCCGGCTATACGGTATTTATGAATATATAAACATTTATGGTGATTTTTAATAAAGCCAATAGTCAGAGGCGAAAAGGGTCCCATTAAAAAGTATTATTCGATTCTGAACGCAATGCAATATTTTATTTGGTTATTAGAGACTATAATGTTTTACCAGGTGGGTTGCAAATGACCGTTCCCAGTCCCTATTGACATATCAGTGCCTAACACATGAAATAAACCACATTAAACTGACTGAAACTGAGATCGTGAGAATAAATTACAGTGGCAAGACATGTCGTCGAAAACTACCAACAGAATTCGCGATATCAACCTGCCCTCATACCCGTGCGTGTAAAAGCGCCTTTTCCTGGACGGTGACGTTCGCCGGCCCCAGTTTGAATTCACCCGGCTGACAAACGACGAAGGTCGGTTTGGCGAATAGCCTAGATGGGGTTTATAGACGGTTTCCCACATCGCATTACGTGAATACCGGACTGGTACCCAAGTCCAGCTTTATTTACACGTTTTCAAAACAATTAGAAAACTTTGGCCCACTTTCAAGTGCATACACTACGCGCAGACGGCTGTGGTACCCACATTCCGGCCGTCCCTTAAATTAACCATGCGAAATCAGTTAATAACCATCGCGACCCGGCGCCGATGCGGGAATGGGCACAAGAAACAGAAGAAGGTGATTCACTAAATCGCAGTACGAGCAAAAAAGCTACAGATCTGGACTGAATCTATGTTGCAATAATTTATTTATGTATTAGTTGCTATTTTCACACGTTACCTGCACCCTGCTTATTTTTATTACTAAAATCCGTAATATATTAATATCGCTGAGGCACGTGGTAGACATAGTACGAGGAGAAGTCTCCAAATCGCCGGGCGATCGCAAACTCGAGCAGAGCCCGAGTATTACCGAACTGTCACGTTGTTGTTGTGGTCTTCAGTCCTGAGACTGGTTTGATGCAGCTGTCCATGCTACGCTATCCTGTGCAAGCTGCTTCATCTCCCAGTACGTACTGCAGCCTACATCCTTCTGAATCTGCTTAGTGTATTCATCTCTTGGTCTCCCTCTGCGATTTTTATCCTCCACGCTGCCCTCCAATACAAAATTGGTAATCCCTTGATGCCTCAGAACATGTCCTACCATCCGATCCCTTCTTCTAGTCAAGTTGTGCCACAAGCTCCTCTTCTCCCCAATCCTATTCAATACCTCCTCATTAGTTATGTGATCTACCCATCTAATCTTCAGCATTCTTCTGTAGCACCACATTTCGAAAGCTTCTATTCTCTTCTTGTCCAAACTATTTATTGTCCATGTTTCACTTCCATACATGGCTACACTCCATATAAATACTTTCAGAAACGACTTCCTGACACTTAAATCTATACTCGATGTAAATAAATTTCTCTTCTTCGGAAACGCTTTCCTTGCCATTGCCAGTCTACGTTTTATATCTTCTCTACTTCGACCATCTTCAGTTATTTTGCTCCCCAAATAGAAAACTCCATTACTACTTTAAGCATCTCATTTCCTAATCTAATTCCCTCAGCATCACCCGACTTAATTTGACTACATTCCGTTATCCTCGTGTTGCTTTTGTTGATGTTCATCTTATACCCTCCTTTCAAGACACTGTCCATTCCGTTCAACTGCTCCTCCAAGTCCTTTGCAGTCCCTTACAGAATTACAATGTCTCCGTTGATTTTAATACCTACTCCGAATTTTTCTTTTGTTTCCTTTATTGCTTTCTCAATATACAGATTGAATAACATTGGGGAGAGGCAAATTACTCAAACTTGGGGCCGTCGAGAAATACGGGCCGTGCAACGAACTTGTGACGTCACACTTTGCGAACCCTCGGTTCTGTGCAGGATCCAAGGGAAATCAGTATCTAATTGGAAAGGCACCCATAAAAGGACCTAATTTTTTCGTGTGCTGTCGATAACTAGCGTGCATTTAAACAGTGTCACGTGCTGTGACGTACGCGCCGCGCCCTGTCTTTCTCGTGGGCCTTGCTCAAACTTTTGGAGACGCGCTCGAGCACAGCACTAGTGTCAGTTGTGCGGACAGGGGCGCGCGTCGGCCACGGCGGCGAACGACAGGGAAAGTGGCGTGGCCGGCACGCGCGCGGCCCAGTTCCCTTTCGCCGGCCTGCTCCGGTGTCGGCTCCGCGTGACACAACCGCCTCCCCTGGCAGCGCGCGCCGCGCCGCGCCTCCTCCGCCGGCCGCCTCTTTCCTTCCTTTCCCACTCCGGCGCGGCAGCCGGCCAGCTTCCCTCCCCGCCGCCACACGGCTGGTAATTTCTCGGCGACCTTGACCTTCTTCGGCTGCGGCGACTCTCGCTTTCCGCTGTGCTCATCTCGTGGCGCAACAGCCGCGACCCCGCCACAGCCGCTCCGGCTCGCGGGCAAACATCGCGGCCGCGCTTCCGCCACAGCTGGCGGGGCTGTCGACGAGTGTCCGCTTCACCAATCATAGTCCGGCCTCCACAGCTCTTCTGACACTGCCGAGCCAAGTGTTGAAGCAAAAGCACGTGCGGCGAACGTTGCCGCATCTACCAGCTCGCAATAGATTTCGCGCTGCACGTAAAAACTACGGTGCTTGCTTAAAACGAGTTCAGAACTCGTGTTCGTAGCTGCCGGTACCACTACCGCTGTTACCACATGTTAAGGATACGAATTCCCAGAGTATAGAAGAGATTAAACTTTCAAAGTCGTTCCGCCTTTCTTACCTTGTCCTGATAATTTCATTCTTGTTTGTGTTCTTGAGTTATTCGTCCGTTCTCTTTATTCTTCGCAACTGTCGGTTACATTAGCTATTACCGAGCGAATCAGCGCTGCGGTTACAGCACGGGACTTACATTCAGTTGCAGCGAGACTCAGATCTTCGTCCGGGCATCCAGACGTACGTCCTATGTAATTAACGTAAGTCGATCACGGCAAGTGCAATCACAAGACCGCCTCTGCGGATGTGCGGTCAGCGCAGCGAATGCTAAGTGAAGGGTCCGGGTTTGATTTCCGGCGCCGTCCGGGGTGGCCGAGCGGTTCTAGGCACTACAGTCTGGAACCGCGCTCCACTACGCTTGCAGGTTCGAACCCTGCCTCGGGCATGGATGTGTGTGATTTCCTTAGGTTAGTTAGGTTTAAGTAGTTCTAAGTTCTAGGGGACTGATGACCTTAGCAGTTAAGTGCCATAGTGCTCAGAGCGATTTGAACTATTTTTTTGATTCTCGGCCAGGTCGGAGATTTTCTTCGCTCAGGGATTGGGTGTTGTGTTCTCATAAAGTTCGTATCGTCATAATTGGCATTGCACTATTGAGATCGATGAATGGGCACTGCCGGAAAGCCAATAAATTGAAAGTAAAAAAAGTGCCACCACGGTTTTAATGGACACAGCCGAATTCCTTTCTGATCAATGTCGTATCCGACATTGTGCCTCATCTTCAATTTCCCACATCGTCGGCATGTCGCCAATTCCTAAACGCAGTTCCTACACAGTCGGCTACTTGGTTACCTATTTAATACGCCATTGGTCCATGTTTTGAGGGCAATATAGCAGCGATTCTGTGAGTCACGGATTCTATAAGTCCTTGCTAGGTTTCCACAGGCCTGTAGGACCAGACCTTTCTAGACTCTGAAAATCTCATCTGAAGAAACCAGCACGGTTTTAGGAAACAGCGGTCATGCGAGACACAGCTGGCCCTCTTTGTGAATGATCTACAACAGGCTCAAGATACCAGCTCCCAGGTTGATGCCATATTTCTCGACTTTCGAAAGGCGTTCGACTCAGTTCGGCACTGTCGCCTGCCCCAAAAAGTGCGCGCTTACGGTCTGTCCGATGACATATGCGCTTGGATAGAAAGTTTTCTAACAGACAGAGAGTAGTATGTCGTTCTGAATGGGGTGACTTCAACAGAAACAAGCGTAACTTCAGGTGTGCCCCAGGGCAGCATAATAGGTCCGCTGCCTTTCACGAGTTACATAAACGATCTGGTTGATGGTATCGACAGCGGCATTAGACTGTTTCCCAATGATGCTGTAGACTACAGGAGAGTAGTATCACACGAAAATTGTGAACAAATCAATGAGGATTTGCAGAAAATAAATGCGTGGTGTAATGACTGGCAGTTATGTCTCAATATTGGTAAGTGGAACCTACTGCGTGTAACAAAGCGAAAATCCCCATTAATGTACGAGTACAAAACAAATGCCCAGTCTTTGGAAGCGGTAACATCCGTCATGTATCTGGGTGTGACTATTCGAAATGATCTCAAATGGAATGATCAGATTACACAAGTAAAGGGCAAGGCGAACTCTAGATTGCGGTTTCTTGGGAGGATACTGAAGCGATGCAGAGCTTCAATAAAGGAAATTTCTTACAAGACGTTAGTTCGTCCAGTCTTGGAGTATTGTTCGTCTGTATGGGACCCTTACCAGTTGGGTCTGATTCAAGAGATTGAGAAGGTCCAAAGAAGAGCGGCAAGTTTTGTGAGTGGTACATTTAGCCATTGCGAGAGCGTTACAAATCTCATAAAAATTTTGAAGTCGGACATGCTTGCAGATAGACGGCGCTCTAAACGGAAGGATCTGCTCACTAAATTCCAAAATCCGACGAGAATGTAGAGCATATATTATTACCACCAACCTTAATATCGCGGAATGATCACGATACAAAGATAAGCGAAATTAGAGCTTGTACCGAGGTGTTCAGACAGTCGGCTACCGTGGAGTTGCATGTCAATTATATGCGCTGAACGGTGTGCTTCGAAACACTTGTGCCTCTACTTTGCAATTCGGAATCTCAGCAGGGTAAATGAAAATGATGAGTATTAGCTTTTAAAATACATCTCTTCTCCTTTAATTACGAAAACCAACAACCGTGTAATATTTGTCACATCCAGACTTCATCCATTATGCGTTTTATCCGATTACTGCAAACTCAGTTTTCATATTAGTCTTGCTTTGTTAATTTCTTGTTTCTCTGTTGTTATTTGCAGCAAATAACATCCATCATTTTTAAATAGCGATTAACCTTATCACAAACGTTCAAATGTGTGTGAATTCCTAAAGGACCAAACTGCTGAAGTCAGCGGTTCCTGCACTTACACACTACTTAAACTAACTTATGCTATGAACAACAAACATACCCATGCCCGAGGGATGACTCGATTTTCCGGCGGGGGAGGTACGGCGCAATCCGTTACATGGTGCCTCAAACCAAGCGGCCCCTCCGAGCGGCAACTTTATTACATACATGTGGTTTGAGCTGTGGCTAAGCTATTATTGAAAGTAAAAGTTTTAGAAGACTCGTACTTCGTTTACTTCTGTTATCGCTGTTGTTTCTCACGTCCGTGGGGTAGCTACTCCGAGAACATCCTTGGCACTCGTTACGGCACTGGTAAATCCATCCAGCTTCTGCTGTGACGTAGGGACGTCTGCTGCCGAACTCCTACCGAAGCACACCACCCCAGGAATATCTCAGTCAAATAATAAAAATACAAAGCAAATTTATGAACAAAAATGGTTCAAATGGCTCTGAGCACTATGGGACTTAACATCTATGGTCATCAGTCCCCTAGAACTTAGAACTACTTAAACCTAAGTAACCTATGGACATCACACAACACCCAGCAATCACGAGGCAGAGAAAATCCCTGACCCCGCCGGGAATCGAACCCGGAAACCCGGGCGTGGGATTTATGAACATCTACAGGCCATCATCTACAAATAAATAACTTCTTTCCAAGCTATCTACAATCAGACCCACAACCCAGTCACGTGCTTCCACCACAGACATTACTTTCTTTTATAACAAAACTAACTATACAGAGGCTTGCCCATGTACAGACTGAGGGGGTAGAGAAAGTTTCGCACATCTAACAACTGAGAAACTTTCCAAATTAAATTCTCACGAATTCTGTACTCAGTATAACCTGCATTGTACTGTGGCGTCAGGTCTTCCACAGGTCGCTTCCTATCCTGCTTTACAGAGAGGGCGAGCCTCCGTCCCCTACATTCTTCCATAGATGAGCAATCTCTGTTTTATTATATAATGTGCTCGATCATACTACATTTTTCCTCCTAACACCACGAGGAGTTTGCGGCTGGATAAACATAACAGATTCACGTTTCTTCTGCGGCCTTTCGTCCCTTTTTCGAATCTACCAACAACATTAGAGGGCGCGGCGGTTGAAAAGCTAGACTCATATCTATGAGGGTCGGCATTCAGATCGCAAATCTATTAAAGAAATTTAGATTTGCCCATTACGTCCCTATACATCTCCAGACGAATGCGAGTGAACAAATCCGCCAGCGTATTTCTTTCCCTCCTTTGTTCAGAGGATTTTCGCGCTGTCTTTAACGATCGCAACATCGATGCCTCATACCTATCACTCTTCTTTCTTTTGTTGAGTCAGAGATACTTCTAGATCAGAGAAACTAAACTTCTTTGCCAAGATCGCTAGTAATAGTAACCTTCGTTCTCGATAACCGGTTCCGGTAATCAATGTTACCATCTTCAGATCCCGACAGACAGGTTATTGTACATTCCTTAAAAAAGCAGTAAAAGTATTCTTTCACATGAATTGGTAGGTAGGTAACAGATTAGAAGACTGATGCATCGGCGTGTCAGAATTAAAACAGCTATATACACAGTTATTAACCACATACATCTGTCTTACACCGCTCAAGACAGAGCCTATCATTGCAGCCATGACGCTGCTGGCACCGGTAATCGAGAATAAAAGTTATTATTAGCGACCTTGGCAAACAAAATTAGCTTCAACAAATCATCAATTAAGTTTCCACATCTTGCAGAAAATAAGATCGAAAGTACAACAAAATTGGATTAACGATCTGGTGTACGTCACATCTTGAAGAAAATGGTATACGCCATCTGATCAAAAGTACCGGTACACCTATTAATGGAGGTTGATCTCTGATGTGGACACTTTCAATGAAATTTCTGAACGTCTCTGGAGGAACGACAGCCCATTCTTCTTCAAGAGACGAAATCAGGGAAGGTAGTGTTGTTGGATGCTGCGGCTCAACCGAAGTCGATGCTCTAACTCAACCCAAAGGTGTTACATTGGGTTCAGGTCAGGTCTTTGGACAGGCTAGTCCATTTCAACAACGTTATTGTCCCAAACTATTGTCTCACATATGCTGCCTCATGACGGAATGGGTCACTCTGATACAATCACCGTCTTCTAACTGTTCCTCTACTTTGCGCAGTACACAGTGCCCTAAACTATGCTCATATCCTTCTCGCATTTAGAGTTTTCTTAAGCGAAATAAGGAGAAACATGGTAAACAGAAACAACGCTCCGTTACCGTGACATCGTCACCTCGTTATTTCACTGGTGACACTACATATGATGGCAGGTGACATTCAACTGGCATTCGCCAAATCCAAACCCTCCCATCGTGTAGCCACAGGGTATAGCGTGATTCATCACAGCAAATTATTTGTTTCCAGTGATCCTCTGTGCAGTCTCACGTTGCTCTTTACACCACCACAAGCGTCGCTTAGCACTAACTACAGAAGTGTGTGCCGTATGATGAGTTTTTTTCTTTTTTATGTATGTCATCTACATCACTCCATGGTCCTTCTCCGTCAGTACATGAGGTTCATTTTATCTTGGTTTACCTGTGGTTGCTCTCTCGCACTTTGACTTCACAATCACGTCAGCAACAGTCGACTTGGGCATCTCTAGAAGCCTAGCCCAAGTTCGAGAGACCCATTCTGCTGTTAGTGCTTTTTCTTTTTTTTTAAATTAAAAATGACAGTACTCCCCGCCTCCTGTTATCCTGGCAGGAGACTTCTAGCGGGCAATTTCGCATTACATGCGGTGTCCGGATATTTTCGATCAGATAGTGTCCTCGATCACCTACTTTCATATGAATAGTCCCATTATAACGAAAGTGCTGCAGGGTTCTCTAACCATAAGTAATATGAATCTGTGTTGGCTGAGGCATCATCACTCGCACACACTAACAATATTTCTCCACCAATCTGTTCAGTGTATGGTCGCTAACAGTGTGTAGAACAGAGAGAGAGAGAGAGAGAGAGAGAGAGAGAGAGAGAGACACATTGTTTCCTCTGGGCTATCAGCTTGCCTTCGGAGAAAATGCTGCCCTCTGTTGACAGAGAAAAGTATCAACTAGAAGAAAAGTTTCGCGTAATAATTTCATCTTTGGAGCAAATGGGCAGTCGATAGATAGTAAGTTTAGATCATGTTACTGCGGTGCATCCTTTATTATTCAGAAAATGTTAGCTATTCCTGAATTCAATCAGTTTGTTTGCTGTGATTCCTGTATATCTTGTACTGTCACAGCATAAAAAAGTCTAGCATTATTTGTCGAATATGTAAAAGCTTTCTACAGAAAATAAGCTGTTTGGAAGAACACTCACAGACAACGAGAACGTACGGTAAGAAATGCAGAGATCTAGGCTGCGATATCAAACGTATGACAAGGCTGCTGCAGATATCAGGTGAACAAGGCCGAGGAAGGAATGTCGAAAGGTATTTCCCTTGACGGCGAAGAACACGCAATCGTTTTCTGCTTAACTCTCGACGAAAGTACCATTTTTTACGAAATATCCTCAGTTAATTTATTTAAACTATTTATAACAGCTATATCTCTTCCATCCTCGCGGGCCAAATGACGGAGCTGATTTGTGTGTGTGTGTGTGCGCGCGCGTTTGTTTAGAGAAGCCTGTCAGTATTCTAATAGCCTCAGTGGTGAATTGAAAACGTTTCAAAATTATGTTCATTCACTTACTAAAAAAATGGTTCAAATGGCTCTGAGCACTATGGGACTTAACATCTAAGGTCATCAGTCCCCTAGAACTTAGAACTACTTAAACCTGACTAACCTAAGGACATCACACACATCCATGCCCGAGGCAGGATTCGAACCTGCGACCGTAGCGGTCGCGCGGTTCCAGACTGTAGCGCCTAGAAACGCTCGGCCACCCTGGCCGGCTCGCTTCCTAACGTTTGCAACTGACCCCTGTCAAATGCTCAGTGTACATCTTTAGGCAAACATTAGGTCAGTCTTTACTGACTTATGTCTGCATATAGAGATGGCGAAGGGGCGGGGAGTGGGGGAGGATGCTTGGTGAGTTGCTAGAAAGGGCGCGCTAAGGGAAGCGTACAAAGTATCAGAGATGAATGGAGAATCATTGTAGCGATGCTATACGGTCCGCAACTGGCAACATTCACTCACATAATAGACTCTGACAAAGCGCAGATTGCTTTGGCAACGTCGAAGCTGGTCGGCTGCTCTCCTGCTGCTGTCGTGAACATCTCTGGAAAGTGGTTGAAGACTAGCGATCTTGGCAAAGAAGTTTAGTTTCTCTGATCTAGAAGTATCTCTGACTCAACAAAAGAAAGAAGAGTGATAGGTATGAGGCATCGATGTTGCGATCTTTAAAGACAGCGCGAAAATCCTCTGAACAAAGGAGGGAAAGAAATACGCTGGCGGATTTGTTCACTCGCATTCGTCTGGAGATGTATAGGGACGTAATGGGCAAATCTAAATTTCTTTAATAGATTTGCGATCTGAATGCCGACCCTCATAGATATGAGTCTAGCTTTTCAACCGCCGCGCCCTCTAATGTTGTTGGTAGATTCGAAAAAGGGACGAAAGGTCGCAGGAGAAACGTGAATCTGTTATGTTTATCCAGCCGCAAACTCCTCGTGGTGTTAGGAGGAAAGATGTAGTATGATCGAGCACATTATATAATAAAACAGAGATTGCTCATCTATGGAAGAATGTAGGGGACGGAGAATGAAAATACTACTGCAACAGTGCATTAAATGTAAAATTTGATAACTGAAACTGCGCAACAGAGAGAATGGCCGGGAACTTGTACAGAGTTAACTTACGGCGCGGGGGGTGCAGCGCATGGGACCAGAGCGTTACATAAACTGCCGGCCCAACAGAAGTGGCATTAGGCACGCGTTTTTGAGCGTCCACGGTGCGTGCCAGAACGAAAGAGCGGCCCGCAGAATGGAAGTCGTCTCTGTTACGGCCGCTTCTATTAATAAAGACGCCCACGCCGCCTTCGTGTCTCTTCTCATCTCACACTGGCGACTTGGCCGCCTCGTCACAGGCGCGCCTCCAGTGTGAAAGCGGCGCCATTCCTGGACGCAACGACGCCGCCGTTGCGCAATTGGTGGCTGCCGGCAACGTCTCTCGCACTGACCGGCTTGTCTCCAACGCCAGAGGGAAGGCGGTAGCCGACGAACGCGTTAATCACGTCTACTTTCATTAACCTAGCCACATCTGCGAATCTACAGAGGATTTCTTGAAAAGTGTAAATAGAACTTCATCAAGGTGGCAACGTCTCTCGCACTGAACGGCTCGGGTCCAACGCCAGTGGGACGGCGGCAGCCGACCAACGCGTGAATCATGTCTACTTTCATTAACCTAGCCACATCCGCGGTTAGGTACAGGATTTCTTGAAAGGTGATACACAGAACTTAACTACGGGCGAGTCATCCACAGACTTAGAACTACTTCGAATCTACCGCATTAAAGAGAGATAGTATTACAGTTACAGGAGTTTCACAGTGATATCAAGACACTGTCGGAACGGGGGGGGGGGGGGGGGGAGGGGGGGCGTCCGGGGGGACAAATTTCGTTACTTACTGAGCCATAGATTTAATCGGAAACGTTTATTGGTTGGGTCGCTCTGCTGTGCAACACAATCAGATCAATTTAAATAAGGTCTTGATGTTGGTTTCATTCTTGGGTTACTGCTTCGTTCTCTTGGTGGTGGTGGTTAGTGTTTAACGTCCCGTCGACAACGAGGTCATTAGAGACGGAGCGCAAGCTCGGGCTAGGGAAGGATTGGGAAGGAAATCGGCCGTGCCCTTTCAAAGGAACCATCTCGGCATTCGCCTGAAACGATTTAGGGAAATCACGGAAAACCTAAATCAGGATGGCCGGAGACGGGATTGAACCGTCGTCCTCCCGAATGCGAGTCCAGTGTGCTAACCACTGCGCCACCTCGCTCGGTTTCGTTCTCTTGTATCTGTTCGTTCTCTTCAAGTGTCCATAGCAGAGATCTCGCCGCCATAAAAGCGAATGATGGACATAGGCCATAACCGAGCGAATCAGCTCACTCGTTAAGGCATTTGAGTTGCATTCTTGTTAGGCGAGGTTCAAATCTTCGCCTGGGCATACAGTTGTATATTATCCTAAGTCGATTAAGGCAGGTGTCATCGCGGTATGACCCGTGAGACAGAGCTAAACTTCTTACTATTCCAAAGTCACTGATCAAAGCCCTGTAGCAATCCAACGACTTTCATAAAGATTCCAAGATCCAAGCACTGGATTGGAATATGTACACCACTTGCGGTTTCTACACCCCTTGCAACTATCTCTTGATAAGTTCCGACGATAATCTTCACATAACAAAGAAGAACACAGTTCTGTGTCAGTAAAGGAAACGTCTCACAAAAACAGATAACACAAATTTCCACCCAAAAAATAGAAAGTGGTGGCTTTAGCTAAACCATGCCAAGCCCGTTTCGATCACTAAAACACTACCGTCCAGCAAACTTTTGGCTTTGCGACCTGATGTAAGCGCTCTGCCTGCCGGCCAGGTGTATGCTCACTGGGGCAACACTCCCCTAGAACACCGGAAAGTGCCTGAGCAAGATTACACAGTGGCTCACGGCAGTGCATCTCCCATTCTGGTAGACTTCCTGTACTGAAAAAATAGCTTGTGTGATCACTCAGGTTTATCAAATCTTGACTTCAGAAATATACTTTACACTACTATCCCCAGCCCAGAATAGACACGACATCACTTACAGCCACAAGGGATGCTCATCGACTCCCTGGTTTACCGAGCTCCACGAAATTAAAACATTTAGATTTTTCAGCCTGTGAGAATAAGGATCAAAGTGCCCCTCTTACCGCCGAAAATTATAGCGCTTCTGTACGGTTCTCCTTCGTGTCAGGACTTTTAGAAGTTTCCCCGCAATAAATGTGGTCTAACACTGGCCATCATGGCAAAGTCACTCGACCTTGAACCGGCCTTGTATGCCCCGACACCTACCAGTTTAGTGGGATTAGGGAAAGACTGGACCATTACCTCCAGGCGAGAGAAAACTCCTTCTTGGAGTACCCAATAGCAAACAGCCGAAGCCGGGTAATAAGTTACAACTGAACTCGTCCTCTGACAGTCGTTTTTCCCTCGTTCTATTTGCGAGTGCAACAGGAGGGGAAATGACAAGTAGTGGCACAGGATACCATCCGCCACACACCGTACGGTGGCTTGCGAAGTATCTAGGTAGATGCAGATGTAGAAGCTGGTGATCGAAAGCCCGGGCCAGCACTCCAAATTTAGGTCCTCCTTTATGTATCTAAGGCGGTTAAGGCGAATCCTGGGACGGTTTCTTTAAAAACGCACGGTCGATTTCTTTCACTATTCTTCCCCAATCCCAGTTTGTGGTGTCGTCTCTAATGATCCTCTGGTCTACGGCACATTAAACTTACCTCCCCTTCCACCTTACCTCTCCTCCTGACGCGGTCATGATGACATGCTACGAAGAGACTAACTAGTGTCGAAAGCGTGGGTACCAGCGCCAACACTCCAGCACGCGGCCAGCATTATCCATCTTCATTGGCCCTAGTCCAGGTCCCTCGAGATTCATCAGAAACACTAAAAATGGCTCTGAGCACTATGGGACTTAACATCTGAGGTCATCAGTCTCCCAGAACTTAGAACTACTTAAACCTAACTAACCAAAGGACATCACACACATCCATGCCCGAGGCAGGATTCGAACCTGCGACCGTAGCAGTCGTGCGGTTCCAGACTGAAGCGCCTAGAACCGCTCGGCCACTCCAGCCGGCTCAGTAACACTACGAATTTCAAAAAAATTTGTGGTTTCCTTTAATATAAAGGAACAGATACATAGATACAAACGTAAAATAAATAGGACTCTCACCAAAAGCCCCGTTCGATCATTGTTAGGCAGTCTAGGTTGTTTACCAAGTTGCGATAACTCAAGAGATATAAAAGATTCAAAGACGACTCGTCACGGTTAGAGTTGAGAGTGTCATAGAGAAACCGAGCCTTCTTCAGTTGGTAAAACCATTTGTCTAACCGTGCTAGCTCTTACTCTGCGGAATTCTGCATTTCTCTGTACCGTACGACATAGCGTTGTAAGTAACCATTTTTGGCACAAAATTATAAATCTTATTATTTATCTTATATAAATCTTACTATATACGATAAAGTCTGTTCTTTGTGGGTCGTATCTGAACGGCACCTAGTTCCCTAACCAGATGCACAGATTTTTCTGCCTTATTTAAATGTATCCACTCACTAGTCTGAAAATATGTCAGATAACTTCATTTCTTCATTATCAAAACATTAATATGTCTAAGTATTAATTTATAAAAAGTTTTGTACTGATAAACACGGGAAGATGCAACAAAATTGCGAAACCGGTTTTGTGAGTCTTTAACCGACTTCAACAAATACAGCTATTGCAGACTATTGGACTTTTGATTCAGTTTTATATTTTAAAAGTTTTAACACCTGTATGTCAAAGCCAGTGCTGTACTCTGCGAATGGTGGGTCAATCGTGTGTAATTACTGTAGCTGTCCCTGTTTTAATATTATCGAGTGATTTGGAGTAATGAACCACGCTATGTCCTGTGGTAATCCAGTGGAAGGCCTGGACAACCAACTGCCATCATGTGTGGTGCCAGCAGTGAGATACGGAGGAGATGATGTTATGGTATCACAAAATGGTCAGTACGCTAAAATTCATGAAATTCAGGTTCGAACAGAGTCGTACCGGCATTTTTTCTTCCCGTATTCAATACACAAATGGAACTGGAAGGGGAGAGATAATACAGCATCAGTGTATACCACCGACACACATCGTACTGATGTAGGTGTGGATACTACAAGGAAACGCAAATTAAATGCTGCGACAGACAACCCACGAAATTTTTATGGGGCTTAATTATTCAAGCTGATGTTTGTAAAGAAATAAACAAACTCAAATGAGGTACAGTATTTCAAATCCCCGCCTCCAGTGTTGTAACAGTTTCCCTCTCCTAATTCACAAAAAACGAAAATAAAAAAAGGAACGTGGCTTTGTGCCGCTCTTCGGATATCGACATATGTTCCAAAGTTAAGCTGCTGCATAAACACACACACACACACACACACACACACACACGTGTGTATTTCACACTCTCCCATCTCTCATCACCATCACCGTAACCATCGTACACCACAAACATTACACACACATACAATACACACATGTGGTATTACAAATATTGTAATGGAGCATGTTGCAAATAAATAAACAAAATATAAAACACACTTGAGTATGTGTGTGTAGTTACGTGCTCTGTCTCTCTCTCTCTCTCTCTCTCTCTCTCTCTCTCTCTGTGTGTGTTTGTGTGTGTGTGTGTGTGTAGTTGCCTGCAAATGAACTACTCTTGTATCGATTAGTGGTCTTTACAACAAGAGCTTTGATAACTGTTATGGAGCCCAGAGACGAAACAACAATAATTTCTCGCGAGCACTGACTTGTGCAGTCAGTCGGTCATGGCCCCTGTTTAAGTCTGATCATCTAATCTGCATTTTTCACGATAAATAAGTCACTGCATCACACTACTGCTGCTTCGTAGCCTATTTTTTCCAAACGTGCTCGGATAAATACGTTCAACGAGGCTATGTTAAGTATCTGAGATGGGCTGCCGAGACGTTTTGGTTCCTATAAATTCGATTCTCAGTATTGTTGTAGAGTGTCTTTTCCAGGCATTAGTTATAATGTTGTATGCTTTAACACGAAGGACTTGACGAGTAATATTCCGTTCTTTCTTAACAGTCACTGTCACTGTCACTGTCATTTCCGTCTTCTCCTCTTCCTTTATCTATACCTCCTCTGATAACACTAAACATGGCTTCATATGTGCTACGGCAATCTAGATCATTTTAAATGCTCTTTACTGTTATTATTATTGTTATTAGTGCCAATTATTATTATTATTGGGAAGGTTTTGTAATATCATCTGTATGTGTTGTTCCCTGTCAGGTGTAAGAGATGGCCTTAAGGTCCTAATCTGGTCAATCTAAATAAATAATAAATAAGTATATAATATTACGTGAGAACGATTCGGTTAGCCAAGCCGAAGAGTTTTTGACAGATTTTAGTTTGCTTCATACACAGAAATTCATAGCTGCCACTCTCAAAATGTGAAATAGTAGTAGAACTGGTTATAGGATTAATAACTCATGACTGATGTGTCGTGGCGACACCGAGCGACACCAACGGATGAAAATAGGAAATGAAATTATTACACAGGTTCTGTCGTCGGTGACAGACTTGTTTATTGGAATTATCCTGTAATACTTCAGTTTGTTTCCTAAGAAGATTAATTATAAAGCGCTTGTGGAACACTGGCGTACGTGCCGCGTAGTTGGTTGGTCGGTTGATTTGGGGGGAGGGGACCAAACAGCGAGATCATCGGTCCCAACGGATTACGGAAGGATGGGGAAGGAAGTTGGCCGTGCCCTCAAAGGAACCATCCCGGCATTTGCCTGAAGCGATTTTGGTAGATCACGGAAAACCTAAATCAGGATGGGCGGACGCGAGTTTGAACCGTCTTCCTCCCGAATTCGAGTCCAGTCTGCTAACTGCGCCACCTCACCCGGTACCGCCACAAGGAGCAGCAGCAAAGAGGAGCGTTGAGATATGAAAGCAGCATTTTTTTCACACTATAAATGTTAATTGATTGCGAGAAAGTGTATGTTTGCCGACTGCTATTAACTGAGAGATGGCTCACAAGAGGTAGGAGGGAAAATTCCATGTCTCCTCGACATCTACTTTATGAAAGACGGGGCACTACCGCACTCGGACAAAAAACCAGAAAAAAATAGACGTGGTCTTTTGCAAACAGTCATCTAAATATTCGACTGAGGAAGCTTAGAGAAAGATGATCGCACTGTCTTGGTCAGTGTGAGTCCCAGAGTGCATGTATTGCCCTCTTTGCACAATTAGACACCTGATATGTCATACAGAGTTCGCCTGCATCTCGTGTATTGTCTGTGGTGATTCGTGCCCCGCTACTTCCACATTCCAATGAAATTTCTCCTGTGTTATTTATTGTTCTCTGTACATCATCAGAGTTCGTAGGTAACTGTAGGCCATTTCTTTATCCACTGTCGGGTGTCAGACGAGGTTGCAACTCAGGTTCGCATTATCTTACCACGGTATTAACATTTACGGGAAGGACTTACGACGGAGAATCAGTTAAGTTTACCAGTTGTACTATAGATGTTTGAATATTATGAGCTGATGGACAGGGGCAGAAGCGTACTGCGGCTGCTGTTAATGCCTTGGTGCATGGTGAAATGTCATTGATCAGTTACTTTCGGAAAATACAAGGTGACTAATAGAGAATTTCTAGTTTCTGTATTGAGTGGCAGCTTTCTCTAAATGTTGCAAAACTAAGTTAATACAGATGAGTAGGAAAAATAATCCAGTGATATTCGAATACAGTATTAGTGTGTGCTGCCCTCCACGGTCACGTCGATTAGATAGCTAACCGTAAAGTTGCAAAGCGATATGAAATGGAACGAGCACGTAAGGGCGGTAGTAGGGAAGGTGAAGAATGGTCGTACTCGATTTACTGGGAGAATTTTAGGAAAGTGTAGCTCATCTATAAAGAAGAGCGTGTATAAAACACTGCTGCGGCCATTCTTGAGTACTGCTCGAGAGTTCGGGATCCCCTCTAAGTCGGATTCAAGGAATACACCGAAGCATTCAGAGGAGTGTTGCTAGATTTGTTACCAGTAGATTCGATCAACAAGCAGGTATTACAGAGATGCTACGTGATCTCAAATAGTAATTCCTGAAGGGAATCGACGACCATCTCGCGAAACGCTACTGAAAAAATGTAGAGAACTAACATTTGAGGTTGACTGCAGAACGATTCTATAGCCGCCAAAATAAATTTTGCGTAATGACCACGAAAATACGATAAGGGAAATTAGGGCTCGTACGGAGGTACATAGATACCTGTTTTTCTTTCACTCCATTTGCGAGTAGCCGAGGGAAGGAAATGAATAGTAGAGGTACAAGGTACCATCCGCCATACACCATACGGTGGCTTACCGATTTACATGCAGATCTCAGATTTGCTTCATCTGAAAAGTGTTTCGCTGCTGAAGTCCCTCCTGTTTTTTCGAATAAGATGTAACTCTAAAGTCGGCCCAACGCATATTTATAAATACCTGCTGTTCCAAATATTTTATCTTACTACGCCGTCGTTCAGCTAGTAAAATTACGTAATGGCTCGTACACTTGTTCGATGTATTAAATACGCGTAGAAAAAGAAAAATGTAGCACTGACAGCGTTGCGGTCTCTACTACTGACCCTCAAAACGTCGTACTAGCTGCCTCAGACACTCACATGTGCATGCTGTCAAGGCGTGTTTATTTGCACGGAACACAGAGATAATCTGAGACTCGGTAGGTCCACACTTACGTAGCTGGAACACATTTTTCAATCTCATCTCTAAACGCGAGTGATGCAGACGTTTTTCATCTTACTGAGAGTGTTAGCTCGCATTTCGATGAGTGCAAAAACGCATGGATTCTATCAGAGCAGAAAAGAAGAAACAAGCGCCGAAGACACGGAGTAGAACGTATGAGCATCTTCGCCCTTTCTAAATTAGCTGGCGAAATGCGTTTGCTCCGAGCGTCTGCTCACTACATCAGGAAAGCCACGCCCTGCTGAAAGCTGTAAGTGATGCGCACGAAAGCAAACATACAGTAGGATTCCTTAGAAACACGAGGCAAGAGATATACAAGAAGTTCTATCGCAGACAGTTCACCGGACCGTGGCTCTTTGAACTGTCTGAGAGCTATTCTGTGGCTGAAGAGTCAACAGATGTCATCTGCAAATGCCACCACTAAATTCATGGCACTAAAGTACCCATCAGGGGCAGACATATTTTAAAACTGTCTTTTGCTGCGCAGAGAATAAGAAGTTCTGAATAGAAAGTCTAGGATAGGTAATATCGTCAGAGTTTTTTCGATAACAGGCAGATCTGAACATTACCAACCATCGAAAAATTTAGCAAGATGATTCTTTATATACGTTCAGCTTGTACATAAACTACGTATTGCAGACAAGTGTCAGAATGGACTTCTATATCTACATCATACTCCGCACGTCACCTAAAGATGTGTAACGGAGAGTATTTCTGGTGCCACTAACTAATTTCTCCTGCCCCGTTCCACTCGCGAATGGCGCGTGGGAAGAAAGAGTGTCGGTAAGCCTCTTTGTTAGTTCTAGTTTCTCGAATTTTCTCGTCGTGGGGCCGTTTCGCGAGATGTATGTGGGAGGAAGTAATATGTTTTACAACTCTTCCCGTGAAGCGCTCTCTTGGAATTTCAATAGTAAATCTCTTCGTGATGCACAACGCCTCTTTTCTAGCGTCTGCCATTGGAGTTTGTTGGGAATCTCTGTAACGCTCTCACGTGGACTAACCGACTTTGTGACGAAACGCGCCGCTTTTCGTTGGTTCGGTCGAACAAGCGCCTTGTAAGCCACTTCCTTCGTGGATGATTTCCATACCCTTAAGATTCTTCCTATGTATTTCACTCTGGCATCTTCCTAACATAGGTTTTATATGGTCACTTCGCTTAAGATTGATCGAGAATTTAAACAACTGACTCTGACTAAGGACCAGATCCAGTGCAAACGACCTAAATCAGAGTGACTAACGAACTAAATTACTTACGATAACGCATACACCAGTTTACCACAATAGCATCCCGGAGATTTGGATAGTTCATAGAAATGCTTCGTGAACTGAAATGGGAATCTCTGGAGGGAATACGACTTTTTTTTTTCGGGAAACGCTAATTGGGAAATTTTATAGCACCATGGTTTGCAGCTGATTACGGAACGATTCTACTACCGCCAACGTACATTTGGCGTAAGGACCGCGGAAAACAAGATAAGTGACATTAGGGCTCTTGGGGTAGAGAGTTCTCACCTCCATTTACCGTACGGTCGCTTACGCAGTATGTATGTACATGTAGGTCGTTGTGCGGTAAAATAATGGATGAATGACACCGAAAGATAGATTCAGAGCGTGATGTAAACAGGGCCAGTTTTGACACTAACTGGACATTAACCGGCGACTCCTCACTAACAGGCTATTCCGTTTACTAAATTTCTTTCTTAAATAAATTACTCAGAGAAAGTAATAATTGTTATACATTCTTTAAAAAGCTGTCTACATTTTATTTCATACGTACGTCCCAATACGAACGCAAGCTTTTCGTCTGATGATACAATAATCCTATTATTGATTGCTAAAAGAACTACAACCACTAGAAAATGACCAGAAAATAGAGTATACACTACAGACAGATATATTTATCTGCCTATATGTGTTGTATCTCAATGTCTCTGGTCACGGAAACTGCTACTGCCGTAAAGCAGTTCGTTCATTTGTGTGGATTATACTGTGAAATGAAACCGTGTGTCGGACCCATATACTTACGCTTCGAGGAGAGTGATCTTTAGACTGAGCTACCCAGTTACCCATTACGAAAAAGCGAAAATAGTGGAACTAATGAAGATGCGCCAGTGACAAGAAAAAGCTTTGAACTCACGAAGCTTCTCAAAGAAATAGCAGGTACAGCAAACGCTATCTATGGAGTTGTTACAGCAATCCTCCAGAAAGCAGTTGTCTGGCTTTGAGTGGCGTGGCTTACAGTTTCAACTTGTCTCAAAGCCCTGTATGCGTTAAGACATCGCAAGAGCTCGTAGCTCTGGACATGTATGACTCGTGGTCTTTGGTCATTCGTTACAGCGGAATTGCATTGCGTTTGATTTCTTACCACTATTTACCTTGTATCCGTATTGCACTGTAAATATTTTCACGGTGGTGTAGCCGGCCGCTGTGACCGAGCGGGTCTAGGCGCTTCAGTCCGGAACCGCGGTGCTGCTACGGTCGAAGGTTCGAATCCTGCCTCGGGCATGGATGTGTGTGATGTCCTTAGGTTTAAGTAGTTCTAAGTCTAGGGGACTGATGACCACAGATGTTCAGTCCCATAGTGCTTCGAGCCATTTGAACCATTTTGAACGGTGGTGTAAATGTCGATAGCATGGGGTGTGCGTATTGTTTGGAAACAAATTTGTTCCATTCGCTCTTGGTAGTTGCCGTTGTGTACAGTAGTGCCCACTTTTCTTTTCGGCCGCAGCCTTTCATTGACTACTTACTGCTCCTGCCTGCCTCGGGTTTGTTTTTCCCACAGCAGTACGGATAGATTTACTGATGAAGAGCTGACCGATATGCACATCGTGTATGGGCTCACCATAAGCACTAAGAGAGTGGCAAAAGTACGCTATTCCGAACCGTTCCCGCAGCGATTGCAATTACATCTCGTTACTCTAGCATCGTTCGAGAGTTGTTGCATTCCTCTGTTTTCGTGATGTTTCTTTTTGTGATGGGATATTACTGACCTTTTCACTGCTGTGAAGACGTTTTCAAGAAACAAACGTGGTAACAAACCGAATAAATCGTAGTTTACAATCTGTAGCGAGTCACCGAAGAGAATGGTCCCTTACAGCAAAATCCTCATAAAATATCCCTGAACAGCCTCCGAAGCTTTGTCGTTGGCGCTCTGATGGAACCCGAATATGCAGAAAAAGTATATTTTGATGAAGCGCATAGTTGCAACAAAAGCAAAACTTAATGCATAGAACTGGATACTACACATTACTATTGCCTATGCCCTCTACAAGCAGAATCCTGCACATTACTATTGGCTATGCCCTCTACAAGCAGAATCCGTCTATTCAGAACCGGTGAACAATGTTATCAGGCTCGTGGATCTTTTTCCCCCCGAGTCGATGTTTTTAAAAGCTCACTTTTCCGCACTTAAACACGTCTCGCTCAGACCTGCAACAAGTCAAGAACTCGCCACCCCGAGGAACACAGCAGACGCAACACGGAGCACGCTGCTGCCATTAGTTGCAGAAGCACGTGTTCGCCTTCGGCACCTGGACAAATTGGAGCTAGCCGGCGTATTGTCTCAAGGCACACGTCCGGGTGTCAGGTGGCTTTCCTTCCCCGCCGGCAAAAGTTGAGCAATAGTAAAACTGGAGCAAATTTAAATTTTAAATTTTGTCCTCCCGGAGTGCGTTCCCGTGTCGGTTCTCCGAGAATGAGTAATGGTGGCGTCGGCGGCCGAATTCCTCGGCGGTCTGCGCAGGTAGAGCTCTGCGGGGAGCGGCCACCCTTTTGTGTCGGAACAGAACCATTGTGCTCCCCTCCTTGCCAACAGCCAACAAGGGAAACACTTTCCGTCCTTTCACGTGCAGGAATTCTCCCCACTGTCACTTTCGGAGGCCGCGCCAGCCGCGCGGCCAAGAAACGCTTCTGCCGCATTGTCGCAACCTCTGCGCGGCGGCCGCTGCAATGGGTCGAGCCATTATCCTAAAAACAACACGCCGCCGTATTGTCGAAGGCGCCTTTGTAAAACACGAGCCACGCAGCGAGTTCTCACGACAGGCAGCCGCTGAGGGCAGTGCGGAATGTTCTAGGGCCTCGAAATTCCTGGACTTCGCGTATTCGTGAAGTGGAAGTACTCGATTCGAAAGGAAAGCCACATAAAAGCCAGCTACAGCATGAATCACGTTGCATAATGGTTGAAGCGCCGCCGCTTTTATAGCAAAAGAGAGTGTACCGTAATCCGTTAATCCTCTTAAGGTCTTATTTGAATGTTCCTTGGAGTAATATAGTTCACTGTAATCAGATACTGCCACGTAATGTTGTAACGTCTAAACTGGTCAACTGAGCGGTCACTTCCGACAGCCCCTAATTACCACTGTAGAAGTAAGACTAGGATTCAGTTCCATGTCACTAAAGGGAGGTCGAGGTCGCTAATGTTTCCCAGGCTGCTGGCAGAGAGCAGGAATGAGCACACTTATTTAGCAATGAAGTTCCTGAATGATTTACAAGTTTTTTCGATGTCTAGCCGAGTTGTAGTTTTCTTCTTCTTCTCCTTCTTCACTTCATGTATTAGGTAAATTTCCTGTTACGATATTCCATCTCCTGTATGGTATTCCTACATTTCTTCTTCAATGCATTTATAATTAAGAGCTTTTACCGGAAACGTTTCTTAACGCTTCCTTCCACTTTCTCCTATTTCCCTTTTCCCCCCCTTAGGTTATATATTCTTAAATCTTTCTTTACATGTTCATTTCTTTCTTGATGTTCCGCTCGTCTTAGAAATCTCATTTCTTGACCCTGTACTCTACTTTCTCAACCCTTAACTACTATGGTCATTCACAGGAACACAATTACTATGGAGGGGTCTCACAGACCGCATTTTTTTTATATATCAAACCAGAATTTTGATAAATATATATAATTTGACTTCCAGTCATTCATTACACTCCTTAGAGGTGGCTTTTGTAGAAATTTGATTTTTTTTTTTTACACTACGGTTTTTTAAACACTTCCACAATTAAAACAAAGCGAAATCTGGAGTATATTTTTATTTTATGAGTTACGAAAATAACAGCAAATAGTTAGCTCTCTACTCACACAGATTTTCATCAGAGGGATTGTATTACAAATTGGCAATATAACTAGGTGGAAAAATCCGACACGACTTACGATAAATTGTGTGCGAAGTCAGCTTTCAGTTTACGACTCACGCAATGTAGAGCGAATATTTCAGTCCATAAGTCTATGACTAAAAAACTTTTGCCACCATTTTACTTCTAAAATTACAAGTAAAAACTAAATACTTGTACTCATGTGCCACTGAATCATACTTTAGTCAATTTCCACCTGCAAACACTTCACGCAGACATTCCTGGAACACTCCAAACAAATCGGATCACCACGTTGTTTACATGGATACCTTGTTTTCCTCTTCAGACGAGCAGGGCAAAAGGTGCACGTTTTCGATTTTTGAATTCTTCTTTCGGTGTCTGAGGCTCATCTTGCAAGTGAAGACATCTGTCTCACATAACACTCGTTGCACGGAAGGCCCAGCTTTCCCCGCCATGGAGAAACAGTAGCATGCAATAAAAACGCGGCTCACAAACACTGTGGTATGTCTGTGAGATCTCTCAAGGCTAATAATTACGAAACAAAGAGCAGCAACAATGCAAGAATGCTGGCACGTGTAGCTTGACAGCCAATAGGAAGGTACATGGAGGAGTCCATTTGGCTTTGCAGGGGTGTGAGAAATATCTCGACACAAAAATTAGTAGCGGTCTGAGAGACGGTCGATAGTAGTTAAGGGTTCGTCTTGTTGTTGCCCATGCTTCAATTCCGTAAGTAAGGGTTAGTACTGCTATTGTTTTACAAAACTTCTGCTGGATTTCCTTCCTGGCTTTGTTCTGCAAATTTCTTACGATGGTTCCAAATATGGAAGTAAATTTATTTCACGGTTATATTCGTAAGTGATGTCGCAACCTCGATGTTTAAATTGTTTTGTTTGCTCCAACGTTTTATTATTCGAGGCTATTTTAGATCTTACTGTTTGTCTGCCCTGAAATGCCATCACTTTCGTTTTATCAAACGATAATGTTAGGTTGTAATCTGAGGTTATCGGCTGCAACTTAGACTTCCATCTGAAGGTCATCTTCAGAGAGAGAGAGTGAGTGTGTGTTAGAGAAACACAGCATCCTAGTCGTACCCATTTATCTGTGTTCATTGACTTTGTCGCCACATTTTCATCTTCAGCTTCAGAAATGTTTCCTATTTTATACGGGGGGAAGTCAGTATCCGGGACTGAAGTATTGTCGTCTGCAACAATAGTACACAACATGTCACTCTTCTTCCGCGTTAGCCTTTGTATTGTAGGAGACCGTGAAACATGGCAGTTCCATTGTCGACCTGCACCAAGGGCGGAAATTATCTGTCGAATGCAAACGCTGAGGAAAATTTGGAAGTCATTGAGGGTATGGTAATGGAAAACAGACGACTCATAGTGGACGAAACAACCATGACATATCAGTCATGGTTCAGCGCATTCCATATTACACGACAGACTAAATTTTCGAAAAGTGTGTGCAAGGCGGATACCGAAAGAATTAAAAGCGCAGCACAAGGTGCAAAGGATGGACATCTATCGCAAACATTTGGCCGTTATCATCGCGAGGGAGATGGATTTTTACAGCAAATCGTTACTGTAGACGAAACGTGGGTGCATCATCACGAACCAGGAAGTAAGGCGGCGAGCATTGTTTGGAAACACCCATCATCACCAGGAGCTAAGAAATTTAAACGTCAACTATCAGCTGGTAAGATTATGCTAACACTATTCTGAGACATGGAAGGTACAGTGGCCGTTAATTTCACACCAAGAGGCGAAACTGTGAACAATGAGAACTTCTGTTATGTGCGAACTACACTGAAACCAGCAATCGAAACCAAACGTCGAGAAAACTGCGAAAAGGTGTTACCCTGCAGCCACTCAGCCACATTCTGGTAAACGGTCGGTCGAAACAATAAAGGAGTTGCGATTCGTGTGGCTAGAATACCCGGCATACAGTCCAGACCTGGCTCCAAGCGATTTCCATTGCTTGAACCATTGAAGGAAGCGCTCAAGGGAAGAACTGCGACCGGTGCAAAAGTCATTGATGAGGTGCAAAATTGGTTACAGGTGCAACCAAAAAAATTGTTTTTTCGACGGAATCAAAAAACGTCTGAAACGTCGGACAAAGTACGTTGAAGTGTAGGAAGATTATAATAAAAAAATAATGTATATTTCAGTTTTCTTTCATTACAATGAATATTCCTTTTCTCAAATGGCCCTTTACTTTTTGACATCCCTCGTACCTTAAACGTATATATTTATTTGACGAGCAATATTCTCTATACGCGTTTATGATAGTGAAATTGTTTTCCAGGAGTTGAAGAATCACTTGAATAACGTGACATACTTGCACTGATAAAATCAAGTAAGCATCAACTCACATTAAGTACTGAATTAAAGTGAAAGAAGCTCGAGATTCTTCCACGTGTTTTATGGCTTCTTATAGAAGTTATCAAACATTATGCAAACAATTCATTCATTTACAATGATTAAAGAAAATAGTAATAAGTGCCGTAGAGTACACAACGTTCAATACTATGGACACTTATCGCCCATGTCCTGACGGGGCATTTTCACGAATTTCGGATGAAACTGTAAATTGGCTGCGCATTTCCGTTTGGCTTGTCCTTTACAAATTACATCTGGAGCATTCTGAGCAATAGTCCGACGGTAATCAGCCAAAACAGCTGGAGGCCACTTTTTCACCATCACTGTAATGTCCTGATGAAATGTTCGTCAGACACTGCCCCGAAATTTTCAGCGAAGAAGCCAAAGTGCACATGAAGGGAGTATGTTTCAGATACATGTTACAACCACAAGTTTTTCGAACCGTGGTAGGCACTCACCCACAGGCTTATCACAGTTTTGTGCTCTGCTATTCCCTAAGGAACCGAAACAAACGTTTAAAAAATTTTCCCAGCCTTGTCATGGGCGTATAACATTTCATCAAATTGCTTGCCTCTTAGAAACTCTCGAATGTGTAGGACAACGAAGATATACCTTTGACTTTTGATTCAGTCATTCGTGATTCATTTTATTTACAAGATTTTTAATGTGATACGTAAAGATTATTTTAGAATAAAACGTAAGAGTAAACTACAATCACTACCACTAACTGAACCAAATTGTTAAACTGGTATGACCGGAGCGATGAATAATGTTTTCATTACATGGTTTCATTCTTGTCATATGTAACAATTACACGGATGCTGGCAATAAATTTCTTCTCTTTTCTTTTATGGGTGGAAGCCAGAGTAAAAAAAAATTAAAGCTAAGTCTCGATTTTATCTGTGATTTTTTTGTCCTTTTTGCGGACCAAACACATGGAAGTGGCAGGGCGCCATGTCCTTCGGTCTATAGTGCAGTTGCTCAAGCTGCCCTCACTAAACTTGGCCATTACTCTTTTTCGTGATCCCGGAGACTTCTCAACGCGCATTTTCGTGGACAGAACACTACGCTGTGAGCAGCCCACGCCGTTTGCTCTTCATGGAGTTGCGTAGGCTACTGACTGTCTCATAGGAAAAGTCACTGTTAATGGTTTGTCCGTTCTCGAGGAATTCGGTGAGTATTGGATCTCTGACATCGAAACGGACGGTGAGCTTCACCTTGCCTAATGAGGGCACAGCTTTGAATTTTTTACGAGAGGGGACGACGTGTCCCTCCCTAGATGTCTCACTATCTTTTTCCAAGTCAGCATGTGCAAATATCCACCAGTTTAGTTCTTACGGCGTTTCATAACTTTTATTTGAACACTCCTTGCAAAATGGAATTGATAAGAAATACAAATTACATTTTCACAGTTGAATTGTGTAATGGATGAGAAGTTGTAGAAATATCATGTAAAGAGAAAAAGATAACTTAGTTGTAAACCAAAACATAGTAAATTTTCAATTTTCTCCAGGACGATCAAACTCCAGAATAAATCTTACCCCAAGGTTGGTTAAAAATTTTTCATGTGTCACCATTTGTGATTGCGCATCGTCTCATATCTGTTCCACTATATGACGCTGCCTTTCAGACAGAACTACAGACTATCGAACATGTCCCTTCAAGTAATGGCTGTTGAGTAAGTGTTTAAGAAGATCAAACCGCGAATGTCATGTCTCCTATACCCTGCCCCCTGGACAGAAATAGTAACAGTGTACCCAGTTCTGTGTACAAGTGTGGAAGTGTACCAAACATTTGCGCAACGTGTATCTGAGACGGAACATGGGAACCAGTCAGGAATTCGCCTAGTGAGATGTGGGAAACCACCTACAAACCATATCCAGGCTGGCCGGCACACCAACCTCTTATCGTTAACCCTACGGGCGCATTCAATCCAGAGACGGAATTACCTACAAGTCCCGGAAGCGGACGCATTAACAAGTGAGGCAACGCTGATTGATAATACACTACGAAAAAAGAAAATGCCTAAAATTACATCATTTCTGTACGCTGGCCAACAGCAACCAGTCAACAGTTACAGAAACTGGCACATCAATGCAAAATTTGGTAAAATTTCAGATAACCTCGCAAAATTTAAAATATCGCAACTACGGACTTGCATTTAAAACACCAACAGCATATTAAAATTTTCATTGAGTAGTAAAGACAAACTGCACCTTTTGGCACGGAGTGGTATGTATAAAATCGCAAGCAAACACTGTGGAAAGTATGGTATTAGTCACTCAGGCAGAGTTGTGACAGTTAAGCGTGATTAAGAAATAAACATTCAACCTTTACCGATCGCCTTTTAACAAAAAACCAATCATATGATGTAGAATGTAAAATCTTGCATTCTGTTAAGGAAAGGAGGAAATACTGGAAATCACCAAACTCGTTCCAAAACTCTAAATGGGTTTGAAAATAATTCGCTTATTCAATTCTACGATCAATTCCTAATAAATTAGGAGCAGTTGCATTATTTCTATCAATTGCAATCTTAATAATTCTACCATTTTCTGTTCCTATCCCCCTTCAGAATGAAGTGGATAACTTCTCCACCATAATTATCTTTTATTGCCTTGAAGACAGATTATACACATTTATAATATATTTTAACCTTAATGAGTAGTCTCAAGCGGTTCATAAAGTAAAGACTATTGTATTTTTGTAACACTGTTATCCACAGATACACAGGCACCAAATTTGTTTCTAATGGAACATTACTCTGTTTTTGCTGCAGAGCAAAACTGACCCGATTAAATTCTGTCGTGACTCTGAAGCTGTGAACACACTGACGACTTGCGAAATCTTGCCAGCTATTCGTCAAAGTCAGTATCACTGATCAATTAGAAAATATTTGCTGTAAGAAAATTCACTCCGTCACTATGTACAGGAATCGAAACAGATAGATCATTTGCTTTTCGTTGTACTTTTTCATATGTCAAATATAACTAAGGTGTAGGAAGAAAATCCTTTGTTAAGTTTCTGTTCTGGTTGCTCATTATTAAATGTACACTGCGTTACAGGAGCATATTCCTCCTTTCTGCGGCAGCTGAATCAGATTACAAACTAGAAATCAGTTCAGTATTCGCTCATATGAATCTGAAACAACGGTTAGGAAACTAATACATTTTTCTTCGAGTAGCAAACTGAAAATTAGTTACGGAAAATCCTTCATTTTCATTACTGAGTTGACAATGTATTTTAAGCTGGTTATTGATTATGCCCACAGTCTAAATAGTGCAACAGGAGAAGTTTTTAAGAAGGGAGAAATTGTCCCATATGCAAGCACATGTCCGATAGTGGTATATAATTATCTCATTGGAAAAATAAGCAGGTGTATTTTACGTCGATAGCCAACAGAAGGCTTTCATCTATAAACCACACCCTCGTCCGTTTGTCAGATTTGGAATTCCGATATTTATGAATTCTATATTTTTGGCTGTGAGAATTTCATTTGTTTCTGTAGTGTTTGTTTTAGCAAAAGATTTCAGATCACGTCTTGTATGTAATCAGTGTTTTATCCTTCTGTTGCGACGGTACTGATGCTAGTTTGCCAACATAAACGACTTTTTCCTGCCATATTTCACTGAACGACGCTAATGGTTTTCCATCCCGAACGTGTCAGTTTCTGCGATGTTGTTTTCAGTGAAATATAAATTCCTAAATCCTGGGCACAATTACTCAATACTAAAACTACATGTTACTATAAAATAAAACCTTTGAAGACGCAATACTTTGCGTCTCTTCATATCGCATATCAAACTATACAAACAAAAAAATAAAATTATGATGATTTGTGAGCTTGTAAGTTACTTACGCGATTTTGTAAGAATTAACCGTCAGTCACAGAACGCAACACGCTCATGTTTTTGCGTCTCGACACTTGGATGCGGTAAGCATGACTTCTGACAATGGAAGGCCATTGCAGTAACCTTCAATGAACGTTGATAACAGTTTTTGCCGATCAAAACATATCTTTTGCTGAAAAAGAAAGGTACTTCGTACTAACCTCGTAACCGTTATCACTTATCTGTGTGTCAATGATATGGCAAACTCTTTGTCGTTAGGATATTAACTGTCGTCCGTGAACCTAACAGACGGGAAGTAGAGCATTACGCTGTGTACGTAATACAGGTAACGCTGAGGCCCTGGTATCACTTACTGCTCAGCGATTTGTAGACCCAAATATTGTGCGGTTGAGGCATTTTAGTAGTATTGCTGATCCGATATCAACAAGATAGCTGCCATTACATTTTCTGCGTCAGATCAAAATCTCGAGAGCCTTTATTGTTTCGGCTTTTGTAAACGGCCTCAGTTGTAGTAAGACAACACATCTGTTTTTCCAGAAACTTGGTAACCTGAAAAATTCTTGGAAATAACGGAAATGTTTCCTCTTATGAAGCGGTCTGTACTGGATTGTGAATTCGAGCCTTTTATAAATTTCGAAAACTTACCTGCGGGTCTGTTTCAGGCGTTAGTATCTGCAGTGGGACAGCCGGAGTGGCCGTGCGGTTCTAGGCGCTACAGTCTGGAGCCGAGCGACCGCTCCGGTCGCAGGTTCGAATCCTGCCTCGGGCATAGATGTGCGTGATGTCCTTAGGTTAGTTAGGTTTAATTAATTCTAAGTTCTAGGCGACTGATGACCTCAGAAGTTAAGTCGCATAATGCTCAGAGCCATTATCTGCACTGAATCAACAGATTGAAGAAATTACTGTCATTACATCACATCATGAGTAAGATTCATTTGCTTCTAGATAAGAATTCAGTGGCATGTAATACATACACAAGAGACATCCTGTGCAAAGTGTTGTTTTTCTAAAACGAATAAATTGTATTTTGATGAATTTTTTTTTAAATTCTAAGACAAAAAGAAAACACTATGCAAATTAATAGTGCCAGAAAAGCTCTTGCTCAGAGTAAGTGTTACAATGACAGATTACGCCACTGACACATGTGTCTTCTGTGCAGTCGTTTTCAAAAAGCTGCCGACTATCTGCGGAGAACACGCTATCTGCAAGACGGGATAGTAAACATCGTTGCTTATGTAAACAGTCCATTAGTGCTCATGTTGAAGAAAGCGAGAAATAAATAATGGCAGTTTGCCTGCGAAGGAGAACACGTAGATTACGACACGGAAGTACTGATTGAGTTCTCATCTTTTACGCTCTTCTCATTGGCCGCTGATGAAATACACATATTCTCAGTCAGGTAAACCAATGCGAGAACTTTCAAAAACGGGTAATATCGCGCACAGTATTTGTGCCAGTATCGTACGTACCTACATGAACTGTGCTAGTACCGTACGTACTTACGTGAACTGCGATATTTATTGAGTGTTTGGGAGTTGGCGTTCCTTGTTTCCAGAGATGATTCGCTCGGAAAGCTTGATTGTTAGACGACGAAAGTCCACCCAGAAACGTGCCGAAGGAAATGTAACATTCCGCTGACTTGCAACTGTTATGGTGAGGAACCATAATGTACGTTTTTCTGTCTTCTTAGCTTAATCACGCAAAAGATTCTTACATACCCTTTCATCAAACTCCTACTGAGGATGGGTGGTAAGAGGGTGTTCTGTTTCTTTCGTTTTAGTGGACCAAAACCACTCGTCCAGCAGAGTCGTACAGAGAAACCTTACCGAAGAAATTTCTCAAAGAATAAGACCTGTTGACAAGAAGCCTAGTGGGCCCTGGTGGTTAGAATGTCTGCTGCAGTTTTTGATCGAGTGCATCAGTTTTAAAGCAATGTGGTAACAAACGCCTCTTGAGGGTAACAATTAAGTTTGTCATATAACTTCCCCTCGTTGCGCTTACGCGACTGAATGTACAACCATTAAAAGTATTACGTTTTTATCTCAACTCAGTGAGATCATCGCCAACTCTGACATTGCTGTAGTCGTGATGCACAAAAAGTTGCAGACAGTGACAGTCAGTCCATAATAAACATAGAATAGCTACGATATCGGAAGAATACTTTCGAAAGTTTTATCCACAATCGGATCACAGAATATTACTGCATAATATGATTGCGTGATGAATGTAATCACAAATAATCCAGCTAACAAGGCCACAAAGATAAATGTGGTATTAGCACTTGAGGAGCCTTCTGTTATTTAATGTTGTTACGTGGCCTTCGTGTTAATAAACGAGGTTAGAGTTTGCTGTCCCACAAAAACTTGCTTTAGTAATACATATGTGAAGTCGTTTACGAAATTATAAAATGGAGACGGTAAGTTCCGAAGGCATGCAAATAACTGATTTATGTACCCTTACACAGGTGAAGCTGTCGTTCTACTGGAAATCTCATATTGTCTTCGTTGAATGAAGTAAAAGGGTCTGAAAATTAATCACTTTCAATTGACCACTTTCTCAAAGGTATCACGTACGCTTTGGAAGCCTTATCCGTGCGAATCGCAGTAGTACATTAATTTCTTCTCTTGAATTATACACCTCAACGGACAAAATGGAAAATACTTCGTGCAGTGAGAACCTCAATGAATGTTATGATCGTGAGAGATCACCAGGTTAATGGATCCCATATGACACAGAAAAGGGACTGAAAAGTTTTCAACATTATAACTATTTTTCACATACTTTGATGACGAATGTAGGAGGTGACAAAGCTTCTGATTTGTCGTTGCCGTAATCCCAAACTGAATTCTGTGCTATGTGTATTACCTATTAAACAGTTCTTTTCTAATTTTTATTGGTGTCGATTACACAATTTTGGGATTTCTTAATGAGCAGAATACTGTCTCATTTCCATATCCCTATAAGCAGTATTTATCTATAGGTTTTGCAATTGCATCCTCAAAGAAATTGAACTGAGAACTGACAAGTAACGCTTTTTTAATTACTTACAAAGTGTGACTCGGGCATGGATGTGTATGATGTCTTTAGTTTAGTAGGTTTAAGTAGTTCTAAGTCTAGGGGACTGAAGACCTCAGATGTTAAGTTCCATAGTGTTTGGAGCCATTTTGAACAAAGTGTAACAAACTGTAGAAATTGTTACAGAGAGAATTCAGTCGTAGATGGTTTTATTAATTCTTCATTTGCGACGCGTTTCGCCTGCATTTAAAGATATATTCAGACAATCTAGGAAAATTGCAAAACCCAGTACAAATATAATGGCCATATACGAAAATCTAAAACAACAAACCACATAAAAGTTCTTTAACTCTACAAACATAAAATTTACAGGTCATAAATTGCGTTTGGGGCCGGAGTATTTGCTAAAGATGAAATGAGATGATTATTTACCCATAGTTAGGTAAGTGTTGAATTTTTATATTTCTTACAATGGGAGCCAGTACATCCTTTAGCTACCACCCCGCCCCCCTAACCGCAATTTAAGACCTGTAACTTTAATGTTTGTAGAGTTAAAGAACTTTTACGTGGTTTGTTGTTTTAGATTTTTGTATATGACCATTATATTTGTACTGGATTTTGTAATTTTCCTAGTTGGTTTGAAGATGTCTTTAAATACAGGCGTACCGCGTCGCAAGTGAAGAACTAATAGAACCATCTTCATTGCAACTGTGACTGAATTCTCTCTGAAACATAACCACTGTTGCTGTACCGGTGCCACAGAGTTTGAGACTGGATTGGAAGGACTTTTGATAGAAATTGTTTTCTTTTTACTATGAAGCCACAAGATATAAATTAGATTTCGTGTTCAGTGTGAACAGAACAGAAATTGTTTTCTTTTTACTATGAAGCCACAAGATATAAATTAGATTTCGTGTTCAGTGTGAACAGAACTGTTTGATAATGCATGAACATTTGTTCACCAAATGCGGCTTTTACCATCTCAAGACGGCTACTGTGGGCGAAACGGGTCACGACTGTGTTAAGAAATAAACAACTTTATAATATATGAGTCAAATGGCTCTGAGCACTATGGGGCTTAACATCTGAGGTCATCTGTCCGCTAGACTTAGAACTACTTAAACCCAACTAACCTAAGGACATCACACACATCCATGCCCGAGGCAGGATTCGAACTTGCGACCGTAGCAGCAGCGCGATTCCGGACTGAAGCGCCTAGAACCGCTCGTCCACAAAGGCCGGCATATACCAGTCAACATCACCTGAAACGAAATGTCATTTTTTCCAAATGCATAAGTGATCAAAAGTATTCGGAAAGATATAAGCAGCCATTAGTATAGGGTGTATCCACCCTCCGCCTTTATCACGGCTTGAACTCTGCTGATAATTTGAGTGAGGCGCCTGTCTGTGGACGAGCGGCTGCCCATTCTTCCACAACAGCTGAAACCGGGGAAGGTAGCGATGTTGGACGATGGTCTCTAGGGCAAGGTCGGCGTTCTTACTCATCCCAAAGGCTTTCCACTGGATGCAGGTTGGGACTCTGGACAGGGTGTTTCCTTTTAAGAATGTTATTGTTCATAAACTATTGGCTCACAAATGCTGGGCTAAGAAAGATGGCATTTATCATGCTAATATTAACAATCATTGTGTCCGAACTGTTATTCTAATGTACTCAGTACACAATCCTGTAGAATGCTTCCCGATCCTTCCTCATTTAGCGTTTTCTTAAGTACAATTAGAGTACCACAGCCGTAGCACAAAAAATCCAATATCGTAACACCAACTCCACCATACTTCACTGTTGGCACTACACGTAATGGCTGGTAACGCTCTCCAGGCATTCACAAAACCCTTCCATCGGCTTGCCACAGGGTATAGCTTGATTTATCATTCCAAACCACTTGCTCCTAGTCACTGCCCATTGACGTCTTTCTTAACACCACTTCAAGCTTCACTTAGCATTGACTACAGAAACGTGTGGTTTATGAGGAGCCCATTATTTTTTTAAACTCAATATGCACAGTCATTGTGCTAGCCGGATTGCTGGAAACACTTCGGAACTCCTTCCGCTGATTTTATGCGATTTTTTACAACCAACTTCGGGAATGCTCGACGTTCTCTGTCTGTCAGTATTCGAGGTTGCCTGGTCTAGACGTAGTTGTGATTGTTCCTTCGTGATTCCACTTCGCAGTCACATCACAAACAGTCACTTGAGCTTTAGAAGGGTTAAAAGTCTCTGATGGACGTGGTAATCAGGTGACATCCAATGCCTAGTCCACGTTCGACGCAGTGATCTCTCCTGACCGCTCCATTCCGCTGTTACTGGTTTTCTACCGACAACAAAATACTCCGACATCCTTTTATGGTGGCGGTTCCGCCTCTGGTGACATCTGGTGGTCAGTTCCGCATTGCATATGGGTGTCCGCATACTTTTGATCAGGTGCTTTCAAGCACTTTAATTCGGACACAAAAGAGGCGCCGAACCCAAAAAAGTCTGGAAATAGATGCAGCTGCCCGAAACCGGTTTCGGTGTGTTTCCGCACGTGCGATATTAGCTGTCACTCATCTGAACGCATGTACTTCTGCCGCAACCTTCAGCTATTATGTCATTAGTATCGGTTTTGCAGAGAGGTTAAACTTTTTGCGGCCGAGTCAATACCGAACACTTGGTTAGGCGATTCCACACCAGTGTGTGCCGCCGCCAGCTGGGACTTGGCGCGAGGCCAGCCGAGTGTGACGCAACGGCGCGAGGCGGACGCGTCCCGCCGCGTCGTCACAGACACACACAACACGAAAGGAGGTCCACCGGCTTATCGGCGCGTCTCGCTGGCCGGCTAATGACTTGTAAACGACACCTCCTTGTTCGTCGCATGCGCAACAAGCTCAGACTACGTCACGTTTAGTCGGATACGCAACTCGCTTACACCACGACGTTTCAGATCTAGTAGATAGCTGCGGGACACAAACACCGTTTTTGCGGGTCAACTGTCTCACGACCCTCAGGACACTGTGTTCATTATCCTCAAGCGAAATAAATTCTCACTGCCCCCTTTTTTGGCTTCATGTTACTGGAAGTGTCGTGGATAGCCATCGCAACACTGCTCCTGTATGATATTTGTCCAGCTGGATACGAGTTTTCTGCATACTGAGACGTTCGCGATACGCCATACAAGTAGGGAAGGATGAGTAATGGTACCAGAAGTACTGACAGACGACCACCGTATGGTGGCTTGGGGATTGCAAATTTAGATGTGGAATGAGCTAACTCCTGGAATTTCTTTGTTACAATTCATGATGAACCCCTTTGTTTTGCACAATGCGCTTTGCTACTAGTTTTGGACAAACGACCATAATGAAGCGTCGGCCGAAGTGGCCGTGCGGTTAAAGGCGCTGCAGTCTGGAACCGCAAGACCGCTACGGTCGCAGGTTCGAATCCTGCCTCGGGCATGGCTGTTTGTGATGTCCTTAGGTTAGTTAGGTTTAACTTGTTCTAAGTTCTAGGGGACTAATGACCTCAGCAGTTGAGTCCCATAGTGCTCAGAGTCATTTGAACCATTTTTGCCATAATGAAGCAACCGCGCGGGGTAGCCACGCGATCTATGGCGCCTTACCACGGTTCGCGCTGCTGCCCCCGTCGGAGGTTCGAGTCCGCCCTCGGGCATGGATGTGTGTGTTGTTCTTAGCGTAACGTAGCTTAAGTTGTACCGTAGTAACTTTCCAGCCGTTCATGCCACCTTATGCTTGATAATGGTCATGTGACCGAAACTAATATCGAAGCGCATTGTTGAGAATAAAGGACAGTTGAAGGTTCACCATGAATTTTAACAATTATTTGGCGGCTGAATATCTCCACCTACAAACATACATAAATCCTGGTATTTCCCAGTCAGCATTGCCAATATAAAGATTGGGTTTGGTTTTGCGGACTGTCGTGAGTGCCAGAGGGATGCGGCGGAGAGACAGTAGTGTCCGACCGGTATGGCGGCCGACGTGGCGACACGGCGCAGCGCGGTGTCCAGGTGATTAGTAGTTGCGAGGCGTGCTCGGGTGAAAGCGTTCACGCTTCGCCAGCCGCCGGCAGCAGGCGGTCCTCCCGCAATCCCGCGCCATGCTGCGGCTGCGGCTGCGTGCCTACCGGCGAAAGGCGCTACTCTGCTGCTACGCGCTTTCAGCAGCCGAGCCTGACTGTCACCTCGCAGTTCTTCGGGCAAGGGCAATTCTCGAGTCGGACACCGCCTCTTAATGTATGCTGTGCGACGAATCGCGAAGTGTGGCTGGTCCTGTTAACTGCCCCTCTAATGTTACTGGCTGTGGATCCTGGACTACCGAAGGCACCAATGGATGTCACACGGCGCTAGCTATCCTAGCGGACGTTTCCTTAGTTGCACGTGTCACGAGAGCTATTATGGCTCTCCTCTTTTCAAAGATATACGACTGCCTGAAGAACTTGGGAGACTCCATATTGGATTTCGCCGGTTTTAGCTGAATCATATTCGGTTGGTTTTACGAGTATGTTCCGTTGGTGCGTACGTTCGTACGGTTTTTCCTCCACAACAGATACACATGATAGAAACATAAGTCACCAACAACACATTGTCCTTCACTATTAACAACAGTCTGCCAACGCTGGAACAACTTTTCGATTCTGTGACTGCAGAAATCTCATGGCTTTGAGGCGAAGAACTTTTCGAGTCATGTTCGGAGCGCGTTTTCATCCGGAAAGAAGTCCCTTGAAGATTGGTGAATAGAGAGTAGAAAAGGTGAAAATCCGACGGCACCAGATCAGGTGAATACACTACTGGCCATTAAAACTGCGACACAAAGAAGAAATGCAGATGATAAACGAGTATTCATTGGACACATATATTATACTAGAACTGAGATGTGATTCCAATTTGGGTGCATAGATCCTGAGAAATCAGTACCCAGAACAACCACCTCTGGCCGTAATAACGGCCTTGATACGCCTGGGCATTCAGTCAAACAGAGCTTGGATGGCGTGTACAGGTACAGCTGCCCAGCTGCCCATGCAGCTTCAACATGATACCACAGTTCATCAAGAGTAGTAACTGGCGTATTGTGACGAGCCAGTTGCTCGGCCACCATTGACCAGACGTTTTCAATTGGTGAGAGATCTGGAGGATGTGCTGCCCAGGGCAGCAGTCGAACATTTTCTGTATCCAGAAAGGCCCGTAGGACCTGCAACATGCGGCCGTGCATTATCTTGCTGAAATGTAGGGTTTCGCAGGGATTGAATGAAGGGTAGAGCCACGGGTCGTAACACATCTGAAATGTCACCGCGATGTCGCCAAACACGGATGCGACCATCATGATACTGTAAACAGAACCTGGATTCATTCGAAAAAATGACGTTTTGCCATTCGTGCACCTTGGTTCGTCGTTGAGTACACCATCGCAAGCGATCCTGTCTGTGATGCAGCGTCAGGGATAACTGCAGCCATGGTCTCCGAGCTGATAGTCTATGCTGCTGCAAACGCCGTCGAACTGTTCGTGCAGATGGTTGTTGTCTTGCAAACGTCCACATCAGCTGACTCAGGGATCGAGACGTGGCTGCACGATCCGTTACAGTCATGCGGATAAGATGCCTGTCATCTCGACTGCTAGTGATACGAGGCCGTTGGGATCCAGCACGACGTTCCGTATTACCCTCCTGAACCCACCGATTCCATATTCTGCTAACAGTCATTGGATCTCGAGCAACGCGAGCAGCAATGTCGCGATATGATAAACCGCGATCGCTATAGGCTACAATCCGACCTTTATCAAAGTCGGAAACGTGATGGGACGCATTTCTCCTCCTTACATGATGCATCACAACATCGTTTCACCAGGCAACGCCGTCAACTGCTGTTTGTGTATGAGAAATCGGTTGGAAACTTTCCTCATGTCAGCACGTTGTAGGTGTCGCCACCAGCGCCAACCTTGCGTGAATGCTCTGAAAAGCTAATCATTTGCCAATCACAGCATCTTCTTCCTGTCGGTTAAATTTCGGGTCTGTAACACGTCATCTTCGTGGTGTAGCAATTTTAATGGCCAGTAGTGCAAGGTGGATGCTGAACACAGCTCCGGTATAGTGCGTTTTGTCAGTCCAGCAGAATGCGGGCGAGCGTTATGGTGGAGTAACATCGCTTCACGCAGTCTTCCTTGTCGTTGTGCTTGGACGGCGTCTGCAAAACGTCTCAGTTGTAGACAATAAATGTCAGCAGCTATGCTTACGCCTCGGAGAGGCAATTCGTAGTACATCATCTTCGCTGTTCCACCAGATACGTACCTTTATCTTTTATCGATGTGCGTGCAGTTGACGACGAACAAGCAGAGATGCACGTATGGCTACCCGCTGATTTTTTTTATTTTGTCTTATAGCATGCGATAGCCACACACACTATTTTTTAACCTTCCCCTTTGCATGCGAACGCCGCACGGCGACGGAATTATCACATTTCATCACATTTGCCAGTTATCGAATACACTGTCGTGGATCATTGTGGATTAATGCGTTTCACTGATATTCAGCAATACCAAAGGTCTTCCTGAATGTGAAGTTTTGCTAATGTCAAAACGATCCTCCCTAAAACGAGAAAACCGTTTTCATGTCGTGCTCTGTCCAATGGTACTACCATATACACGTCGCAAATGTTTCTGTTTGCGTCCGCTGATGTCACCTCTCTACTGAACTCAAACAGAAGACTACGTCGGAAAAGTTCCGATTTCTCCATATGGCACTCCATTTTGTAACATCCGCAGCTCCATTCACTGTCTCCAAATGACTAAATGACAATATGTGAACTCAAACAGCAATAATCAACTACAAATAAAATATGACAATCAATAAATAAACTCGTAGCAACCAGAATACCAACATGCAAAACAAAAACCTTATGAAATTATACACTAACCTAATTCTGAAACTTATGTCCTACGAACATATACTGTTCAAAATACCAGCTCAGTGAGACTATCAGCAGGATATGTAGTACACGATCACAAATTGCACATGTTCACCTTGGTATAGTGGTTAGAGGCATAGACTTACATAGAAAATGTCTAAAGCTGGTACTTTGCGTCCTTCTACTTCCAAATACTTGTTATTCACCTTTGCATTTCTGAAAGACTCTGCGACTTTAATTATAATAGAGGTATGTTCTGCGTTATTCGATATAATGTACTTATAGGTGTGCTCACTCAGGAGTCAGTTGTCATTGTCCATAACTTATAAATTAAGCGTAAAACACCCAAATTCGAGTAAATATTTAGAACACGTTGATCATCTGGTAAAAAAGACTACCACTCAGAAAAAAAACATACGACAGACTGACGCATTTGAGAAATAACTGAAAGGTAACTTAGTCTTAGCTGTCTACAAAGTATAAAAGAAAATTTACAAGCTAGTTGTTTTAGAAGCTTTCTTATTCAGACAAGGCCGTCTTGAATTAAAGTACATGTGCAGGCGAAATATACTCCGGCACCGGTATAGGAATGTTCCTGCTGCTGTTTTTTCTCATTGTTTCAGTTACTTTCAAGTGCAAAGTAAGAAGTCTATTTTTCTCGCAGTGGATTGTAATTTTTTGCACAGATTGGAACACACTTTACACAACCAGCACACGTGTTTATCATCCGGGGGGGGGGGGGGGGGGGGGAGGGGGAGAAGGTGGGAGAGAATGCTTATCGTTAAATAATTTTCGTAATATGTGTAAATAAGGTGTAGTAAATAAGGTGTATGAAGATGGTACGTTCTCACTTTCAAAGAAATAAAATGCAGAAATAGTTTTCAAAATTGCAATTAATGTATGAACTAAGGATATACCGAGGTGTTGCTTTCATTCGTGTATATGAATGGCTGACGCAGTAATGACGATACCGTGACAACAGAGACTTCTATGAGTGCCTTCGAGAAAACTAAAGTATATCTCTCAAAGGACCAGAGCCACAGTACCTTTCGTAACGTACATAGAAATAAGAAGACGTTTGTAGCAGCTGAAGTGAAGCAACAATCGTCAAATGGCACTTTCATTGCAATTTTGAAATTTATTACTGCATTTTCTTGCTTCGCAACTGAGAAGTTTCCAACTTCATTATCACGACTTGCATGAGTTTCATAGTTTCCCCAAAAGTAAAAGACGGCATGCCTATGTTTAACTGATTAGAGCTTGTGGATTTCGGCGCCCCGGTTAGTAAATATTACACAAATAATCTAGAAGTCTAGGATTTAATCTCGCATTGATCCTACGCTAGTTTTTTCATTCATCGCTTTTTTCACGTCTGGTGACGATTTGCTAACGTGAAAACTTCGAAGTTGCACAGAGGTACGGAATCCATGTTAAACTGGAGAAGCCAGTTGTTGGTTAGGTTAGTATCCCATGTAAGGGCATTTCGTATGGGCCACGTACGTTTGAAAAATATCCAAAGATGTGACGGATGAGTGTTTTGTAAGCAGTCTACGTCGTAGACAGCCTGTTAAATTGCTCTTTGAGCCTTTCACTTTAAAATCCTGGAATTAGTCTTCTTTTAATTTCGACCTATCATTTTTTCAAAGTTTGCACTGTCTGATCTCAAAGTCTCTGCATAGTAATCCCATGCTAGTGGTAACGGAATGCGAAGGGAATAATATCCAAAGCAATTTGCAAAGACTGCAGAGACATATATCATTCCGTGCTTAACGACGAAGTTGCCTTTCTTATGACGTTATGAAAGTTAGCCAATCAGCATAACAAGTACAAGATGCAGCCACTCTCTCCCGAAGAGTAGGTGTAGTCTGTCATTCAGTATAAGGACTCTCTCTCTCTCTCTCTCTCTCTCTCTCTCTCTCTCTCTCTCTCTCTCTCTCTGCATTCTTCCTTTACCGTCGCGTGAGGCTAGTTTATCTGCCTACAGTAGCTGCTGGTCTATAAGTTTAGCTCTGCGCTAATACGGTAAGCATAATTCATTTCCGTCTTCAGACGTCTGTCTTGTTATAGGTCGTAGACGAAAGACGTACGGATTGAAATCGGCACTTAATCGCGACTAAGTGGCAGTCAATAGGTCTGACTCACGTACAGAAGGCTCTGGTTTGCTCCCCGTACCTACCCATGATTTTTCTCTCTGTCTGAGTTCCAACACGATATCCTACCGTACGAGGGCGAGTGAAACGCTATCTGAAGGAGAAATAGCTTCTCTACATTCAAAAGTTGACATTAAAGGGCGAGAGAGATGGCGTAACAACGTGTCCTTCGTTTAGTGTTAATCAATTACACATTAGGCATTGCTTCAAGCAACGGCTTGTTGACACGATCGCACAGAGTTCTGGGTCCGATCAGGGAGTTACATTACGCTGTATGTAGACCTACAGGCTTTCGTGTCCATCGTCACTCAAGGTAAAGGATTTTTTCTAGAAGATCGTCGTTTCGAGTCCTATCCAGGGATCTTCTTCAGGATGATCTGGTGTTTCTTGTAAGCTGAACACTACATTACGTTATATTCCCCTTTCTCGCGAATCTAGCTTACCAGCATAACACCTTTGAGACTTTTTCGTTATTAGAAACCCGTCAATGTTAAACTACAAATACAGAGACTATATCGACAAACTGCAGATAAATGATTTATCCGCGACCAACAGGAAGTATATGCAGTACTGTTCAGCAGTGATTCTGCATATTGTCATTCTGCTTCATACCCTTCAATTCCATTAGCAAAATGCTAAGAGAGGAGAGGGGAGAACTCAGATACCGAAATGCGCAACACGCTTCTGATCACATCTGCTAATCAGTGTAGGGTCATTATTAGCAAAGAATTTATTAACCATAAATCTGTTTAGAACACCAAGATGTTAGCAATGTACTGCAGAGATAGTACGTCCAAACCTTTTACAAATAAAGGCAAAGGAAAATCATCCTGAAGGAAAAGTGAAACGATACATTTTTATTCATAAGGGAGTATATGCTAAGACAAGATAAAATCGATATCGTTGACTGACAACTGGCATTCGTCGACGATGAATCATCAGTTTTGCGTTGTCCAACACCGAACGCACTCTCTGAATATCTGGACACTTGTTCTGTCCACATATTCCAAACTACAGTTATCAGTGCCAACACCTGCGATGCAGAAGGAGCTTCAGTTAGTTGGACGAGAACAATCTGTAGATAAGGCACATTCCGTCAACAGGCTGTGCTAACCCCCTCCTGCATATAGGACGAATATGATCCCAGAATGTGATTAGCGAAGTTACTACCTGTTAGTATGAAAAATGGTTCAAATGGCTCTGAGGACTATGGGACTTAACATCTATGGTCATCAGTCCCCTAGAACTTAGAACTACTTACACCTAACTAACCTAAGGACAGCACACAACACCCAGTCATCACGAGGCAGAGAAAATCCCTGACCCCGCCGGGAATCGAACCTGGGAACCCGGGCGTGGGAAACGAGAACGCTACCGCACGACCACGAGCTGCCGACTGTTAGTATGACCACGGGAGGAAACGAAGTGGACAGAGCCTCCGCGACCCTTTTGGGATATTGTGAGTGCCGTGTGCCGGATTGTCACTCGAACCTGGAACGTTTGCCTTTGGTGGGCAAGCGCTGTAATGACTGAGCTATCCAAGCACGGCTCATGACTTACACCCACAGCTTTACTTCCACTAATACCTACATTCCCACATTCCAAACTTCACAGAAGTTCGACAGCTTTTATTGTGAGAACAGCACTCCTTGACGAAAGGATACTGCGGAGACGTGGGTTAGCCAAGCGTGGGGGACTGTTCCCAGAATGAATTTTCACTTTGGAGCGTAGTGTGTGCTTATTTGAAACTCACTGGCAGACTAAAACTGCGTGCGGCACCGGGACACGAAGCTCGGACCTTTGACTTGCGCGGGCAAGTGGTCTACCGACTGCACTACCCAAGTACTCCTATGACTCACGACCGGCCGCACTAGCGGAATTAAAGCTGTGAGGACGGGTCGTCAGTCGTGCTTAGGCAGCTCACCCGGTGGGGTACTCGCCCGCGAAAGGCAGAGGTCCGAGGTTTTAATCTTCCACCAATTTCAAATCAGCACATGACGTGGCTGTACAAGGAACATTTCGCTGTCGACGGAACATTTCGCTGTAGACGCGTTTCACTCTAATAAGGAAAGAAAGAGGTCTTCAACTTCTAGTATCACACTAGAGCACTATTCCAAAATGCTGCAAAGTGTGCGTTTAACATCCGGTGTAACAATACTGCTTGTATGAATTCTGAAGAATCGGATGAAACGTATTTAAGCTATCAACTTGGCCCGTCCTAGTACTTTTACTGATGACGGCTCATTCTGTACAGCATCTGGAAAAAATAAAATAAAAAAATATCTGACACTTTGTTGTTCGCTTGTAAGATGTACAACCCATTAGGCTCATGAATATACCATCAAAATTCAGAAGATACAGCAGAAGTTCTTCTAGAGAGGTGTTTCTCATGCACACTGGCTGAACTACAGTTCCTTAAATTTACCTGAGTGTAGCCGAGAAAAAGTGGGACTGTAGTATTAGCAAAAAACTGTCTTTACGCAACAAAAAATGGCATACACTTTCAAAATATTCAAGGACCTGAGCCGAACAAATAAGGTTACGATTTCAAAACAGGCTGTCTACAAATTTGTCCATTTCTTGTTAGTGGCACCGATGTAATAGGCTTATTATGGAAGAATGAAAGGCGATTTTGATTCGGTCGACCTTCATGGAAAATTTTCAGTTGTCAAATATCAAAGGGCCGTCGTAGTAATCTTGAACAGAAACTAGGAACATATCTCACTACTGAAAGGAACATAACCGTTTAGTTTAATGAGGAGAATAAAAATTGTTGTCGCCTGCTTTCCATAGCTTTTTATTTATCGTTTTCTAATTTTCTTATGTTCTCGAAAAGTCTCCCCACCTGCCTTGGTAGACAGTGTCGAGCTGCTGCCTGCTGCTTTCAGTGGACTGCTGGTTCTGGTATTTTGATTGTCCCTGGAGGGTGTATCACATTACACACTTCCTCTTCCATGGGTGTCGAGTCACTCTTACGTAATCACTCGTAGTTATGCAATCCATCTTCTGAACACTACTCTCCACTTTTTTTTCTTCACTCCGCTTTCTGAAGTCTAGTTTGTAAGTCACCTCACAAACCATTTTCAGCACAGTAATTGCAGCTTCGCTATTGCTGTCAGAGTGTACTGTGTAATGTTGTCATCCACATTCACAAGGAAAAAAGAAAAGAAACAACCTATACTAGGGCATATGTTTGAAATAAAACTACTGCATTTTGCGCTTAGGTAAGAGTAAATGACTGTTTCAAGAATTAATGTTTATCTTTGCAGATTATATTCATGACACCTGGGAAATCGTTGGAAGTCTCCAAAAGACTCCGCCCGACCTTTCTGCTGTGCCATAATACAACTTGCTTTGCATAAGTGCCTTTAACAATGTCTATCCTATTATTAATATTAACATATTTCTGCTGAATGTGTATTCAATAACTAAAGAACCTCTTCTTCCTAATGTGATCGAACAGTTGCTGTCCAATCGCTGCCTTATTGTTACACTTGTGACACATATAACAGGCCATGCAATGTCAAGAGCAGCGTATCTAACAATAGCAAATTGATATTGAATTTAGTTAACATTTGCACCTAATGCAAACCATCAACAAGAGAGACTTTTTTTTCAACATTGATGACCGGGTTCTACTGGCCGTTTCCTCCATCTTTAACTATTCAAATACAAGCTAGAGAAACTGCCGAATCCGATCAAGGAAAATCTGGGGAATGCTGGAATTTTAATTTTTGTTTTGTTTTTCGCCCACGTAGTCAAGAGTCCAGTAGAAAACTGTTAGTTATATAACTTGAAACCAATATATGGAATAGTTAAGTGCTTGACTTGGAAACCAAGAGGTCGCGATATCGAATCCCAGTCGGATCTTGGGGTTTTCAGTCAGCGATACCCTCTCAACGATATGAGGAGTCGCCAGGAAGACACGTGGTTCAGATTCCACGTTAAATTGTAGGTCCCCTTTCGCGTTGGGATGATTGGGGTAAGTTAGGGACACACAAGTCGCCGAAGCGGCGTCCAATTGAAATCTTGTACCAGCCAGTGAGCTACATGAAATTATTATTATTAGACGGCATAACAGCTACCTAGAGGTACTTCTCGACCAGAAACATGTCTTTAAGAAACTCTGGAATAATACAAAACTGAAACCTAATACGGCCAAATTAGGAGCGAATGTTTTTCCAGCCTGCCTAAATGGGTTCACATTAACACTTTCGATTATCTACGACGTTTCGTTGCCATACAATAGTTACAGCCCACACTGGACCTCTGTGAGAAACTGCATTTTAATTATAATCAATCGGTACTTTCCGAACAATGAACGCTTCCAAAAGTTCAGCTAATAGAAAGTGTCAGGGCATCTGGCTCTTGCAGAGAACATGTATTTTAGTAAACGGATGAAACGGTGCACGATTCCAGTTTCAAGTTGCCTATATAATGGCTTCCAGCGGTAGTAAAAAGTTAATTTTCAATATTTTATATAATTATTGAGTGAATTTAAAAATTTGAAACGCTCTTATAACCCACTCATTACAAATATTACAGTTAGAAACTATGAATTTGCCCTGAGACATCATAGTCACAACACGCAAATTATCTAGATTAAAACTTCCTGGCAGATTAAAACTGTGTGCCCGACCGAGACTCGAACTCGGGACCTTTGCCTTTCGCGGGCAAGTGCTCTACCATCTGAGCCACCGAAGCATGACTCACGCACGGTACTCACAGCTGTACTTCTGCCAGAGTGAAAATCTCATTATCAAGACTATGTCCATCCAGTGCTCGCTAATGTCCGATTAGCGATGTCCAACGAATTTTAAACATGATTTCAAACCATTTCTATGGATTTTTCGCTTGCACGTTTAACGTCAGATATTTAATACATTAACTCATTTATAAAGAAATCAAAGTGTACAGCTGTATTGTACAAGAGTGTTCGATTTTTTAAAGAATCGGGAAGAGAGAATTACTGATTTAGTTTAAAAATGTGTAGTGATAACAAGGTAGCTGAGCACTGAGTGCCAAACCTGTGCTACATTATCTAACAACAGACATCGCAAAGAAATCTGCATCGATTGTCAGGTGCGAAGATAGTTACAGAGTAGTTTTAAGTCTATTGGTGACAGTGCTCTAAAACTAGTGTAGAGCTTTTTAGCAGAATACTTGGTTCGTCGTTTGTTCACCTTTGGATCCTAAGAAAATCGATTAAGAAGAACAAGTATGTTGCCTGATCACTTTTCAAGGACATTGAACGCTCTGTACGTATTATTTGAACAACTGTCGTTGGATTTTATGTAAGTCCAGTAGAAGCGTCATCAGTAAACCTCTCCTTAACCTGTAACATAGGAGTCTTACGTTTTTAACGCGTAGAAGTTTCCATTGCGACTTTCCGCCAGCTTCTGCAGTACAACAAAATGTGAAAGTATGCTGCTGCCAGGCACACACTTTGCCTCGTGTCATTTGAAAGGCTGCGAGCAAAGCAAGCACACAGGCGTGTTCAATGTCAGAACTCCGAAGGCTGTTTGAAACATGGTCGCCTATCTCGGCTCTCATCAACGTCATATAACAGTCATAGAAACAACCTTTCAATCTTGCTTTCACTGGATAAGGACGCACGTCGTTCTCGTATTGTATTTGAGTGTGGCAGTGATCACGATGGCGGTCCTCTGGGGCTGTGACAGCAGAACATCGTTTAAGGTCCGTACTCAGCGTTTTGGCTCTTGGTCCCAATCCCAGTCTGAGAAAGATAAATGACCACTCCAACTCTTTTTAGCGTAGAGGCTTGTAAAAACTGTTCCATTGAAGTATGTCGTAAATACACGTTGAAGTAGCACTATTTTGGCAGAAGTCGAAGTAGCACTATTTTGGCAACGTGTATGATGGAAGAAGTCTTGAACGCTAAGACAAAAAAAATTTAATTACTTGCAGACTCGTTTAAGGTCCGTACTCAGCGTTTTGGCTCTTGGTCCCAATCCCAGTCTGAGAAAGATAAATGACCACTCCAACTCTTTTTAGCGTAGAGGCTTGTAAAAACTGTTCCATTGAAGTATGTCGTAAATACACGTTGAAGTAGCACTATTTTGGCAGAAGTCGAAGTAGCACTATTTTGGCAACGTGTATGATGGAAGAAGTCTTGAACGCTAAGACAAAAAAAATTTAATTACTTGCAGACTCTGCTCCGGCCAATGAATGCCACAGGAGATTTTATCCTGTGTAACTGGGGTAGCCATCCGTTCCGATACATAGCAACCTTCACCTTCTTCTCCCGACAAGAAACAATTTTGTCCCGATTTTGAAAAATTATGTTTCGAGCTCGGCTCGTGTGCGGAAGTAACGCCGTAGTTAGTGCAACATTAAATGCAGCCTCAGTTTTTATTTTATTTCATTTATTTTATTACTCGGAAGATTGGAAGCCGTGGAAGAAAGGTGGATTCACTTTCTTAAGGAAACCGAAAACCCTGAACGCAAATGCCAACTGCTAAAATTATGCGAGTATGTATTTTCTATTCTCTCACAACGCCACTGCGGAAAGAGTATTTTCTCTGATGTCGGCCCAATGGACTGATGAAAGAATTAGACTGCTGCCAGTGACTGTGGAATCAGTCTTACAGTGGCAGTTCAACTACAAGCTGATGTTCATGGAATTTTATAATTACGTTAAAGAGAAAAAAAAGACTTGATGAGAAAGGTAAAATCTTCCGAAAAATATGATATACTATTTCTGCCGCAGTAAGTTCCATGTAACAGAGTTGTAAATAAAAAGTAATTATATTAAATAAACGTTTTACTTAATTTCTTCACCTCCATCTCAGTATGTCCCGACAAGATCCCATCTGGATATGGCAATCTTATCCGTAACAAAACTACATAATTTTAAACAAAACAATAACAATAGGCATATACGTATGTTCAGGCTATTAACGAGGCATATACATGGTGGCCAAAAACAGTCTGAAAAGCTTGTAAAGGAGTTGCAGGATGGATTGTCATGAGAAATACCCGTTAGAGAAAAAATTCGATGCGTTGCGCCGTTTCCGAGTTAATTAGCATTGAAGTTAGCCAGTCAGGCTGTTGCGGACGCACATTCAAGCAGCCCGCCAGAGACGGTGTGGCGAAGCGCGTCCTTCGTTTGGTTTGTTAACGCCGAACAAGACACGGATACAAAAATTAGACGTGGGACGGTAGTAAGGATCGAACCCAAGCCAAAGGCTGAGCAGTCTCTTGCGCTATCAGTTACGCTATGGGAGCAACTGATACCAATTGTATCAGACGGGCCTCTTGAATATGCGCCCGCAACTGCCGGATTGGCTAACTTCAACGTATCGGTTTTTTTCTTAACAATTGTTTCTCAGCACAACGTAGCTTGCGACATCCTTATAACGTATTCACATTGTTTCTGACGACACTTAAATATGTTCCGGCCGATGAGTACATTCGTGCCATATTTACTTACAAAGTGAGGGTGAACGTTCCTTAATTTCCATTTTTTTTGGTACGTACATAAAAACATACGAGGCGTATTTTTTAAGTAAGTACCGTTTTGAAATTAAAAAAAGACGTGCTAAGATATCTCAATGATTTTATTTTTACATGAAAGCCTGTACCTTAATCTACTTTTCTACATATTTCCGTCAATACTGAGGCACTTTTCATAGCTTTGTACCAGTTCCTGAATACCCTCCTCATAGAAGTCTGCCGCCTGACTTGTCAACCACTGCATCACCACTGTTTTGACTTCGTCTTCATCTTGAAGACGCTGTCCGCCCAGGTGTTTCTTCAAGTGCAGGAACAAATGGTAGTCACTGAGCGCAAGATCGAGGCTGTACGGAGTATGATCTAGAGTTTCCCATCGCAAAGATGTGATGAGATCTGTGGTCTGATTCGCCACATGCGGACGGGCATTGTCTTGCAGCAAAACGATGCCCTTGCTCAACTTGTCACGTCTTTTGTTCTGAAACGAACGGCGCAGAGTGTGCAATGTCGTACAGTAAGCTGCTGCATTGATTGTCTCATTACGAGCCAGAAATTCCACAAGCAGTACTCCTTTTCTGTCCCAAAAAACTGTGCACATGATTTTCTGGGCAGAAATTGTTTGCTTAAACTTCACTTTTCTGGGTGAATCTGAATGCCGTCATTCCATGGACTGTTGCTTTGATTCCGGTGTGACGTAGGCCACTTATGTTTCATCGCTCGTAACAATTTGGCTTAAGAAATCATCACCGTCGTTGTGGTACCGCTCAAGGAAAGTCAGTGCACTGTCTAAATGTTTGGTTTTGTGCACATCCGTCAACATTTTCGGTACCCAACGTGCGCACAATTCTCGGTAATTCAAGTGCTCGGTCACAATGCCACACAAAACACTATGAGAAACATTAGGAAAGTCATCCCGCAAGAAGGAAATCGTAAAGCCTCTGTTTTCTCTCACCTTATTGTCCACTTCCTGCACCAAACTTTTTTAACGACCGAAGGTCGCCCACTCCGTTGTTCATCATGCACATTAGTGGGCCATCTTTAAATGCTCTCACCCACTTTCTTACCATTCCATCACTCATAATGTATTCTTCGTAAACTGCACAGGTCTCACGATGAATATCGATCGCTTTTAGGCCTTTAGCACTAAGAAATCTTGCAACAGCCGTACTTCACAGTCGGCGGGACTCACGATTATCGGAGGCATCTTTAAACACAACGTAAACAAGGAAGAATGAGACTGTAATGGCGTCAGTGCTTAGATTAAGGTAAAGGATTTCATGTAAAAATAAAATTATTGAGATATCTTAGCACGTCTTTCTTTAATTTCAAAACGGTACTTACTTAAAAAACACGCCTCGTACAACTAAACTTCCCTCACGTGTAGACTGTTCTATGAATTTTCAGGAGAGCCGCCGGACATGAGTAATTTTTGCCACGATATTTTGGCACAGTCTTACGGCCATCTTTAGATGTGTAGTGACCACGGTATACCGGGCCCTATTTAAGATAGCGTTGGTGCATAGCAAAATAAATAAATATAACGATAAACAATTTCTCAATAGTCGTAGAAACCGGTTAGCACATTGAAGTACAGTAATGATAATTGGAGAAGAACAATGAAAGCAGTAGCGTGAAACATATGACCTTTGCTACATGCACAATAACGCAGTATTACCATCAAAGCCGCAGTACTATGGGGACTAAAGGACAATGACGATGGAAGCGCCATGACGCTTTCAAAGAGTGATGAGGCAGAAGACATTGAGAACAAGTTCTGCTAAATACAGGAAACACGCCATAACAAGCGGAATAATTGCGGAGGAAGAACATACGCTGATGAAATTTAGGTTGAGTATGTAAAAGATAAGGCATGTGCAGTCTTTAATGCTTGTCACTTGTGCCCATACTTCACTCTGCAATAATCGACACCCAAAATAACAGAATAAGAGACAGGGAAAACGATGCACATTTGCCACAAGGGCACGATGGCCAATCGCTATTATTTCGTTGGAATACGCCGTTAGAATGCGCCACCGGCCAAGAAGGTTAGCCGCAACAATACTATAGTAGTGCAGTTACATTGTCGAGTGAGGAAGGGCACACATTTGTTTTCTTTCTACTGATAGCGAATTTTGTTTCTCCAGTTATTTTGTTGCCTTCCTCAAGACAGTGCTCTTACTAAACAAGTAAGTACAACGATTAAAGTCCTTCGATTAATGATTATTTCGACACTGTATCAGGCGATAAATTATGTATACAACGTTTTCGTAAACGAATTAAAGTAAGTCCAGTATCGCGATGGGACACAATGCGCCACCTGCATAAGGACACGTCGGCCAATCTGCCCGTCTTTTTGCAAGTAAGTACACGTATTAACTTTAATAGATCCAACGTCATCGAAGTCTAGATCACATTCACTGTAATTGTTACGTAAGTAAATTGTTTCCAGCACCGGTAGCTTCTGTGTGATGCTTGACTTTTTTCCTTCCAAAACCTGTAACTTCTGTTCATGTTTTCAGCTAAAACGATTGTAGTATAAATTTCAAATAATTACTTATAAGACACGGCGGGTTTAATATTTTCATGTATCAAATCTACGTGCATCTTCTAATACAGTCATAATTTTACTCATCGTTTTTCAGGCGTTTTAGTTTCACCATGGTTCGAATTTATGAAAAGAAAACCGTATGATGCAATGTTTTCGATGCAGATATGAGATTAACTATGACAGAAGTAAAATGACGTGAAATACCAGTTGTGGAACTGGGCAAAGAGTTTAACATTACAAGATATACATAAGTGAGGTACTGCAACAATTCAAAGATTTAGAGCTTGCTGAAACGGCATGTTCTGCGTAATAATGTGTTTCCAAAAAAATTTGACCATGGTTAAGCTAAATCACATGATTAAACTCCTCAAATAAAGCGCAGAAAGAAAGTAAGCATTGTTAAGAAGGTTCTGCAGTATGAAGATGAGGCTGCCCTCTGTCTTAGGCGTCTTGGACTGTTTTCTCACAGAAATCCTTGTGATGAATCGATTTAGTCCACAAGCTGTTGGTAGCGGTGGGCACATCTGTAATGCTTTAAAAATGATATGAAAGGACTTTTCAATGAATGTTTGAACTGTGTAGGTCCTATCGCGCATTCAGACGAAGATCAATAATAATTTAGGACAAACTTCTTTGTCAAACTCTTATTATAACAAAGATACAATTTATGGTTGTAGTTTTTATCATAAAGCTGTAGAAATTTGTATCAACATAAAATGTGAGTAATAAAACTGATGCATTTTCAATTCAATAACTAATGTCGAAACTAAACTAAATGATAAAATCGTATGGGAGAATTTGACCGAATGGCTGCGCCAGGTTGCCACGTAGGTGGGGCAGACCCATGTGGTGCACTAAATATTTTTTATGACTAGGTAAACAGTGAAAGCCGTTAAATACTTTGTTCTAAAGGTGCTTAAGCAATTTACCACATGTTTCCGCTAAAAGAGATCAACGAAAACATTTAAAATACAAGCTGGTAAATAAATTAAGAAAGAAGTGGGCCACTTGCCTCGATCTCCCCTATTTCCGAATTATTATTATGAACTGCAACGAGGTTGCACGTATTCCATATCTTTACTTGAACTGTTCCGACAAGAATTATGTTGCACGTCATTACTGCTCAATATTCGTTTCCTTTGTGTCTTTGTCTGTCTTATCCTACCAAAAACTGAAAGAGATTACTATTTATCACTTGTCTCCCATTTAGAATGAATTCAGCGAATCCTATTTTGTATATCGGAAGAATGAAGCACCAGAAGAGTTGACCCGTAGATAATTTTCGCCGATGACTTGAAAAATCTGCTATACTGGATTCACTTATCTCTTGAAACTGGCTTGAACAAACGTTAAGTACCTTCCGTCGCAAGGATTCGGCCTGGTTTCTCACCTCATACCTGAGCAAATTAACTGACAATTCTGAGGCATCAAGGGATCACCAATTTAGTATTGGAGGGCAGCGTGGAGGGTAAAAATCGTAGAGGGAGACCAAGAGATGAATACACTAAGCGGATTCAGAAGGATATAGGTTGCAGTAGTTACTGGGAGATGAAGATGCTTGCACAGGATAGAGTAGCATGGAGAGCTGCATCAAACCAGTCTCAGGACTGAAGACCACAACAATTACAACGTAGACACAGTTTCGTGTTTGTGCTTTTTAATAAACTTTGAGCTGATTTCAGCCTCTTCTTGAGCTATGTTGAAATGCAAATCAACGAACGGCTACGTAACCGACATGTGCCATGATGCGCCGTGTGCTTTACTTCACACGGACGGACGCTCGTACGTTCTTCTGGACGACCATTCTTACCTTAGTTGTTTATTATTCCGCTTTCCCCGTTTGTGTACCGCCCCCAGTTTTTTCTCCTTGTACTGAAGGACCCTCGTAACCCTCAACATCCGGCCGCGTGATCTCTACCATCCGCTCTCCATTCACTTTCTTTGCTTTCATCCCCCCACCCCAGCAGACGGGAAACATGGCGCAGCACGACACATCCTGCCTTACAAGGGGAGGCCACGACGTTTGGAACGCGGATTTACTTCAGATTTCGTACACTCGTAGTACTCCATTAGGACAACAAAATGTGAAAACAGTAGCGTGTACTTCTCAAGCGTTATTGAGAAAATCGCAAGATAATTTCGGTCGTCAAATATATACCAGTGCGTGGCCGTTTTTACCAGGAAGCGGCGGTAGCCGAGTGGATAGCCCCTTAATCGCTCGATCGAGTCCCGTTCGTCAGTTTTTTTTATTTGTAACACAGTCATTTTCTTTACTATTTATATTACAATTGATATAATGGGAAAAATACGTGTAATCGGATGAACGTTTATTACATTTACAATGTTATTTGACGCTCTACAAATTTTTATTATCACAAATAATATAATATTCATAACTATCGACTAATAAACAACCAAACGCGTAAACTGATACTGAAAATGTATGCTTTTCCGTGTCTTCAAAATTGTTCGTATTTTATCGAAAAAGAACGAGAAATTGCTTCTCGTGAAGACGCTGTTAAAATACACTCGGTACTGCATGACCAGCGCCGATATTTGAGGAAATGCTGCGTTATGCATGGTTTACTTCCAAATTATCGGGTGAAAAAGAGGTTTTTGAAAATATTAACGAGGTTGGTTTTTCCACGGAAAACCTCAAAAGACCTTGCGTATGCGGAAGCAGCATTTATTCAATGCAGCTGGTGCCGTTTAACTTTATGTTTTCCATGTTTTTGCGAAAAATACCATCCTGCCATTGTACTCGTAATGTCGAAAGGGACGATTAATTGTACATCTTTCGAAAGCCGTCTGTGCCGCTCAAAACTTGGAGGTAACAAGTAGTTTCGGGCTCCTTCCAGATATGGGGATTTCTCAAATCACGGACAAGTATACATTTTCAGTATCACTTTATGCCTTTCGTCTTTTACTAGTCGATAGTTATGAATGTATATTATTTGTGATAATAAAAATTTGTAGACTGCCAAATAACATTGTAAATTTAATAAAAGTTCATCCGATTACACGTATTTTCCCCATTATATCAATTGTAATATAAATAGTAAAGAAAATGACTGTGTTAGAAATGAAAAAAACTGACGAACGGGACTCGATCCAGCAATTAAGGAGCTACTCACTCGGCTACCGCCGCTTCCTGGTAAAAACGGCCACGCTCAGGAATATATTTGACGACCGAAATTATCTTGCGATTTTCTCAATAACGCTTGAGAAGTACACGCTACTGCTTTCATATTTTGTTGTCCTAATGGAGTACTACGAGTGTACGAAGTTTGAAGTATATCCGCGTTCCAAACGTCGTAGCCTCCCCGTCTTAGAGTATCCTTGCCTTTTCCATTTCCTTGTTACTTAAAAGAGACATCACGCTTCAGAGAAAAATCTCGATTAGGTGGAGGATGACAGGTTTCCAAGTTACAGTACACGTCCCCCTATACTTGTTTGGCGAGTCAGTTAAGTGATCAGAGACCAGGGTATACGCACAGTAATTTGATTGTTAGCTATGCACCGTGTTGCGATGAACCCTCAAGCGTGTAACTGCCTTACTTTACTTGCAAAAGATCTAGAGAAACGAGTGCAGACGAAAATGAGATATTAAGAACCGCGCGATTCCGCGAAGTGAGTAAGACAGCAAACTCGAATTTGGGAAGACTGATGTCAGATCCCCAGTCTGCCATCCTGGCGTTTCTGTATCTACCAAAGCTAGTGTCAGAATGCTTTTTGTAACGACTACCAGGGTTAAATGCGTTTTCATTTTTTGGCCATCAGAAAAAAGCGCTCGTACCTTCAGCGATATGGTCTGATTCAGTGGTCGTCAAACTGCGGACCGCGTGCAGCACGCGGCCCGAATAGAGTATTTGAGCGGCCCGCAGTTCTCAGCCGAATTTTATAATAATGTGCATCTAGCTACTAACAGGCGAATCCAGAAACGTCAACTAACGTTAAGAGCTTTTTAATGTGTACTTTTCCTGCTCAATAATAAACTGAAGTATTTACAGAGATGATTATATCTTAAGATGTGCTCAATTTTAATTGATTTTGATACTTTCGGTCGTGAGCTAACAAAGTTGGTCACTTACCCATGAAGCAGGGGGGAAATAGTGCGGACACTGCGGGGTTGGAGGATGTGAGAAGGGAAATGTTTTCTTGTTTTCGGCCAATACTGACAACCTGCGGGCGTGCGCGCCTCTTACCTATCACATCCTACCGTATAAACTTTCACACAGAAGTATCATGGAGTGGTGAATGCGCATTATAGTCTCTATAGTAAATAAAAAGTGTTGTGGAACAATAAAATGAGTAAAAGAAAGATGACATTATGAACATTAAGTAAGCATTTGCGATCGTGTTTCATATTTCATAAAGCATTTGAAAAAAGTATAATTGCTATTATTAATCAATTAATCATCTGCTCACTCAGGCAACATAAAACGTCGTCAGGCAGATTGCAGTGTCACAACTTTGGGGTCGGTGAGGACCACAGCAATCTGAAACGGAGAGCAAAATGGGTCAAACGGCTCTGAGTACTATGGGACTTAACTTCTAAAGTCATCAGTCCCCTAGAACTTAGAACTACTTAAACCTAACTAACCTAAGGACATCACACACATCCATGCCCTAGGCAGGATTCGAACCTGCATTTTCCTTTGGGAATAACGTGATTTGCTTCATAGATCAGCTCCTCTGGTTCTGTCTGTGTAAAATAATCATACTGATTCTTTATTCTACAAGATGTTCGATTTCTTCCATCGTCAGTAGTGAATTTGAGGCGCTGTAACTCTTTCACTGGGTTGTCTACTGCGGTACGAGAAGTCGACATTAATACGCGATGAGTGTAAGTCTGTTGCGGTGTAACTGCTTTTTCATTTAGATACAAAGTGAGCTGACGTTACAATGTTCACTATCTATTGGAAGATGGTTCGTCGAAGTCACTAATGATTGACCTCTAATTCACTATGAGAAGGATAAGGGAAGGAGTCGGGTGTGGCTTGTAGAAAACGTTATCCTGAAGTCTGATTGAGATGAGTTAGAGAAACTACAAAATACAAATCAGAACAGACCGGCGTCAAGTATGCGTTACAAAGATCGAAGTGGTTTACGTTCACCACAGTTAGGTATCATTTGCTATGCTTCTTCCGAGTTTAAGAGAGCTCACTCTTTCTAAAACAATCTAAGATACTCTTTTTTTAAAAACAACATCACTCACTCTAAAACAAATACTCTTTTTGCTTAGTTTCTGTTCATTTGATCGGACGTGCTTCCTGTCGCAACAACGTAGCCTCATCCCATACTCAGAAGTGAGTTCACTTAGGGATAGTCTAATAACGAAATGATTATCCGTATGCCCCTCTTCCAGACACTCAAATTGCAACTGTCCTAGAAATGTATCTTGTCAACCGGATTTCGTCATACACGCGATTTTTTTTGGCGTTAACGTTGGGTGAGAACTAAGTACTGAAATACTGTTAGTATCAGATGATATATCCGATATTTTGAGCTTGGACACAGCGCAAAGTAAAGGTCAGAAATAACCATACATACGCAAGTCAGCTCAGAGATGTGTTTTAGTAGAATGTTTCATTTAACTGTCTTCAACAACGAGTGGTTAGCTGGGGACGTCTGTGTAATTATGCAAAGCATGCGTATTTCTGTGTGTCCTTCCTAAATGCGAATTCGTCATATTGTATAATCTGGCCGACCCACTCCCAGTTGCAGGTTGCCTTCCAACGGCAATATAAATTTGATATTCAGTATTTCAGTACCGAATTTAAAAATGTGAAATGTTTCCTGAAACTGCTTATTAAGAGCTATAGTCTTACGTTTAAGGTTTGACACAGCAAGTCAAGTATTGAAGTTATTACCCCTTGAAATAGCCCCGAGTGAGATGGCGCAGTGGTTAGCACACTGGACTCGCATTCGGGAGGACGACAGTTCAAACCCACGTCCAACCATGCTGATTTAGGTTTCCCGTGATTTCTCTAAATCGCTGCAGGCTTACCCGGGATGGTTGCTTTCAAAGGGCACGGCCGATTTCCTTCCCCATCCTTGGCACAATCCGGGTTTCTGCACCGTCTGTAATGACCTCGATGTCATCCTTAGGATTTCTTCCTTCCTTGAAGCAGTGTAACTCACGGTGAGCAAATTATCAAGCCTGTATTCTTCCAGTATTTGAGAATGAGAGTACGTAAGCAACTTCCAAACTGCAACTAGGGCTGCGGGAAAAATCGAAGGCCAATAAAAACCACCATCTTTTGAATACTGCTTTTGAACGATTAACGCTTTGCATGTTTGACGACGCATATTTAAGACGGAAACTCATTTGTGAGCTTTTTTGTACATGGGAGAGTTCACTTGTTTATACAGTCAGGTGTGGTTGGTTGGGTGTGTAGTTATCGGTGATCTGATATTCTGTTAACATTGTAGCATGTACTTAAAATGGGATATGTTTTGATTCGAATAATACCACTACTGTTTTGCATGATCATTGCATCAAAATTAAAAACCAAAAAAATGCTCTCAGTATGTGTACTAGCTTAGTAGTAGTTCAGACTATTTTGTCCTCGGAGGAGAGGAAGCGATATACCGTTACGTATAAGCAAAGCTATGGTCGCTTAGCTGAAATGTAAATGGTACCATATATGTCTGTGAACAGTGCCAGCTTGGGCGGCAGCGCAGCGTTCGTCTGTCCGAGTGGGGAATACCGCGTGGAAGCCTGACTGAGAATGATAGCGACACAAGTGCCTGGCGATCTGAACGGCGCAACGCCGCAGCTCCCCCATCAGAAACAACTACTGAATGGTCTCCACGCAAGCAGTGGTAAGCACGCTTTCTGTTACTTCCGATGAGGCAAATAGCTGTGTTGGTGAGACGATAGCTTCCGCGGTGTCAATTAGCGATCCCTATCCGACCTTTCCTTTTTAAATATTTCCTCTTTGCGTCCAGTCACCTAAAGAAGTTGGTCTTCGATAGTAGCCTGAAATTCCAGCGGCAAAAAATATAGTTTTTACATATTTTGATTGTTAGTGACTAATCTGAGAGGCGTATCTTTCTATTACGCGGACAGGAAATATCACGGTGATTCTCAACGCAAAGCTACGAACAAGTGTTGCCGTGAAGGTGTGCCGTATCAGCAGGTCGGTGTGCGCTGCTGCCGGTAAACAGTGAGTGAACAGGTCCCAGTGTGCCGTGGGAAGTGTGTCACGGACGCGACCAGATCCGCGTGGCGCTGCTGGAGCGCGTCGTCTGCCCTACTAGTAGTTCCACCACACAGGCCTGTGACGTTCACAATTATAGAAATCTCTCGCATCAGTAGGGTAGCTTGACACGACAAGACGATTTTAAGATTTATCTTTTCTTTTTACAGACGTAAGTCGTCTGTGTTGAGAATTGGTAACACTAAGTGCCTATTCTTTCACATGCGTCTGAGTGGTCTAGCTGCATGCTTTGATGCCGCGCGGAGTGGCCGCGAGGTTTGAGGCGCCATATCACTGATTGCGTCGCCCCTCCAGCCGGAGTTTCGAGTCCTGTCTCGGGCATGGCTGTGTGTGTTGTTCTTAGCATGAGTTAGTTTAAGTAGTGTGTAAGTCTAGGGACCGATGACCTCAGTAGTATGGTCCCTTAGGAATTCACACACATTTTTGCATGCTTAGATAGTCTCTCAAAGTTCCCACTATCAAAAATGTCCAAATGTGTGCGAAATCTTTTGGGACTTAACTGATCAGGTCATCAGTCCCTAAGCTTACACACCACTTAACCTAAATTATCCTAAGGACAAACACACACACCCATGCCCGAGGGAGGACTCGAATCTCCGCCGCGACCAGCCGCACACTCTATGACTGCAACGCCCCGGACCGCTCGGCTAATCTCGCGCGACTTCCCTCTATTGATCCCGTCTTGATTCTTCCGCCGAAAGTCAGGAACTACGTATTCAGAAAGCCAGTTGAATAAATAAATAAATCAGCGCCACCCACCTTAATTACAGAAAAATTATTAATTGCACTAAAATTATGTGAATCGATAAATGGGCATGAAATCAGTGAAGTCGTAACGACATCAGTGGAAACCGTCAAGATATAGTAAAACGTAAATATAATAAATATTAAAAATAAAAGTGCGACTATAGACTAAAGCAAATTATGTATTTTTTGTAATTGTGTTGGCCACTGTTCCAACTGACAGTATGCCAGGAATATGAATAAATATGTATTCGTAATAGAAAATTTGAGCTACAGCAGGACTCGAAAGCAGATTTCCTGTCATAAGCGTTCATTACATTACTGCATTACGTAGCAGGTTCAGCACAACTGAACGATTTGCACTGATATCATTTCATATCGGTGCACCTTCACTGATTTCATCCACATCGACTAGTTCGTTTCATTTTAGTTCATTTAATTCATTTCATGCACCAAAAAAAAAAAAAAAATGGTTCAAAGAGTACTATGGGACTTAACTTCTGAGGTCGTAAGTCCCCTAGAACTTAGAACTATTTAAACCTAACTAACCTAAGAACATCACACACATCCATGCCCGAGGCAGGATTCGAACCTGCGACCGTAGCGGTCGCGTGGTTCCAGACTGTAGCGCCTAGAACCGATCGGTCACCGCGGCCGGCTTTCATGCACACCGCCTGTGATGAGGTACGCCACGTTCCTCAACCGATTATCTATTCCTCCAGTCGTACTGTTTTCACGCGCACCGTGTGAGAAGCTCTTGGTAGTAGTGTTCTGCAATCGTAGATTGAAATATCAGCGAGAATGAAAGTCTGAGTCAGTCGCGTAGGTGTACACAGATTTTACGGGGACTGCTCATGACAATTAAGAAAATGAATTCAAATCCCCGTGTGGCTCAAATTTTCGACTCGTCACTACGCAGTCACGCAAATACCAGTTACTATCGCTTTCACTTCTGATGATATGTTTTGTGTGTGAAAATTCCTCATAGTTCTGGGCGCGATTATTCACACTTCGTAGGAAGGAAAGAGATAGAAAACCAACCTCGATAATGCGAGTTGGTTTTAGAAATGGGCAGACATATGTGTCTATGAACCCATGTATAACAAGACTGATTACTGGCCGGCCGATGTGGCCGAGCGGTTCTAGGCGCTTCAGTCCGGAACCGCGCGACTGCTACGATCGCAGGTTCGCATCCTGCCTCGGGCATGGATGTGTGTGATGTCCTTAGGTTAGTTAGGTTTAAGTATTTCTAAGTTCCAGGGGACTGATGACATCAGATGATAAGTCCTATAGTGCTCAGAGCCGTTTGAACCATTTTAACTGGTTACTGATAACAGTTCATGGGTGATTTGTGCAGAAATTCAATTATAAAATAAATAAATACATCTTCATTTGATAAATTCGTAAAACTTCCTCTGTGAGATACGTATCTTTATTAATTCATGCTAAACATATTTGTAAGAAGGATTAAAAAGGATATAATCTTTAAAAATCCTTCTTATAATGGTTCAGAATTCGTCAATTTTCTACCAAGTACGTCTGACTACGCCACAAATTTCAGTTCTGAAAATTTAATAAATGTTAAATGTGCGTTGTCCCAGTTAAATCACTGAAGTTTCTAATAAATATACAAGAATGAAAAAGAAATATCCATTTTTTATGCTGTCATTCATGATTTAGGACCTACATATATTCTAATATTTCGTGCTTCTAATATTACCTGGAATAATCCAGAATTGTAAACAACCACCGTTCCGATACCAAAGAGAACACGCGGGCTAGATTTGACTTTTTTTTTTTTTTAACTTCTTGTATGACAGTAGCTTGGTGGAAACTTCATTGACCACAGATTTAATTGCGACTGCTGTCACACGTCTAAACAAGACAGCATTCTTTGCGATAGATAAGACCAGTGTTACCTTACTTAAGCTTTCCTGTTTGTCTTTTCATTCGGTTAGAGTGTTCAAGTGTCCTTTAACATGCTCTTGTCCATAAACTGAGGATTATCGCCATAAGTCTAGGAAGGTAGAAGCTCGTAACATTACGAACGCCGCTGTTTCGCGCTGCTCTGTTTCCTTTCACGCAAAAGGACGCGTTGAACCACCTAGTCCAGCTAGCCGTAGTGTCCTTGATAGAGCAAACTAATGAAACAATAAGTTTGTCGGTGACGAAACGACGGCCTTGAATTTAATAGGCGTGTACGCACGCAAGGCTACGACTCCCTGCGTGGAACCGCTACTCGACAGCTGCTTTTGTGCGTGTCACGACCCGCACGCACTGCGTGCGGGGTCGCACGCGGCAAGCGTTGCGTAAGTCTTACACGTGTCTCCCTGCGGGGGAGGAGCTTCCTGACTCAACGCGTGCCGTGTCGGAGCTGATTACCTCCAGCGATGACGCGGGATGCCTTCCAGGATCGGCTGACAGCTGCTAACGCAAGAGCTTCGCATGGGTGATGCCATGCCAGTCGACTGCGGCTATGGGTGTTTACGAAATGAGTGAAAAAAAGTACGATGCGGTAAAACTACAACTGTGATTGTAGTATCTAACATTCGTTCAAGCTACTGATGCAAGTTTGTGAAAACTCGGCAATGGGAAATAGCAATGTTTAGAATAGACTTCACAAGAAAACCGCGTTTCGGGCAGCTACCATTCTACGTAACCAAGAATCTATCGATCAGTTTGTTACTGATGATCAATTATGTCCATCGTATATTTGTGTAAGACGTTATTGGCGTCATGATGTTTAAATCAACGTCCAAAATACAGGATACTGGCGGCTTACACAAAAAAACTTGCCTATCGTCGCTCGGGCAAGGTCATTGCATAAGCCATAAACCAGTTTCTCAGTTATGAGACCTTCTTCTTCTTCTTCTTCTTCTTCTTCCACGTGCGCTGAACTTTTTACGTTTAAGTGTGGTCTCTAACTTTCAAGGCGCTGCATCACATTGTCGCTACAGTCAATAGACCTTTTCTTGATGGCGATTATAGTTTCTCAGCAATTTCCAGTTCTCCTCTCCCCGCTAAATAGGTAAGGTGAACTTCGCCGGCCGCGGTGGTCTAGCGGTTCTAGGCGCTCAGTCCGGAACCGCGCGACTGCTACGGTCGCAGGTTCGAATCCTGCCTCGGGCATGGATGTGTGTGATGTCCTTAGGTTAGTTAGGCTTAATTAGTTCTAAGTTCTAGGGGACTGATGACCACAGATGTTAAGTCCCATAGTCCTCAGAGCCATTTGGACATTTTTTCGGTGAACTTCGTTGTAAATCAGGGAAAACGTAAGCGCACTGTAATTTGGATTTAAGTACTTTGGTGTTGTTTAAGGCCTCTTGGGATATCTAGGTTCTTAGAGTTTTCTGTCATGTTTGGTACCTTATTATCACATCATAGACAATGTGAGGTGCTGTACAAACGAGCATATGTACACCTGCCCTTGGAAATGCACGAACTGTTGACATTTGCCAGCAGTACCAAATAAAGCTTTTTTTAAAAAACATAAACTGACTGCCTCAATGTAAAAAGGGTTACTTTTAAATGATTTATACTGGATGTGTACGATGATAAGAACACTTGTCAGGCATTTGTCAAAATTCTTAATACAATTTAATAGTGGAGGAGGAGGAGATTAGTGTTTAACGTCCCGTCGACAACGAGGTCATTAGAGACGGAGCGCAAGCACGGGTGAGGGAAGGATGGGGAAGGAAATCGGCCGTGCCCTTTCAAAGGAACCATCCCGGCATTTGCCTGAAGCGATTTAGGGAAATCACGGAAAACCTAAATCAGGATGGCCGGAGACGGGATTGAACCGTCGTCCTCCCGAATGCGAGTCCAATGTGCTAACCACTGCGCCACCTCGCTCGGTGATTTAATAGTGGTAGACTGCAAATGACAAATGAATCATATACAACAATGCCTAAGGTCGACGTCTAATCAATTCGTTTCCTCCCTCTACCAGGTTGCATATCAAAAGAACCCGTATTTTCGAATTTCCGAATCATTTTCTCCAGAGCCACGGCAGTCATCGGATCGAAGTCTTTTTCCAAACCTTTCAGTGTCGGGAACTTCTGCAGAGCGACATGTGCGCAGTCATCATTCTTGTAATACAGCTCCACAACCAGAGCGCGATCCTGCATTGAGACAGCCACGGCGAACGTCGCAGACGTGAAAGGAGGAAAAGCCGTGCACCCGGCGTGTTTATTCCAACTTCAGTGGGTCTTGCGCATGACAGGTGTTCACCACTCGTCAGTCCGCACAGGTAGCTGAGTGGTCAGCGTGACAGACTGTCAATCCTAAGGGCCCGGGTTCGATTCCCGGCTGGGTCGGAAATTTTCTCCGCTCAGGGACTGGGTGTTGTGTTGTCCTCATCATCATCATTTCATCCCCATCGACGCGCGGGTCGCCGAAGTGGCGTCAAATCGAAAGACCTGCACCAGGCGAACGGTCTACCCGACGGGAGCCCCTAGCCACACGACATTTCCATTATACCACTCGTCAGAATGACGTCAAATTGCAGCGGAATATTATCGGAGAAGAGGGAAAAACGTATGGCGGAAGAAAAATAGTTACACAATGTAGCAATAGATGGCTCTTTAACCAGCATAATTTAACAGTGATCGACTACAAATGACAAATGAATGATACAACAATGCCTAAGTTGTATATTTGATGTTAATTAAACTGTACTACTAAGTGTGCATGGGTGTACAGGTGTAATTCTGTTAGTTGCGTAAGCCCATCCACCACGGCAAGGTCATATCACATCGGATGGGAAAAGTCGGTTTTCAATTGTCCTGAGGCCAAAAACCGCATAAAAAGCATCACTCACATCAGTTTTTAATTGTCTTGAAGCCAAAAACCGTATAAAAAGCATCAGTCACATCGATGTTTAATTGTCCTGAGACCAAAAACCGCACACTGTGTTTTTTTCTTCTGCAATCCATTTTCCCCCTTCTTCGATTATATTCCGTTGCTATTTGAAGTCGTTCTGACCAGTGGTGTTATTTATGTAGCGTTTTGAAAGTTCAACTTAAATTATAACCTCTCTGTATATTCGATGTGAACACATTTCTGTTCTTCAGAAACTCCTTCTTGCCACTGCCAGTCTACATTTTATATCTTCTCTACTTCGACCATCATCAGTTATTTTGGTGCCCAAATAGCAAAACCCATCTCTTACTTTATTGTTGATGTTCGTCTTACATCCTCCTTTCAAGACAGTGTTCATTACGTTCAACTGCTCTCCCAAGCCCTTTGTTGTCTCTAACAGAATTGCAATGTCATAGACAAACCTCAAAAGTTTCATTCCTTCTCCTTGGACTTTAATTCCTACTTCAAATTTTTCTTGTGTTTCCTGTACTGCTTGCTCAGTATACAGATTGAATAACATCGGGGATATGCTACAAACTTGTCACACTCTCTTCTCAGCCACTGCTTCCGTACCATGCCCCTCGGCTCTTATAAATGCCATCTGATTTCTGTACAATTTGTAAATAGACTTACACTTTCTGTATTTTACTCCTGCCACCTTTAGAATTTGAAGTATAGTGCAGTCACCACTGTCAAAAGCTTAAGTCCACAAATGCTATTAACGTAGGTTTGCTTTCCTTTAACCTACCTTTAATGAGAAGTCGCAGTGTCTGAACTGCCTCGCATGTTTATAACCTACATTTCTCCAGAATTCAAACTTATATTCCCTGATGTCGGCTTCTGCCCTTTTTCCATTCTTTTGTAGAGAATTCGTGTTATTATTTTGCAGCAGTCACTTAAAAAGTAATAGTCAGCAACTGCTTTCTTTGGAATTGGAGTTATTATATTCGTCTTGAAGTCTGAGGGTATTTCACCTGTCTCACACATCTTGCTCCCCAGATGGAAGAGTTTTTGTCATGCCGGCCGAAGTGGCCGTGCGGTTAAAGGCGCTGCAGTCTGGAACCGCAAGACCGCTACGGTCGCAGGTTCGAATCCTGCCTCGGGCATGGATGTTTGGGATGTCCTTAGGTTAGTTAGGTTTAACTAGTTCTAAGTTCTAGGGGACTAATGACCTCAGCAGTTGAGTCCCATAGTGCTCAGAGCCATTTGAACCATTTTAGTTTTTGTCATGATTGGCTCTCCCAAGGCCATCAGTAGATATAATGGAATGTTGACTACTCCCAGGGCCTTGTTTGACTTAGGTCTTTCAGTGCTCTGTCAAATTCTTCACACAGTATCAAATCTTCCATCTCGCTTTCATCTCCGTCCTCTTCCAGTTCCTATAATATTGCCCTCATGTACATCTCCTTTATACAGAATCTCTATACAGTTCTTCCACCTTTCTGCTTTCCCTTCTTTGCTTAGGACTGGTTTTCCATCTGAGTTATTGATATACATGCAGGTGGTTCTCTTTTCTCCAAAGGTCTCTTTTAATTTTCGTGTAGGCGGTATATATCTTTCCCCTAATGCTATCTACTTCTAAATCCTTACATTTGTCCTCTAGCCATTCCTGCTTGGCCATTTTGTACTTCCAGTCAGTCTTATTTTTAGACGTTTGTATTTCCTTCCGTCTGTTTCATTTACTGATTTTTTGTATTTTCTCCTTTCATCAGTTAAATTTAATACATTTTGCGTTACCCACGGATTTTTACTAGCCTTTGTCTTCTTACCAACTTGATTCTCTGCTGCCTTCACAATTTCCTCCCTCAAATCTACCCATGCTTCTTCTGCGTATTCCTTCTCCTGTTATAGTCAATCATTACCTAATGCTCCCTGTAAAACTCTCAACATTCTGTGGTTCGTTCTGTTTATCTAGGCCCCATCTCCTACCATTTTGCAGTTTCTTCAGTTTTAATCTTCAGTTCATAGCAATAAATTGCGGTCAGAGTCCACATCGGCCCCTGAAAGTATCTTACAATTTAAAATCTGGTTCCGAAATCTATGTCTTACCATATACAATCAATCTGAAATCTTCCGGTATCTCCAGGTCTCTTCCACGTGTACAACCTTCTTCCATGATTCTTAAACCAGATGCTAGCTGGGATTAAATTATGCCCTGTGCAAAATTTTACCAGGCGGCTTCCTCTTTCTTTTCTTTCTCGCGGTCCACATTCACCTACTATTTATCCTACTCTTCCTCATCCCACTATCGAATACCAGTCCCCCATGACTATTAGATTTTCGTCTCCCTTGACTATCTGAATAATCCATTTTATCTCATCCCACATTTCTTTAATCTCTTCATCATCTGCTGAACTAGTTGACATATAAACTTGTATTATTGTGGTGGGTGTGGTCATCGTGTCTGTCTTGGCTACAGTAATGCGTTCACTGTGCTGTTCATAGTAGCTTATCCACGTTCCTATTTATTCAACATTAAATCTACTCCTGCATTGCCCCTATTTGATTTTGTTTTTATAACCCTTTATTCACCTGACCAGAAGCCCTGTTCCTCCTGCCACCTAACTTCAGTATCTCCCAAAAAAATTTCTAATCAGCCTGTCCGATTAAGGGATTTAACATTCCACGCTCCGTCCCATAGAACGCCAGTTTTGTTTCTCCTGGTAACGACATCTTCCTGAGTACAGAATGTCAACTATACAAATTGTTATTTTATTCGACTACCAGTATCGGTGATGTATTTCGCCATCTTCATGCCCCCTAACCGGCGTGTAGGAGGATTTCCACCTTTGGTCTAGACAAAATAGGAGCAAACATTCAGACTTTTGAGACAGCCATCACTTCAGACATCAAATGCCGGCAGTTGGTCAAAGGTGGGAAGCCTACACGCTGGTCTGGAGGCCTGAAGATGACACAATATATCGCCGAAACTGTAAGCCCAATGAAATAACAATTTAGATGGTTGATAGGCGTTTGACTTGACTTTCTGTACTGAACAGTCGAGATCCCGGAACCGTCTGTGAAACGATGGACATACAGAGAGCTCTTCCTGAGTAGACACTGTCCGGAGATTCGAATGGGGGACTATTTTACCTCCGGAATATTTTACCTAAGAGGATACCATCATAAACGATGTGAATTCAAAATTGCTACTGCGAACGCTTTAGGCTTCACGGCGCTGAAAAGCTGTAGCTTCCATGGATTACGGGATGACATTCATTCTCAGGAGATTCACATCGTCTGCGATCTGCGGATTACAGACCGGCAATTCGAGCTGCTGAACCTATTGAAAGTGCTGTTGTCGACGGCTATAAACTGCAGGGTCCCCTTGTGTTCGTCCTCCGGCAGCGCAGAACGGTTCTCGTGAATGTGAAGGTCCAGATCAACGATTTTGTTTTGTGTCGAAGACGACTAACGAAATGTTTTTGACGGACTTGGCGTCGCTGAGATGCTTCCGCCTCTTTAGCTATCACTAGAAGGCCTTGACAGGCAGTTCAAAGACGTGACGTCTGGTGGAATAAGTTGATAGGGTCAATGTGCGGTGACCCACCGCAAAGGCACTCAACCTCTCACCGCGGCTGCAGTCGCCTTTGCAGCAACCACTTGCATTTCGCAGCTTTCATAATTTCACATCCCATCATGATGAAACTTTTTAATAATGAACAATGCCTCGTATACACATGAACTATGCCCTTCGTCTTTTTGCAACGGGTTCCTGACGTCATACGTAGACATAGTATATCTATGAACCCTAGCGTCAACTATTCAAAGCTGTCCACGGAAATTTGCGAGTTCTTTTGCATAAGGACCTCGTGATTCACGTTTACTAGATGCAAACCAAGCCCATTTCGTCTGGTATTTTACCGAAACTGCTCTTGTGTCCATGTGCACAAAATGCTTGTCATGCTTACAAAAAAAAAAAAAAAAAAAAAAATTTACTCACAGGAGGCTGTTGAAAACTGTTTCCTTTTAGCAGACATCTTGAAGTACAGTTTGAGGATCCCTGGATTGATCGTAGAGGCATTTTTTTCTAATCTCTGAACAGTACAGTCATCCGGTGTGACACCTGAACGATTTCTTCTTCTGGGACCAGTAAAAATACTAGTTTACGCGACTGCAGTCGACACTCGCGTGGGCGTTGTTACTATGACTGTCGCAGCTGCCGAAGTTGGCCGTCTTCCCCTTGAGACCACGGAGCGTGTGTAAAATTGATGATACATCACATTTTAGTCGTGATCATAGTGGTTGACACTTTCAGTAGTTGCTTTACAATTCTTTGCGGCAACATAGCATATATTGCATGTAGTCGCATTAAGTCGGGTGATGCTGAGGGAATTAGATAAGGAAATGAGACACTTAAAGTAGTAAAGGAGTTTTGCTATTTGGGGAGCAAAATAACTGATGATGGTCGAAGTAGAGAGGATATAAAATGTAGACTGGCAATGGCAAGGAAAGCGTTTCTGAAGAAGAGAAATTTGTTAACATCGAGTATAGATTTAAATGTCATGAAGTCGTTACTGAAAGTATTTGTATAGAGTGTAGCCATGTATGGAAGTGAAACGTGGACGATAAATAGTTTAGACAATAAGAGAATAGAAGCTTTCGAAATGTGGTGCTACAGAAGAATGCTGAAGATTAGATGGGTAGATCACATAACTAATGAGGAGGTATTGAATAGAATTGGGGAGAAGAGGAGCTTGTGGCACAACTTGACTAGAAGAAGGGATCGGTTGGTAGGACATGTTCTGAGACATCAAGGGATCACCAATTTAGTATTGGAGGGCAGCGTGGAGGGTAAAAATCGTAGAGGGAGACCAAGAGATGAATACACGAAGCAAATTCAGAAGGATGTAGGCTGCAGTAGGTACTGGGAGATGAAGAAGCTTGCACAGGATAGAGTAGCATGGAAGGCTGCATCAAACCAGTCTCAGGACTGAAGACCACAACAACAACAGCATATATTGAACGGTAGTAAATCAGATTTACGTGTGGTTTGTTTGAGGGCTGTTATAAAGCAATTTCAATTTGAATTACTTAGTTTTTGGTGATCAGTTCCTGTACTCATCTACCGGACAAGTAGATGAACCGATTTGATTTTAATATTTTAATCGATAATCACTGCCAGAAGGGTATTAAATTTCTAACCATCGCTTGGCGATATACAACTTAAGGCCGAAGGCAAAAAAAATGGCCCTATTGTTGAAGGCGAGCCACAAAGTATTGATCGTGTGGGGTCGTATATTGCCATGGATATCCCTCTTACTTCAGTCAAACGATGCAAGATAGTCTCCGTTCCTGGAGTGAGGGGAAAGAAAATAGGGCAGAGAGGAAGCTAAATGCGTGATCGAAGGCGAGTTTGGTGCATCATTCTGCCAGTTTCAGGGTAGACGAAGGACATGGCCGAGATCGTTCTGGACTCGCATTTGATCTTCGCCTGTATATCAATGTCGACAAGAATGTGAACCTGATTCTCGGTGATTTCGAGTGAAGAATTATTCTCGATCTTGTCTTTGTAACGGAAAAAAGATGTAAAATTTGCAGCTATCATGTAAACTACCTGGAGATGGAAAACTGTGAAGAAACGGTAAGACCCATACAGAGTAGGTCGCGTTTAAGTAAAAACGAATATGATACGTGAATGTCAAAAGTTAATTGCCCAATCTGTCAGCCACCAACACTGTTTTCGTTTGGTACGTCGATAAGGATTTTCAAAAGAGTTAACTTTATCCAAGAAATGTCGTAGAAGTGGTACGGCTCACTTTTCCCCCCTCGGTGCTATGTATACATTGTCCAAGTTAATATATACATTGTCCAAGTTTTATTCTGGCTTATCGACGTCAGTGAAGGTAACTACGACTGTAAATAATAGGTGTGTATTCGACCAGTCAGTTATAATTTGACAATGTTAAGTATTTTTTTTTTCTATGGACAGCAAAGACCCTACAGTCAACAGTAGTTACAAAAGTACCATGTTAACATAATTGTAGTTTCCACATTAGAACAATAAACAGGTCGATATACAAACACAAGCCGAAGTTCTAAAAGACGAACACCATACAGCCAGCAGCAGTTACAACAGTGTTAAGTTAACATCAGTACAATTTTTGCAATAGAACAATAATAAGAGTGCGAAGTACAACGATAAGTTCGTTATGCAAATTAATAACACGAAATTACGACCAAGGGCTCGAATCGAACTGGTGCGAGAGGACAATGACATTCACTGCGACTTATAATTGAAGGCTGCACAATGACGTCGTTTACAAAAGTACGTTCATAATGCAAAGTAGAAACACAAACAGACGTCCCGGATTTCGAACGGGTCTGATTCAACGAGAGGACAAAGTCCACACAACTTGTAGGTCAGAGTTGGATACTGGCTTCTTTTAAATAGTTCTTGAGCTAATAATACCTATAAATGTCGAATCAGCGAAGTAAAGCAGATACCCGTGTAGGGAGGGGGTAGCTCCTCGCAAACAACTTTTTTATAAGGCCGCCTGTGCGGCCGAGTACTTGGTACACGGCAGTATAACGTGGTTCAGATCTGCCACAGCCGTCGCATCCTGATCAGAGCGTCCAGAAATGATTTTCAGTCGGTACAGATGGGGGGAGGGGGAGGGGTAACACCCGTGTCCCAGTCTCACGGCGATGGAGGAGGTAACATGACGTCTATTAAGCTTCACCAAGATGAACCATGGCTGAGAAGAGACGTTCGGTTGTATAATCGCCAGGATGTCGCTCATGTAGTCCTGGGATACGTGCCATTCTCGGTTCCAGTCGTGAGAGGCAACTTGCTTGACTGTCGAGGCGGTATCCATAAAAGGAATCGGTGTTGGACACAACTGTCCTTCCGTAATGCTCCTCTTAGCGGGGCGATCAACAGTTTCATTATAGAGAATGCCTTGATGCTCTTTTATCCAAAGTAAGCGGACGTCAATACCCAATGTCCGCGAGTGTGTTATGGCCTCCAAGACATATCTGTTGGTCTATTATAAGCCGGATATTGTAGCTTATGTTAACACTTTGTGGGTTCGTGAGGATCAATAATCAATACGAGCCGGAAAGTCTGCGAGCCATAATAAATAGCCTCCCTGATGGCCAGTAACTTCGCCTTGTAGATAGACGATTAAGAGAGTTGAAGAGGCCGTATCCAACTTCCGCCTCAGTTTTAGAGTCCAACATTTGGTAAGAATGAGCTCCAGGTCGATAAATGTTCGTTTCCGTTCTGAAATCGAAAGGCAGGAACGACACCGGGGCTGGGGTGAAGAAAGTACCAAACGGAGAAAGAAACCAAGGGAGTTCCGACTTTTGAAGGACTAGCGGTAAAAAATGTCTCTATTTCTTGCAGCTGCGGATTAGTAAGGGAGTTCGGTTCATCCTTCGTCTGTGAGAAGCCTGTGTAAGCCCGTAAAATTGAACCACCGCCTTGGGGCAGGCGCAGTCAGATATGGAAGAGCGACTAAAGAGAAAATTACTGGACGTCTGCCGACGTATGGTGAGCGGCATTGCAGACGCTTTCATTAACAGTGTGTTGGGGGGCGTAGATTTCATGAGTCCAAGAAAGAGACGAAACATGCTGTAATGGAAACATCGAGTTTAAAAAAATGTCTCTGAGCACTATGGGACTCAACTGCTGAGGTCATTAGTCCCCTAGAACTTAGAACTAGTTAAACCTAACTAACCTAAGGACATCACAAACATCCATGCCCGAGGCAGGATTCGAACCTGCGACCGTAGCGGTCTTGCGGTTCCAGACTGCAGCGCCTTTAACCGCACGGCATCGAGTTTATGTAAGGTCGTTTTCGTCGCGTCGTCATAGACAAGGCTGCCATAATCGAAGACAGATGGGTTCAAGACCCCATACAGAGTTAAGAAGACTGTCGGTTCCCCTCCGCACCGAACTCTATCAAGCATACGCAATATATTCGCAATGTTTCCACCTTGTGTATGAGGTACGTAACATGAAGTGTCCACGCCAGTTGCCAGTCAAAGTAGACGCCAAGTAACTTACCGTGTGACTGAAGACTATAAAGGCCAAGCTGAAGTTCAGATGAGAAGTAATTGCATCGTTCTCTCGTGAATATCACCAATGCAGATTTTTCGGGCGACTAACTGAGTCCATTCTCTAACTCCCAAGTGTCTCATGCGTCATGAAGCCATAACCTTGCGCCCCAAACGCACGGCACCCGTGCTTCTATGCAAACGTAGTCCGTACACTGAAGAACTTCGACGTTGGGGCTAAATGGTGTCTCCAGGTCGGCCACATAAGAGGTATATAGTAGCAATGTGAAGCAGTGGACATGCGTCCGTAGTGTGTCAGCGTTGGTATGTCACAAATCGGCAATGGAGCAGTATCTCTAAATCAACAGTTCAACACATTCTCCAGAATGTTGTGATGCAGATAAAAGTGTGTACGAAGTTTGATCCGCACATCCTGACTGCCATCAAAACTACGAGTGGACGCCTGTCGCTAATTTTTTTATTATTATTATTTCTTTATTTTGATTGCCGATACTTGATTGAAATGCAAAATGCCGACAATCCTTTTCTGGAGAAAATCATCGCGGGTAACAAAGACTTTTTTTTATCAGCATGAATCTATTATAAAACGACAAAGTGCAGAAATTCACATGAAGGGTTAGCGCTTTGACTACCTACCGACATTCAAGCTAAGGTGACACGCGATATAAACAACATCTGAAAGGATGACTTTTCTGACATTTCCACGTGGTTGTATTGAAAGTTCTGCGCGTTGAACCCAAACATTAATAAAACAACAACTTTAACGTTTCTCTATTTATTATTAATCCGTTCTCTAAGCTTTTTGGACTGTTGAGTACGTAAACCGTGACGATCATCGTTTCTAAAGTCAAGGTCGGTTCGACACTAAACCAGAATATTTCAGTGTCTTTTATTTTCGGCAATCGCGCACCAGTCCACAAAGGTAATTGTTTCACTGAAGTTCAGCCTGTCATATAATGCAGGATATATGAAAATGATACGTGCTGCCAGGTACGAAATATTGCTGGCAATACAGCATAAATAGCAAGTAGAACACGATCGTTTCACAAAATCTCCTTCAAGTTGTGCTCCACATCATTTAGAAAAGACGTTGCAATATCACCGCAACAGATACTAAATTTTGTGTTCTTCTGCAGTTAATTTCGAAATTCTTTTTGGTCGACTGGCAGACTAAAATTTTAAAATGGCGTACACTACACGTCTATAACTTCAAAATATGTTAAATATCTACTTCGCGTTGTGACAGTAGGTGGCACTACGCCATTTTAAAATGTGCCAGCTGATGACATTAATGGTAGCATTAATTCCAGAATAATACAAATTTTAGCGCGTTTATGGCAGTTTTACATCAAGATTATAGCTTTATTTTCTTTATGGAAATATCCACACGTGTAGTTTTCAAACGTAAATTAAACCTGCTTACTCGTATTGTTGTAGCATCGAACTGACATGGACTTTTTCGATGCTCTCACCACGCTAAAAACAAGTTACAGTTGTATTTTAGAATATTGGCTAAAATTTAGTTACGTGTCCGAGAACCATCTACAAATTGTCTCCATTTCAACGTCAATGGCTGTCGTCTTCCAAACAATATCATGATGATCCATATTGCTTGTTGTGTCTTTCCTAATCCTAACATTTATTTGCCGTAACAGGTAGCTTCATTTGAAGGATACGGAGTAAACGCCGTTATCATTGGCGCACAAAGTGAAACAACGAAGGTTTCCTCCATGAAAAGTATCGGTTTCCCGAAGGACGCCGTTGTTGTGCACCTGTGTACCCACCGTGCACTCCTGTTTTGGATTTCAACCGCAGGTGTTCCGCTCAGCCGTATGGTTTGCTTAACATCAGCAAACCCAACTCGAGAGTTCTTCAGCTTCTTCTCATCTCCAACGCTCGCCATTTCACAAGAAAAGCCATTAAGACCGCGTGTTTACAGTTGCACATAAAAACAGAAGTTGAAACTTGTCGAAACGTCACCAAAGGGGACTGGTTTATAATTTCGCTAAGACTTTACTTCGGTATTTTGTGCAATTCCAATTTGCGCTGTCCATCACTTATCTACACTTCCTTCATAGCTGAGGTCGTTACACAGAAGTGAAATCGTGGTTTCGTCGTAAGACGAATCCAAATATGCAGAAATAATTTGAGTTACGGGAGTCTTACTAGGAAGACCAGGTGGGTACGAGCAACGTATCTCCCAAGCACCAGATACTGAACCAGTGTTTTGGTTTGAATCGCAGACTTAAAAAATACCGGTGAGAGTGGTGAGATTCAACGTTGCAGAGGCCTCGGTTATAATTACTGCCAAGTCTCTGTTTTAACGCTCACGACTGCGAAGGACGAACATGACGCCCCATTTCTGGATCAACGTTGTCTGAAATGGAATTTTCATATTAAGATATGCCGTTGTCAATATAATTTGCATCAGTTTTGTTATTAAAGACAGTGAGCGAAACATCGTCACGCTACTCCAAACATATATATAGCCTCATAAAGTTATTATCACTTTTCACCTGAATGGAAATCTCATGTTTATCAGCTGTTGAGACATTAGGCATGGAAATTAAGTTTAGTTTAACAAGAAATTACTCTCTGGATGCCCAGGCTACAACTAACACATGTATGAACTTGAAATACTATTAATTATAAGGTCTACCAATTCTCAAACAGAAAGATACCCTTTGCTTTTCCTGTACGATTGCCCAGTTTCTCCGTAATCACATCATTGTTCCAGTCAACTGTATTGATACGATGCAGTTAGTCACTGATGCAATGCTGGTAATTAATTCCATTGTGCGTTGTATCTGGCACGGGACTGTATCAATCATGTTTGTGTGTAGCCGTTACATGTCACATGTGGAGGACCATGTAAGGTTTAATGATGGTTTGGAAGCATTGCATCTAATCCGTCGCTCAAGGAAGAAACTGGGACGGAAAGAAGATTACAGATTAACATCCCGTCGACAACGAGGTCATTAGAGGCGCATCACAAGATTTAACGAGGAAAGGAAATCAATCCTGTCCTTTTCAAAGGTACGAACCCGTTATTTGCCTTACGCAATTTAGGAGAACCACGGGGAACTTAAATCAGTACGGCCGGATGATGATTTAAACCTATGTCATCCCTAACAAACCTAATCTCTCTTTAAATTTGACGATGTTGCTACTTATTGCCAAACTGCAACATGTTTACTGTTTGAGGCTCTTTTACATGTGTTATTATATCGGTTTAGGATGGACCGTTTGCGGAATGTGACGATAAGAGATTGTATGGGAGACCAACAACGCAACGGAAACAACTGAAACATAGCGTCTTCTTTGGTTGGGACTTCCCAAGAGATTATATGACAGGACACGGCTGAAAATAATGTTGAAAGAGAAATTAACCAAAGTGGTCCACTTAGAAACTAGTGTGAAGGCGGCAGTGCGATGAGTGCTGAAGGATTGCTACAGCGTGACTGGGCAGATAAAAATTGACGAACGGCTAGTGAATACTGAACAGCGGAGTAGTTAACACTGACTTAATCTTGATTCCAATCGTTTTAAGGTGAATGGTAAAAACTATGGACATAGTTGGGCCCCATTTGCAGAAATGATCGACCACCGGGCTCCTCAGAATACGCTGTACGCCATCTGATACAGCTAATTGAATATGGCTTTAATGATAAACCTTTAGAAGAAAATGCTTCACTTAGATTTTGAGCTAGCTGTGTCGATGTTTAGGGTTCTAAAAACTAAATGATTGCTGCAATAACAATGTCATTACCGGTAACTGAAATATTAGTAGTTTGGTTACGACCCGCACTGTCTGCAGATCTTCAGATGCTGCTGTAGCAAATTAAAACAAATATTTTATTTCAGAAGTAAATTTCAAATAAATCCTACTGTAACTTCTACAATTATGCTTCCGTTTCTTAATTTCTTCCCCATAGAGTTTTCAGAGTCCTAGTAAATAATTGAAAACCTGAGTGAAACATAATTATTGTATTTATCCTAGTTGCAGTTGCTAACTAAGAGTCTGAAGTGTCTCAACATCAAAGATCATCAGTACCTTCATTTCCTCCGCCCACTCCCCCTATCGGGACGTACCCTGTAAACCCCATCTACCCATCACCGGACTCTGAAGTTAATCTTATGTGCAAGGGTGAGAAAGTGTTCTGAATGTCTGCGTAACGTGTGCCTGGAGCGGGACTTGGTTAGCAACCCGGTATTCACATTATGAAATGTGGGGAAACAGTCTAAAAACCGCATACGGAGTGGCCGGCTCACCAACCCTCGTCGTTAATTTGCGAGGCGGATTCGATCCGGGTCAGCCCCCCCCCCCCCCCAGAGAGCGGGAAGCTGCGCGTTACCACACGCGTCTCTCCGGGCGGGTATGTATTTACTGTTGCTGTTGTCGTTTATCAAGATAACCATTAACGATCGCTCTGTTACCGATTAAATACTAAACTCGATAACGGGAATTGCGGAATATTGTGGAAACATGCCAGGACGGCCTCAATCAATCTAGGCATTTGTTGTGTCTTCGTTCTCATGCAGCGCTTAGTCCAAGTTCCGTAAAGGCCTTCGTTTAGTCACAATCAGACTAACGTGTTATTTGTTGCAAACTGCAACTAAGAAAATTTGTTTGATTCATGTATTTGAATACTCGTTACGTTAGATTTCACAACTTCACCGTAACAGCTTTGAGTTTTGCCCCTGTCTGAATGATGTCTCTGAGCTTTGCTATACAGATCCGGATGGTCTGGTAAGAGCAGGGAGGCGGTAACGCTGTCGAATGCCCAGTGTCGCTACGTCATTCTACTTGGACGGCGTTGTGACTATTGTGAGATTTTTTTCCCATTCTTTCTTTTTTCGGTCACTGGTTGTTTAGAAAGGCGGAAGGAGTCGTCTGAGACCTTGCTGGAGAGCTGTTACGGTTACTAAACTCCTTCACTCACTGAAAGCTCACTAGTGATTGACGGCGACCGTTCATATCCGAGCCGTAAGGACTCTTGAGTATTCTGCGAACTCGTGACTGCTCGCTTAGCATTCGCTGTTGCTCATTAGAACCAGTTCTGTCACGCCTTTCTTGAGCATTATTCCTAATTACGTTAATTACTTAAATTACATCTTGTATCCCCGTTATCTTTCCTGTTTACTGTATAGATCTGGGCAATCTGCATAACTGTTAAATGAGATGATTTTGACACTTCTCGCAATTTGCGGTCGATTCATATCGGCCTACACTCAGCAGAAGGAGCCCGTCTCTTTTCCTTTCTCGTAGGAGTGCCAGTCACGCAGAACTTTCGGCAGCCGCTTTCGAGATGTCGCAACCAGTCGTAAAAAAAACGATAGGCGTGGTTCCTTACCGTGCCGTATGTTGCGGTAGCTCAGCCGGTGAAGAAAGATTCGCTTCAGGTTAGACAGCACCACGGGCCATTCATATCAACCGTTTCTAAGCCACGGCCACGTCAATCGGAATTCCTCTCGTATAATAAATAAAAAAAATCGTTAAGCTTGTCTGAATAGGATGAGCCTAGAGCAGAAATGACAGAAGTGAGGCGGTGCAACAATTACAGGGGCTTTTCTCCATTTTGGTATAGTAATAAATAAAGTAGTGACGCATCGGTTGGGGGACTCTGAAGATCAGTTTCAGCCGCCTAATATGAAAGGCTTTCCTGTCCTTCGCACACAATGGCACCGTTGATTCGCGAAGTGTGAGAGTTGTATGTTATAAGTGTATCTCATAGGTGTAGGTGACTGTAATGGGTGGATGTAGTGTGGTGTCATGTTTGTGTTGGATGATAATGACGGAAGAGAGAGGCTGAAAGCCGTTTCCGCCACACAATCTACTTCTCTCGAATAGCACTATGGGGGCCGCCGGGCTTAACGCCCCACCCGACGGAAGTATCGCCTTCAACAACACTGTCACATACCCTCGCTTCATGAGATACTGAGGAGAGATTTCGAATTTAATCCAGGACATTGGCCCAAAGACTGGTGATGATAAGTGACTCTGCGGCTCCGCACCCCCCCCCCCCCTTTTGCCGTAAAGGCAAAGGCAAAACAGCCAACAGCTCGTGGCGTACCAGGCGGATATCCGTCCAAGTACTGCCCATGCACAGCGCTGCTTAGCTTCGGTGACCTGACAAGAACCACTGTATACAACGAGGCAAGGCCGTTGTCTGCAATTGCGGGCCATATTTCGAACCATTCAGAAGACTATCAGAACTTCTGTCTCAGGTTCGAAATCCGCCAGCGCTTAAATTTTGATTAATAATCAGCATTGGCGGCAGAAGACTTCCGGCAAAAGAAGTCACTCTCATTTTGCCAACGGCCTTGTCAAAGAAGGCGGAGGAGCGCAGAGATTCCTTCGGTTGGGAAACTGTCCCAAAGACGGAAGAATCAGCAATGATAAACGACATGCGGATGCTGAAAGCAGTGGACTGCATTAAAGGCACAAAACGTGTATTCACAGAACATGTGGCCTCTAATTGAAAAACTGTTATGATGATCTCTCCATTGGCAAAAGATTCCGGAAAAGTCCCGCATTCGGATCTCCCGGAAGCGGGAGGTGACCATGAGTAAAAGATTGAATAACCAACCAAAGGATAATGTTCTACGAGTCATTTGGATGAAGTTAAGGGATTCTGCTACCTAGGCAGCAAGATAACCACTCACGGACGGAGCAAGGACGACATCAAAAGCAGACTAACATAGACAAAAGAAGCATTTCTGGCGAAGAGAAGTTAACTAGTATCAAACATAGACCGTAATTTGAAAAAGAAATTTCTGAGAATGTACGGTTGGAACACAGCATTGTATCGTAGTGAAACATGGACTGCGGGAAAACCGGAACAATAAGAAATCGAAGCATTTGAGATGTGGTACTACAGATGAATCTTGAAAATTAGGTGGACTGATAAAGTAAGCAATGAGGAGGTTCTGCGAAGAATCGGAGAGCAAAGGAATATGTGGGAAACACTGACAAGGAGAAGGTACAGGATGATAGGACATCTGTTAAGAATCAGGGAATGATTTCCATGGTACTACAGGGAACAGTAGAGGGGAAAAACTGTAGAGGAAGACAGAGATTGGAATGCATCCAACAAATAATTGAGCTTTTTTCTCGATTGCTCTTGCACTGAGACAGTGCTTGTTCTCCAATGACATCGACGATGACGTGAACACCAAAAGTGTCTGAAAGAATTTACCATTCTGCACTGTAGTATACGTTTGTTCGAAACGTTACAGATTACAGCTACGTGCGAGATCGGTACTAGTTGGGATTAGCTATTCTCTCCACCAAATTCTACGGAGGAAACTAGCAAGTGGAATCTATGGGAGATGCACTGACGTAGAAGAACATTGACTATTATATCACTTTTCGCCGTAAACAGCCTCTGCTAGAATCAGCTGCGGTGGCCAACAAAGAGGCTGTTGTAATGGATGCCCGTAGTTTGTCTTGTTTACTGCAAGAGTGATTAGACGACTACTTGTGCAGCGTTTATGTAGGCAATCTAATACTGGTTGACGACTGGTTGTCAGAAGCCATAAGACCCAAATTCACTGCATCGCTATAGGGCACAGTGATTAGCATGGGCGCAGGAAACCAATCACTGAATGCGCGAAGCGTGGTAAACATTACCTAGATACAGCTTCGTAAACTGCTACGGTAGAGCGCGAGTACGTCGAACTCGTCACGAGCCTATGTATTTCGCTTATCAAGAGACGGCATTGTCCACGCCTAGTACAGGTATTCTTGTGTGTGTGTGTGTGTGTGTGTGTGTGTGTGTTTGCTTGCACATGATAGGATGGGCCCCGAAACGTCTGTCAGATGTCGTGTATCTTTAGCAAGAGAATTTATCAGTCCATCTCTCCCGAACTGAAGGAGAGAAGGAATGAAGATCAGGTTTTAACATCCCGTTGATATTGAGGTCATTAGTGACGGATTACAATCTCGAAATTTTTCAAGTATGGGGAACGAAATCAAACCCTTTCAAAGGAACTATCCGGGTGTTTGAGGCGGATTAGGAGAATCACAGAAAACCTAAATCTGGATATTCGGTTGCATATTTGAACCGTCGCCCTCGGGGCGACCCGTGCTCAGCTCGAATGATTCTCCTAGTGTTGTCGGCTGCAGTTGAGAGTCTGTCTGTGCCACCTGCAGCCCATGCCAATACGCGTTGCCTGCGATAAGAGGTTTCATACACTTATGAGTACCTCTTTCTAATCAAGTTGTTCGTGAGCGCAATTTCTCTCTAGTCTTGCTTATAGGAAGTGTCACTCTTAAGAATATATTGCTGCGACGAAAGGTACGCATCTCCTGACAGCTTCAAAGGGGCGTAGCTTGAGAAAATATCTTGACACACAGCTTTGAAGGGTTCCGATCTACATTTACCTAAGCTAGTCGAGAAGTTTACAGTCTTTATCAGTAGGCCAACTTTCTTTGGATCAGTATATTAGGAAACAATGGCTCTAATCATAAAACACTGCAGTCATTATATATTATTATATATAATGTATGTAATGTATGCAATATATTAGAAGAACGTTTACTGCCCGAACTGTTACTAACTGTACATATACATCACAATTGTGATTTCGGCCTGTTATATAATTTTCAAGTGACAAATGGTTCAAGGGGCTCTGAGCACTATGCGACTTAACTTCTGAGGTCTTTAGTCGCCCAGAACTTAGAACTAATTAAACCTAACTAACCTAAGGACATCACACACATCCATGCCCGAGGCAGGATTCGAACCTGCGGCCGTAGCGGTCGCTCGGCTACAGACTGTAGCGCCTAGAACCGTACGGCCACTACGACCGGCTTCAAGTGACAGCTCACTACGAAGTGTACTGATGACTCTGCCTCCCATCAAACATTTTGTACATTGCATGTGTATAATGAGGCTAGTATCTTTGTCATTTATACATTTATAATTACAGCAAGTGATGAAATTCCCGTCTTATTATATACCTGAGATATATAAACACAGATGACACAAGGAGGATGTTCTCTTTTTTATGTGATATGTTTACATTGTGTTATCACAAGGAAATGGCAAACAGGTCGAAAGCACAATCCAAGCAGAAAATGTTGTCCTTTTTAAATAATATATCTTTTACTTGGGTGTTCCAGATGTATAGGTATTATACAGAGCGTAACCAGCATAAGTACAGATATTTCTATTTGTGACTGAGAGCAGTGTACTGAATAACATTACGTCAGTATCTACTCCATTTACGAATTAAAACTATAGCTATTAGGGGTAGTGTGCATTTATGTTGGTAAGTACTTCCAAGTACATGCGGCAAGAGCAGCAGGTCGTGTGATGATGTGTGGACGCGTGGACGCAAAACGTAAGTCTGTACTGACAGGCATAGTCCCATTAGTGCTGAAGTTACGACCGCGCAGAAAACATCGCAATCGTAAAGTTTGTGACGTGCTTGTGGGAGGACTGTTTGACACAGAGAAAAACCAACCAACACACTGATGTGTGTACACAATAAGGTACCACGTATAAAAAAATCTGCTCTTATACCCGTTACATACAGTATACTCAAAATTTTTGGAGTTACAGGGACGCCGGCAGGTGTGGCCGAGCGGTTCTAGGCGCTTCAGTCTGGAACCGCGCGACCGCTACGGTCGCAGGTTCGAATCCTGCCTCGGGCATGGATGTGTGTGATGTCCTTAGGTTAGTTAGGTTTAAGTAGTTCTAAGTTCTAGGGGACTGATGACCTCAGATGTTAAGTCCCATAGTACTCAGAGCCATTTGAACCATTTGAAGTTACGCGTACATTTTAATAGACAGCGACATGCATTCCGGTGCAGCATAAAAGACATTCGGAGGTGACACAATCCTTTTCTTTTTTCACCTTTTCGCTAGAGATTGGTAACATTACTTGGCGCTGTGTGGCAGATGTTTACGACTCGGTCCACATGCCATTCTGCCGGCGGAGGCTGTGCCGCCCCAGCTGATGGCATTGTGTCGCGTGTCCCCTCGCACTCACCCCAGATCCCCTCCACAGGAGGCAAGCGGGTGACTAAGCCGCTCATCGACCGCCTCTCTGGTGCTGACAGAGTGTCTCACTGGGGTCAGGGCGCAGTCATCACTTCAGGACAGCTTTCTGTTATGCCAAGCATACAGCGAGCCTCACAGGCGGAATTTCAGCATCTTGGAGGAGATCATCCCACTACATAGAAAGCCCAGCCTGCCAACTCGTTTACCTCACCAAACCCACCACTCCTACCCTCTCCTGGTCCCATTAATTTGTATCCATCGTAACTGTCCCCTCTAACCTAGAGATAATTAAACTGTGAAATTCATGGAGTTACTACACAGGGTGTTCCATTTATCTCGACGAGCCAAATAACTTTTTGTCCAGATCAAGAATAAAAAGAAAACTTATCAAGCAAATTTTTAGGTACCAAGGCCTACGTTAATTCCGTTCATTACAGTGACATGTTTTGAGTTTGGTTTGTACCTCCAGGTACATGTGGCAAGAGCAAGCCATTAATGCTTATTTTACCCTGGGCAGCAGGCTAAGTGTTGCAGTGTGGATGCGTGGATGCAAAACGTCAGTCTATAGGGACAGGCGTAGTACACTTAGTGGTGCAAATGGCTCTGAGCACTATGCGACTTAACTTCTGAGATCATCAGTCGCCTAGAACTTAGAACTAATTAAACCTAACTAACCTAAGGACATCACACACATCCATGCCCGAGGCAGGATTCGAATCTGCGACCGTAGAGGTCGCTCGGCTACAGACTGTAGCGCCTAGAACCGCACCGCCAATCCGGCCGGCTTGATAGAGGTGCAGTTACGACCATGTGTTTGTAGTACGTTTTTTAAATAACACAATGCATTTTTTATTCAGTAATCCACTCCTTACCCTCAAGATAACCAAAACTACATCACAGTTTATTCACATAAACATGAAGTTATTAAAAACGTAACACAAAATTAGCTTTGGCTCTCCAGTACTAGCACATGACGCAAGTACCTGGGGTAAAGTAGCTCGTCCACTTTCTAGAGTGGACAAATGGAAATCCAAGGAAAATGCCCACCAATCATTCAGTCAACCGGCTTTGATTGCAGGATTGTGAGTACAGTGTGCACCAACTTTGAAAAATGCAATGAGACTACAACGTGTACCACAGAACGCCACGTTGTTAATTCTGAGGCTAAAGTTACGCTAATTATGGTAAGCAGCGGAAACAAAACTAGACGCGCGTGCTACTGTTTCAGACTTGCAGTAACTATATTCTCAAACCCAGTCAAATCGGCGTGGTAGTTTCATAGGAATACAGCGCGCGCTGCATACGACTGAAATACGTCCCGAAACATGTCTTGGAACAAAAAGGCAGAATATTTGTTTTGCACATAGCTGAGCTATAAAGATGGGAACTGTAAATACGCGGGTTGGAACTTTAATAGTGGTAACTATTTATTTACAGCTCTTACAAAATAGGTACGTGTTTCAAAGTTTTACTGACCTTCAAAGTAGTCACCAGCATTGTGTATAACCCATTGACAGCGAGGTGGAAGTCGTAGGATACTCTTAGCAGTGCCAGTTGTGTTGACAGTTCGAGCGGTGCGGTCTGTTGCCCGACGAATTTGTAGCAGTTCTGAAGCGAATGCAGTGAAGTGTTTCCTTCAGTGGTCGTGCGGTTCTAGGCACTTCAGTCTGGAACCGCGTGACCGCTACGGTCGCAGGCTCGAATCCTGCCTCGGGCATGGACGTGTGTGATGTCCTTAGGTTAGTTAGGTTTAAGTAGTTCTAAGTTCTAGGGGACTGATGACCACAGATGTTAAGTCCCATAGTGCTCAGAGCCATTTGAACCATTTTTTTGTTTCCTTCAGTTTAGAAATCGAGTTGAACTCACGAGGGCTTAAGTCAGGGGAGTGCAGTAGGTGGTATAGCACTTAGCAGTCTCATCAGTCAAACAAATCAGTAGCATCTTGCACTGTACGTGTTTGAGCATCGTCCTGCAAAATGATGGTTAGGTCCTGCAGAAAGTGTCATCACTTTTGTCTCTGTGCTGTTCATTTTTGGAATACAACCTACGACTCTTCTCTAACACTGCATAAAAATTTGAGATTGTACGAATTGTCCCCCAATCGGCCTTTCTCGTCCTTCGTTGACTAGGTTATACGTTTACGGCAAAACAGTTTGCAACATTCCGAGCGAGCTGTTGCAGTGGATGAGGTACTAAACTCACGTTGAGAAGATAGAATGTGCAAGTCTCTGACCGACCATCTAGATTTACTCCCGTGTTTCTCAAAACCAATTAAGGCCAAAGTCGGGTTCATTCCTCTGAAAATGACGTGGCCAATTTCCTTCGTCTTCCTACTGAATCCGAGCGATGCCTAGTCTTTAATGACCTTATGGTCGATTGAACGCTAAACGCTTTCGTGAGATTTTCTGAAATTTAGTTCCGTAAGTGCAAGTGTGGTATGGAGGCTTTAATGCGGCATAAAAAACAGAAACAGAAAATGGTGGATAGTTGGTAGTTCGTTGTAATAATGTGAGGCCAGTATCGAAATCCGAAAAGGCTACATTGATTACTACAGAAAATCAGCCGTTATGTCGTGAAAATCCACAAGACACCATGCACCCGTTGATACCATTTACAGCATCTCGTTTAACGGCACTAAGTGAGAACGAAGTCATCCGGGTAATCGGAAATCCGGATAAGCCGGAAAGTCAGAAAATATAGAATTACATGGATTGAATGCTGTAAACAAACACTCTATTTCCAGGTGGAGACACAAACTATACCTTATTTTCAGATGTTGAGAAAAATGAATTTTATGTCAATATAATAATCAGAAAATGTCTTTTGAGCCAGATTCGTTTTCCCTGAATTTGTTTATCAGCTGTCATGACGCGTTTCGCGTTTAACTCGTCATATGGTGACATATTATAAACAGATAACGTAACAGTATATATTTGTAAACATCCGTTACTTCGTCTGTTTGTAGTAAGTCCTCAGATGATAGGTTAGACTTGAAACGCGTTGTGACAATTTATGAACAAAATTCAGAGAAAACCAGCCGCTATTTTTAAGCAACCACGCTATTTTTTGAAGCCCTTCCAGTAACTATACGCAGGCGCTTCAGTAGCATTAGCTCGGACGAAGTTGCTTTCTTCTGGCGTTCGAAATAAACGATTATTTTGTGCAGCTGCGTTGTTACCCATGTGATGTGTATCATAATGTTCTGAAACAGAACGACTGTTTCGTCATGTAACTCATCACACGATCGTAGTTGCCCGCAGACAAACAGACGCCAATAATTTGCTCATCAGAAATTGTCCTTTTGCAACCAGTCATTTACGTCTATGACACCCATGTCTCAGCATCTTGGAATCGTGGCAAATGTTTCAACACCACATTCAGCAGTTATGTCTTTCAACGACTTTCCTTGATCCATCCTGTGCAGTGCAACTGCCTTTTTCTTCATGGACACTACCATCTTCTTTTTCTTTCACGACGTTTTACACTCGCAACAAACAGGGGCGATACAGTACTGTGCAGCGCAATGTCGATTTGTAGACTGGCGCCTTGCCAGGACTCTGTGTTTGGCCGTTGGTTAAATTCAAATTTAATTGTTGTCGTCGTCAATAGCTATTGCTATTACTTCCAGAATATAAAATGATGAACAGTTAACATAAAAGAGAGAGAGAGAGAGATCCGAACTAATGGTGGCCGGATAAGTGAAAGTGAGTCTGTGAGGCTACACTGTCTCCGTATACGTTACTGTTAATGTACAGTATTAAGGTGCTGATGTTAATATAATTCTGCGCCATATTTATTTTTTCCTAGGGACAATGACGTTGGCCAAATGTTTAATTTGCTAGGTGGGACACTTGGTAGTAGCCTCAATCGCACATAGGAAATATTCAAGTGGTCCTCGCTGCCACCCTTTACAGCTTGCAATTACTTTCGCAACAGTTTTTCGGTGATACCTATGAACAAACTTCGCTGCACGTTTTCCAGATGTCACTAATTACGTTGTGTTGAAACGGATTAATTAATTCTTGTCAGACGCCGTAGGCCAACGGGAGAGTGCACGGATTGCGGTAGAAAGCACCCGGAGCATATGGCTCAGCGGGCGCCAAAATAGTGAACCGGTTTGTGAGGGAGGCCTTCGGAAAGCGAAAGTGCGTGCTCGCCGAGCAAACACAACGCGACATGGGACGGACCACGCTGGCTTTCTCCAAGCCGCGCTGCAGTTGCCATGGCGCCTGGCAGGCTCCGCTATACCCTATGCGGGCTGCCTTTCTGGGCTCTTGTTCCCAACTCACCAACACAGCTTGCTATCAGGCAGTTGCATGTGGTATCAGCGTTCACATTTTAACTGCTAGATCCTCGTACTTCCAGATGGTACCATTTTCAGCGTCCAGAATTCTAATTATACCTGGGTTATATCACACATCGACTGTCTACTATGATTATTATTATTGTTATTATTCAAGACCACGTGAAACAGCTGATTTATGACATCATATTCGTTTCCTCTTTTTGGCATAGAAATATTTCTTCATCCTCGCACAATGTTGGTTTTCTTGTTTCTTCTATCCATGTCCCCCCTCTCTCCTTTTGTGTTTTCTTCAGGAAGCCCTTTTTGCACCTTTTCCCTGAATTCATGTCTGTTATTTATGTCTTTGTCTGCTATTTCCAACTTTTTTAGACCTCTTTTGACTTATTTAAACCACGAAATTTGAGGTTTTTTTTATTTCTGCCAAAGAAGCTGAACATCTTTTGTGAGCCTCTTGTTATCTTTTCTTTTTTACGTGGCATGAAATGGAATCTGTTGTAGTTACATCACATTCTCAGTTTCTATATACGCCTTCTTATTGCTTCTGAATTTCGAATCCTCTTTTCATACTTTGGACGCTAATTTTTTCGAATTCTTTCCTCTCCAAGTAGTTTATACATTTGGCTTTGTTGTTGTTGTTGTTGTTCATTTTTTAAATTTGTGGTAAGGACTATGGGACCAAACTGCTGTGGTCATCGGTCCCTAGGCTTATGCACTACTTAATTTAACTTACGCTAAGGACAACACTCACACCCATGCCCGAGAGAGGACTTGAACCGCCGACGGGGGGTTGGCTTTGTTTACGGCGAGTTTTCTAAAGGATAATTACCACATTGTGACGGATAAATTTTGCCTTAAGAGATAAACTTTTTGATTGTTCGTTTTCTTTGTTGAGCGAAATGCCTGTTTCCACTTTTTTCGGCTGTATTTATGTTAGCTGTTTTGTCCAGATCATTTGGCTGAAGTAATTCTTCCAAGTTTTTAAATTATCACCAATGTTACCATGGTTATTATTATTATTACTATTCTTTTCTGAAGAACAATGATCTTTGTAACTGTACGAGCGATTGTTGAAAGATTCGAAAAAGAGAATGACGAGTCTCGGAGCGCAGTGCGGGCAGATTTATAGCCTGCTGCCGTAGCAGATGCTGTCACATCCCTGTTCAACGGCTGGATCTGTCGTATAGAATTCAACAGGGCCGTGAAAATTTGATTTCTCTAATATTTTGGGGAAGCGTATCGTACTAGAGCAGTCTTTGTTAAATCTAATAACGTGCTACAGTCGTCTGGAAGGTGAATAAAATCGGTAACCCACAGAGTGTATGGTTGCCTTGTGAGTGCTCCAGCTACAAAGTTGACCGCAACGGCTAATGTGCATCTTAGATGTCACTGGTATCTCAGTTTTATTCCAAGTGTATCCCTATAACAAGGCGACTGTTTGTCCGGCAATACAAAGACTTCATGCGTAACTTTTTAAAGCGGCAGTCGACCATAATGACGTCGCTTATTGGAACTTTCTGCCGGCCCTTAGAGTTTAATTGAGGAAGAGGACGAGCACCCTGCACGAGGGCTAACCACAGCACCGATTCCGGTCAGCGGTGGCCCGCTGTTTGGGGGCAGCGTTGCTTGGCGAACAATAGCCGCGCAGACTGCGTGTTTCATAACGCGGCTCACTTGGCTGGCGGCGCCGCGCCGCGCCCCGTGTTGCGAGTGCGTGGCTAGTGCGTGGCGCGTGTCTTGCCGATGATGTATGGCACGGAGGGCACGCACCGCCCGCGCCCGCTTTCTCCGCCGGCTCGCCTCTTACCCCTGGCGCCCGGCTTTCTCGCACTCGCGCTGGCCCCTCACTGCCGGTACTGAGCTGCGTGTCAGCTCTGATTGGCAGAGAGAACCCTCAAACATCTCCTACCTTGCTGCTTCCCTTAACGTTCAATAATTTTGCATCCGAAGACAAAACATTTCCACACAGAATGTAAACCAAGCAAACAAGATTCTTAACGAGAGTATACGAAGCAAACACAAGCAATATTTACATTACTGGCCATTAAAATTGCTATACCAAGAAGAAATGCAGATGATAAACGGGTATTCATTGGACAGATATATTATGCTAGAACTGGCATGTGATTACATTTTCACGCAATTTGGGTGCATAGATCCTGAGAAATCAGTACCCAGAACAACCACCTCTGGCCGTAATAACGGTCTTGATACGCCGGGGCATTGAGTCAAATAGAGCTTGGATGGCGTGTACAGGTACAGCTGCCCATGCGGCCTCAACACGATACCACAGTTCATCAAGTGTAGTGACTGGCGTATTGTGACGAGCCAGTTGCGCCGCCACCATTGGCCAGACGTTTTCAATTGGTGAGAAATCTGGAGAATGTGCTGGCCAGGGCAGCAGTCGAACATTTTCTGTATCCAGAAAGGCCCGTAACGGACCTGCAACATGCGGTCGTGTATTATCCTGCTGAAATGTAGGGTTTCGCAGGGATTGAATGAAGGGTAGAGCCACAGGTCGTAACACATATGAAATGTAACGTCCACTGTTCAAAGTGTCGTCAGTGCGAACAAGAGGTGACCGAGGCGTGTAACCAATGGCACCCCATACCATGACGACGGTGGATACGCCAGTATGGCGATGACGAATACACGCTTCCAATGTGCGTTCACAGCGCTGTCGCCAAACACGCCAAACACACGACCATCATGATGCTGTAAACAGAACTGGATTCATTCGAAAAAATGACGTTTTGCCATTCGTGCACCCAGGTTCGTCGTTGACTACACCAT